>NW_026562418.1:1452500-2178750 GCF_027474105.1 Poeciliopsis prolifica | reverse complement strand
TCTAAGTGCTCTTTGTAAAAGTCTTACCAGTGCCCTCCTCTTTGTAGCGCTTTGTGCTTCTTCTCTCCGCGTGTCTCCCTTTTTTGTCGGATCACCGGGGAGATTCCAAGCAAGGTTTTGTCAAGGACGCCTGCTAATTAACATTCTCCAACACAAACCCAAACGCAAGAGGTGGGGATCTCATGTGAAACAGGTGCAGCGGGGCGCCGGCTAAGCCTCGTCGTCAGACCAGGCGTGTTTGCCTCCTCCGTGGCTGCGTGGTTAATGATGAGTGATCTCCTCTGTCTAAACGCTTGTTGTCACATCCTTGTCAATGAGGCTGCGACTTACAGTCCTGCCGGAGTAATGGGGTTGGCGCGACTCCAGCCCCTCTGACAAACAGCTGAAAGCCGGAGGGAGATAAGGGAGATGGAAAAGGGTTTAAAATGACAAATGAGTCAACAACAGAAAAATCCGACTTCCATCTACCGTTCTTTCCTTGTCTCAAAGTAATCCTTTTAGGAATTCTGTGCAGATGCTAGTTTACCTTTAACAAAATTTCTGTATGGCTTCAGAGAGGTGCAGCTGCACAAAAAGCACTGAGTAACATATGGTCGTCATCTTTATCACTCTGCCTTTTCATCCTGCCGCCGGATGCTGCGGCGTCTCAGCAAAAACTCCGAGATGTTTGCTGTGGCTTTCTGGTAGCACCGTCTGTCTGCTGCCGTTAAATGTTTCACACCAGCAAACTAATTTTAATATCTGAGCAAGATAAAATAAGCAGAGATACAAAATGCACAATAATGTTTTATTTGAATTTGTTATAGAAACCATTGATACATACGTTTTGTTCTCAGTAATAGAGTTAAATAGCTCAAAGTTTGTATGGGTTCCTTATACACATACATATTCAGGATAAACATATAATCTGAACATTTAGGTCTGGATCAAATGGCCAAACAGTTTAAGTGACATACCACAAGGAGACAAAGAAGAAAGGAAAAAGCTCTGAGACGTACTGTAGAAACCAATCACAATTCCGCACACCAACAATTTTATTTAAGCTTATTTATCAGGATCACAAGTTTTGTATTTGGTTTTCTTTACCTACAGCTTCTGTACTTCATAAAATGAAACAAATGTGGCTGAATTTAAACAGTTCTCCAAAAGAAGTTGAGTCAAATTTAGCCCGGTAAGAACCAGTCCCTTGTTCTACGCTTGTTGGACTTTCTGCTACTGAAAACCAATTGCTTCCTGGAGGCGCGGCTTCTGTTGAAGTTTCAAATTTGAGCCAATCGCAAATGTATATATGAAGCTTGTCTCGCAGCAGCTGTCCTCCACTACGAAGAGAGAAATGTCAGGCGACATCGAAATGGCTCCAATGGCACAATCAGCTGTTGGGCTTCAGGAGTTCAGTTTTTGTTAAGGCTACTTTGGAAGGCTTTGTTGCCTTACTGAATGAAGCGTTATTTCAGAACTGCTTTTTGCATTTACTAAGGTTGTGATGTTTTGAAATTTAAATGTTTCAGTTTTATAATCTGAAACATTTAAATGTGAAAAAAAACCAAAAAAACAAAAAACTAGAAATCTGTAAGGGGACAAACACTTTTTCACATCGCCCTAATATTTCAAAATTTCTGACAACGTACTGTGAATAAAAACATATAATTATAATTTAGCAATACATAAATTATTTTCTGCTATTTTGATCAAGAGGCTGATGGTACTTTTAAAATTGTAAGTTTTACACTTCAAACTTACATTCTGATAAATAAATCATAGATGTGTGTAGAATGTATTATTGTAATATTTAATTTATAGATTTTTTTTTTCGTTTTTCGTTTATCTAGGTCACATAGCTGCCAACACCAACCTTGTTGAGAAATGGTTGTAGATAAGCAATAAAATTATAGTTTACAGTGAGTTTAGTACAAAAAAAACTAGCAAGGAAACACAATTATACATCAATTAAAATAAATGAGAGATCTTAGATAAAGCAACATCATTTCAGCATTAATAATGAAGAAAAATAATTAATCTGAAAATCTAAATGCAGTGCCATTGAACATTCTTTATGCCGACAATTCTCAGACTTTTAATAAGACATCAACAGAATCCCATTTCACTTGAGGGATGTTAATATAGCTTCTCACCAAGATACCTTATTTCATCATTTCAAATATTACTTAAAGCTTACTGCTGTAATTTTATTGCCATGCACACTCTCTGCAGGTCGGCTGTGAATGACGGATTGAAGAAATTTAGGAACAATTCCCACATCACGGTTCACAACTCCATTATATAAGCAGCTGACAACTCAGAGATGAAGTGTGAGGCCATGTTTGGCACCAGGTGGATTGTTCCAGCTGCAAACACGACTCATTTCAACAAGTACAGGCCTTCACCGCTCCGGACCGCAAAGCCCTGAACCAAACGTGCCGCAAGGATTACGGGGATGTGCCGTTTGAGCCCAGGAGCGGAACCAGCTGAAGAAACCGGATGCAGTTCTTGCTCCACTTTTTGAGACAAAAGACCTGATAGAAGGAGAGAAATGAGTTATCGGTTGGTATGGTGGTGCCAACTGCCCTGGACGTGGAATACCGTACAGTGAATCATGTTTCGCATTTTATTGTGTCACACAGTGTGGGGCACTGGTCTTGACTCAAGTCTCTAACCCTAAAAATCTTGGTCTTGTCTCAACCAAAAGTCAAGATCTTGGATCCTAAAAGTCTCGATCTTGATTTGGTCTTGGTCCCTACGCGTCTTCGACTTGTGAGACCAAGTCTCCGTCTTTTATCAGACTCATCACACTCTAGTCCTGACTTGGTCTCGTGTCAGCTGGTTTTCACTTCAGTACCAGTTAGTAGACTATAGGTGGATGTTTATTCTAATTTTTTTCAAACAAAAGTAGCAGAATCCATCCTGACACGGCATTCCGAAACCTCCGGTAATTTGAAACGTTGCTTTGTTTTGGCACCCGTCCTCATCAATAAAGCATGAATGCAAAGTCCCATTTAATTATCTATCTCGTGAAGCGGGACAGAACTTTACATTTCAAATACAGGACGGCAACTGGTCCGTGACTGGCTGCTGTGATTGTCAGCCTTTGTTGGCAGGTCCAAATTGGCATAAAATCCATGCAACTTTTCATCTCTGAATAACGCTCTTGAATAAGAACCTCTCTGTGATAATGAATAATACCCAGAAGAGGAGGCAAAATAAATTGAGCGAGTACACTCGAGCTGCTATCTTCCTGCACGCAATAACAGTAATCGGCACGGTATCCACTTCAGCGAGGAAAAGGTAAACAAAAACACATTCGGGAGGTTATACTTCAGTGTCATTCACTGGTGGGGATTTAAGACTTAATAATATTTTGAGAAATAGTCATGAAAAGACGGATCACACAGAATAACTGGCCTGCATTTAAAACGGACTCGCTTTGTTCACCCACAGAATAGATAGAAAGTAATTTACTTTTCTTAAGCATTTGGAGAAAATGAGCAAATTCACAAGTTTGTTTTTAGTTCTTTTTTTTTTCAGTGAAGTCACCTTGAGCAGAATGTGTGTGCGTGTGTGCGGTTGATCACAAGATCATGTGGGATCTTTGAAGGATCCCAGATGAACACCTTTTTTTTCTGGGTCAAAGAAAGAAAGAAAAACATTGAAATTCCCGTTGGCCCCCAGAGCGCCCAGAGTCTTTAACGAGGACCATAAAAGGTAACGAGCTGTCTTAACCTTGAGGCCGGCACGGGAGGCGGACACTGTGTGCTGTCCTGATGAAGGTGATCCCCCCTCCCACCTCTGTTTCTGCCATCGAACAGAGAGACACTTTGGGGAAAGGAAAGAAGAAAAAAAGGTCAGCCACTTCTCTCCGAGCGTCGCTCTGTCAGTGATGAAATGAATCTTGAGTCTTGCTTTGTCACTGCTAGCTCTGCATTGTGACAGTGGTCACTACAATGGGCAGCTATTTAAAAGTCCTAAAAGCTCATATGTCTGGGAGTTGATATTATGCATGCATAATCAGCCATTTAATGGGAATCCAGTGTGTCATGCTATATACTACCCCCTACTGGTCAACCTGTGCATTTGTGGCCTTTGAAAAAGAAACAGCAAAGATTTCTTAAGTCAACTTTGTGATTATGTTTCCAGTCCTTCTACATATGAGACATATAAGGCCCAGAAATGATTATTAACAAGAGCTAATTAATATGCACTAACATGATTGTTAAAATGTTGAGATAACGGTTTTATGTTGGAAGAAAATTGCCATTATTGACATGTCTATTCTTCTGGACATCATGTCCTGTGTTTCAGATGACAGGTCAAGGGTAATGCAACAACATTGTCTCTTATGAATATAAAGAACGTGTTTCTGTTATTATACCTTATTTTTGAACAGTTGTCTGTATGGTTGTCTTGCAACCGCAGGGCCAAAGTATCCAGACAGAAGCCAACTTCAGCTCCCAGTAATGCTGTATGTCTACGCTTGGTGTCACGTTGGATTACAGTAAACTCTGTCAAATGAACACATGCCAATGCATCTATTGTATGTCACTTACATGCTGAAGGGCAGCCATTTTTCTCTTTTCTTGATAAAGTTTCTTTGAAGAGGAAAGTCGAAGTCACGACCAGCCTAGACATGCTAGATTGTTGTTAGCCTGTCAAAGGCTAATGCCAGTAAATCCAATGCTAATGCTAGCATATAGACAGATTACAGTAAAGGTAATGTTTCATTTGATATAAATGTCACATTTCAGCCACTTATTTTAAAGTCCAAACACAATGAGGAAGAGAGGAGACAGACTGAAAAATGTATGTAAAGAAAAAAAGTTTCTTTTTTCCCCATACGTAGAGATGACTGAAGGCAACAGAAGACAAAGCTAAGTTCATCAAAATTCCATAAGCAAAGGTTAATTTTCCGTGCACAAAGCTGAGAGGCAATCCCCGTGTCAATAGCGATGTGGTGAAACGATTATTGGCCTGAAGGTGTGTGCTCGGGTCAATCTCCCCCGCTGTTTTTAATCTCTCATTTCTCCTCTCCAGCTCTGTCTGCGTTCTTATTTTCAATCTTTACAAGGTATTGATCATAATCTGACAGAACACACAGCGAGCCTGGACCCCTCTCATGCCTCCTGCAACGCAGACGGGGCTCCTCCGCAACGCTTTCAAGACAAACGACGGGCAGAATAAACAGAAAAATACAGTTCGATTGCCTTGATTCTGTTAGAAAACTACATTTGACTTCTGCACTTGATACAGAATATTTTAGCGCGCGTCAGATTAATTATTTATAACAAAGAATTGATTATGGCTGCTGGCTCCCTGGAGCTAATTCCAGCGCCGATGTGATTGGAAATAAAAGCGGTTCCTGAGAGCTGACAAACTGACAAGACTGACAGTGAGCGGTGAAATTAAGTTTTAAGTGATGGGAGCGAATAAATCCAGCCGGGAACCGTCAAATCTTTTTAAGACAACTTCAAAAGCGAAGGCACGGCGGGCCGAGCACATCTGTGCACACACGCATGCACGCGCTGACCGCTCTTGTGTAAATCAGCATTCGGAGCCGATTCTTAATAATTGATGTTTGTCGAGTCGAGCACACATCTACATCCCTTCCAGACTCTCTCCCTCAAGACAAACGCAAAGCAAAAGCCCCCAAATGAAAGCCAAACCCACCCACCGCCCCCTGCTACTTTCTGAACAGATGCATAGTCATTCAGCTGAGCACACACACACACACACACACACACACACACACACACACAATGAAAGTAAAATTCACTCATAAGGAAGACAAAAACAAACACAATCCAGCAACAGGCAAACGTTCGGGCATGCAACTGTACGCTGTCGAACCCACAAATAAACCCCATATTTCTGTGCTTCATGAAGTTGTCCGTTTGTAGGACCAGACAAGTCATGTTGACGCGTTTATTAGCGCGGAGGCTGTTTTCTGGGGGAATTTCAGTTTCTGGGACAAACAACAACAACAACACTGCCTGAGGAGACGACTGCGCGCATCATTCCCTGTGAAGCACTTTGATTCGATATGTTTTAAGGATTTCCTTGGGAGTCTGAGAAGGTGCCAGCTGCTTTAAAAATAGATGCAACCAAAATTACTCCCTCTGAAATGGGCTAAAACAAGCACAGAGGCTTGGTGGGATGATGCATGTTATTCTGTTTTCAAGGAGGGAGAGAAACCAAAGCGTAGCGGGTTGTTTTTTTTTTTTCTTGCTAAAGAGTAAACCTGACTTCGCTGTTTAAACGTATGTCAATAATAAGGATGGGTAAATTTGATGTTCAAGCGTTAAGAAGTTGAAATGCATGTTATTTTTAACTCAGTATTTCTCAATGGGTCATAATGTACAATTCACAGACTAAAAGTATCTATTTGCAATTACACTAAGTATATTACCTATACATATCTTTCATGATTGTTGACTTAGGATGAATATAGTTTTTTTTATTTTTTAAGCCCCCCTCCCCCCCTCCCCCATGGTACAATTTAAATCAGTGTCAGGCATAAAGTGCCATGTTATAGCACAATTATGCAGCTATAACTTCAGTTGTTAAAAAAATGCTAAATGTATCAAATATAACATAAAAAGGAATTTTATTCTGCAATTGAGTGACCTGAAATTGGACATCTGTCGCTTTAAAAACTCTTTCTGGAACAGCAAGTCATCACAACATGGTTCCTCTATTAACCCTTAAAGTGACGGGAGCCAATAAACCAGCGTTGCTCTGAGAAGCAGCTCTTATAATGAGCAGCTCTTATAATGAGCTCAGCAGACTGGCACTTCCACCAGGTGTTTGCTAATTGGCACAGCTGAATAGATGCTACAGGAGATGAAAGGATTTCTCGAGGCAATACACCAGGTATGTTTTTGACGAGAGAATAACCTAACATGACGTTAAAGCTAAAAACCCCCAAAAACTGTCGATTTTGCTTAATGCTGCTTTTTTAAATGTTCACAATAGAAAATCTGAGCTAGCAATAAATCCCATTTTGCTACACCTCTGTTAAGTAGGGCATAAGATGACAGGTGCAACATTTATAGATTTGATAATCTATAGCTAGATTTAGGTTACTAAGTTACCGGTAAGTTACCAGTAGCTGTAACTTAGCAAATGAGGAGGAGGCTACTCAATTATGTTAGCTTTGGAGAGGCTAATGCTTAGCAAGCCTAGGCTGGTTGCCCACCAGATGCCCTACTGCCTCTGCTGGCCTTTAGCATGGACAGGCTAGCATTAGCATCGTATGTATTTAGTAACCTGACTTAGCTGGAGGTTACATTATGTAAGCATTAAAAGTAACAGATGTGTTGAATAAGCACATATTTTTGTGAAATATGTCTGTAAGTCTTCTGAGTTGACTAATTTTTAAAATGCGAATAGGTGTCAGATATTGTAAGTTTATAATTCTTTATGCTCCTTTTCATTCGTGATTTATTTTAGTTGTTCGATAAATTATTCAGGTTTATTATTACTAAATGAAATGAAACAAACTACTTTCACTAACATGTTAAGTAGCTCAAATTGGGCCATATTCATCAAGTACAAAACACTACCTTTCTAAAATCTCACTTCATTGTATGTGTTTTGCTTTATTGCATTATTATTACTTCTCAAGAAGAATAAAAAATATGGACTGAAAAAAAAGCTACCTTTATAACTATTTGCATGAGGGAATATCATGAAAATAATAAAAATAACGCTCATATCCCAGTTGCAGTAATGGCAATACCACAAAATGACATTTTGGCCTTAATCACTCAACTAAATGCTAAATCCAAACTTTTTTTTTTTTTTTTGCTGAATTCAGCTAACCCCTCTGTTTGTTCAGAAGTTGGGAAGATGGGGAAACCCACTGTGTATCAAAATAAAAAATAACTGCATTTACTCCAGAGGTGGAGTTTTTTTTTTTTTTACAATAAAGAACAGCAGAGCGGACAGTCACATTAAAATTTCATACTTCGAAATAAACATATAAAACTATCTGGGGCAAAAATATATATATATATATGAATTTTTGGTTTTTCAGTGCACTATCAAGTACTGGGTCTACTGGGAACAGGAGGGATATTGCACCAACAGATTATTGCGCTCAGGGCAAGAGGATAAATTATAAATGATTGCACTCGAGAGGTGGGAGTAATAAATAAAGGGACCACACACGGTGTCAGATATGTAATTATTGCACTTGAGGTGGGCCAGGCCATGTAATAAAAACCAGTCATAACGGTTAAAATATAATGCGGGCAGCCGCCAACGAGAAGCCCAAAGGTCAGCATGTATTAAGTGTGTATTTACCGCGCTGCGTCTCAGGTCGAGTGCAGCGTGGCGATTTCTGTGGCGCGAAAGCCGCTTCTCGCCGAGACGATTCGCCAGACAGCAGAAGGATGAAGACGCCGATGCTTTGGGGGGGCTGCGCGGTGGGATGCGACTCTTGCAGATGTTTGTGACTTTGCAGCTGTGACTGAAAGCTGCAAGCCCATCATCCTCTGAGTCGTTTTAATGATGCGCTGGAGAGCCTTCCTGCTCTCAGAGGTGAAGCCAGAGTGCCACAGAGCGACGCAGTTAGTGGCGACGCGCTCGGCGGCACTGCTGTAAAGGGGGCTCGGCATCTGTTGCGCCGGGGCTGTGCTTTCCTCAGGAAATGAAGCCTCCAAGGACCATCTCTTGGCCGCCTCTGTAGTGTTCACGGAGCCGGGTCTTGGCTCATGCAGAGATCAAGGAGTATGACTCCGTTAACAGCCTCTGTCCTCCGCGGTGACGCTGACGGGATGAGCAAAGTTTGGTTTTAGTGCCAGAGACCAGTTTTCTCTGTTTTAATTGCATGAAAAGCAACTTATCTGTCCTAGTTACACGCTCCAAACGTTGTCAGCTTCATAGTTTGTTCCCTGAAACTGATGTGCAGTAGCTTCCTGTCTTAGTCTAAACTTGAGCAAGTGAAGCACATCTTTGCATGAGCTTCAAGACCTATAAAATTCGTTTGCTTTTTATTATGGACGCACCGATCCACTTTTTCCACTTCCAATGGCGATACAGATATCCAAGGTTTATTATCGGCAACAGAAAATCGGTGCTGATTTGACTTAGTGTTTCTTTTTTTTTAAAACACAGACTTAAATCTACTGTATTACAAACTTAACCAATAACTCTGCACCAGTACAGTATACGTAAATACCCCAATAGCTTCACAAGTTTGGTCACACATGTAAAAACACAACTTTTCATTTGTGCAGTCAATGCAATTCAGAGTATGGACTATGTCAATGTAAAGTAAATGATAAATAAATTCAAACTGACGAAAGCAATAGCGTGTAAAAAATAAACTGCAACAAACCTTTCCAATGGTTCAGAAAGTGCATTAGGAATTCTAAATGTAACGTGAAATAAGTAGTAAATCATGACGCTGCTCAGAGGTGAAAGCATAGAATTAGACTCAATAGATCTGTTCACATTGACAGGAAAACCTGATCTAGAATTTATTTCAATATTGTGACCAACACGGATATTTATATCAGTACATCTCTACATTTTATGCTCCCGTGTTGTGTATAGTTTGGGTTAGTTGTGTCATAAAATAGGTCAGGCTGCCATCAGTTGGAGTCACTTCAAGAGTTCAGCAAACTTGTAAGTTAATTTCCATTTGTGGGTGCAGAACCTGGATTGAATAACAAGAACCTGAGTAATAATTGTACGAAATCACCGTTGCAACATTTAAATATCACTTTCATACGTTTTGTTGCACAAATTTTCCGTATTTCTGGGAAATGCAGTGTCTGATTTACAGCTCTCAAATAGTGAAATTCTTTTTTGACATGTCCAACTAAAACTGGTGATCAAATTCTGTCTGCCAGTGTATTTGATGCACAGGAAGGTGACCCTGCAGTATTACTTACCTAAGGCAGGGTAATGTGACAGGGTGGAAAGGATCAGAATCAGGAGTATCATGTTTGGAGTGGCAACTTTAAAAAAAAGGGTTTAGAATCTCAGGTTCTCCTCAGCTGAAAGACAAAAGACCTTCAGCTCAGCTTGAACTGGTCAGTTTCTCTTCCAGTTGATTTTTTTGGTCAATAAAACTACTTGGCTAGGCTTGAAAAAGGTCATTGTTAAGAGTTTCCTTTATGAGGTTCCGGGTCTTTCTTAAAACCTCCATCTACATGCATATTTTTTTCCCGTTAGGTCATTCGGTTTGTTCCAAAGACCTTGAAGGTTTTTATTGACAGAAATGCTGTCTTGAGCATTACGCTATAAAAAAAAATAAAAGGATTTCAGAATGGCACTGTTTTGTCCTGAGGGCAAAAGACAGGTTCTCCAGAACCTCCTGGTGTCCATCTGCGTGTAGCTGCTCATCTGGGAATAATTTTGTTCAGACTGAGAAATTCCTTCATTAGTTTTCTTATTCTGACTGCATTTAAAATGAATGTTTTAGTTTTTTTGTATTTAAAATTTCACTACTTCCATTGGTATTAAAAATGTTTTTGAACAAAAATGGTTTGACTTCTTTCGGGATAAATATGAAGCTATTTAGTGCTCTGGTTCGTACCACGTTCCTGTTTTTGATCCTTATTACAAAGACATTTTGTGGATGAATTTTGCATGTTTGCCTCTGCAGCTCCTCTATCCTAACTCTGACATGGGGGAATTACAGAAAAAAAAATAAAAAAAAAGAGAGAGACACATACCAAACCAGACACGCTGTTCACCTCTGAAACTGACAAAGCAGCTATTCTGGAGCTCCGTTTCTTTTTTTGCTTCACATGCAGATGGAAAAAAAAAAATCTAAAGACATCTGTCTTCTTTCTTGTACAAGAAATGAAAATATTATCTCCCATCAAAGCTGTTGAAACTCCCTCTAACCATGCGCCTTCCATCACCTGTGTTAGCTGTTGTCGTGTCAAGCAAATACTCTCACAAGAGTATTAGTTTCCGCAGGAGGGGGGATGTTGGAACTTCCTCGAGCTATTTAGAGGCGTCTCCTCCGAGGCTTTCCATTGTGTAATAGGCAAGAACTGGGTTATGGTTTTGCGGCTTTAGTGTCACTCGTCCTCCAGAGCAAAGAACCCATCCTTGTTTGCTCTGCCAAGTTCTTCCCTGCTATAACTAAGGGATAAGCTTCTGGTGAAGGAGAGGTAATAGGCTTTTTGAGGACAGTATCAACAGCTGGTTTGTGAGGGTGTAATGGGAGGCGGTGTTGGAGGCGTTCTCGCTGTGACGCGCAGGTGTTAAACGGATAATCTTGGGGTAATTAACAAGCCTGCGCTTTACAGTTTTGTTCCCCCTGATCAAGGACGTGTGACATTCTTTGAATATCTTATTTAAATGTAAATCCATCTGTGATTTATGATGAATGATGGAAGCGTGTTGCCTCCTCAGCTTTTATCGGAAGTCTCGCATTCCAGTGTCCCTGAATCCTTTTCTGCTTGTGTAATATTCTGTGTAATTTTCTTCCACCTCCACCAAGCTGTTATTTGTTGCCCTTGTCCTCTACTATTCTGGAAATGCCCTCATCAACAAGAACCCAATTCAAGTAGGATTTCTTTCACCGCCGCATCAGCTTTTCCATTGTCCGAAATCAAAGATTTTCGTCCATGTCCTTCTTTCCTTTCTTCACTTCTTGTACTTCAGCCAAGCAGGAAGTCCCTTCCAAATTCAAATTCAAACACTTAGACTTCAATTTCTAGGCGCCCCTTTTATCATTTCTGCAGTTGCAACCAAATTAATCACACCTCCATCCATATGTTGCTGATATCTTCCACCATTCTCAGTGTCTCCCATCAGCTCTCTTCCACTTCATCCAGCATCCTCCTCAGCCTTTCCTGCATCAAAAATCTGCAATTTTCTTCTCCTCAGCAATCGATCTCCGCCTTACCTTTTCCTATTTCCTGAACCATGGCCTAACAGGTATTTTTGTCGAACCTAACTATTCACATTCAAATACCTAACCTCTTCAAAGATCTCCCTTCACCAGTATCGCCCCCACTACCCATCTCAACAACCCTTTAGTTTGAGAAAAACTGCTATCCGCTCTCTCATCACAGGGCACCGGAATGAAATTGCTCCTCCAGACTCATTCCACTTTAACTTCCCCCTCTTGCGGACAATCTCATACCTCCTTTTACCTTCATTTTTCTATCAGGTCACTCCCCACACATCTCTGCACCAGGATCCCCCCCTATCGTCAATGTGAATTTCGTTCTCTTCCCTGCCGCCCTGTTTGAAGGCACCCATCACTTTAACTATTTCTCTATCCCAATTACGACGTAACCTCCCACTGCGAACGGACCCTTACATCTCTGCCTTGTTCCTCCAGCTGACCTGAAAACGCGTGAGCTACCCTTACCCTTTGCTTTTCCATCCATCGTTTTTATTAAACTCAGCCTCACAAGCTGATGTGACGTTTGATAGCGTGTTAACGCAAATCCAGGGCACACTCTAATTGATTCTGGCATTTCATTGGGAGTTGTTTTGCGTTTGCCTACATGTCCAAACCCCCACTACCACTTTTGGTAAATTGCAATTGATGTTAATATGAAAAAAAGTTAGGAATGTTGGTGTATACCAACCTGGACGATTGGAGCTGGCAGCTAGAACATTGGCCTGGCACTTCAGATGAAGATCACACAGACTCAAGGATGTCTCTTCTTCTTAGAAGCATCATGGTTTGAATGCTCAGGATAACATTACAGGACAAAAACAATAAATTGGCCTAAATAGCTGCACTTCCATGGATTGTACAATTGCAAAATCGTGACATTGAGCAATTACATTTGCTTAGTGCCAATAAAAAAAATGTATGCAAAAACATTTGCTCGTAGGATGAGGCATTTTTCCATATTGAAATTGGTTTATTCCATAAAACGGCAATAGAAACACTCGCATCATGCCGATCACATGATGAACAACTCTGGGGGAATTTTACTGCCATAAGTTGAGAGCACACATTTTCAGTCTGAAAGCAGAATTACATGTTTATTGTTCTCCAAACTTTTAATACATTTGGTTACAGTTTCATTTTGAAAGCAGGACTTCATTTCTTTCTTTTCAAAACTTGTAATAACAAAGTTTACCCAAAACTTTTCCCACTCTGCTCGCTTACAAAATGTTTTCTGCTTGATTTTTTAACCACCTTTTGACACTGTCGCCTGGCAACCTCTCAGCCAATAGAATAAAAGTGTTGTCCTGGGTGTGTTTGCTTCCTTGTAGCGGATGTACCTGTGTGTCTGCTCTTGATTGTAGCAACCTGCGCCACCAGGCGATGATGCATTTTTGTTTCAGGAGCAAGTAGAGAATGTTTCATACATGAGCAGAAAATCCAAACAAAGACTACGTCTGAGCACAAGTCGTTTTGAGCACAAGCATTACAAGTTTTGAGAAGAAAGACATAAAATCCTGCTTTTAGACTGAAAATGTGTGCTCTTAGATTATGGCAGAAAATTTCCACCATAGTGAGCAGGAATGAATTCGCAAGCAAGGATGGAGGTTTGCGAGCTGAGATTTTATTCAAGCTGAAAGACGTTGTGAGCGCGAGAAGGAAGGTTTGAGAGAACACAGAGAATATTTTAAAGAGAGCAGCAGTTTTGAGTGCAAGCATTATAAGTTTTGAAAACAAAGACACAAAGTCCTGCTTCAAACTGAAAACGTGTGCTCTTGACTTAAGGCAGTAAAATTCTCCAGAAACAACCGGATGCTGCCACTGGACTATGAAAAAGAGGATGACGGGAATTAGTTGGGAGTCTCAGGTTGCGACATATTCTTTAAGAACTTCTCACGTGAACTAATGTATTCACATGCGATTTTAATTGAATAATGGAGACACTGCAATTGCGAAATCGTGTTTTTTCTATGTTAGTGGAATACTGACTAAAGTTTGTAATGGAGGTAGTAGGTAAAGGAAGGTTCTGGCTTCTAAGAGTTTTTTCATCTGAACAATAAATAAACAATAGGGCTAAAACTTGGAATATTTTCAACAATCTAATGTAGATGCAGTTCTTCACACAACAAATGCGAGCAAGCTGAAAAGTTCTTGCACCTGTTTCTATTAAGCATCGTGATTTACCTTGATGTAGCTATTTCTATCTTTTCCTTTACTTCCACCTCCAACATATATAAAGGTTTTTTTCATTTTTGTTTCATCTTTTGTCAACTTGGTGTTGGAGAGAGGCAGGGGTTTTGCGAACCTAGCGAGTAATATGTGTGCAAAGACTAATTAGCGCCAGCCGTGCTGTGAAGAAAGCGCAAGGCTTTTTTTTTTTCCTTTTCAAGCAACCGATTAAAACAGAAAAAAGATGAGACGTGTCACAAAGCTCTTTGGCAAAGCTACTTTATAAATGAGGGGAAGACGCACTTGAACTGCAGAGAAGCTCCTCGCTGTTGACTTCGCTCCCGTCTTCCAGACCTCCAGCCGTCTTCTTTTTTTTTTCAAAGAACAGAAAAAAAAAACCTAAGAAAATAAATCTACATATTCACCAGTTGCATAGTTAGAATATGAGAATGCTCTAAACTTTTATTGAATATTGTATTTAAGTTTAGTTTGGAAGCGGTGCATATGAATTATTCATTTTTTATTAGGACAGCTTGGGCTTAGAATTATTTTTTGATGTTGTGCAGGCATATAAATCATACACAAGAACAGATTAAAAAACTAAAATGTTGTGCCAAAGTTGTATTTTTGTTGTCATTCATTTTAAGATGGTGAAAAGTACACCAAAGTATTGTGATTGTGATAATGGTTTATGGATAAGGAAAACCCAAAATTCGTGGGTAAGATAATTTTAATGATACAAAAGATCAAGCAACAGTTTTGAGCAGAAACAGGTGTAATAATATAATTTTATTCTTGCAATATCACAACTTTGTTCTTGTACATTTTATTTTCACGTGACTTCTCATAATGCCATGAGAAGTCAAAATATTGACTTTTTATTTTAAATTTGTTCTTAATATAGCCCTAACACTAACTCTAGTGTTAGGGCTATATTAAGATGTTGCATACATTTTTGAAAAACTCCACCGAAGTGGAAGCTGTGTGACATTAAAGCAACCAAGCTTTGCCATCGTGGGCACAGCTTGCATTTGTCGCCATTTCACTCAGAAAGGCAAAGACTGATACAGTTTTAGGCAAATGATTGCGGAACTAAACAAATTTAGACAGAAATATAAAGAGAGCACCTTTTAGAACCAATTTAGACAGTTTATATCTACAAAAAAACCCATTGAATTGGGGTTTGGTTCCTCTATGTTTAACACCACTACGCACACACAAACACAAAAGAAGGTATGCAAAATACGATTATCTCCAATCTCATGTGTGGAGATTGGATAGGTAATTTCATTTATGACATCCACACCAACATTGAGAGACGCTACTGGACATTTTGAGCAAAACCTCTGTTACTGTTTTGTTGAACTTATCTGTTTTTTTCTGTGCTGTCTGACTAAACAAACTTTGAAATCAAACTGCAAAATCATTACAAGAGATTCTCACAGGTTTCATGCAAACAAACCGAGTTTCAGCTCGACTGTTTTTTTGCCATCACTTTATATGGAGCTAAGGCGTAAATTCAAGCTGGGAGACAGAACACAGCTGATCCACATCACAGCTGATCCTCTTCAATCACGTCACACCCTGCTGCGGCCAATCAGGATCGGCGCCCTTGCGCGTCCCAGCCAATCAACGTCAAGCTGGTCCATTCAAGAAGACGAGCTTCCGGGGATCTGCCTGCTCGTCAGCTGTGCTTCGCCTTTGGTCTGCAGAGCACCGTAGATGTCCTTCCCTTCTTTCACCGCTCAGGTCCAGGAATCATCCCTTGGCCGCCGGCTGCACTTCGTTAATCTTCCAGTGGCTCCTCACAGATCCTACTGCCGCTCCTAGCCTTCCTTCGGCCTCCATCGGCGGCGTCGAAGCGGGACATCTTCCCTTTTCATGTCGTGGTCACATTCCGTCATCCGCCTGGTTCCCTGCTCCGGCTCACGATCGTTCAATTGCTGCGGCTCTCCGACGCTGCCCCGCAGTCGTGCGCAGGTTGTCCCCAAGACCTGCTTTGGTTCCTCCTGCTGTTTCTGCTGTCTCATCATGAACTGGCTCCATTAGCTGGACGGTCTCCTGTTCATCTCCGGGCGTACGCTGCCTCCGGACCACTGCGCTCACTTCCGTGTCTCGGCTCCCAGCCGGCTCTTCAGTCTCATCATACCATAACCTCTCCCGCCCATCGAGGGCGTTGCCAGGTAAGACGTACCCGCTCCTGTCCGTTCATCAGCCGTTCGCTCAGCTCTCAGTCAGTGCACCAGCACTTCAATGCATGTTCATGTCGCCCCTGGGCGGGTCAATCTGTACGTCTCAGGGACAACCGAACGCTTAGTGCAGTCAGCGAGCTGGGTTCACCTCATCTCAGCCTAATCGGCTCTCAATTCAGCATTTCGTTCTGGCATTCCCCGCCCGGGCCCCGAAGCCCTCGCCTCAGTTGCTGGCTTAGATCGCTCCATTCCGCCAGGAGCCCAGTCGCTCCTCGGCACACCCTGCCCTCTAATCCCAGAGGCCCGCAGGCTGTCTGCCACAGCTTCAGCTTATTTAAACAGGATGTGATTCTTTAAAGTCACGGACGAGTCCGGGTGTTAAGTCTGGTTCGATAAGGGTTTGTTTCTTTGTTGCTTCTTTTATATTTAGGGGTTGTGCTGTCTGAGTATCTTGTTTAGCTCCCGTAATTCTGCCTATTTTTCATTTAAATACGCGTAGTTGGTCGATCTCTTGTGCGGCTCTCGCTGGCCACCAGAGAGCGGCGCTTAAGGCAATACATGTTTTCTAAGGCGTCGGGTACGCATCTGCTATTCTACTTCCCGAATTCAGCGCGAACCGGTTTGTCTTAAACTCAAGTTGCCAACAACCTCTGGCGTTAAGAGCCCACGCTCATCGCTAAACAAGCATTTAGCATAATCGCCTAGTCCGAAAATTAATATGTCTCACCAGTATTTCAGTAGTTTTTGTATATTCGTGCAATTCGAATGTATTATGGGAATTTAAGTCTCAAGCTCATGATAACGCAGTTCATGGCTTTCTCATGGTCTCCTGCTACCATCTGCTGGACAAATTTAGAAGTGACGATCATGTCAACCAAGATTTATACCTTTCATTCATTTCCTCTTCTGCATTCCCCGTAGAACTCGCTCAGCCTATGAAAGAAGCCAGGTCTTTGCTGCCTGTCACTCACGGCCATTACTCTCCCTGAGCTGATCCATCCTTCTTAGAACCAACGCTCGACTAAATGACACTCTATATCCCTTCCTGTGTTCAGCATGTAATGGCACAAAATCGGGTTTTGCCCTTCTACTCCTTCCTCGTTTACGTCGTCCGGCAATGAGTCACCAAGTCCTGCTCAGTTATGAATCCGTCTCCCTTACTCCTCCAGTTCTCTCAGATACTTTAAGACGTCCAGTTCTCACCTTCATTACTCACCGTCTTGATGATTGTTGATCCAAACTTGTCACGTCCAGTTCTGCCTGTCGGAATTATTTTCTGTGTAGCGCTTCAGCGATCTAGCACATCATCTAGTCTCTCCTCGATCCTTAGTCAAGGTATCTCCGTTACAAAGGGTCTTCTTTCACCAAGCGCCCTATCACGCGCTTCCTTCCTAGCATCCTTCAAATTTCTTAGTCCGTTCCCAATCCTTCCCTGACCACTACAACCTCCTCATAAGCTTGCCAAACGAAAGGCACTACTATCTATTTTGCACCCACAGCCGGTTCAGCATAACCATTGTCCAAGTGTTCCTACAGCTTCTATCTATCGCTCGGCCATCAGCCATCCTCAGCCTTCCTTTTCATGTCGGACTGAACTTCAGCTGTGCGTGAAGCTCAACGTTCTTATCCGCAACGTGAGTATCTTTCAAATGCCTGGCGATGGAGCACTGACAGTCTTTAACACATTCTTACCTAGTAATCCGGCAGACCAGCGGCCTTCGGCCTTTAGTTAGCGCTGACACATCATTCACAGCTCAAAACGCGGCTCGCGCCCCTCAGAGGGCCCCCACCAACGACGCAACTCGCGCCCCTCGGAGGGCCCCCGCCAACGACGCGGCTCGCGCCCCTCGGAGGGCACCCTCCAACAATGTGGCTCGCGCCCCTTGAAGGGCCCCGCTACAGCAGCGTTGTATTAATAATAATAAAAAAAATAAATAAAAAAATAAATAAATAAAATAAGTATTTATATACTTCACTACTTAAGTGTTTCGAAGTACAGGGCATTTCAGATACTTTAAGAATTTAACCCAAGTAACATTCGGTCAGTGACTTCGACTCTACAAAGTCACTTTTCGGAGAGGTCCCTATTCTTTCACCAGAGTGTAGTACTTGTACAACATCGCCCCGCAATATTGCCGCGCCTCAATATTGCAGACAACAGGTCAGCTAGGTCGACCAAGCCCTCTTGCCTAAGCTTCGCCGTACCAACCACCTGCTCGGTGATCCTCAGCCAGGAGATATTAATTCTACCTCATACTCTGTCACCATGTCCAACGTCCTCGCCTTCATCACCCACTGTCAACCTTCGTCAGTCAAATCCCCTATATTCTGTCGTTCGCAGGAATCAATCTTCACGCAAAACTTTCGCAACCAAGCACAGCACCCAGTCTCCTTTCGAACCCAGCCGCGAAACTTCTACTCTTCGACCTCTAAGCATTCCACCAGGTATCCCAACCGCTGAAGCCTATCACTCTCCCTCTACTCATAAAGCTCATCACCATGCTCCGAGCTTGTACTTTCTCCCCCTATGTTAAAGCGCTCCTCTCCTGCGCTCTTCTCCAAGCATTGTATCGTTTCCTCAGGTCCGCTTCTCCAGTCTTCAACCCTTCAAAAGATTTATCAATCTCCAATATCAAGTTCTTCCCCGACCATGACACCCTCCTTATCACGCACTCCAAATTAAAGTTTTCTATCGCACGCATAGACGGTCCATCTTGCCCCTTCCGTGCCTCACTCAATTCGTGTGCAAAAGGCATCAAATTTATCAGGAAGCTAAACCCCGGTTTATAGCTCCCGTAGGCTTCCCCACGACCGCAGACTGGTTTATCCGCCACCTCCGCCCTATTTACGAGAAGGCAGCCTTCTCCCCGATCATTATTCAGGACATCCATTTAGAATAGGTGCTGCTACGTCCGCCCCAGCTCAAGGCGTCCCCATCGCTTCCCTCCTCCAGCTTGGCCGCAGGTCATCTTCGGCCTTCACTTCCTACATCAGCCCCAATCTCGAAACCGTGCTCGAAGCCCAACGCTCCAGGTCATCAGGTGAGCAATCAGCATGGCGATGTAGTTTTTTATTTTCTTTTGGGCCAATTTTAACCATTAAATTTCAAGGGGAACCGGCCAGACCAGAGATCCTCAGCCTTCAGCCCGGCAGCAACCAGTCCCCTCTCTCGCTCCTCATAGCACATCGTGCTCATCAGGCCTGAATACGTCTGTCAGTCCCCGCCAACGATGCGGCTCGTGCCTAGTGGCCCCCGCCAACGATGCGGCTCGTGCCTAGTGGCCCCCGCCAACGATGCGGCTCGTGCCTAGTGGCCCCCGCCAACGATGCGGCTCGTGCCTATCAAGTCTTTCAGACTGCAGGCCCCCGCCAACGATGCGGCTCCTGCCTAGTGGCCCCCGCCAACGATGCGGCTCCTGCCTAGTGGCCCCCGCCAACGATGCGGCTCGTGCCTAACAAGTCTATCAGACTGCAGGCCCCCGCCAACGATGCGGCTCGCGCTTATCAAGTCTATCAGACTGCAGGCCCCTGCCAACGATGCGGCTCGTGCCTAGTGGCCCCCGCCAACGATGCGGCTCGTGCCTAGTGGCCCCCGCCAACGATGCGGCTCGCGCTTATCAAGTCTATCAGACTGCAGGCCCCCGCCAACGATGCGGCTCCTGCCTAGCGGCCCCCGCCAACGATGCGGCTCGTGCCTAGTGGCCCCCGCCAACGATGCGGCTCGTGCCTAGTGGCCCCCGCCAACGATGCGGCTCGTGCCTAGTGGCCCCCGCCAACGATGCGGCTCGCGCTTATCAATTCTATCAGACTGCAGGCCCCGCCAACGATGCGGCTCGTGCCTAGTGGCCCCCGCCAACGATGCGGCTCGTGCCTAGTGGCCCCCGCCAAAGATGCGGCTCGTGCCTAGTGGCCCCCGCCAACGATGCGGCTCGTGCCTAGTGGCCCCCGCCAACGATGCGGCTCGCGCCTAACAAGTCTATCAGACTGTAGGCCCCGCTTCAGAGCCTGCATACAGTCCATCGGACTGCAGGCAGGTAGGCCTCGGCCGGCACCCTCTTTTTGGGGGGTAAGACTAGTGAGCTTCGCCGGACTCAGCATCTTCCCCCGGCGATCTACGCTCACTAGTCTTCCGCCGGTTCGAGCGCCAAAGATTTGTTCATTAAAATCTCCTAATGGCTTATTTTTCTCTGTGTGAGTTGATCCAGATTGAAATGGAGCTAAGGCGTAAATTCAAGCTGGGAGACAGAACACAGCTGATCCACATCACAGCTGATCCTCTTCAATCACGTCACACCCTGCTGCGGCCAATCAGGATCGGCGCCCTTGCGCGTCCCAGCCAATCAACGTCAAGCTGGTCCATTCAAGAAGACGAGCTTCCGGGGATCTGCCTGCTCGTCAGCTGTGCTTCGCCCACCTCCTCCCCATCTCCACCTTCAGCCCGATGACCATTCTCCAGGCGCCTTACGCGCTCCTCCATCCAAGGCTCTGCTCCATCATCAGTATTCGGACCGGGGGGGTAAGACTAGTGAGCTTCGCCGGACTCAGCATCTTCCCCCCGGCGATCTACGCTCACTAGTCTTCCGCCGGTTCGAGCGCCAAAGATTTGTTCATTAAAATCTCCTAACGGCTTATTTTTCTCTGTGTGAGTTGATCCGGATTGAATTGCAGTGAGTAGCGCTTTCAAATCTTCTGTAAGGCCTTTCCGTTTTTGCATTCATGGACGTACTCTTACACGAGTACGTACGATGGACCGTTTACCTCCATTATACAGCAGCAGCCACATTACACAGATCCCTCTTAAGCCCATTGCGTTTGCCCTCATTAGTGGTATTAATAAGTAATTCGGCTCTCTACCTTCTCCTTCCTTCTCGCCATGTTCTATCACTGTCCTCTGCCTGTGGATCGCCAACCTTTAGTGGCCCGTTAATTGCTTTCCTTTCTGAATAATTCCCCGCCAGCTAGCAATATTGCCGGACACATTGTCACCAGTGGGTATCTATGACACATGGCTGGTGAGAAGTTAAATGGGTAGGCTAAATGACGCTCCGTGGCCGGGGTGATGATTCTGACGATAATGACCGCGGTGATAAAGGACGCTTCTCTAGTCTAATAGTGTTTGATTTCCCCGTTGGCCAGTGAGGGGAGAGATAGGAGGTATCAGGGTTGTTCATCCAGTGAGAATGACCTTTAATTTCACAACAAGGCCCCGCAGATAGCAGACGCGGCTCCCTTCCTCTCCCCCTTCCCGCAAACCCTCATTAGATCGCCGAGGCGGGGTGCAAAAGTGAAACTTTACTCGGCTGCGAGCTGCAGAAGTTTACAAGGTCGACCGCCATCGCCGGGCAAATGAATTTCAAATGATCTCTGCCTCTCTTGAAAGCAGCATCGGTGGAATAACTCCAGAGAAACATATAAAATCTGAAAGTGCGTGGTCTGAAATCAATATCTGACCTTTAAGTGAGATGGAGGGAAAAGTAAATCTGAACTATGATAGTCTTTCAAATTCTGAACTAAGAACACCCACGCAGTCTTTCTTTGAGAGCCTTGCATAATCATCCACCTTTCTTCAACGGGTAATGCAAAGTTGATTTTCACAGAGGCTCGATATGGCAACTGTTTTTTTTTTATTTTTTTTTATTGAAATCCAAAAGTCTCTGGCACAACTTCACTGACCTCAAGGACCTACAGAGAGAGACAAAGATCTGGTGAGGTGAAGGCCTGAGAAAACAACTTTATTCATAGGCCGATGCGTTTTGGTTCATGGGTCATTACGAAGCACTGAACAGTTTGTGTATAATTAAAATAGTGCAATACATTATGTTCACACAGAAACCGGCTCACCAATCTGTATTCAAACGGTTCAACCACACCACAAATTAGATATGCAAATCTTTCAGTGACAAGCAATTCGATTCAGAAACCATTTTTATTTCACATACCAAGTATTCTTTTCATACGATCGAGAGATTTGGTTTGAATTATTAGACTGACAAGAGGAACCCACTGTAGGTTAAACATTTATTTAAAATCAGACGTTTCCATACTGTATCAAACATCACACTTTCCTAAAATAATGACAGAAGTTTTTTTTTGTTTTGTTTTTTTTTTTTGAGAAAAATAATTTAAAAATCACAATGTCTTTCTTTCCAGAAGAAGTTTTAGGCAAAAAAAATAAATAAAAAAATAAAAAATGGCATAGCACATTATTTTAGGAACGTGACAAAATTGCAACAGTTTATATTTGTGCAAAATTTTTATTACTTAGATCACCAGTATTATGTTAGATTAGAAGCCTGGGCTTTTCTGACATTAAAAGTATTGAATAATTATTCAAAATGCATACAGTGGGCGAGTGTTCACATAATGCGGTATGCAGTGTACCTGCAAATTGGAGCGGCAAAGTTGATCCGGAACTTTCAGCACTAGGAATTGTAATTTTCTTTCAAATAATAAAAATTAAGAAATCATTTTTTTCTGCACTTCTAGCACAAATATGCAAATTTTTGCTACTTGTAGCTCAGTAGCAACTCCTGGAATTAGAGAAAATCACTTATCGATGTAAAAGATTTATCTCTGTAAAATCAAATTAAAAACAAAACGGGGTCAATCACAGGAGCTTGTTAATCGATCGGTCCTCATCCACGCATTTAGGAAATAAACTTTTTAAATCAGATAAAAGTACCCACAATGCCTTGTCTCTGTGTTACATCTCTCTATGGGGGCTTAATGGTTTTAATAAGTGATGCAGAGTAAAGGTGAGCCACAATGTTCCTCATTAAAACACTCAGGACTGGTTAAATCATTCCTCTCAATATAACTTTTATGTTCATTAATTTGTTCTAGGACAGGATGTTTCTTGCTCCTGTATATTTTATTGCATGGGACCAACCACATTTTTAATTTTGCTGGTGCTAAAACCTTTTCCATCAATGATCTTTCCAGTAATGGGAGTGTCTAAATGATTTTGCAGTTTTAGTGCATCAAAAATTCATGCAAGACCCATATTTGAAATTACCTTAGTTATCAAGTTTCAGATTTTTTATTTATTTTTTTGCACTAGTAAAACCCTTTTTACATTAGATTTTTACTGGTAAAAATTTTAATTCTCTGAAAACTTAATTCTCACTTTGTAGAACTACATTTCACAGCAATTTCAGCTGAGAGCATTTTGCTGTGTGTCTCTGCCAGCTTTGCACATTTGGGAAATTAAAGTTTTGCTAATTTTTCTTTCCAAAATAGCTCAAACAATGTATTTACCATACAATAAACTTTGATTTCGACAGACCAACAGGTTTGATCTGGTCTCACATGAGAAGCGGAACTTTTTGGCAAAACTGTAGACTTGTTGTGCCAAGAGACTCTCTGACCCCGGAGACGTGGATATCGGCTGCTTCTCTTTTGAATTCTGTAGCTGACCTCTGAAGTCAACTAGTGTCAATAAATTTTATTTTGGTTGTCGGGGTAAAGTGGTGATGTAAATTGTCACCTTTCTAAAATAATGGTTGATGTCATTTTTGCCAAAAGATGTTTTAGCGGGGGGAAAAAAACACTTAGGCCATTGTTTTTAGGAAGGTAACAAAAAACTACAATGTGTTCAGATTTAGATCATTAAAAAACAAACAAACAAACAAACAAAACTTTAGACCATGTATTTGTTTTCTTCCACTTCACAATTATGCGCTATTTTGTGCAGACGTTTGCGGTTGTGACGTGTATAAGAACGCTCCGGAAAGACACAGCACACCGGTTAGCTTGGCTCCACAACACCAGAGCAGAGAATAGGAGCATGAAGCTTGTCTCAATCTCTCATTTTATCCCTCGCCTGTTTTGACAAAACCCAACACCCGCCCAGTGTTCCAACAATAGGCCTCAGATAGGAGGAGGGGGGGAAAAGGAAGAAAGAATAATACTCGAGTGCTACAGAGGGAATCTGTTGTTATCAATGCAGCGCTCCAGAGGAGAGCCGCAGCAACGTTCCCAATGGCGCGAGGCTGTCAAGTCAATGGGAATGAAAAATACAATTTTTATCTCCCTCTTACAGCTGCCCCTATTGACCCCCTCTTTGGCGGAGAAAGGCGAGAAAAAAAAAAAAAGTCACCCGATAAGAGAGGGCCCACAAGGGGAGGATGAATCCTAATCACTTCCCAACATGTGTTGCTGCTGCGCTGTCATGTTCCCTGGGAAGCGGTAGTTAGTATTACAGCGCAGTCACGGTCGGGACTCCACGGGAATTCCTATATAAATATGACAGCATTGTTTATGCATGAGCTCTCCCGCCTTTCGGACAGGGGGAGGTGAATGTGCAACGCTCGTGCTTCGATAACACCTGGACTGTTTCCAGATCAGTGTTGAAGTGAGCTGTCTGTCCGTATGAAGCTGTCAGTCTCCTGCTCGTCTCGGCTGCTTTTCCCTCAGTCCTCGGCTGTATTTCTGGGACAGTTGATCTGTCTCCTGTAATGTTGTACCATGGATGAGTGGAGAGAGAGAAAAAAAAACCTTTTTTTATTTGTTTTTCTCCCCCCTTTCCCTTTGTAGAACTGCTGCCAAAACATGGCATCACTCTGCCTCACCACTGGGGTCTTCTGTTGCTAATTTCTCTCACTCAGTCTCTGGCTCTTTGTTTATGATATACAGTTCAAAACAGATGCTTCTATGGAAAGTATGAAAACATACAGGCTTTTTAGTTTTCAATTTCCATTGCTAATGTGCACAACAAAACTTTGTTGATATTCTGCTGCAATTGTAGCGCCTCTAAAATCACTCTTGAATACATTTGTTCACATGATAAGTCATTAAAAAACATGCCAAGCCATCGTCCGCCTTCCACTTCCTGTTGTTGTCTTCATGTTTTCTGCCTGTAGTAACATCCGGTTGCTGATCACGACTCACAATGTGGAAAAAGTGTTCCCATGGCAATTTTCTACATTTTTCTTCACTGGTGTGAAGTATGTTGTCTGTCCAGTACAGTTAGTCAGTTTGTTGTGTGTTTGCTAGTTTTCATTAGTTATTATTATCTACATTTTGTTGAGTTTTAGTTCATTTTTAACTAGCTGCAGTAATGGTAGTTTTTTTTTGCTTTTTTGCACTTTGATAAATTTTTAGGTGCAGAATTCCAAAAGGTCAAAGTATTGTATTGCAATTATGTGTACATCGATTGGGTAATCAATACTCAACAGAAGATACCATTTTCAAAAAAATGTACTCAAATATTGAGTACATCGATATTGAACGATAACGAACTCTGGCGTTCTCTCCCTACTTTTGCTGTCGCCATTTTGTTGGCTAGCTGGGGTGGCGCCAGAAGGAGCATAGAGTTACATAATTTGCCGACATCTGGCGTAAACTGCATCTGTTTCTCATCAGTTTAAAAGCTAACAAATAAATGTATAAACACTCAAACAAAGCATATCATGTCTATAATTTTAGTATGGTTTAGTTAGTTTTATAAACGCACATCAAAGTTCCAGTTAGCTAACCTATACTGACCCTCATGTTCAATCCGATTTAATGTTGGAGAAAATAAATAATAATAATAAAAAAAAACATTGTGATGTGTCTTTTGACAAATAAACGTCTGGCTTTCACTAAGTAAAAGCGTTTGGTAGCACACAAAGGTCTGTTCAATTAGCGCTCTCTGGATGCCGGTCAGTTCCCTTTAGTTGAAGTGGAATGCCTTCGAAAGAATCAGACAACTCCGATGTGACGCTCGGCTCCTCCCAAGACGTGGCTGTTGGGCAATGTGATGCCCTCCTTGATTTTTCCTCCATCCGTTATGACTGTATCTTCTCCCTTCTCTTTACCTGCATCTGATTGTTGCGTTTACTGCTTAAAAAAAACAACAACAAAAAAACGCTGTAATTATGTCTCATATGAATCCATTTGTCCCTCCATTAGGAGGGGGGGTGGGAGGGTATGCATCTCTCAAAAGGCACAGCAAGAAACAGCAAGAGCGCATAATGAGAGCAGAGACCATTAAAAAGCTCGAAGGCCTCGAATATGATAAATTATACACAGCTTGGAAGACATACTTACATTCCACTTGCTTGCCCGCTCGTCGTGGCCAACACACTTAGGCCCGTAATGTATGGTTAATGGGACGACTGGGAGTGTTGCGAGAGAAAGGAGAGGCATCTGAAAAATAAGCACTTGTGGTTTAAAAAAAAATTGTGCCTTTTTGCTCGTAGAGGTCAGCAGCCCGGGGTTCATTTATCATGTTGGAAAAATGTCAATTTACCCCTCCCCCCCACTCTCCGGTCCTGGAGAATTGGTGGGGTCTTCTCATGAAATTGTTCAAAGAAGAACAAACGAAGAAAAATGAGGCTCTAATGTCAGGTATTATCAGATGCTTTACTACCAGACAAGTTTTTTATTTTTTAAAGAAAACGCACCTGCTCTGGTTGGTACAGTATTTGTGTGTGTGTGTGTACGCGCGTGCGAGAGAGAGAGAGTCCAATTCAATATCTCATTACTTTAGGTGTGAATAGGTTGAATGGAGACGATGGTCGGTGTGTCTTGACGATACGCCAGAGTACATACAATAAAAGGCCAGCGCTTCTGTCTGATATTAAGTATTGATTTGGTAAGATTGATCTAAACAGCGGCCATATTAAAAGAACATTGAAAGAGAACCAGTGAAGCACGTAGTCTTAAAAACCAAAAAAAGGAGCTGCGCTGAAGACGAGGTAGGAGTGAAAAAAAAAAAAAAGAAAATAGGATCAACAGCAGATACCTGGAATGTGCCTGGGGCTAGAAACAAAAAGAAGCTGAGAATTAAAGAGGAAGACCAAAAGAAGTGGAAGGATAGCATGAGGCAGAGAGAGAGGGATGCTTCACGCTCAGGGTGACACTAATTGGAAGGTGTGCTGCTGCTGGTGGGGAGCTCAACGTGGATTCCCGCAGACGTCTGCGGCGCTGGATCGGGGAAACTTTCACGTTGTTGTGGCAGGGAGATGTCAGGAGTGTTTGTTTCGGCGTCGGATCTTCGGCCTCTTCGCGCGGCTCTCTGTGTTAACAAGAGGAAGACGGAGGTGGAGTGAGGAGACGAAGGGAGAGTTTGGCAGATATCCTCTTCAGACCCGTTCCCTTTCCATGATGTCTTGCAAAGGTTTTCACACACCTCGAACCTCCTCACATTTTGTCATGTTACAATCTGAAACTTGTATTTTGTAGTGGGGGGGAAATAATTGTGGGATATCAAGGATAAATGAGCTTAATACAAATGTGGGGCACGTTTGTATTCATCCTATGTGACTCTTACACCCGTAAATAAAATTTAGAGCAACCAATTTTATTTAGAAGTCAACCATTTTGTGATTTCAGTCTTGAGAGTAAATGGTTGATTGCATTTATTGTACTTTGAACTACTTAAAAATTATATTTGTCAAAACTGTTTCCATGTTGTGACAGTGTAATATGAGACAGATACTCTGAAAAATCAATCCCTTTCCAGGTCTACTGTTGCTGTCTGTCGAAATACATCGCTCCTGGTTTTAATGAACAACCAATCAGACAGAAGGAAGGTCTTAGCGTTGTCAATAATTATCATGTACACGCTGCTTTAAGTGCTAATGTTGGAAAAAGGACTCAACATGTACACAAGCATGGTTGACAGCACTAAGACACTCCTCCAGACTCTGATTGCTTGTTTATCATAAACACTGGGAGAAGGCAGAGGAGCTTGATTTTTTTTAAATTATCATCTGTCTCATTTCACACTTTTTTGACATATTTTACATATTTTTATAAGATTTGTAAGACACTCATAGCTCGGGATGATATTATTCTGCAACAAATATTTACCTTGAGCTAATCCACAACTTCCTCCCTGACCTGTGCGGTTTTTTCCTTGTTCTTTGTGATGCTGCTTGTTCGCTAATGTCGTCTAACAAACCTCTGTGGTCTTGAAATTCAATTACATGCTGATTTCCTGTCATACTGTCTTTGTGAGCGCCTGTGCAGCAGGTGCACCTTCTGAGCTGAGTTCCATTAGCTTACTAACCTGCTGCTAATCTGTGTCTTTTTTTCTTTTTTATTAACCCCCAAATCTTGTCTATGCCAGTTTAGTGACACTGTTGTGAGCTGTGGCCTCACCCCAAGGAGGAATGACTTTTCTAGCCTTCAGACTCTGTCCTGTCTGACTAAACGTGTTCTTCCTATTTTCAGGGAATTCGTCTTTACTTATCTGTCTGCCCTGTCTGTCTGTCACCAATCAGTCAACTCAGGGAGCCCGTCTTATCTGTCTGCCAGTCAGCCCTCCTTTTACCTGTCAACCTGGCCGGCTTCACAGTTTATTTAGAACACAAGTTCAGCTGTTAGCTCAGTGCAACCTAAAATCTTGTAGTACCTTAATGACGACGAAGAAAAGTTTGGGCGATTTTATTGCAACACCTTAGTTTTTATTCCTACAGGTCATTCGCCTGTCCAATGGGATACTGAAGAAAACATTGGAGATTTCCTATGCTATGCTTCCTTGAACAGGCTCATTACAGTTTTAGCATGAAATCATTCTTAGATAATTCATCCCAACTCAATGTTGAAAATTGTTCCAAAAAGATATGCAATTGTGCGATGATATAGCTCTGGAAAGCAGAAGTGGAGCCTCCTGCACAACCAACAAGAATCAGAGTTCCCAGATTGGGCAGCTTTTTAAACATTTGGCAAGATGTCAGAAAGATTTCAGGGACACTTCTTTCAAAATCGTTGTCGTTATGTGGGAGGATAGCATGAAACCTTTGACAAAATGTCGTGTTATTGGACATATTTGTTAATATATTGTGAAATCTCTAGAATCTGTCGAACATGAGATTATCGGTTGTCATTGGCTAATCAAGTGTCGCTATTTAGTCATTTCTACAATAACACAAAATAAGAGAACATATGGCCACAAAATATATACATATTTGGTAGTATCAGCATGAAGGTTTTGGTCAGGTTTTATGTTGTTTTGGCATTGTGAACATTAAGTCAGATCTGGCAACCCTGACAAGAATGCAGCAAATGGTTACTGGATGGTAAGTCTTTTCTAGCAGCCATTGTGCAGCGCGTACAACTGTAAAACCAGCTGACCAAATGTGCTGGAGCTCCGCTTGGGTTGCTAGGTAACGAGGAGGCTAGACCAGGTTAGGGTTGCTAGGTGACAGGCAGTGTCTGCTTATGTTTGACTTTACATTCAAGAGGCTTTTGAAACGGGTCACTTTCCAGACACTAATAAAACATTAACATCCCGCCCAGCACATTTGAAGCACTTGAATTGTTCTTATAAGCAGTAGAAACACAAATGGAAATAGAAAAAAGTGCAAAATGTGAATTTTTCATAATACGTCCCATGTAAAGGAAAGGTACAGAAGTCCCGTTATACTCTTGAGCGGCTATTTTTGAGGGATGCCGTGAAAACCTGAGGTTGCCCTTAACAACTGTGCTTCATGTCCTTTGAGACGTGAAGACACTAATGTGAGATGAAATTCTAAACAGCACTAAGTGGAGAAAGCGACTTGTCGCGGTTCAGCAAAGAATACCCGGAGATGGATTTTTCGTAGAGGTGTGAACTGATGAAACAGGTGCTTTTTGCTGGAGCAGAAGAATGTGACAGTGGTTCTGTCTCCAAAAGAGACATTGTGCCGTGCTCTGTCATTATTTTGAGGCACATCCTGGCTGGAATCTTTGAAGCTGAATTCACCAGCTAACTCCCCGTTTCCCAAACCTGCTGCCAGATTTTGAAAGGTTCTTCCTGAAGATGTGAGGAACAAGCTTTTTGCTCTCTTGCTCTGGTGACAGCCTTTATTACCCATCTGCATGAGTTCAAAAGCGCTAAGACACTCCTCCCGGCTTACGAAAGACAGTCATTCTCAACTGATTAACTTGCAAGCCAAGACCTACAAATGGTTTATTTTTGTTTAAAAACTTGTGAAAAACTTTCTAGAAATGTTAATCTACGAGGGATGGTAATTTTACACTTGGAAAATGATTCATTTGGAAGAAATTAAAATCTCCACATATTAACCTCAATACGGGGAGATCAAGAAACCAAACAGCTGGCTTCAAAAAACGGCCCATGTGGTTGCAATAAATATGTAAAAATTGGCAAATATTTTTTAAAAGGCACAAGTTTTATTTTTCTGATATTTGTTGTAACTTCTTAAATTGAAAACAGTATCCCAAGCATCCTAGATTTTTCCTAGATTGTTTCTTTTTTATTATTTTTCTAAAATCCTTTTTAAACGACTGGAAGTGACTTCACCAGCAAACTTTTGATGTGCTTTGGATGGTCCTTTAAAAAAAAAAGAAAAAAAAACTGTGGTCTGTTTTCATATGCAAAGATGCTGATTAAAATATATAGTTCATAAAGGTTCAATTCAGTTTATTTATACTTAAAAATGGTAAAAAAAACATTTATACTTACTACACATGCGATATTGTGGTGACTTCCTCAAGGTGGAGTTTCAGAAAGAACTAGTTTCTTAAAGAGACAGAGACCCAATTTCAAGGCATTGAATTACAAAGTGAAATTTCTTTTCAGTCATATTTTAAATATGTGGCACTTTTTTTATAACAACTGAAGATTACATACTTACTTGATTATATTATATAATGCCACTATGTAACTGGAAAATATATATAATACTGCCCCTTTAAATAAAGACCACCATTGGACAACAAAAAAATAAAAAATTGGGACTGACTTGGACCATTGTTGCCCCCCAACAAACTCCAAACACAAATTTGGAGTTTGCTCAAATTTGTGTTACACCGAAAGTGTTCAGGGACTTCACACGAGAGAGCAGCACAAAACCGAACCGTACGCCGTTTTGGCACTCCGGTATCTTCCGTCAGCTCCTATAGACGCTCCATGAAAATGCGTGAGTAGCGAGGATGCGCGCATGGCGTCCTTGGGGAACAGGCCCAGCTATGCAGGTCAGGGTGGCTGTGATCTGAATGGAGAGCATTAATATTTAAACGCAGGCTCCTGAGGGAAAGAGACTGTAAATGATTCATGATTTATACCATGAGCTCTCTGCAGCAAAAGCTCGACGCTCCATATTTCACCGATTCCTCCCCTCTCGTGTCCGCCTGTGTCGGCATGTCAAATGTGTTTTGCCTCACGACAAATAATGTCCTCTTTACGTGTTTCTTTGATTAATATTTTTCACTCGCCTGTTTCCCTTTCGCCCTTTATTTTTTAAAATTCTGTGCATACTGTACATGCCTTTACATTGTCAATGCATTGTAACTTCTAAGAGCTTGTGGTGAACTTCCTTTACACCTCTCCAGTTGCCAATGACTGAAATATTATGTGCATATTCATGGACGCGTAACTCTGAAGTTTGAATTCTCAAGTTTCTGTCCTTTTATGGGCAGAAACAGAACAAAAAATGTTTGAACAAGATTTTACTCCAGACACAAAACCTGGAAAAAGCAAACCGCAGCAGAAAATGGAATAAATGTTCAAGGCTCCAATCAAACTAAGTCTATTAGGTCAGAAAATAACCTTAGCTAGCCAAAGAGGGTGAAGTTGGTACTTGATTAATTGGGAATCAGCGCTAAATCAAAGGGTAATTTCACAGTTTAGTTTGCTTTTTTTTTTTTTAATTAATTAAAAACAACTTTGATCTGAGTTTATTTATCCAGACTTCAAACTGAATCACTGAAAGTAACTTAAAAACACAACTTGATATTCACTGAAGCTTCTGAGCCACACCAAAAAAAAAACAAAAACAAAAAAACATAAATATATATATTTATATATTTTGGTTTGTTTTTTGAGGGGTGCGCGGAGACAAACTTAGAATAGTAAAAAATATCAAAACAAACAGACAGATCAAACCATGGAGTGGATGATTTCTACAAATGTCAAAAGATTCATTAAAATACAATTTGAGCTTGTGAAGCCTGTTTTCTCAACAACAACAAAAAATCTACACAAAATCAGTTTGCCCAATGCTGAGTTTCACATTTAATTATTTGAAGTTATATTTTCTCAAAGTCGTTTCCGAAAAAGAGTCTCACAATGTCAGAATTGTGTATTCTGACTGTACAACTGAATGTGAGACTAAACAATTTCAATATAAATCTAATCCATTTTCCATTATTTATTCAAGAAAGGCCCCTTATTTGTTTCCCACCCCAAAAAATAAAAATGTAAATAAATCAATGAATCAGTGGCTGCAGAAGGATCCAACTGCAAGCTTCAGACTGGGCAGGGAAAAGTATTATGCAGAAACACATCCGTACTCACAGCTTAACAGATGTCTATGCAAATTAATGATGCTCATGTTTAATGTCCACATGTAGATAACTTACTACCTATTTCCATTACATGCATATGGATGTGCTTATGTGCATAGGTGCATTGGAATGTTTGTACCGGCAAATATGAGTCAATACTGCAGCCCTGTGACCAGAAAAAGCAAAAGTCTCAATAAATAATAATAAAAAAAAAAAAGAAAACTGCTAACAATAAATCAGACAAGCTGTATTTGTGTCCATTTACAGCGATGAGGAAACAAAACCGACAAGTTAAATTAACTAATTTTGAAAATGCAGTACATATTTAAGGTCATTCTAACTATAATTTGCATCCGGCGGTTTTTACTGTTACAACCATTAGGAGATATGTCAGGTTTTTTGTAGAGTTTCTGTTTAAAAAAAAAAAAAAAAAAAAAAAAGGTCCTAAGCAGATATTATTCCTTTTGACAGCTTTACTTGGCTTAAATCCGGATCACTAGAACACAAGTTCAGGGGTTGAGTCCAGTTTGAAGAGATTTATTTATTTATTTTTTCACCACTTTTGCACTGTAGCCTCGGTCTTAAACCTTTCTAGAGTAGGTGAGATAACAGAGAATAAACTCTCCCGCTTAGCTTTTGTTCTCCTCTCTTGTTTAAAAATCCTCTGGTCGCACGCTCCGTTCTGGAAACAGAAACTCCAAAACTACATAATCTTTGAAATGATTCGACTTATAATGTTTTGTGATTAAGGAAATGGAACCAGACGTTATAAAGTGTTTCACCTGCTTTATACACCTAATTCTTAAGAAATTGGACACATGTTCTACATTAAATTAGTCATTTCAAATGGCAGCTAGATGCTTTTTTTGTTTTCTGAGTTACATCTGGCATAATCCCTTCAGATAAATAGTCAAAGTGTGATTCATCATTCAAAACATTAAATCGCTTGGGGATTTTATCATAAAATGTCAACACATTTTAGAGCTTGCAACACGTACCCAACATTTTTTGCATTATCATCAGAAGCAAATAAATGATTTTGCATGAAGGTAGAGAGCTAACTATGTAATGACTGAAATTATAAAGATCACTATCACAGATATCAGTTTCACTTGTGTTTTTTTTATATGGATTTTTTGCACTAGAGGGACTTTGTGGTTCTGACTTTGGCGTAGATTGAATTACTTACTTTACCGTATCAAATGCCTTTGAATGGTGATCCTGCAGCCTCATTAAAGGGAACTACGATTAGTTCTAACAGTAGACTTTATTAATATTAATACTTTATATTCATTTTAGATGTAAAAAAATACTAATATATATGTAATTATGTTAGGTTTAATCCCCTCTCACTTTTGTAAATGCATTTTGGACACATTTACTGTAGTGTTCAGCTATAGCTTCTTTTTTATGACAAGCTGATAAGTTAAACTAGAACAAATTAAAGACACTGTATGTATTGAATAATTAGGTGCAATTGCCGTTTAGCCATTTCTTCAATCGATAGCCAATTTCAGCTTTGTATGACTGCTGGTCCGACTGATCCGGCGAATAGATGATGTGTTCTCTGTCTACTGTCGGGTCCGGTAGCAGATACTTATGGTCTGAGCTTTGGTCCTGTGTGAGGTCTGTGATTTTTAATTCTGTACCAGCGGCAGTGGGACCTACTGGAGCTTCCAGCGTTGCCCGTCTTTGATTTCTTTCCCAGTAATGTTGACTAGCCAGTCGGCACTGCGGTTAAGGCGCATTGTGACTAAAAATAGTAGTCATGGCATTTGAATTTAGGTTGTGGCGACCAGTTGTCAGCTCCTTCATCACTTTTTTCCATTCAAATGACTCAACATCTTCTGAACTGAAGTGCTGAGAGCACAAATTTGGGTCCTTAGGAAGTTGGGTTCTAGCTGCAGCTCTTTACCATTGTGTTCTCCTTTTTTCCTGGGGGAAGCGGTGGAGACTCACCTCATTGTTTCGATCTTTTGCAGTTTTGAAATTACATCCAAAGGCAACGCAGTGGGGCATGATCTAAATTTACAGTCAAACACAATATCATAAAAAAAACCAACTCCATAAAATCCCTTCCTGCAGGCGCTACTTATGCTATAATATGGAAGGAGCAAATGTCATCAATCCCTCATGGATTGCAGTGGTGAAAAAATGGCGACCCCAGGGATAAAAATACTACAAAAATCTTTATATTCTTGAAGTAATTATGACTTTTTATGTATCAAAAAACATTATTTTTAAGTAAATATGAAAATTACTACATATTTAGCCCAACTTATTCAACTAATCTTGGATTGTTTTAAGTTGCAGGGAAAAATATGGCAGAAATTTGACATTGTAACTAGAAAGTGTGCATTTCCTATGAAAATACAAGTGTGAATGCTGAATGTTTTTGGTGAAAATGGCAAAAGCATTTGAAGCCAACTGCTGACGACTTGCACAAAGGGAAGAAATACTCCATGCAGTGTGAAAAACACCGGTAAAAGCCAAAATTAGCTAAAAAGCTAAATCCAGCTAAAATACTAATGATAGCATCTAGGTTACAACTAGCATCCTGGGTTACAGTAATATATTCCATGCAATGTAAAACAAACCAAAAACTAATGTAAACCCTAAAATTTGAAAAGGACAGAAATGGTCCCCTACGTCTTGAAGTTGGGCCTCTGTCTCTTTAAGAAACTCCGCCTTCAGGAAGTCATCACAGCATGGCTCCTCTATTAACTCTTTACCAACATTTTCACCAGCTGAGAAGTAGCTCCCGTCATGAGCTCATATCTCAGTCCCATCAGGTGTTTGCTCAGGTGTTCAGTTCCATCTTCGGAAACTGAATTTTGATATGTGACCAATAAAATACTCTAGGGGGCACACACCTCACCTGTGTTTACCCCCTCCCCCAGTCCCTCTCTGTCATCATAGTCTATTCACCAGAACAAAGGCAAATGGAGAAAGGCTGAGCGAACTGTGCCCAGGAAGAAGAAGAAGAAGAGAATAAGGAAGGAGACGCATGGACAGAAGAGTCTGAAGTGGCAGCAGTCGGCCCTGATGGAGACTGATGGGGCAACGAGGAGAGGAGAGCGGAGAAGGTGCATCAACGGGCTGCTTTCACTTTGTCAAGAAGAGGCCAAGACAGATCACGAAAAGGAAGAAGAGAAAATGAATCAGGGCTCTACGGGAAAAAAGCGTACTCCAAGTGGCAAAATGGAGGGAGGGAAATAAAAGGCAGAAGGAATGAATGTGGCAAAAAGGGAAATTTATGGTAAATGGAAATGACTTGTGGAGGGGGAGAGAGGCACGGTCTGTGTGAATTAATGAAGGAGAGTAACCGTGCTGCGTTGGAGGAGCAGGGGGAAACAGGAGATGGGCACGGTTCCCTTATGCTCCCACAAGCACTTCGCTGAGCCACCACAGCCACTTAGGTGTATACAAGCTCAGAGCCACTCAGCACTCTGTTGTCCATTTCATCGTGTCCACAACAATTATCGTCCAGCCTTCACTTACTGCTGCAATAACACCGGCAGCGGAAAGCCTCGCACAAAGCACAAATACAGTAAAACCGCGTTAATGCAGACTCGGTCAGAAGATGAATCACAAGTTGTCTTTTTTCTGAATGCAATCTGAAGTGTCCAGGTCTTGTCACAACCTTTGTGGATTTAAAATGCCATAATGAACTATAGTGTAAATGGAAAGCAGGTGTTATTTATGAGTGTTTATTCATGGAAGAAATATTAGAATTTGCATCGACCAGGCGTAATGTTATGACCACTAAGCAAGGTTATTAAGAAAGAGTTAACCAAAACGAACGAAATGATGAAGAATGAAATTGAGGAAACATTTTTGTTAACTTAAATAATTAAAAGCTGTAACTAAAAGGGAAAAACTGTAACTAACAGGAACTATATCCTATGTTTATAAAACTCACTAAAGCATACTGACGTTACAAACGTCATATCCATTATTTTTGTGTTCATGAGTCTTTTTATTAGCCGTTCAAACTAATGTGAAATTGATTTTTTCCCCCCTCACGCAAGCAGTTAGCGTCAGCTACGGGACTCCACACTCTTCCTGGCAGCACTGACGCTAGTTCACGAAATGGCAACAGCAAAGACTGGGATAAGATACCGTCAGTTGGCTGTTCAACAATAATTGAATCCATTTTCTGAAATGGTATCTTCTGCTGAGTATTCGTTAACCAGTCGATGTACACATAGCTAAATTCAATACTTTTCACTTTTTTGCACCTTATAACCAACTTATGAAAATACTAAAACTACCACAGTCAGTAAACCTCTCACAATAACAGATTTTGCTGGGCGATAAATTGTTCCAGAAGTTATTGCGATAAACGATGATATTGTTGTTTTGAGACCATTTTTAAGTAAAATAACATTAACAGCAAAACAATAATGCCAGAACACATTCTTAAAGATCAGTAAACTTTAAATTCGAGCAAATTTCCTCTTAAGTTAAACACACATTTGTCTTTCACTTGCTGTACATCGGACCACAAACAGCGATGTCATGAATGGACACAACAATTAAAACAACAGGTATGTTTGAAGAGCAACTCATACAGTTCCTGACGTATTTTCAATATCAATTTTTTTTCCTGGACAATAGTAGAAAACAATCATCCCTAAAATTTAGAAAACCGTACGTGCATATTCAGATAAACATGATTTAAAGCTCCCGTTCCTTTAGCAAGCACACTTTAATTTCATGAAAATATTACCTGTTTAGTTCATGTAAGATGAAAGGAGTGGGGAGAAAGTATGCATTTTTTATGGCGCTCCACAACTTTCAACTGGACGGTTTTGGCTATCCTGGCAAAAGGTTTGCACACTTCTGAGTTAATTTATATCTAGACCTTTCCATATGCACAAATTCTTAATAATACTATGCAAATACCTGAAGCAATTCAGAAAATAGAGATGTTCTGAAGAAAACATTGGATGGGAGTGGTCTCCGCTATTTATTATCCTGATGAAAACGTATTTAAAAAAAGCAGGCTGCTGAATGTTGAGATGGGTGTAAAAAAAATATCTAGTTCCAGTGCAGCAGGACGTGGCAAGAAATTGACCTCTATTTCCAATGCAATGAAAGACGAATTGCATTGTGCACTCACTCATTGGGTTCTTAACCTGCAAGTCATTTAATTTATTATGTCCATATCTGAGTTGCAATAACAACTGGACCCGTTGAGCAATACGTTTTCTGTTGTGCAAATGGGATATTTGATATACCATGAAATACGTGGGTGTAAACCGCTCATTAATTATTTAAATGTATCATAAAATTATATTGAAAAAATAAATTTACCCCTGAATAATTAAATATGACATGAAATTATAAATTGTGCAATGAAATAATTAAACGTTCTGTGAAATAATCAGATCTACCTTTGATTGATGAATTTAAATAAAATAATTTCATTTACCACTTAACTAAACACGTCATCACTGACCTCAATACAAGTGAAAGGTAGAACGTAGAACAACCTTTCCAATTACAGGTCAGGCAAGTTGTGGAATAAATATTACATCTTTTTTTTAGCAAAGTATTAATTATGTTAGCGTTGATGGAGAAGGTTTCTGAAATCTGTGCAAATTCTCAAAGCGGTGCAAAAAAAACCCAACAACTTGTCACTGCCTTTTGAATTCAAACATTTAAGGAGATTTAATTACTCTGGTGCCATTTACAGTGCAGGTGTGCATCAAATACATCTTATTGATTTAAAAATACAATGCTGAGCTTGCATTTTTACTGGAGCGGTGAGGTGTTCTTGCATGTTCATGCGAGGAGAAGAGGATGTAATCGTTGCTTTTTCTCTGAGCTCGATTTATGCATTCAGGAACTCTGATTTTAATGAAAAGGTGTTTAAATTCCAATATAAACAATTACAGTTTGTTCTGTTAGTTTGTTAAAGATGGAGAAGCCAACGTGTGAGTATAATGTGCAGAAAAATTGAGCAAATTTGACCTTTAAAGAGGATAAAGCCTCTAACTGTGCAGCCTGAATCACGATTGGACGGTTTATCTTTTGTGTCCCTGCTGCTTACCTTCTGGCATGACGACTATTAACACAATAATTAAAAGTGATGCTGCTGAGGGATGTTACGCTTAGCTTCAACAGCTCCTTGTTGTCGCTCTGTCATCTTCGCTGCAAGCCGATGCCGACGAGGCAGCTGAAAATGTTAATTTTAAGAAATAAATCCGGACAGCCGTTAATGCTCCGGGCTCAGAAATGTGCAGAACTCACAATGGTGCTATTTTCTGTCTAATGGTGTGAATAACACAGTGAGAAATGTTATAATATAACAAGAGGCAGATCGATATACTGTCAGCTGGGGGGGAGGGGGGAAACATGCACAGCTGCAGTGAGTTCCCTGGATGTGTCTAATGCTCACATCTCCATAAAAACAATGCTGATGAGGAAGGAGGAGGCTTTTAAAGCTCACATGATGTTTATAATGGCGCGCGCACAAGCGCTCATGCTAGGGTTAAAGCTAACATTCGTTCACAGCTCAAACTCAAGGGAAAGCAAAACGTTTTATGCCACGGGTTTTTTGTTTTTCTTAGCACTGACACAGGCAGCCTCTTCTGTGATTAATGAGTCTCTGTGGATAGAGCAGCGCAGCTTTTAAAGCATTTGACTGATGCACCCCGCATATATCACTCAAAACTTCTTATCCCGCTCTCAGCTCGGGTTTGGTTTCCGGTCTGGGGGGCCGTGGACGAAAATGAAGAAATTGACGACCAAAGCGCTTCATCTGACCCGATTTCTGTCAACGTGAAACTCCGAAAAGTTGAGGTCGTCGTTTGTTCAGACTCCGGTCCCGCGGCGCTGTTCGACGCTCCCCGGGGGGCCCCGCTCCTCCTGCGGTGAGTGATACGGATTCGGAGTCGCCGCTCTTTGGCACCTGCTTTCGTCTGTAATTGATGGGCCGGGCCAGAGGACATGTCAGAGCCACTCGGCACAGACACCGACTGACAAGGCCACACAGACTGGCAGGGAAACACTTCGCTTCCTCAGCCCATCTACATGCGCCGCACACTAAACACGTCCCGGCTCTTCTGGGATGGACAGCCACGCTGGGAGGCGGAGGTAGAAAATGAAATAGGAACAGGGGAGCAAATGTGTTGACTTCCTGCCCTGATTTTATAATATATAAACCTTTTCTGTTCGGGTTCAGGGGTTAGGTGTAGTAGGGGGCAGGAGGGAAAGACACATTACAATTAAAGCCGGGACTTTGTTCTTTTAGATTAATTACATAGATTTGTTAAATTAATCTTTTGCACAACTATTGTATTGTGTTTCTTTTTGTATATAGTTTAAATTTGATGTAACACTTCCTTGAACTTTGTAGCTGAAGGCAATCTGGGAAGGTCAGAATCACTTTAGACATTTCTCAAAGCGTGACTTTCAAGAGGTATTTAATACTTTTTTTTATTTATTTATGGTTATTTCATGTCGGGCGAACAGATGTCCTAAACATGCAGACGGTTCAGAAAAGCAGTTTTCACCACATCCTGATAATCAAGAAGGATCTCAAACGATGAGCCAGTCCAGCTTGGAAACGTCAGAGTCTTGATGTTTTCTCGATCAAAAACGTCAAGAATCTGCTCTGACTACTTTATATTCTGGTAAAATGTATGTATATATAAATATTTATTTACTTATAACTTACCCATCTCTTGTAAGATTCTAAGATAAATGTTGATGTTTACTACAGTAGTTACTTTAAAACTAGCAAAATTAGCATAGGTAATGTAGCTTCTAGCTAATGCAAGCTATGTCAGACATGTAGCCTATGTGTATGTTACTACACATAACTTATTCTGCCAGTTAACAGAGCATTGTTATTCACATGAAGACAAGTAGGGGACGGACCACTGTCAGTCTCATACCTTATATGGAAATTGGACTATTACATTCCGGAAATGAAGGGGGCGCTAGTGACACCATTTCCTGTACCAGCCGTGTTTTAATAATTATAATAATAATAACGCATTTTATTTGACAACGCCTTTCAAAACACCCAATAACACTTTTAACATTTAAAATTAATTACAAATTAAACAGTTCGGAAATGAACTATTTAATTTCAAAAAAATTTATTTTTAAATATTTATTAAATCTTTGTTTTCGGATGTTAAAATTCTATTAGTAACAAACAAAAATAAGCATTAATAAGGAATCATTATGGAGATGTATTTATCTATTCTTACACCCCAACTATCCCAAACAAAAGTCATAAAACATAAATTATTTTTAATATTTTAGAGACAAATATACATTACATTAAGAACACATTTATCCATCCATTAATTATTATACACTCTCATCCATATAGAGGGGTGGTGACAGCTGCTGCAGGGACCCTGGACAGATCGCCAGTCTGTCGCAGTTTAAGAAAACAGATATGAACAAATACTTGCTGGTGTTGAAATTCAAATAATAGATTTTGATGTTGTGAATGGTACTCTTAAAATAAATAAGTTAAATTCTAAAATATAATATCCTTTGCCTTATTTAATAAGGACTAGATGGAAAAGAGGTTTGGTCAGTAAATCCTTTAGTCAACAATTTTGGCCAACTTGATCCGTCCATTCACAGTACATGTTTGTTCTGTTTATTTGCCGAATATTTTTCTTATTATTCACATTGTGAATTTACAAACAAATTAAGTGACTTTTGACCTTGTAACAAGCTCAACTGTTATCATTGTTCACCATAATGTCTTAACCAGTAAACTGATTGGTTTCCCATTATTCTGTTTAGAAATTCCAAATCAATTCTACCAATTGCAATCGATTCATAAATTGCACCTCAAAGACCTTAAATATGCAATTGTTGCAAAATCCAAAGTGCTTCATTTAAAACTTTAAATTTAGCTTCAACCTGGAAGCTAAAGACTCACACAGAAAGTAGGTTTCAGAAACTTTATTTGATAAGAAATAATCTTCGGACCTCGGCAGTAGACACTGCTCTGGTAACTGCTACAGAGAATGATCCACTCTTCAGAAGTTGTTGTTTTTTTTGTTGTTGTTTTTATATATATGAAAACCTTTTTAATAAATTCACTGGATACATAAATTAAACCTATGTGAAAATTGTAATAACTGTCTTCATCTCACCTGATCATGGTGCCGGTCTCATCTCCTCCACCCTTCAGAAGTCACCTCCACCTGGTCTCCACCTTCACTCAGCTCACCTTTAATCTTATGTTTGTATTATCACTTTGTAACTAACCAATGTTTCTGTATGTGCTTGCTTTGTTATAAAACAACAGCTGATTCTGACTGTTAAAACACAAACAACTTAGCCGTATGTCAGGTTTTTTAAGAAAATTTGTATTGATTCCAGTCATTGTTTAAAAAGTATAGGAAACATTGTATTTGCACATATAAAACATTGCAAGTTATTAACTTAGCATGTATTTAAAAATTTTAAAACAAGGTTATCCAATTGCTAAACAACACTGTTGCAATATATTTACAACTACTTTATTGGTTCTACTGTCTCTCCAACAAAATACGGCCACAATGTAACTCTGTGTGGAAACGACACCATTTCTGTAAAAACTAAATAATGTAAATCAACTGAGCTGCAACAAAAGGAACATTCAAAAATGTGCATAATATTGAAATAACACATTACAAAAACGAATGACTGAACAAGTCAAAAGGCAAATGTGCTTCAGCATAAATGATTTAAAATGGCATTTCACCAAAAAAAACTAAATGTGTGACAACTGAAATGTGTTAAAGACTATAGAAAACAACTAATATTGTCCTCGCATTCGGTACTGGCATTCAGGGCAGTGTCCAGATGTGCCATCAGAGTAGTAACGAGGGAACTCTCCTCATCTTCCACTTCCAGTGAAGCCCACACAGTCTTTATGTTGCCGGTTGCAGGAAGAACATCTTACAACATCGAAAGGAATCCTGTTTTCTGCCTTGAATGATTCTGAAAATGTCGCCCAGCTGATCTCACCTGTTAATGAAAAACTGATTTTATGTAGTTGAAATCTAATTTAACATGTTTTAGGTGAAAAAAGTCAAAGGTTCTTACCATCTAGCCAAGCAAAGTGAGTCTTCTACCTGAAAACAGTGGCTTCTAAGCACTTGCAGGTCAATGCCAAGGTGAGGTCAGATGTATCTCCATGTGCCAGTATCACCTCCTGGAGAACAGCTTCCAGTAAAATCAAAGGCATCTGAAAATAATAATAATAAAAAAAAAAAACAGGTGCATTGCAAGACTCATACTGGAAGAATGGCTATGACATTAGCTCTTTGTTTGTTGTTCTTTTTTCATTGTGATTTTGGCCTGGTGGACCAATTGTCCTGTTTTCGATTTTGTTTCTTTTTTCGGTAGTCCGGTACTAGCAGGGGCTCCGATGGCCCCGTATAGGGTTGGCCCCCTGCTGTACCATTTTGATCATTTTGTTCTTTTCCTCCACAGGAAAATCAAAAGAAGCAGGACCAAAAGAAATGGTCAAAAGAGTTTTGAAATAAAAAACTCTTACTTTTTGATTTCTCATTTTTGCCTGCGTGTCTTCAAATATGTTATGCCCTTTGTGGACGTAACAGTTATTCTACTGCTTTTTATTGATGTGACATGAACTTCATCAGCACATCAGATAAATAATTTTGTTTTTTGGCACTTTAATACAAAAAATAAATGCTTTTGTATTGGGTTATATTATCCAGGTTTCTAATTAGCACAGTGACAGCTGCAGCCTCAGGCACCAAGCCATATCTTACATTGTTTGTCTTTTTTTTTTGGTCTTTGAATGAGCTGTATTGGAACAAATTTTATTATGCTTATGTAATATGACAATAAAGGCTGATTTTAATTCTAAATATTGACCCAAAAAAAGTGTGGCTATGGAAGACTCGGCTTGGAAAAGTTACAAACGTCATCGTGAGGGTGAGTTTTTCAAGTTTAAAGCTGTAGGCTGAAAAGTCTGGCTCACCGGCTTTAATTCATCGCGGTGAATTAAAGCCATCGGGGAAGTCATTTCCCCGTTGGAGAAATGACTTCCCCTCTGTTGAAATGGACCAAATTACTGGAATGAGCCTTGTGCAGGAAGTGGGCCCACATTTTGAACAAAAATGGAAATCCGAGAAACTGCAACGCTTTAAATTATCCATTGTGCCTCAGCGCATCGATGGGAATCAGGAACATCAGCAAAACTCACTCTTTGCCACGGCTTCAATCTATCTCTCCTGCACAAAGCCGTGAAATCAGGGCGAAATATGCTGACACAGCAGAACAGCTTCTCCTCCCCAAACCCTCAAAACCTTGACTTCCTAACAAAAATTACCCCGCAACACAATTTGAAAATTTAACGGAAAAAATAAAGAAAAGGCTGTAAGTGAGTTTGGATGACAATATCGTCCAAAATAATTGAGAGAAGACGAATTCATCGGCTGCGCTTTCCCTCACTGTCAGGCTAATCTAATGTTTTGAAATATTGCCCAACAGAAAATGTTCTGAGGAACCTATTCTCTCTTTCTTCAGACAGTCATTTCTAAGTTATGCAGATTCTATTTTGAGCTTCTTTTTTTTTTTTTTTCCTTTATGAACAGCCTGTGATGCCTCAGCAGACTCATTATTGGGCACTGACAGCAAATTCTACCAAAGACTTCCTGGTAGGGGCCTAATGATGAGACGACACACCGTGCAGTCTAACAAGACGGGATTTTGCAGAAAACAATAAATTCCTGTCTTTCAGAAGTTTTGAAGCTATATCAGTAATCACTGAAAAACACCTCAGTCTGATTATTTGCGTTTGTCAAACCAAAATTACTTGGAGCAAACTCCCAATTGTCAGAGTAAAAGTCATGTTTTCTTTTATAGACGACCCACATATTATTCAGTATTTCTTCTAATTTCTATTTGTCAAAGAATAGGAAACGTGTTCAAGGTCAAGATGAACAGACTTCCTGGTGAGTATCATTCTTAACCCTGGTTTGAAACCAACAAAACTACCAGGATACAAAACGGTGTAAAAGCAAAATGACCAGCTGTATGAGATTTTAAGATTTTATGTCGGATTTGGCCTTCTATTTTTTTACGTGCGAGTTTTGTTTTCTATGTATTCTGTTTTTTGTTCTCTTAGGATTAGATTCTCTCTGCGGTATTTCTGTATTGGTCTCAGCTTCCCTGATCTTTCTGGATGTTATCTCACCCCCTTATGCTTCTTATTAACCCACCCGCTGCTACTCCCCGGTCATAGCATGTATGGCTGTTGGCTCTTGCTGCTTCTTGTTTTTTGTCTTCTTTTTTTTTTTCATGCTGATAACAATATATATATTTTTTACATACTTTTTTGAAGAGCTGTATTTTTGGTCTTCTTTTGATTTAACTTCATGTAAATTGTTCAAAGAGAATTAAAGCTTTCACTCTGCAGTTTCAGTGCTTCACTCGGAGCTGTCTTGATTTGGATAGAAGAGTTCACAGCCTGCTTTAACCCTGTATAGTTTTGCATTTTAATGACAACATTGTTGTCTTTTCTGTTCAGCAGGTTAGTGTAATTTGAGCTTTTCTTATGAAAAATGACCCTGTTTGGGAATATGAAAATGTTTATAAAATATCTTATGCAACGAAAAGTCTCCTGTGCTACAATAAGCACGAAAAATTAACAAAGTTGTACTTTCTTGTCTCATTCTTTATTTTGCTATGACAACGGCAATACATCTTTTTTTTTTCCACTCCCTTACCGTTTTACTTTATTGGTTAACAAGATGTGCTGGTCGTTAAGTCTTTTACACATACACAGCGACGAAGAATAAAGGCTAGTTGGCAAACGCTGCTTTCCAGCTCTATTACTCACAAAATCGTTATCAAGAGCTGACAACGTCCATTTAAGAAAAATTCAAACCATTTTGTGTTATTTGCTGTCATCCTTTACAGTTTCTTCCCCGGCTGCGCAATAAATTATAATTAGCAATATTGAAAAGACGGCTTAAATTAAGAAAATGCATAGTGTGATTGATGGTGAGAGGCTGAGGCTGAATTAATTCTCCCACCTTCTCCTTATTTTTATGTCTTATTTACGAGCTGCTCCTCAAATCAAATTTCCGCTGCTTTCAGGCTGCTGTTTGTCCACACTTCACAAGTTCTAAGTTGTTGTACAATGAGATTACATTAATCGCGTGGTGTTTGCTGGTAACTTTAGAAAAACTAGTCATGTTCTAGAACCTGTTTCACCTTCATACTGTATCAATCAGATGGGCTACAGAAAGGTCTTGAAAAGGAAGCGGTTTGGTGAATTAGCATGTTGGGTGCTTTACGACGTAGAACCGTGGCTAACTTATTAACGTTACCTTTCTCCCCTTAGGGAGGTTTTACACCTGAAAGTCCAAAAACAGCAACATTTGTTTCGTTTTCAGCTGTGCCGTGTCAAACAAACCAAGCCCTTTAAAAAACCCTGTTTGCCTGTGGTGGCGCTGCACCAAGAACCAGAGATGGACACAACAAAAACATCTGAAGAAAACATTCAGCCTGACTTCCTTCTTCATGAAATGAAAACAAAAATGGTGTAGCATTGGATGCTAATGCAATCACATTGTTTTGTTCTGCCTGCAATGCTCCATAAATTATTTTGATTTACTATAATAAACATCACTGGTTGGAAGGCAAAGCCTGGTGGCCCGCCAGGCTTATAATACACTGGATGAAACCCGGATTGACGCTAATAATGACACTCATAGAATGGAAAACAAAAAGTTGATGCATAACATTTTGATCATATTTTTTTCTCAATTTTTTATGCATTGTGTATCAATAAATAAAACTACACTCCTTCTGAGTCAGTAATATGGAAAACCCTTTCACATGCCTCACAGAAGGACATTTGCTTAATGCATGTGCTGGGCAGTGGTATCGCTTCATTGATTTTGCGTGCTTACAGTCGGGTACAACATACGAATTTCGAGCCAGTACAAGATTCCCTAATTGGAACTGTTTCCAAGCTTTTCCTCGACTTCTCCCTTTTCCTTTTTAATTCCACGGTGCAGTCATGGCAGGTTATCTCATTTGAAAAGTCTCTAACTTACAGCGCAATCAAATGAGCCCCATGGGGACAAAGCTACCCTTTTCAGTTAATGATATGACAGTCAGAGTCATCGCCTTTCCGAGTCTGAGTCTGTGTCGGAAAACTCCTCTCAGGGTCGAGAATTAAGGGCGACGTCGCTGGTGGTCTCCTTATTAGCGGGTGTGAAGTTGATGGCAGAACTACAGCCGAGATTTTGACACTTGGAAATTATTTCAATCTCTTAAAAAGCTCTGATTTGCTTTGGTTTTCAGTTTTTTTGTAAAAAAAAAAAAAAGAAAAGAAAGTGCTACTCGGTTCGTGCAGAATGGACGAATCGTGTAGCACATCTACCTGACACTTCACAGCTTTACTATCAATGTATGGCCACACTGAGGTCTAATTAAGGTTGATTTGGCATTTGGTCTGATTTTCCCAGAGGAACCGTACGCCGCCATTAAATGAACAGAGGAGAGCTGCGCCTGAACTGTCCTGTTCCAGTCATTATCTGGTTGCGCTAGGAAAACCGCTTAATTAACCATCAATTATTTAAATTGCAAACAATTCAATTAGAAAGGCAGTAATTGAAAACAATATTTATGACCCTACTTGGAACTCTGGACATTCTCGGACACTGGTATAGTTTTGGTGATCTTGTGTTTGTTTTTCTTCGACCATCACATCAAAAGGTAAAAACAGTGAAGAAACTTTTTTTTAATGAAGTCCTGATGCTACATAAAGCATAATAATAATACCTGAAGAGAACTTCTATATTTATAGGGAGAACATGGCAGCTGGTCGGGATTTGAACCCTTTACTTCTGCATCACCACGCTGGCCACTAAGGCTCCTCATATAGTTTATCTAAACACACATTCTGTATTAAAACCTTTATTCCTGTTAATCATAAAGATTTTTATGCTGACATCTAATGAAAACACAGCATTTATGATTAAAATGTTACTTCAGCTGAATACAAATCCTTTGTGGAGTTAATGAAAGGTTCTTTTAGTCCCTGCTAGAAAGTATTTTTAATCTAACAAACAAGCTGCATTGGAATGCATTTTCTAATTTATTGAATATGACTAAGTGTCTGGACATGTGCGTTGATGCACACCTGTGTAAATGTGTGAATTCATTTTCTTAAGAGACGTGTGGCTATTATCCATAAATCTGATGTTGTGTATGAAGTTTATAAATGGAATTTGAGAATTTTATGTATAGTGTATTTTTAAATGATAAATATTATCTTGATGTGTTTTTTATGGGGGTTTTGTGTGTGTAATTTATTGATTTTAGGATGTTCATGCTGTACCATCTGGCAGGATGATAAAGCAGTGGAAATCAGCCCTGGCTGTAATTGGATGCTGTTACATTTGTGTTATTCAAAATGTCCCAAAGAGGCACAATTTCCTTCTTCAGTAAATGAAACTAAAGTCAAATAGATAAATTAAAGATTTTTGCTGACGTGCGTGTAGGAACAAGAAAAACAGAGCATACATTTTATACAGGACCGTTCTGTTGGAAATTGCTGGGCTGCGTCTGTCAGAATATTCTAATTACTGGCAGCTATTGCCACCTTTCCTAATCACATTCACCGTGATATAAGAGTGAAACAAATCTGTGGAAACTACTATGTGTGTTTTCCTTGCAGCCAAGAACTGTGGACAAGCTCACCATGGGAAAGTGTACATCTCAGCATGGGTGTTTCGCTTTTCAAAGAAGATGGCGAGTGAAAAATATCAATGTTTCGGAAAATATTTTCTTTGCTCCTCTTCTTTTTACATTCTTTTTCTTCTTCAACATCAAGCATTGTTTTTCAGGGTGCTTTCCGATAATTGCATCAGCACTGTCTTTCGCTGGTAGCCACTCAAGGGTTCTTTTGTAAAGGGCTATGCAGGGAATGACTTTTACATGGGTTTCACGCAGTCCTCTGTCAATACCCCTGCTATCCACTCGCAGAGTATATCTCTGCCCCACAGGACTTGACTTGACTAGAGACAAACACACACACACAGTCCAGTGCACGGATGCTGGAGCACACAACTCAGTGGGACCTTTTGAGTCAATAGGAGCACAGACGCTGACTTTTACAGGTTTCCTCTTGGAAGCATACTGCATTTTCAGAATACAAATGAAATGCCTCAGATCAGAGAAGATGTGGGGCCTGATTAATGTTTTATTGATCGTGAACAATGCTATGGGTCTTCAAGCTGCACATTTTGTCCTTCCATCCACTGTCTTCCAGCTTCGTCCAGGATCAGTTTGAAGGGCAGCAGCCAAGGTAGAGGTATTTCATACTTCTCCTCTCAGCAGCCACTTGGAATACATCGCCAGGGGAATCCCAAAGTGTTCCCGGGCCAGCAGGGAGTCCCTAGGGTGTGTCCTGGTCCTGGGTCTTCCCCAGGTGGAACGTGCCCTGAACACCTCACCAAGAGGCGTCCAGAAGGCACCCTAACTAGATAAAGTCACTCCTGGCTGACCAAGCTTCTGACCCTGCGGAGGAAACGCACTTCAAGCACTTGTATCTATAATCTCATTCTTTTGGTCTCTACCAAGAGCTCATGACCATAGACGAGGATGGGAACAAGTAAATTAAGAGGTTTGTCTTTTGGTTCAGTTCACCCTTTACCTGAACTGACGGGTGCAATGCTTGCATCACTGCAGGCTCTGCACCAATACCCTTCAAAACATGTCTTGGGGAAACTTCTTTAACAGATGAGTTTTGTAAAGAACCTTTGGGCCACTGGATGTTTTTCTAGTGTAATAACTTTCTGAGACAATGGACACCCCTAAAATATATATTTTTACATATGTGGTGGGATAAAAACAAAACAAAAAAACCAAACAGAATTTATTTGCCCAAAGTGGCACATAAGGGGTTCTAAATAATAATAATAAACTTATGTGCAGTGAAGATGGATCAGGGCTTCCCCCAGAAAACCTGACTCATTCTATTTTTGTGTTAACAAATGCTAAAAGTTAAAAGAAATCAGAGGCGCATGAACAGAAATGATAATTGGTAAATAACAGCATGTGAGGTGCAGGGTCTGCATAATTGGTGCGCACACCCTTGCACCCGGTTCAATGTGTCAAATGTAAATCTTGCTTAATCTGTCTTTACTGTCATTGTTTCTAGTACATATAAAAAACTATTTATAATAACAAGACAATACTGGCAGGAAGCCAAAGCCTGGTGGCCCGCCAGGCTTACAGTACACAGGCGGAAACCCTGAATGACGCTTACAATGATATTCATAGAATGGAAAGCAAGAAGTTGATGCATAACATATTAATGGTAATGTTTAAAAACTCGACAGAAGTAAAGGCAAATTCAGTGAAACCCCCAACATCTTACATCATACAGTTAACAGTTTTCAGGTCGGCGGGTTTCATTTTACAGGCCAGTTGCAACGTCTGCTATTGCTAGAAGACGATAAAACTTATATCTACAATGTGCTATTCAACGGATACCTGAAAAAGTTGTGTTCACGTGTTGTGTTGTGTTCCCTGACAAGCAAAGTTTGTTGCGTGACCTTTTGGGGTTCCGTCACAGAGTTGTCGCGCTCAAGTTACTGAAGTTTTTACACATATCGAGAAAATCTGTGACAGCTTCGCTGAGCTGGAGATCAAATAGTCTGTGCTACTGTATCAGACGCATAGGGCACTGCTGGAGTGTTGTCTACCTAATGTAGTGAATTGTCTTATACAATTGAAGCGCAGGATAGACAATACTGTGATAGGGAACGAGCTGAAGATAAATATGGGGAAATGTTCTGGTTCTGCTGTCACAGAATAATAAATCCGATGTAAGACGTTATACTGTAGGGAACCCAGAGTATTTACCACTGAAGGCTACAGCCTTGGGTGTCTGGTCTTTAGTTGCACAAGAGAGCCGTTTACTGTCCAAGATCAGCGACAGTTTGGAGGTCTCTGGTGTGTGCTACGGTCTGACATCTGTCATACAACCCGACACGAACAAATGTGTGTTCAGATTATCTGATCTGTATGTTTTTAAGTCAGTGAATGAAAAGGGGTCTTGGTGGAAAGACCAAAATGTGCTGGGGGATGACAGAGTCTATGTGGTTTAGCTAAATGAGTTGTTTTATTGTCAATTCTTGCTTTTTTTCTTTAGGATGAAATACACAAGAAGTGGTCTTGAAATGCTTATTCAGATAACAATAATATCCGGAAAAACACTGGAGCTTTCAGGGGCCATTGTTATCACTCCATACATGGTTTTGGAGAGGTTAACTCCTTTAGTTCAATCTAAAATTTCCCTTCAGCTGATATTAGTTTTCATTATCAAAGCATATATTCTCACATCTTATTGAAAACCTGTATTGTTGCTTACGAAAGTATTAATCCAAGAAAAAACGTATTACCTTTTGTCACATTTCTTGGATTTTATCTGGATTTCTTGATTTAAAGTGTCAAGAAAGAACAAGTTTTCCTTTTTTTTTTCACAAAAATCTGAAAAGTGTGACATTCATTTAGAGTCACGCTCCTCTGAGTCAACACTTTGTAAAGCCACCTTTTCATGCAATTACAGCTGCAACTCTTTGGAGTTATTTCTCCAACACCTTAACACATGTGGAACTGTTTTTCGCAATTCTTAACTAAACCAATCAAGCTCAGTCTGACTGGGTGGAGAGCGTCTGTGAACTGCGTCGTCCACATCAGTTTTTAAATACCAATTAAGTTTTGTGGTCTGGGCTTTTAGCAGAGGATTATGATATACTTTGAGCTAAACCGCTACGCATGAGCTCTGGTTGTATTTTTAGGGTTATTTGTCCAATAGAAGGTCAGGCTGTCTTTAAGAACGGCCTTAAAGATTCGCCACTGATCAGCTTCCCTGGCCCTGCAAAAGAAAGGCGTTCTCACATCATCATCGCTTCTTGATACTCAATGCACAACTGCATTTTTGAACATTCACTGAATTTTAGGCGTCGTGCAGTCTGAAGATTCTATGATTGATTCCACATTCGCGTGTCAATGTGCCCCTTGGCAAGGCACTCCACCTCCAGTTGTGTACCGATCTGCACATTGACGTGTAAAAGTGTGTCTGAACACCCAACACTGGTCTTGTCTTAGGGATACAGCGACGAGATACTGTATGTCTTTTGCTTTTTTGGTTAAACTTCTATCCAGTTCAGAGGTTCCGCTAGGCTTTTTTGTTCTCCGTCATTTTGACTGAACATTTTAAAAAATCAGTCATGTGCTAATTTTACCCGCCAAATTATAATCAAATTCCAATTAGCCGCATTTTTATGTGGTTTAGTTAATATTCACCTAGTTGAACCGTGAATGTTACAGCCTAATTAACTTCTGCACCTTCATTTATTTCCCCAAGATAAACTGCCGGCTCCTCTGTTTAGAATTTAAATGGATTAATACAACACCTCTTTATTTTTTCTGTTCTGTATGTAATGGAGACTGGAATTAAAGCTTCTGAACCGGACGGTCCAAAGCGTCCGGTCCATAAGCCTTCAACATGTGTTTCAACTCGCCGTCAGCTCCCGGACAGAAAAGCGCATTTAGTTCAGTGTCCATGAGATGGTATTCAGAAAGGATTTTTTTTAATTGATTTTAGTTGGGTTTTAGATTTTAGAGTTGGGTTACTCTTTGCGTAAAGTCTATAATGTGCACCAGTCAAGGGTGTGAATTAAAGCCTGTCAAAATGGCTGACGGGCTTCACATTTTCCCGTCGTTTAAAAAAAAAAAATCACCGGTCAAATATGGAAAATATTCCGTTAACGCGTCCTCTGATCCAGTTATCGTATTTAAGAAAGAGTGTTCGTTTTGAGCATCACGCAAAGGTTTTTTTTTCTCAGGCCGAACCATCTTTAGTTGAAGTGAACCTGCTCTGCATCTTAAAGACTGTAAAGCCTCTCGACAGCAGGTCTTGATTTTGGCAAAGCATGACGTGACTGCTGTGGTGGTGCCCCACTACTGCAGCTGTAAATCCCAGACTCAAACAAAATCTGTCAATATCAAATATTGCTTTTAAACCAGGAGGGGATTCATCTCGGCGTATTCTTTGCCCGATTCCTCAGATTGTGAGGGCTCCTGGGATATTAACAGAAAATAAACACAGGCAGAATCCAATAATTTCAGAAACGCAAACAACTTTTGGCTCATTATCTTTCATCTGCGCCTCGCCGTGTTCCCCTCCTTTGCGGGCGCTCGAGCCCCCTCACCACCCAACCACCCTTCTCCTTTTTGGAAGGCTTCTTCACATCATTCTCCAGAAGCTAGCGGATATTTATATGAGAATAAATAGCTATCCAATACCCCGTTTCTACATCGCATTCTCTGTCATTTCCTCGTCCCGACTTCCTTCATTTCTATCGTTCCCCGTGCGTTTCTTCCTCGCTCCTCGTTCCCTCTTCTTCCTCCTATATATTGCACCTGTCTCTCAAATGCTTTTGTTATCTCCAGAGTCCTCTTTATCCTCCTGCCAGACACCCTCACTGTCTATCACCATTCTTGCTCCAGTCTCTTTTTTTCCTCTTCTCGACCTGTTTTCTACCTGACGGAGGTGTATTGCGGCGAAGGTGGCTCTCAATCTCCACAAAGTCACTTTATCATGTAGCGATGGTCTGCGGATATTCGCCGCTTTAGCGAGGCCGGCGTGCTCCAGCTGCGCCGTCGCAGCGGGCGTGCGCCGGATCGTTCACGGACGCGACGAGACATACATGCATGCATATGACACTCGGCGATCTTTCGTTTGAAATCCCAGGCCTTCCCGTGTGTAGCGTCGCCGCCCCTCCCTGCCCACCTCACTTCCTGTGAAAGACAGGGTGAGATTGCTGCACACACACAACCCCGCACTACATCCCAAAGCTATTAGTTCCTGACAGCATCCTCCGTTCAGCCCTGTCTGCACCCTACCCACTCTTCCCATACTCACACCAACACACACACACGCACACACACCCCCACCCCCACATACACACACACACACACACACACACACACACACACACACACCCACACACACACACACACACACACACACACACACACACACACACACACACACACAAAACTCTCGGGGCTCAGCTCTCTGCACGGCACGCCGCGCGCCTTTAATAGCTTTCCACGCTGCAATCTAGCTGCTCGCCCGTCGAGTCAATTGGGTGTATTATATTTGTAATTGGAGGCTATTGATTGACAGACTCCGAGTGCGTCACAGGACAAAGCACGAGAGCTTCCAACGCCGTGCACGAAAAAGCAAAGCTCAAAGGGGTTTCTATTTCTTCTCTTCTTTCTTCTTTCTTTTTTTTTTCTCTCTGCCCACCCTCCCACCTCCTCAGAAACCACAACAGGCTTTCGTATGTGGGAGCTGGGATGCTCACACAGACACCTGTCTGCACGCACGCATGCTGACAGTTGCCAAAATGAAACTTAAAAAGAAGAAGAAAAACAAAAAAAACAGCATTCTCCTCGGTCCAAGGTCAGCCCATAAAGTGGGGATCAGAAATAGACGGGGAGGCAGGAGGGAGGGATGCTGCAAGAGACAAAACTCAGCTCAGCACCAATCATTATGCTCAGTTTGTAGTCTGCTTGAGTACTAGTTGCGTGAAGGGAGCCGGATGTATCTGCTTCCAGTGCTTTGCAAAATTTTGAATACCCCTTGATGTTCTTCACATTTTGTCAGGTTCCACCTGCAAACTCCAGTGTTTTTCTATGGATTTTTACGTGATAGACCAATGCAACGGAGAGCAGGACGGTGAAGTTAAAGGTTAAGAACAAATTATTTATATCGATAAATATTGAGAACCTGTGGCATTTATGTCGCATTAGGGCCCTACTAAGACTTGTTTTTATTTAGAGGATAATGAATAATAATAATACCATGACAAAAAAGTCATGAACACAGCAGAATAAAACAATATTACAATATGTACCACTACAGCAATATGTTGTCAGACTTGATGTTCATTTTGCAATCATTGTTAATAATGGTCTGAACACTGTGGTGGAAGATTAGCTCGTTTAAACACCTGATCTGCAGGTGATCTTGTCAGAGTTGGTGTGTGAGTCGCCCACCCTCTTTTTTTTCCACAGAATTGAAGCACGCTAAATTCTGCAGCCCATCTGCATGTTGAGATGGTCAAAGTCAAGCCGGCATAACTGGCCTATTTCCTTCTGCCTTTCAACTTTTCTTATGAAAAAGTTTTCCTGTGAAATGCAGTACCCTTGGAAATTGTTAACTACTTTTTGTAATGTTGACAGTTAATAGCAGAGCACTGTGTCCCTTCTCCTTTCATTCATCACATGTACACTTAAGACTTAACACAGACTTAACACATGATGTTGACAACTTGACAGCTGGAGGGGTCGTCATCATCAGGGAGCAATTTTTGCCCTTCAGTAGGAAGCTGGAGGGCGTGTCTAGACACACCCCAGAAGACTTGCACTGGCAGCTGCAGCAAAAGGTGCTTCAGCAAACTATTAACCAGGGCGATGCTGGGCGGGGGCGGAGGGCGCCTTGTTTCCTAAATGTGAAGTTTTCAAAGCAGGCAGATAAATTCAGGCTAAGCGACGCTGACGAACCGTCTTCTGCTCCGTATGCGTGTACTTTGCCCCTCCCTACACACTTCTAATCAAGAGTCATCGCTCCCGGGATTCTCGATGCGATCGATGTGAATTAGTGCCGGTCACGTCGTTAATGTGGCGTCCTCAAATACAGCGTCGCCTTTCATCGCCACTCTGAAGAGTTTTTCTGTGATTCCTTCCACAGGGTCATGCCGCACTGGAGGTCGTGCATATGGATGGCCGGCTGAATGTGAGCTCTGGAAGAGAAGAACCTTGGGTAGACATGGAAGAAAGAAAAAATGAGAGCGAGATCCGCTGCAGCTGTTTTTATGATCAACACTCAGGGGTGACGTTCGGTGGCCTTACCTTGGACTCCTCAGCTGTAGTCTAGAGTGGAGTGATCTCAAATTGGAGTTCTTTTCTAGGCGGGGGAAATAATACTTTTTGATCTCTTAACATTCCCCACACCAGCGCATTGGGGGGAAAAAAACATTGAATTTCAAGTGTTTTCAGAGCTACTGTGTCAAGGTAAGTTATAATCCCTACAGACGAGTTTCTATGCAACACATGGGGACTGCATGTGAATTGATGGTAAGATTAGTAAATGTTTCACTTTGTCATTTAAATGACAAAGTGAAACATTGAAGTGGCAGTTATATTAGGGATTCAAGCTGCAAGTTTGTCCTTCTCTTTGTCTTTTCTGTTGGTTCATTAATATAAAAAATTATTAAATGCATTCTTTAAAAAAAAGTCACTTATGAAAGCAGTTTGCTTGTTTTATCACCCTTAGTGTTCATTCCACTATGAATTTAGTTGTTTTTGACTAACTTAAGAAATGATGTACTGCTATGATTAACATCATATTATCATATACATTTCATCTCCCCCCAAAAGTCTGATTCCCATCATTTCTAAGTTTGTCACTACCTTTTTGGAAGTTTGCAATTTAGCAAATAACTGCATTTTTTTTATTTCTTACTTTTTTTGTTTTTGTTGTCGTTTAGACCAGTAATTACATTTGCATTTAATGGTTTCTCTCAATTGAACCTATGACCTGGGCAACCAAGGCAACAGTGCTGAAGTGCAACTGTGCAAGAAAAGCAAACATGGGAGAATAATAATAATAAAAAACTTTTTTTAAAAAAAGGACAAAAAACTTTTCAAAGGAGAATCCATATGGACCTAAACAAAACATATCTGAGTTTCCAACCGTGATCCGACTCTGTGTGTGTGTGTGTGTGTGTGTGTGTGTGTGTGTGTGTGTGTGTGCGTGCGTGCGTGTGTGTGTGTGTGTGTTTTTATTATATTGTTTGTCTTTATCTCTGCAGGGGAAGGGTGAAAACCAGGGCAGAGCAGAAGTGATCATAGGCCATCATGCGGCACTGTTTTTATAAACAGCACCATCTGGCATGCTAACAGCTCAGGACTCAAACATCCCTGGTCATGATGGTATGGAAGAGGCCTTGGTACACAAGGGATTGCTGACACGTTATTATGCGCCGCAGAAAAAAACAAACAAAAAAAATGCAGTGCCAGCCAGCTCCAGTGGCCATATTGTAAACTCTCAGACGTTATATGAGCTTTAAACGTGACAAAGTGCTGTAATTAGCCTAGTGCTTTAAAAAAAACACATTTTTGGAGGGGTTGGGTGTAAACAAGATGTGCGGTGCTTCGTAAATCCCTTCAAACACTATTGGTTTTTATCCAGATTGCATCTGAATTCCTCTGTCTGTAAGTGGAAAACTTTATCTCAATATTCCCTTTAATCTGTGCTCAGAACGGCGTCCTGAACTCACAACCCAACTGGAAACTAACTGAAATGAAACAAAAGGAAAGAAGAGGTAGGTGAGGTGTGAACTGCCAATTCAGCATCCATGTCAGAGAGAGATGGGGAGAGCGTCAAGGAAAGGAGAGCTAGATCCATTGACTGAAGCTGCCGATTTACCCTGAGGCTCTGCAGAGGTGACCTCTCTTTACGTCCAAAGTCATTCCCATTGGGATGAGGCCTGGACAGACACGGCCTTTGTTGGAAATCTAGCTTCAGAGAAGTCTTTACTGCTCAGTCAACTCTAAGTGAGGGAGCACTCAAAAGAAACCAAACAAAACCACAGCGAATGAAGTTCAAAGACTTTGCCTCATAGTTTATGTCATTTACCCTGAACTCCATTTCTGTCTTCACGTGAGAAAACCCAAGTAGCTCTTAAGGATATAACAACAACAGAGGAGAAGATTGGTGACAAGTTTAAATTTTGTGAATTAAAGATGTTCAGGAGCTGGGAATCCAAAGTTGGGTGACTTGGATGTTAAAAGGTTTGGACAGAGGAGAGGAACCCAGGAACTCAGGGTGACAGAAGGGAGGACAGATTGACGGGTGGGTGTAAAGGTTTTCATCAGCCGACTGAGGGACGGCAGACAGGCCGGGCGAGTGAGTGTGAACTGATCGCTGCAGCCATAAAGGTCATTTTGATTTTCTAAAAGTGGTGGGGCTGGTTGACCTTTTGACCTTTAAACTTTCATTTATTCCTTCAAAGCGGCACAGACAAAAAAAAATGTTGCTGCACAAATGTAGTCAAGTTGATTGACACCAATTTTATCTGATTTGCAGAAGGTGGGAGTGGGGGGACTGGTTGACCTTTAATGACCTCTGGAAACATTTATTTGACACCATTTTTGTCTGATTTGAAGAAGATGGGGAGGCCAACTTCACGCAGATTATTGATACGACGACACAGAACAATTTAGCTGTTCCTGACCACCTAAATCGTTACTCAAAGGCCAAATTATAATAACCGTAACCTGTGCTTGACGGAAAGGTTCAGTTATCTCATTCCGTTTCATCAACTTCACACATAAAAGCTGCAAACATAACAAGACGACGGACGCTCCCCGAAACCTCACGGCAAGCCGCGCGCCTTTGATCTGCAGTACCTCAACGCTGATCGCTCACCGTCTGCACATTTCACCGCCAACTCCTCCCTTCCGCCCGTGTGCTCGTCTAAACAAGAAACAAACCAAAGAGCATCTCCTTTCCCTTCCTCTACCGGTTCTCCACTCAGATCCTTAAAGACCGCAGCGCTCGGAGCGCTCAAGTGCTCTTGTGACGACCGGTTTGGTCTCCTAATGTACGCTCTGTAAGTGCTGCTGTTGCCATAAATGGTCTGTTGAACTGTGATTGATGTGCCACAGCATTCAGGTGGCGCTAAGTGATACGATTCACCTCATGGACGTTGAATAAATGACACTGCACACACAAACTTAAAATGTTTTTTTGATGAAATGTTGTAACTATTACAAAAACGTAGCAATTATGTGCTACCTGAACAAAGTATCACATGATTAGGATCTAAAAGGAAAAGAAAAAGGTGTGATTTTCTTATTGCTGGATATTGGTTTGCAAAATAAGTAGCTGTCATTTCACCATTATGTGTTTTTAAGAAGCTTTTAAAATATTTAGAAAAGGGAGATAAATCCACTGGATTGGATTTATCTCAAAAAGGTGTCGCATTAACAACGCCTTGATGATTCATAAGCGTTAATGTTTCACTTTGGAGATATTTTGTTTAGTCCAAATTCTGTCCTAGGTTTGAAGAAAATTATTCAAAGAAGAAAAAAAACACGTAAAGGTCAGACATTTGATGAAACATCAAATTTAAATGTGAAGGTATCGGCATAAGCAAACCATCATTCTCTTACTATTTCCTGCCGTCTTATTCTTCATTTCCGCCAGTAGTAACGTTTGGTTCTTAATCACGCAACTCGTGTGTTGTTGAAAAAATGTTTTCATGCAGTTTTGTGAAATACTTCTAATCATTTTGAAAAAGCAACTCACATTTTGATCAAAGAACCTTTTGTTTTTAAAATTGGCATATTTGTCATTTCATGTTGCTCAATTCTAAAACAGTTACAAACACTTTTGCAAGACACTGTAAAAAAAACAGGCTATTACTCAAGAGGTAATGACTAAACTCCGTGATGAGCATCAAAAGTCGCTAGAAGCCTTGTTTTCTAAGAAACATCCGACATTATCTCGGCCTGTGTGCATCTGGAGTGAAAGGAACTCGGGAGTCTCATTGCTATTCTCAATTTGTACTTGACATTTCTTTCATTCGTTCCAAATCTGTTAAGGCTTCGCCTGGCACGTCCTGGTCAACTCGGTCATTTGCTGAAATAAAATCCACCGTTCTCATCACGGTCATGTGAAAGGGCACTTTAGCATCCAGAAAGCCCGGCACTTTTTCATATCAGACACTGAACGAATCACCCAATAACCCTTTATCTACATTAGATCTGCACGCTGCCTGAAATCAATGCAGATGAAATTGCAGGGAAAGGTTTAGAGGGGTAGGTCTTGCTATTTAAACTGCTTTTTTCTTCTTTTTTTTTATTAGGAGAAGATTGGTATCGCCTTGCATCACAGATTTTTTTTTGTGTCTGGGTGAAATAACGAATGATAAAAGATCATCCAGATTGTTGCACATCTGTTGGCATTTTAACGGTCAAAAAACATGACGGGAGGCGCACATCAAAGAGTACACAAACATCGCTTCACCCTCTTTCTCTTCGTTTCAAACTCATTGTTTTCTGGACGAAAACGCTGGTTTAAATTTGACAAATATTTCTAACATTTGTCTCATCAAGGACAAATGTGTTTTCTTCCTCCTTTTCAAACAAGTAGACACAAAGAAATACAGACGTATGGACACAAACTATTTCCACACAAGAGAATACACATTTATGATGTTAATTATGTTGAATTTACTGTAATTTAAAGGCTCCCATTGGTTTGGTGTGTAAAAATCCTTAAAATGTTGAAAAAGCCAATCTTTAATTTGAGAACATTTATGCAACAGAAGGAAACATTTTTCAATATAATCATTGCTTAGGTGAGATTAAAATAATGTGCTCTAGTAAAAGAGCACATTAATAGAGCATCAAGAAGAAAAGCTATTGTTGAAAGAAGTCTTGTTTAAAGTTTACTATTACTACTACTAAATGCAAGAACAAGGAGAAAATTTCCTTATCAGTTGGGGGCGGTAATGCGTCCTTCAGTTGTTTGCAATCTGACAAAAAAAAAAAAAAAGAAAGAAATTTGAGCAGTAGCTTTAGCAATGTGGCGGTACATTTCAGGACCTAAGTGGGTGGTACACAACAGAAATATTTCTCATGAGGATTCGAGGGAATAACCGAAAGTTAAACACAGTTTTTATTTTTTTTTGGTTTTGTTTTTTTGTTATGGCGAGTTCTGACTGGATCGTTTTTGATGAGAGCAACCAGTCAGTGTTTTGCTCCAGTGTTTCCATTGCAGCTTTGGAAAATAAACCAATTTGAATATAGCCCCAAAAAAAATTACCTCATCCTAGTGAGAAAACTTTTCATCAAAAAACGAGTTTATTCAAAATTGTTTCCATTTGGCAGATTTCATTTCAAAATGTCAATTTGCTCAATTTTAGGCTAAATGGAAACCCAGCTTTGGCCTTCAACAGTTGGACCGATGGGAATATTGTTTCTTGGATTCTGTTCAAATACCTGGAATCATGTCGTTCCAGTTAAATCTTCTCCAGCAGGGGGCGCTTGTTGTATTTCTCTCCCTTTGCTCCATGGTGTTTTTGCTGCAAAGCAACAGTCCTACCTACTCCACTATGCAGCCCAGATCAGAAACTTTTTAAAAATAAAACACTTTTTAAAAAAGTTCAAGGTATACAGATAGGGAAATACTTAACAGAGGCAATTCCACCATTTTGCAGTTTTATTGATATAAATGGTTCTCTACCTTGACTGTATTTTCAACTCTGTGTGGAAAACTCTATTACAATGTCTTCCAGGGCGTTAAGTTTTTGTCACCCGCACCGTAAGAGGAAAAACAGAGCATGAACGCACAGACCATAATTTCTTTTATCCTCTCGGTGTGTGTGTGTGTGTGTAGGGGTGTGTGTGTGTGTGTGTGTGTGTGGTGTGTGTGTGTGATCGGCTATCACTCCATGCGGATCCGGTAGCGGTAAGTATACCGGGGAAACTGACGTCTCCTCTCAGGGCGAAAGTAGACTTTGGTTTTGTCGCTGTCGCATAAGCATCGTAGATGCATGTTCATCTCTGACCTGTTGTGTTTGCTTTGACAAGCACATTAAAAGGATGTCAAAAGGAGTGGAATATAAATAAAAGGGATGGTAGCCAAAGACAGGAAAAGGAAAAACACAGGGAGGCCATGCAGCGCGGGGATCTTTGTGATATGCAAAACCCTGCACTTAGGCGTGAATATGAAGGTCCCCTCTTGGAGACAACTGTCACATCCTGCAACATGCCAACAGGTTTCAGTTCATAACCAGGAATTGATGTTAAAATCAATTCTTATTCTGTTTTGTAAAAGCCACATGAAGTAAATGTCTAATTCGGCTCATTTTATTTTTCATCATTTTTGTGAATATGATCACATCATTAAAAGGTTAGCCAGTTTCCAGCCTTACACATGCAGCGACTGACACACAAGGTTTTATTCAAATCTGTTCGGAAAATGATCTGTCCGTCTGTTAGGAGAACACCACAGCTTTTCGGCTCTGGAAGAGAAACGAACGATAACGTCAAAGGCTGACGAATCGCCAACGACGAGAAGTTACCATTGTAATGTTCAAATTCAGCAGCTGGTTTATGAGAGTGAACCAACCCAGCAAATATGTCAGCAATTCAAAAACCAGTCTCCCAGTTTCACCTAAATTCGGCTTCCAAAGGCCTGTTTGGACATCAGAAAGCGAAGCAGCCCAAACATCGATTTTACCGGGTGTAGAGTCCTTTGAAGATTAATTTTGTGGATGACTAGGGTTTTTCCACCGAAGAGGTTTCAGCTCGTAACCAGGAATTGATGTTAAAATCAATTCTTATTCTGTTTTGTAAAAGCCACATGAAGTAAATGTCTAATTCGGCTCATTTTATTTTTCATCATTTTTGTGAATATGATCACATCATTTTTGTGATCATATTCAAGGGCAATCCTAACTCCACATTGCCACATAAACAATATTGTTCATCCCAGTATCCCTGGAAACACATGCTCTAATACAGGTGAACAGCTTTTAGAGCGAGCTGTATAACACCTGGAAAGGACCAACAGTGCTAAAGAACTGAATCTAAAAGGTACTTATAAATTCAAGGTAAAAAATAGGGTACTAACCAGCTCATGTGGCATCGAAGGGTGTTATTGTGATGCTCATAAAACATCTTACCCTTGTGACCTGTTGCACTATTGTGAGGGGTTTTGTTTCTTGTGCTCAGAAAAAAAGATTCAATTTAGCAATTGTGTTAATTCTTGTGTATTGACGCTGGCATAACGTTGATGAATGTGAATTGTCCTAGTCACATAAATTAAATTGAATTAAGTCTGGTTTCCACACCGTCAACTTTGGGCACCACAGAATAGCTGGTCTTTTCACCTGTGGAGAAAATCCTAGTTCCACTGGCAGGTTATATCACTTATGGAAAAAATTTTTTATTATAAATGAAATAATCTGCCATTTGAACTAGTTCCATTAATGTATCGTCAATAGTCAGACATTAATGACTTAAAACAAGCTCCTATATTTTCCAGGAGCTACTTGTAAGTTAGTTTTGTCTTATTTCAAGTGTGCTTAGATATTTCCATTTGAATTTGACCAATAATACTTGGTAAGATTTTGTATTTTTGCGGCGAAATCCCTTTCAAGCCCTTTCTGAAAACCCCAGCCTAGATAAGGTGGCAAATACCTTTTCACCAGTGAATGACTTGAGAAAGTCAACAATAAAAGTACGTAATGACTTTTCACAGGCAAAAGTTGTTTTCATATAAAACCCCTGTATCCCTGAAGCTATAACTGTAATAACTGTCTTAGAGGCCAAGAAGTCTCGCATGCATATATGTATGCAAACGCCCTTTTTTCTTCTTCCTTTTTCTGTTGCTCACACCCACCAGGCCCTCCACTGACACGTTGAAGGATTTCTCTAGAGAGAAGCAGCGGAGTGGAGCCGAACGCCCACGGAGTCTGCCGCAACCCAGGCAGCCGCTGTCTGTTTAGCTAGACGGAGCAGAAAGCTCGCACTTCCTGCGGCAAGAGGAGTCAACCTTGTTATCCAGTGGCCAAATAATAAAAAAAAAAAAAAAGGAGCAAGATCCACTGGTGCACGAACAGCAGCGGGCGTGTAACGTCCTAGTTATCTCCCCGGAGGACTCGCACAAACCGTTCGCCGGTTCAATATGTCTGCGAGTAATTGAACCCAGGCAAGGCAGCCCGATGAACGCCAGGGACTAGAGTGAGAAGCGTGTCCCAGAGTTGGCAGTCCTGATGGGGCCAAAGTGGCCCAAAGGACACACACATGCTTCACAAGCAGAATATGAGGGGTTTAAAAAGAAAAAAAAAAAAGATTTCTGAAAGTAATATCGGCAAAGGGCGTATTATTCAATCACCGGGATCCAGAGGCCAAGCTGTCATGTAATTAGATGCTCTTTCGTTCTCGTTTCCTCTCCGTCTCATCTGCTCCTGCATATTCAATGAAACGCACACTCGCTCTGTGCTGTCCAAAAACAACAAAAAATAGAAAAAAATAAGTTTGTATGTTAATGAGAAAAAGCCCTCCATTTGTATGAGTGGTAAAAGCCCAACGTGTTATTAGGAATTATCTTCACTCAAGGGCAATCCTAACTCCACATTGCCAGAAAGGTGTCAGGCGTGACTGTTGAAATGCCACTTGGATCTCACACACACACGAACACCCACACACACACACAGACGGACGAGATTTGGAGCGATCAGATTGGACAATAACAAAACTTAAAGAGGGGAAAAACTGGAAGAGGGTCAGACAAGGGTGAGGTGGGATTAAGATGTGAGAAGGCAGGGATGTTGACGGGGTCAGGTGGTTTAACGGGGCAGGGGGATTGATATAATGATATGAGAAAAGGTTGAAACTCTCTAATCTGTATTCATCACAGGCTACTCTGTCTGGTCAACACCCACAAAAGCTGTTGGTCAAGTTTGTTCATGTCATATTGTGCTAAGAGTTTTTTCTACACTGCGCGTCATCAGGTTGCAACAGAGTAATAGGTGTCATACTAAGAACAAAATAAAAAAAACATGACAAGAAAAAAGCCTTAGTGTTATAAGAATATCATGACCGTATTCTCGAAAAACTCACTGTCCTTGTGTTACTTAAACTTCATTTTCTTACCACGTTATTCTTGTGGTACTATTATTCTATCCTTATAATTTGTCTAAATTCTTGTTATTTTATCCTAATAAAATAACAAGAATTGCTATGATAGCTTGATGAATTCGACTCCCAGCTAACCTGAAAGAATGAACGATGAGTGGACGTGGCAAATAACATCTAAAAAAAAATGTTTGAATTTGTATTTTATAATAATGACTTAAAAACAGATCAGATTTTACTAAATTTGTTTTATCAAGTTTTAGATTTAATTTTTACCATTTTTTCCCCTCATCTTCCCTCCAGTCTCCTAGAACTCCCTGCTTGCCTCACGATGAGGGTGCTGGAAGCCTAAAAAAAAAGTGGGGTGAGCTCCATTTGGGCAATAAAACCCAGAAAGCAGATTATTTCCTCCTAGGAAGCATTCAGCAATATTTTACAGTGAGAGGGGAGAGAGGAGCTCATGCATGAAGCCATCCACCGGCAGACTAGTTCAGCGTGTGTTGGTGTGTGTGGCCTCTGCAGTGCTTTGATTTACCAGAGTGGGCCTTTCAACCTTCGACTGGGTGGGTGAGGTGGTGATGCGAGATGGAGGCTCCTCCATCCTCTCCATGAGGTCCTTCCCTGCAGAAATGGCCGTCTATTTCGGAGAAGACGTGGGGATAATAACAGTGGAGTTTTCTGGAAAATGGCTCAGGGTTATTTATTTATTTATTTTTGCTTTTGTCTCAGTGCTTTCCAGCAGCGACTGTTTAGAATGTGAGTGTTGATAAAATAATCACAATTCCATGTGCTTTAAATGAGTGTGTAGGAATGCAGCTCTCTGTTTTATTTGTGCAGCCTGAGGCCACTGCCATATTTCTTTTCTTTTCTTTTATCTATTGTATTTTCTTTTTTTTGTGATTTCCTATGTTACTATGGAGATTGCCTCGCTCCATCAGTAGTTACCTACTGTTCAATACACGCATGTTCTGATGGCTGAACACAAGTAAGCAGCAAGACAGCTTTGTTTTTCTCTGTCTCAACTAAAAAGAATAAAATATACTGCACATTAAGAACTCCAGTTCTTGTGTCCTGTGAGGCTAAGTATTTCCCGGGCTACATAAATATAAATATCTACTCATTTTACCTGTGAACGGCGTCGAGTTTCGCCTTGCGCTCCAGAAAACTGCAAACACTGAGACCAATATGAGCAGCGCAATAAGCGGAAAAGCAGCCATGAATGAACGCGTCCGTAAAGCTGCACAACTCAACGCCATTATAATCTGTAAGATTAAGATAAGTGTCACAGCAAACCCAGGGTCGTCTACCTGCTGGTCGTCGCTGACTTCTTTTATTTCCCCCATGCAGATAAAAGAAGACGACAACTTTTTTATTATTTCATAATAAAAATGTAATTTTTTTGGCTGCCATCTCCCTCTGTGTTAAATTGGAAGTCGAAGTGACATATTCCAATTTTTAAAAATCTAGATCATTTTGTAAAATACATTTTTATTCATAGAGGGGTCACAAGTGGTGGTGGTACTTAACAGTCATCTTTTTAAACTGGGAGGAAGCCGGAGTACCCGGAGAGAACCCACCATGCACAGGGAGATGATGAAAACTCCATACAGAAAGACCCGGGGCCGAGAATTGGCCCGGGGTCAATGTAGTTTTGCTGTCGCCTTGCAGCAAAACTACATTCTTGCTGCAAGGCGACAGTGCTACCAACTGTGCATCCATTTTTAAGGAACATTTAAAGATAAAGTTCAATATTATTGAAAATAATTGCTGTGGCAATTATTTAGTTCAAGGTAAAAAACCCAAACATGGCAGAGTAATCAAGGGACCTTGTTACCAGAATCGGACGTGGAGGCTTCCTGGGGTCAGGACCGATGAAGGCATGGAGAGCTGTCTGGAGGGAGAGATCGACGGGGGGAACTGGGTGTCATCTCTATACCAGGACGATGGAGGAACAGAGAGGCGACTTGATACCTGGAACAACCGAGGAGCAGAGAGGCGGAGGCACAGGGGGGCGTCATGGAGCCGAGATTGACAGTCGCATAACATCTTTAAAAGGTATGTCACTTAGTGACATACCTTTTAAAGATGTTATGTGCACCAGAAAAAAGTCTCGTGAAAAAGCCGGCTCTTTTTTTCTGGTGCTTCTCCAATTGGCCCAAAAGGCAGTGGACGATTATATCATCAACGACCTCGTGCTCCATGAAGCCCAGAGCCCATCCGGCAGAACATGCACAGGTTTTCCTGAGGTCCCTAAAAACCTTTTTTGTCAGGCTAGGGACCCAGTCCACCTGGATTTCTACCGGATGGCCCTCGATGGCAGCGCAGATGTTGTTAACCATGCGCTCCTGTACCTCCATCAGGGAATCAAAACACCTCCGTGTCTTGGACTCCCTGATGCCTAGACACAGCAACGACTTAACAAAAAATCGCACTGTGTCCTTGCTCTGCTCCTCTAAGGACGTCCTCAGTCCCTTGGCGCGTCTTGCTGTCACCAGTTCGTGGACGATACTGATGACAGCTCGCACCAAGGAACTGAGACCTAAGCCCGGCCGAAGAAGTGACACGGGGTCTTCTTCATCCACCGGAGAGTGTGCTGCAGTGATGAGATGCTTCAAGAAAAGCATGTCGATCACTGCAGCACACTCTCCGTGGATGACTGTGTCGTCTCCCATCGCCCGGGCAAAGGCCTGAGAGACCTGGCTACCAAACATAACTTTTAGATCACCATATCCGTAGCCCAGGTTCTCAGAAACGTCCTTTACCAAGTTGGAGAAAACCTCTGTCAAATATCGGACCAGGTACCTTGTCCTCTCTGTCACTCCATCGTCCTGGTACAAATGGTCAAGGTCTAACCAGGCCTCTTCTTGAATTTGACAAATATATTCTTCAATTGCCGGGATAGCTTGCACATTGACTAAAAATCTCATTTCTCTTCTTAAATCCATTGTTGCTCAACTGATCTTGCTCTTCACTCTTCTACAACTGTCTTCGAACCAACTGGAGTTATTTATACCCAGTGTTACACAACAAAGCAGTATGTGACATCACAACCTATGACGTCTCAGCACAAGAATACAGGCAGCGCTGTGACGTAATGGGCCGACAAATCAAGTGTTCTGACGATCTGTGCGACCTCGGCACTTTGTCTTAACGGACCTCTTCTTTCAGTAACGAGTAATCTAATGCGTTACTATTTCAAATGCAGTAATCAGATTAAAGTTACTTACCCAAATCACTGTTCGTCATTATTTTCTTTTGTAATGTAATGTTATTTCCTCTATGCGTCTTGGGGAGCGACCGCTGTTTCTATGCAACAGTTGTCAGCAGCAACAGAAACGTAAACAATGGAGGGAGGAGAGAGATGCGCATTTTGTTGCTGGACAGTCAGGAACTCTTGAGTTTCTGTCAAGTCCGATTGTTATAAGTGATTTTAGGCTTATTTATTTATTTATTTAAGTCGCGGGGTGTGCATTTTCTCGGCTTGTTTCTAAACATGAAGTTGCTCATTTGGGCCTGGAAATAAGCAGAGACACATAATGAGACCCGGATGTTGTCTGACGTCCAGGAAGTTTTAGTTCACCATTTCTCGGATGAACAGGGAAATGTTCATCTGTCTCTCCTTGTTAATGTCAAGCAGTGGCGTATCTTGCCCATCCCTAAAAGCACCCCTGAATAGGATTGCCACCCATCCTGTAAAATACAGCGTCGTCCCGTATTTGGCCGTTAAATGTGCGTGAGGTATTGAACCGACACATAACTGTCCGATAGACACGCCTATAATAAACATCAACACTAAGTTTGACAATAATGGCCAAAATAAAACACAGGCAATATTAAGGTCAGCTACACTGTCGTGGCGGGAGCTGAAGGACCCCTGAACGCCACGGACCGGCGCTGAGGGTCACGGTTGCCTAGAGACAAACATTGCGCAGCCGCAGTGAGCTGCTATCAACCTGCGTCTTTTTAAAATGTCCTCTGCCTGATTCCATATCCGTAGAAGAAAAAACGCTGTAAAATACAGACGTGAGTGAAAAGACGCGCATTATCAGCTGAACAATTCAGTGAGGATGGATGCTGTGTAAATATAAAGACAAAACAAAGTGTCCGTCGTGGCGCAGTTTGCTGCTGTGTAACAGACCGTCAGAACCTAAAGAATCAGAAATCAGCATCTCTTCATCCTCTGATATGGTGCAGAACATTTTGATTCAGTTTCTTATAGTGATTTTGGTTTGATTATTATTATTATTGCTTAGGATGTTGCGTTTGGATATTTAATAAATAATAGCATTAGCCAAAATAAGTGCCCAGTTAAAGAACAAATCATACTAACAGATTAACAGTAAATACATAAATATATTCTACATTACATTAATTTCTGTGTGTTTAGCAGTTTGGATAACCTCACTTCCAATCAATGAAGAAAAAAACATACTAAGCAAAAGTGCACCAGAGCCAGACCTGCAGGCCAGGGGCGGTTCTAGACGGGGGCCATGGTGACCCCTGCTGTTGAGGCTGCCGTGCTTTAAGTTCATCGCGTGTCTCCCAGTGGCGTAGTTTGTCTTGCAGCTCAGAGACATGCCGCTTCTGTGTATGTGTGTGAGTGAGTGAGTGTGCAAATATGATTTACTTTCAATGTAATTACCAGTCACACCTGACTAATTAAAAAAATGAATTAATAATCACTCTGCAGCTAATTACTCATTACTCACATGATTTATTTCATGTTACCCTGCAAACTAGTTTGTCATTGACCCAACGTAGAGAGGAGGAAAAGGGAACTAGTTCAAGGTTCAGCTTGTACACAGTGGAGTTAGTGGTAAAAAAATAAAAATAAAAATGTTATTCAGGTGTTTCATGTTGTTTTTACTTAAAAAGTAAAACATGTTCTTGTTTTTTACAGAAGTGAACTTTCACTGGTTTGGAATATAAAATATTTAATTAATTTTCAAAAGGACTTTCTTTGTAGTCTGATTCACTTTTATTCCATGTATGTAGTTGAAACCAGATATTTACTTATAACAACTAAAAGCCTGCATATGTGAATGCTTATGTTCATGGGTGACAACTCCACATTAGAGATGGACCTCCCCAAACAACCTGGACTTTCTAGGCAAGTGAACCAGAGTTTGATTAAAGCAGACTAATCAGGGCTGGTGTGAATGAACCCTTTATCTCTTTACTACGTTGTGGGGGTTTTGGAGACCTTGAGGCAGACCTGCTTAGATAGCCAGACCTGGGTACGCTTGTTGTTAATTTGAATGTTTTCCATACACTGGAATTGATCAACTGCCTCTTGTAAATTGCTTACCAGACTCATAAGCTGTTGCAATTTTCCTTTTAAATGTTTCACTCAGCTCTTTCGATAATGGCATTGACTCTCGGTTCAACAATCAGAAGAAAACTACGCTACTTGACTGAGGTTTAAACATGACGTTATGGATCCGTCTTTACACTGAGCTGTACAGTCTCAGTCTACACACCCCAACTGACAACCATGGTAATATAGAGCTGTCCTTTATGAAGGATTATAATGTCTTTGTCTCTCTTCCCACTCTTCCTTTTCCTGTCCTCCTCTCTCCCTGAGGGAGCAGTGTATCTAGAGTTAGTAAATTTATTTTAAGAGTCTGTGGAGTGGAGTATTTTTCAAAGATCTTGCTTGTTTTCTTCAGTGCTTTAAATTCTACCAAGTCAGCAGTTTTCTTAAAGCATCAGTTCTTCACGGCACTCGCCTGGAATAACAAAGCTACGCCGTTAAGGGATCAGCCGAGACCTCAGGTAAAATTTATACAGGAGCAAAAAAGCAAAGTCTTCCTTGGGAGTATATGATTCTTTTATCAAGTTCAATTTATTCAAAAGATTGTGGATAAATGCTGCACCCGACGTCGACGTACTGCATAATCCAAAACACACTCTTTTGTTTCTTTAGATCCAGACACAAGGTTTGTACTATTAGGACAGAGGTTGGCTGGTTTCGACCCATTGGGTCAAAAAAGGTGACCTGGTTTGTTGGGTCAGTGAAGGAGCACAAGATGAAATAAGAATTGGCGAGACAATAAAATGTTCCAGTATATTAATCGTGGGTTATGTTAATAGCTTTAGTTCTCGCTAGAGTTTGGTCACCTAAGAGATGTCCAGTCCACAAACAAAGGCAACGTTAACATTCACCAAAAAATAAAAATAAAATAACATCTTTACTGAAATTCAAACTTGAGATTTGTCTTTGAGAACAAAGGTCATTATTTGGAAAACTTAGAAAGTGTAGTTGCGTACTAACAGGGTAGAAGTTCATGAATGTAGTAGATTTCAATACAAATGAAAAAATTAATAGCACAATCTACATGTACTATATGTCACAAAAATTTTACACTTTTTTACCGTCACAATTTTTAAAAGGAAAAAAACTGCATGCATCACAGTCACTCTCATCTGACTATTACCAAATTAAGTCAGCTTAACCATGAGCCTGCAAAGAAATTGGGTAAGGTTAAAGTAACATATTTAAAAGAAAAGAAAAAAAAAAGTAAAAATTTAATTGAATTAAAATGTTATTATCTTCACTCTGGGTAAAAAGATAGAAATGGCTACCAGATAAATTCAGTCGTCTTCAAATAAAAGATTATTTTATTTAATTATTTTTCATTTAATTCATAATCCTCCTTTGGAAAAATTAAATGGGTGCCTTTGACGAACAAAGTTTTAAGACGTTTTCCAAAGAAACATGAAGTTCCACTAATCCTGATTGTTATGATCTGGACATATTTAATTGTCAGGATGGAGCAGAATTGTTTTGTCTTCGCCTCAGTTTGCAAAAATTAATAATGCCTTACTTTTAATTTTGGACAAACAGCTTTCCTGCAGAGAGAGGCTATTTGAATGAGATTATCCTTTTTGTGAGTAGTGAAACAATTAGAAAGTGAGATTTGCACACTGGTAGTGCCTAGAAATTACTTTGCAAACTGGCCTGTCAAGTGTCTCATCACCCATTACCACGTCAAAACCCTTTACGGTCTCTGCAGGGTTTGTTAGAAAAATGTACACAGAAGTTAAAGGAAGCAATGATCGAGAAAGTTTATATAAATAAAAAAGCCACTAAAGCTTCTCGCAACCATCCCTCTCAGATGAGAAGTCTGAAGTCGCCATAGGCAACAGTGGGTCAGCTGGGGTCAAAGAGGTGAAAAAAATAATTGGTTTCTTCACATATTTAAAATAATGTCAAGAGAGGTGAAATGTAATTCATGAACTACCACTCTCTTGTTTCAGGTCAATTAAAAAGGTATGCAACACTGAACATTATAAGTGTAATTAAGATTTAAAGGCAAAGTTAATTTATTTTACTTAGCTGCTCTTGTGGTTATTGAACAAGAGTACAATGCAACATAAAGCTGTGAGGCTGCTGTAACGCAACGCTGTCGCATTTGGGGTGGGACATTGTTGGAGGCACAAGTGCAGCACATTCAGAAGCTGAGATTTTGATCCATTCTTGCATTGAAATTTGTTATTTCAGTAACATAGTATGTAAAAACATGGAAGGAGCATAATATCAAGGTCTAATGAACAAAACGAAATCAGTGACTATGCAGTCATATTAGAATATCATTGACAAGTTCATTCATCTGTTGGTCATACCTTGCAGGGTTGCAATGGGCCTGTAGCCAATCTCCAGGTTGAGAGCCCTGTTCAGGTCACAAGTCCATCACAGTTCACCCCAGAAACACACATAACAAAAAAAAACATGCACAATCATAACTAAACTTAATTTTAGAGGAGCTAATTAACCAAACATTTGTGTTTTTGGACTATGGGAGGAAGTCAACGTACCCAGAAAGAACCAGAACGCATGCACAGGGAGAACATGCTAACTACTTAGCGGAACAGATCAGACAGGGATTTGAACCCTAGATCTTCATGGTCATCGTGTCAAGAGAATTTTTTCACCATAATTATGCAACTCACCTCCATTGTGGTTTATTTGGCAAATATTTTAGCAGTCTGCCTCACAGTTAGAGCTGATTTATGATTTTTCTCTGCATATCCTGGAATAAGTGTCTCGAATTAATGTTGCATTTGACCTTGGAGTTATACACACATACCATCTTGGTCCAAAACGCGCACCTCACCATATGGCAGTAAATGATCAAAGATCCTATATTTGACTTTAAGATTTCTCCAGAGAGTAGCAGCATTGCATTCAAAAGGCATTCACATTAAATGTCTCCAGCTGAATTTAATTGCTCCCCTGCTTCCCTCATTTTCTCAAAGATGGAGCTCCCGCTATGCTATGTGTGTGTTAGTATGTCAACTTGATTGTGGGGGGAAAGAGGGGTGAATCTGGAGAGGGGGAACATAGAACAGGGGAGAGGGAGACTCTAAGGAATATTGGCCCTGTGGTATGGTAGATATTGCATCCTTTAATAAAAGGCTGATGCCACAGGCAGACAAGGTCTGGGCAGGGAGTGAAAAAAGGGAAAAGGAGAGGGGAACAGCTACGCTCTGAAAATTTCTTCCGCTATTAAAATTACTTTGCCATCAGCTTCATAATAGAGAAGATCGATTATAATTAATTTAACAGTCAAAAACAATCTTATGACAGCATCTGACCTTCATATTAACTCTCGGATAGTGAGAGGGATTAAATAACTGATTATGGTTGAAGCGTTCCTAATTAAAAAGATTGCATTGTAAACTTCAGTGTTAAATTTGATTCCTCCTATCAGTGACTGTGACTAACAAAACTGAATTTATGGTGAACAGTGAGTGGACCCTCGGTCCACTGAAATCTTCAAAATACTCAAATTTCTCTCTAAAGACGCTTAGAACTGCTTATTTTAGTGGTTCAATCACCAAATACATCTCTACGATGAATTAATCCGCACAGTGGAAGCCATCTTAGCGGAACCGCAGAAGCTAACATCAACCCCATCTTCTTTGGGGTTACAGCCAATCAGTGCCCAGGACAATAAATGCCACTCCTGGCTTTAGCAAGTCAAGTAGCAATTCATATTTAAAGTTCAAACTGGGATTAGAGAAGAAGATTCCGACTTGAAACTTAGAAATGTTCTTTTGTTTCCCCCTTTCTGTGACACAGAATAACAAACTGAAAAGGAATGAATCAAGAAGACCAAGAGATTCCGTCCCCCGAGGAAACAATCTGTCTTGATCGAAAACAAGGGTTTCAGTTTTCTCTTGCCAAGTTAGAGAACGGAATCCAGAGGATTCAAATCTGTGAGGCTTCAAAGACGACTTTCAGGGAAAGACACTGCTTCATGTTTTTGCTAGACTTCCAAGTTGACTAGCCAGTCACTCTTTTCCAGACTCTGACCTGAAAGAATTTTCTGAAAGAGTAAGTTGCTGTTCACCTTACACATTTGTTTGTCTGTAAATAAAATCTCATTTTGTCTCTTCTGGATTGAGCTCTGTGTTTTGGGTCTGTTATGTACGGCATGATCTGCAGTGTTAGTTGTTTGCCACTCAGAATTTTACCTGTTAATCAAACACATACATTTTGGTCTCATCTGACCAGATCACCGTCTTCTTTGTGCTTGCTATGTTGTTTTCTGCATCGTGACAAACTGCAAATGGTACTTCTTCTAGCTTTTCTTCTCGCTGTGGATTCCAAACCTAATGATTGTTCCATAGGCTGATTCTTTCATCTGGGCTCTACCAAAAGAAATGCATCCTTAACTTCTCTTTTGAGTTCCTTAGTTGTCCTTTAATGTTCTCACACCTCTTCGGTCTCCACAGAACAGCTATCTTGAGAAGTCTAATTTACCAACTTTCATCCAAAATTACCACTACGAAAAATATTCCCTCATTTCACTTCAAATGTATGCACTAGTCCAATGTTTTTATTGAAATCCCAGTAAAATCCACGACTGTTTTCGACTCACGCGAAGACAGAAAATGTGGAAAAAGCTCATGGAGCGTGATACCATTTGTAGGGCTCTTCAACCAATGAGGCACACATGGGACTATGGCTGAAATTCTTCACATAGTTCTAAATCCTACATCTGTGGGAGAGATAAGTCTTGCCCTTTAACTCTCTTGTCGCTCTAATCAGAAAATTCCAGCCATTAAGCCATTCAATCCGAGGAAAGGCTACGCCGCTCGTTTCCTCGACTCGCTATCAATACTGTTAGGCGAACCATGTTTTTGAGAAATGCTTCCAAATATGTGGAATGAGCTGGAGGAGTGTTTGGCTTCCTGTAATCAAACCACATTGTTAAGAATGTAATGAGGCAGAACAGCAGGTGATAAATGCTTGCATGATAATGCACGAGCAAGAAGCCGCGCGGGCGCGCGTGCACTCACTCGCTCGGAGATAAAAGAGAAAATGACGGCTGCGAGGATGCCGGGTGTTGAGCCTGCCAAGAGCTCGCCCATAATTAGGTGGTGATGTAGTGGCTTTTGTTCTCTCTGATTAATTATCAGCGGCTCTCCGAGTATAAGAAAACAGCCAATTAACTTTATCCAGGTTCTCATTCAATTACTCAGACGCTACACGCTAAAGGTCAGCTGGGTAATGGGAGGGGGGCGGTTGGCTCGTTGTGGTCCGAGTCAAAAGTAAAGAACCAGAAAGGTTCTCTTTACGGCTCGCTAAAGGGCACGGAGGCAATTTTCTAACCCACTTATCATCACTTCTCTGTGTTTTTCCCATTTTCCACTCAATCTGCCTGCAACATCAATAATAGACGGCTAGGGAAAAAAAACCCAAAAACAAGCGGAGGCAGCGAAGCGTGACGGCTGCGCGCGGGAACGCGTCCGGTTTAGTGACGGGCTGTCAAAGAGCACTGCCTTGTTTTACCTAGCTAACTCAAACGTCATTTTGTTCCGTCTTTAGCCAAAATTGCGTTCCGCCGCGATCGAAACTTTGTTTGATAACCCCAAAAAAAAAAAAAAAAAAAACGACGAGACTCTTTAATTTTACCTTCTAGAAATTTGCGTCCCGTCAGAAGCCATTAGCGACTCGAGGGACCGGACTGCGGGGGGAGAGGCTCGTCGGCTGCGGCTGGCGGAGTTAATTGGATGGATTTACCGTGGGAAGGGAAGGTGACGGTGGCACGCGGACATGATCAGACGGCTGTCAGGGTCGCGCGCGCCGGTGTTATTTAAGGAGACGTGCGGGGCGGGGCGGGGCGCGTGCCGGGACATCTTGATGGTGTGTGGTCGCAGGGTTCGCACGCGGGCCCTCGTTACCTCGGCACCCTCCAATCAGGGGCTGAATTTATTGCTGCCATCGGGGTGGAGGCTGTAAAAGTCCCTTTGTGTGGTAGTTTGGCGCTCCAGCACACCCACATTTATAAACGTCACCTTTATGGCCGCTGCTTTCTTCAGACGTCCGACCACAGTCTTCAACGATGCACGAGGGCCTGTGATATAAAAAGAAAAATGGTGGAAATTTCTGCCCAGAAACTAAGAGATTTTGAGGTCGATGTCAGAAATTTTCTAGAAAAACTTGGAACTTTCTGAGTGCCTAATTGAACTTGTTGGATGTGGGTTCGAGAATAGAAGAGCCCCAACGGATGGTGGAGAAAGGGAGGAAATTTCAGCCAAGAAATTCAGAAATTTTGAGATTAATCCCAGAAATTTAGTAGGAAAACTGAGTATCAAAAGTAAAAGAATAAATTCCCAAAAATTCAGAAACATTTTTAGATCGTCTACTTTTGGAACTGAGTAATTTCCATGTTTTGTTATGTTTTTCGAACATTTCTGAGTTTTTTTTTTTCCACAAATTTTCAACTTTTGGAGCTCAGGAATGTCCTTATTATTTTCCAGAAAAAATAAGTAAATATGTACATTTCAGTTTTTTGGCTGAAATTTACTCCCCTTTTTTTGAAATCTACAATGAGCCTGATACGCCGTTGTACAGTTGTGACTCTTTTAGAACACACATCCATCGAGTCCAAATAGAAAAGCAGTATATTGCTCATTTAAGCTCTATTTTGACAGTGACAGAAATGTCAAGGCTTATTTATGGCTTCCGGTTTCGTACAGAATCCACTGAAAGTGCTGTATTAAGTGAAAAAGTAAAAAAAAAGAAGCAGGCATGATGATTGTCATGGCCTTTGAAAGTTCTCGGCTGCTGCTGGTGCGGTGCGTGGGTGTGTTAGATCGCCTAGAAATAAAGAGACATCCTCCAACAGCAACGCCGAGCTGCACCACAGGTAAATAAAGGCACTGTGAGTTAATAGGCCTTATTGAGCCACTTCGATCGGCTTGGAATTGGCTTGTCAGGATGGGAGAAAGTCGTCCCAGCCCACATGCTCATCAATTACATTGCCTGTGCAATAATTGTACAGTATTGATCTCTTTAATTCATCAGCTCTGCTGATTTCACCTGATGCAAGGCTCTGCTGTCTGAGTTGAGAGTGCGGGATTAGTAGACGTGGACAAACATTTGTACAAATTTCAGGCTGAGAAAGAGTCAAATAGGCAGATGACATGTTACAATTTATCTGTAGCATAGTGAAATTGTCCTTGCCATATTAATAACCTGAAGTAAGAAGAATAAAAGCAAAAGAAGATAAATGAAGATTTTTAAACCTTGTGTCATCTGCGCTCTTGTTAATGAACAGCAGGTGTAGCCACAAGCTCCGCCCCAAAGTGCCTGGTGTGGGCTTTCCACCTTCAAGAAATCATCAGAATATTGTTCCTCTAACCCTTCGATGCCAATTTTACTATCTCCTCTGAGGAGCTCAGCAGATGAGCAGTTCACCCAGTGTTTGCTAATTACTGCTGGCTAGTCTAAAGGATCTGAGTGGAGGAGGGCTGCTCTGTGAGGCAGAAGCTTGGCAACAGCAGCTCTGAGGAAGAGCGACATCCTGAAAGGCGGAGCAAGGTCCACCCAGATGTTTTGCTCGGCTGAATGGTTGCCACGAGAGAATTAAGGGATTTTTCAAACATGCATGAAGAAATCAAGGCAACACTCTGTATGTTTTTGATGAGAGAATATTATAAAATGATATAAAGCTCAAAAACAATGATTGAACTTGATACTGCCCCTTCGATGCGCTAAAAGGGAGAAAGACACACATTTGCCAAATAAGTTCTGACTTAGCAAACATTTAGCACACATCTCTAAACAGCATGTGGCATCGCTAATGCTAACTGACATGACAAAACAGTAACAACTTGCCCAAAAACGTCCCTCTTTGGTATATCTCCATCCTATACCTGTAGATATAACCATGCCTAATTTCCTTTTTCTTCTTCTTCTTTTTTGTGACAATTCAAAATTTGTATAACAGGACGAAAGCATATCTTGTGGCACTAAAACATGATTAGTTGGAGGTTCTACACATATTTAGACATGGATGAAGGGAAAATCGAAAACCATCTGCAGTCCTGACGTTTTGATCTAAATCAAGCAGAGGCCAGAGCTATGGGCTTTAAAATTGAGAAAACTTAATGAGCAGCATCTGATTTTCAACTCCACACAGCAGCATACTGGTTGTGAGGATGACTTCCTATCAAATCACAAGCTAGGGACCAAATGAAAAGGTAAGAAGCTCTACATGATAATTAAATTGCTTCATATTTACCTTTGAGGACTGTGGCATTAAGGTCTTTTTAACTTAGTCTAAGAATATGTCTCCTATAGCATTTCACAGTGTGAAATGTTGCTAAAAGATTCCAGGAATCTTGTTTTTTTTTTTAAAGAAAAAAAAAAAGCACATGCAATGATGAAAGTGGATTGAAGTTTAAGAGAAATAGATTATTGTACCAGGAGACAATGGGTTAGGCTTAGATGTGCAAAGATATCCTGCAGAATCCGCCTGTCTTATGTTAGGCACACATTTATCTTTTAGAGTCTTTTATCCTGCTGGGTGGAAATAATGCATTAGAATTCAAGTAGTTCCCCACAAATCTCCCTCTTTGCACAAAAGGAATGATCCGCAGGAATAGTCCAAAAATCACCTACTCAGCATCTTACGTTATCAGCCCCGCCACCTGCTAGATGTCAGAAAGTGAGCGAAAGACGGGAAAGGTAGAGGGCCCCCCGTGCCACCCGCTCACCCTTCCCCCGCCAGATAAAAAAAAAAAAAGTATAGGACGGACGAGGCTGAATTGATTTTCAACACTATATTATGAAGACATATCTCCTCTTTTCCATTCACACCCCACATGCACTGACACACTGCTGTCTCCACACGTTATCCTCCCCACGGCGTTATCTCTCTCACCCTTTATTGCGCTCGCACACAGCGTTCGGCACAGAGCCTTGCAGATGTTCTCTCTCTCTCGCTGTCTCTCTCCCAGAGGTGGCCAAAGCCACTCTCTCACATTTCAGCAGACTGGCCTTATTATCATATTTGGTGTAATTGAATTAAGCAGCAGTCACATCGGCTATGTTTGCACTACTAGATAAGCACAATCAAAAGTAAACTGCTTTTGATGCCTCGTAATTGAATTTGGAGTCCTTGATGTGATTAGCTTTTATTTTTTTGTGCCAAATATTCGTCGTCTGTGAGTGTGCAGCCATTTTTTTATTTATCTGTAGGGATGAGCTGCTGCCTCAACAAGTAGGCAAACATGTGCGTGTCAGATTAAATTGCCCTACCTATATCTGTCTGAGTGCAAGGTTTTCTTTTCTTGTGTCACTGGCCTGTCCAGACCTGGCTGTCCTGTGGATGCTTGGGTTTATTTTTTTTCCCCTCAGTTATCAAAAGACATGCATTATCGGTAAATTGGTTACTCTAAATTGTCTCCAGTGTTGAGTCTCCATATCTCATGAACTCACATGACGGTTCAAGCTAAGATGGCAAAACAAGAGTTTCAACATTGTTTTTCTTCAAAATGATGGACAGGTGTATCCACCATATGCTACACTGCAGTACATAAGATCCTAACTGATCCATCCATTCTACCACGACTCGCATACAGGAAATCGAGGTAGCTAATCTTCACTTGGGGCAACGAGTGACTGGAAAGACTAGTCCAATTTCTTTGGAAAGGCCAATGGAATCCAATAATTAGCAAAAAGCAAAGGTTCTTAAACCAGACAACCTATTTCTATGACTACGTCTTAGCATTCTGGCAAATGAATTCCACAAACGGAAGTCCAGCTGGGACTGGAAACAATCCTGACTTCGTCCCAGTCGTACAGCGCAGACACAGCTCTTGCTTTGGGTATGTAAGTCAAGTGAAGTTTATTTGTATAACACATTTCAGGAACAAGGCAGTTCAAAATGCATCAAACCATAAAAACGTATCATTGCCAACTATGAAACAAGCAATAAACAAAACCATCAAGCTAATGCACATCAGATATATTGACCAATGATCCAGTTACTAGGAGTCAAAGGAAGCTCTAAAAAAGTGTATTATATTATTATCCCTGATTTAAAAGAACTCAGTGTTTCAATATCTACGCAAAGATACCAGGTAATATGACATATGGCCAAAAGAACAAGATTCTGAATTTAATGAACTGAAATAAGTTTTGTCTCTCAGGTGGCTATTGGTCATTTGGACTCAGCAGGAAGCCTCCACTTCTCCATAGTCAGTTGACAAAGTTCTGACTTGTGATCTGGAAAAATCATCATGGCGCCTCCCTTCAGAGCTTTTCCAGGGGCAAATCCAGAGTTAGCTGGAGGGACTCAACGAATCATTTCTGACCTAAGAACAGTTTGGAAACCCCGTAAAATGATCTGCATAGTGTCTCTAGCTCATCTATCTGGGTTTAATTCCTGCATCTAACATCCCTGCGACCTGATTTGCAACCTATTTCTGGTTGAGTGGATAAAAGAACGTGAGTGTGTTGATCTATTTGGAGACCACCATCACACATTATCCCTCCCTCCCACTGTGGACTGAATACCATTGTGGCATCTTGAGATTTTCTTTCCAGACACATACACATTTGTATGTAACTAAACCTTCGTAGCCTGACACTTTATTGTTAAACTCTTTGTGCTGTTGCAGCGATATGCACCAGCTTGAAGTGAATGAAAATGCAGTTTATCGATATAGTGGGCTCAGCTTGAACAGCTAATGTCTACTAATGAGTTTGGCAGGAGAGATCTTGCCAAAGGTTTTTCTTTTATCATTATTGTTTAATTTACAGTATTTTAAATTTGCAAAGAAACAGAAGGTATTGATTGTATTGTTCATTAAGTCTACTGTACATTAAGGAATGATGATGAGCAGGAACTGGCAGCCAGAGAAGCCATTTCCCTCTGAGCTTCAGTTTAAAAGCCTTCAGTTACACACATTGCTTTGTTACAGTGATATCATTACAAAGGCACCCTTTCCTCTGTGGCATTGACTAAAGGGGGTTGGGGGGCGCCTCTTGCATCTCTGTGCAGAGTGTCGGCTGTTGTGTGATGTGCTTCAGCAGGCCTAGAAATAAAATAAAATAAAAAGAAAAGTAAAGGGCCGGTGAAATCAGAGGTGATAAGCCCCGGCTGCAGCTCTGAGAAGCATTTGAATGCTGACTCCGGAGGACAAATTGGTCCGGTGTGTATCAGTTATTTGATACTGACAGAAAAAGCTGCTACCCGGCTTTTGATTCATCTCTGCACCACCGCACCTGTTTGAAGACGTGGGGGGTTGGGGGAACACTCCAGCCTTGGCGCTCTGCTGAGCAAAGCACAATCCCGGCTGCAGTCGGGGAGCACGGATCCTTTACAATGTTTGCACATGGCTGCAAAGAAACTATCTCAGTTTATGCTACAGTTGATCTGACCTCGCACACCCTTTGGCGCGGCGGAGAGATCCGGCCCGACACAAGTCGTTCTCGCTTTCATTTGTGCAACATTGCCCCCTAAAGTTTTCTCCGGGTGCACATCCGGCTTCCTTGGAGACCCGTGTCACAGGTCGTTGCTGCATCACAATGTAGTGCGGTAATTTGTCACCTCCTGCTGCCAGCAAATCGACCACAGCTGCACCTCACTTGTATTACTCTGTCATTTTCAATTTGAGAAGAAACAAACAAAAAAAAAACACACAAAACATCTATATTTCCATCTGATTTCAAAGAAATCAGATGGAAATATAGATATACAGCAGAAATGGAGGCATCTGAAGCAGGACCGAGGGCGGAAGGTGTGAGGAACCTTGACTTTTCTAAGATTGTTGCAACAGTTACAGCAGTTATTGTTTGACTGCTTGATCATGATTACACCTCTGAGAACTTGTGCATTGAAAAGAGAAATGCATACTGCAGTGTCATGGTTTTGGTCAACTTTGTTGATGAAACGTGATCCGAAAATATTCACACTCTTTGTACTTTTTTTCCATATGACAACCACCAACGTCAATGCACTTCAATAGAGTTTTATGTTACAGACCAACGCAAAGTCACGCATAATTATGAAATGGAAAGAAAATGATGACTAGCTTTCTAAACCTACAGAATCAGGTTTGTACGATGCCAGGCTTGCAGACACTTTTTCAGCATTACCATTTGACTGAAATCAGGCCTTTTCCATTGTTCTTTTCTATGCAATCTTTATTGTTAAGTGCACCAGCCCCTCCAGCTTCATGACCTGTTGCCACCCTTGTTCTTTTCATTCAAGCCTCCCTCTTTTCCCTCCACATGCAATGGTCAAACACTTCAACTGTACTTGGATAAGATCAAATAAAAATCAATGTGTTTGTTCCTGAAAGCATTTACAAACTGTAATTTGGCTTTGCACGTTTCTTTTGGTGTATTAGCTTATTCCTCTCTGAGTGCCCTTTCAGCCCATATCGATTCAGATATCATGTTACTAAAAATGGGGACATTGTTATACCAGCTTTTCCAGCATTCCAGCATTCCTCAACATCTTTCTCTTTTGTTCTTGAATTGCTTACACAGAACCTGCTTTCTTCCTCGACAGCAGCTCACGGACACCCGGTGCGTAGACTTTAAATAGATCTGGTGTGGGCCCGCGTTCTAATCTTGGTCAGCATTATTGAACACTAAGCCGGTTTTCACAAAAAGACAAGGTGTCATTTAAGTAGGCAACATTTCTTATTGTCAGCCTTGGAAAAATAAAGCCCTGACAGCTAACTGACAGCTAAATCTGTTAGTTTGTCAAACCACAATGCGAAAGGTGACCTATAGCAGGATGTTGGCACTGCTACAGTAGTTGGACATTATACGTCTTTAGTCTGTCTGCTGAATGTGCAAGTGCAGGCAAAAAGCCTGTAAGCATCACTAACTGAGCCCATTTTGGTCTGGATGTGTCTGTCATTTTCCCCAACGCTGATATAATAGGATCCTTGGACACAATTGAACCCCTCAGCTACTGCTTATTCTCGAACACTAAAGCGCTTTGAAGTGGCAAAAGAAAAAGTGAAGAAAACAATGAATAATTTTAAGAAATGTCATGGTTTGGATCAACATAGAAACATTGGGGAGTGTATGATCCCACATACCCAATATGGTCATTTGTATGTTGCATCAAGTCGTTGGACACATTTAGCAAACAGCTTGTCAATTTCTTCTTGTATAAAACTATTTAAAAGAAATTAGAAACTCCAAATTGTTTTGATGTCACCAGAATGCTATAAAATGCCTTAAAGAATACTGTTGTTCAGACAGTTCATTCTACTAAATGAAATATCTGCATGGTGGTTGATTTCAACAGCTTTAGGTAATGGTAACCCTTACTTTTTCCATTGCATTTTTTTAAGGTAATAATGTTTTTGCTGAACAACTGCACCTCAAAGTGTTGTTTCCTAGTTCTGACAACTCCAGATGTTGACAAGAGAGACACAAAAGGAGATTACAAAAGATGTGTGGTACACAGATGCTTTAAGATTTGAACATCAGGGTTCCTGTGCAGTTCAGAAAAGCTTGGAAAAGTCTATCAATTTTATTTACGTACACAAATCTAGATAGGCATGAAAAAGTAGTGATTGTCTGAGGAAGTGTTTCTATTTCCTGACTTTATTCCAGTTCTCATTGTGAAAGCAACTGTCTCTCTGTCCATTAATGTATCTGCTTCCTAACAAAAATGATCTGCTTCATAAATGTTGTTGATTCTTTTATTTTATTGATTTTAAATACCTTGTTTTTGGTCATTTATTTTATTTTAGTGCATTGTTGAAGCAACTGTACCGCACATGTATTATTTATGTATTTTATAACAACAATGTAATGCTAGTGTATCGTGTTTCTGACAACTAAAGCTCCTATTTCACTAAAGAAATGATCATTTAAGCTTGTCACTTGGTGGTTACGTTTGCATTTGCCATACTTTGGAGACAAATGTTTGTGGTACTGGGGCAACCTCTGGTGGCAGGAAGTCGCTCTATATTTCAATATTTCCGTCTCCGGCGGACATATTGCTTATTGGAGCAAATTCTGGAACGCTAGCAGTGGGGAAAAGGATTTGAATTTGGTATATATCTTCACGGCTTAGTATACTTAAAACATAACCATAATGGGTAAGTCGTCTTTCTATCTCAAAGTGTTCAGGTGACTGAAGTGTTTTCTGTGTAGTCGAAGGTAATAACTGGAAAATAATTGTGACTTTAGTGTAGCTACTTAGCTAACACGTTAGCTGTTGTAGCTAGTAATGTAGCGTATGCACGCAGTTGGAAATTGTTTATGGCGTTTTAACCTGGGGTTAAGTGAACGACCATTTATCGGTTCGGTGACACTTTTAAACTTGTTAAGAGGTATTGGTCGAGTTGTAAACGTTTCATTTCAACAACGACAAAAAGGGAGTGCTAACTTGAGAAGCTAACTTGAGAAAACTTGGCTAGGTGCTAACAAGATTAGCATCGCGCTTTACCATTACAATGACCCACGTAGTTTTTAGCCAAAGGTCTTACCACTTTCGTGAAGATATTTTCTAGTAATCGCCAGTTTTGTAGCTACATTTTCTGTGTCCCACTTTCCCATTTCTATGTGTAAGCAAGCTTCGAGAACCACGTTATCAAGTTATTTACATGTATTTGTTTAGTCTGTTATCTGCAACATAAACAAGCTGTTCAACCCGGGAATGCGCCGCGCTAACTAAGTAGGAGTCACCAAATGTCTCCTTGTTCTTAAATGATTTGGCAAAGCACAACAGTTTGGACAACACGGTATAAATTTGTGTTAGCATGCGTGCTAGCTTCGGTGCCTTAGTTCTGTCATTCAGCTTCATTCCAGAGACCCCGCACAGTTACACAACATGGGGGGTCGGGTTATAATAAGACCCCTGTGTTTTCTGGAAGGTTTTCAGTCGCTTTCATTGTGATGATCTCATTTAAATCCACAAAAAAATGTTGTGTTGTATTTTGTGAGGAGGGTAGAGCTAACGTCGGCTTGTGTCTTTACCTCAGGTCACAACTTCTGGTAAAGACTTGACGAGGATGATAAAACTGCCTGGTTCAGTTAGTCGATGTTTAAATGTAATCACCATCGTGATGTGTTTCAATTGTAATCTAACATAAATATGTGATGATTTCATCACTGAAATGCCAAATTATACAACATCCAGGATTCTCGCATAATCTGAAAAGTATCGATACGGTATATAAAAATATTATTATTTCCAGACTTCCACACATTTTTCTTTTTCTTTGTCCTTCACTTTGTCATCCTTCCATTTATCCAGTTGTCCAATTTCCCTTCCCCCCTCCATGTTGTTTTTTTTAATTCTCTATTTAAAGCCTTCCAGGTCAGCTATGAATTCACAGGAGACATTACTTTCAATTTAAAATTTATATGTATACTTGCATAAAAAAGGATTTATAGAGCTGAAACTGTGAAAATTTGAGTGCAGAAAGTTCCTACTGTATAACAGTGCTTCACCCAAACCGAGGGTCAACTTTTCTGTGAAAACGTGTACGTCTTCTGACTTATTTGAGATATTTTGCTAGCTTCTTGGTCGTCATTTCCTTCTCGGTTCAGCTAGATGATGCTATAAGCAAGCCCAGTCAACAAATGCGCAACAGTTCCCCTCCTCTTTTCTGCTTTGCGTACCCCAGAGGGGTCCCTGTTTGCCAGTGGGGGTTTCAGGGAATTTCCAGTGCAGACACGCAACTCCCAGCTGGGCTATTTTTGTTCCACCTTGGCCAAAGGGGCCAAGCAGTTGTCACAAAAAATATAATCCAGCTACCTTTTTCGTAGGGAAAAGAAAGAAAAAAAAAAAGAGAGCAACCAGCTGTTACTGGTGTTTGTCAATCCCTGCGGCTCCACCATCTGCTTCCCACATTACACACCTTTTACAAGGCTGCTTGGACAAAACGTGACCTCAATTTCCAGAGCTTGTTGGAATATTTAACCTTAGGACACCCTGCTGGTAGCCGGGGAGAGGGGTCTTTTGAGACTTTTTTTGGCACGTTTTTCAAAAATGTATGAAATTAAAAATTGTATTCCTCTCTGCTAGGCGCAGCTTATGTTGTGTGTATTTTTAACTTGTTTTTATTTCTTTCTAAGCTAATTTCTGCAAGACTTTCCGATCAGTCTCTTTCTAATATTAGAAACTTGAGCAGGAGAGACGAAGTCAAACTTAATCTGTCCCAGGTTTACTCATACTTCCTTGTGTGTTTTTTTTTCTTTTTTTAACTGTATTGCAGGTATTATAGGCAATTTACAGTTAGCAGGAATAATAGGAAGAAAACTAAACCAAAGATGGACTTTTATCACAATATTTTTGCGGTACTATTGTGATGGCAATAAAAGTGGGTATTATTATTTTTATAAGAACCATTTCTTACATTTATTTTAGGTAACAATGTGACTGTAACTGTGTTTAAAAACACAAATGTTTCCCATACATTATGCTCTTCAGCAGTGACATGAAGAGCTGTGATTTTTATCGCTAAACTAACCAAATTTACTTAGATTTATTGACGCTTTTGAGCAAATGCTGGAGAAAATAGTAAAACTATCAAACCAGATAAAGAAAGTTTTTTTGACATCATTAATTTGAGTTTATTGTAACAAGGATAAACCAAAATTCTTGTCACAATAAACGTATCACAATAAATGATTAACGATACAGTACTAGTTCCCAGCTGGCTTTTTGACCTTGTGTCTATGTTCTCTGGGCCATCAGAACCGTCAGCCAGTCCGGCCAAGGACAACTACAGGATGAACCGCTACAAGAACAAAGCACTGAATCCAGAGGAGATGAGGCGCAGGAGGGAAGAGGAAGGCATCCAACTCAGGAAACAAAAACGAGAACAGCAGGTGTGTCTCCCGCGGCAGATTTTATTGTTTTTGTTTTGTGGTTCAAACCTTTTTTCAGCAGGATGACTCTGTGACTCTGCGGTTGTTTGCAGCTTTTCAAGAGGAGAAACGTGGACGTTCTCAACGACGAGGAGGTCATGTTCGAGAGTCCGCTGGTGGACTCGTACCTCAACTCTCCAGCAACAGTGAGCGGCTCATTTTCCTAATGATTCTTGAGCAGCGGAAACATTTTGAGGCTTTTCATAAAATGTTTGATTTGGTGTTGATGTCAGAAGTGATTTCAGTGCTGAGAGCCTCAGTGTTTGTTCTTGTTCACGTCTAGGAGGGAGTCATCACCAGAGACATGGTGGACATGCTTTTTTCAGAAGACCCAGAGCTCCAGCTTGCCACAACACAAAAGTTTAGAAAACTACTTTCCAAAGGTTTGTACAGAACGTCGTGTGTTTGTGGGACAAGCAGAAATATATTGCGTCTTGGCATGGAACCATGAATAAAGCAGATAGTTCAGGACTATTGAAGTGAGATTCTGGTAAAAGTTGTAAACAGTGACTTACCTGATGTATGTAACTTTCTTGGTCTCATTAAGTATAAAATTTGATAGTTGGTCCTCACCTCCCGCATGTGGCACGTTCTAGTGGAACCAAGACCAATGCAGGCCCGTATCCTCTTAAAGGGGCAGTATTAGGTTTTTTTAAGATACCTAATACTGGTGCATAAAATATAGTAAAGAAATGTATAAAATCCTTGACATTTTCCACACATATGGAAAATGTGTGAATGTTTGCATGTTTATGTACCATGAAATAAAATCATAATTGCTGCTTTTGTCCTAATAATTAATTTTGACTTTAATATTTATTTCCAGAGCCCAACCCACCGATCGATGAGGTCATAAACACAGCCGGCGTCGTGGAGCGGTTTGTGGAGTTTCTGCAGAAGAGCACCAACTGCACACTACAGGTCTGCTCATGAAAACTCTTGTTAAGATTTTAAATGTTGAGCTTGATTTCTATTTATATATATTTATTTTTTAAATCTTTTTTTTTGTGCGGCTGCAGTTCGAAGCTGCCTGGGCCCTGACCAACATCGCGTCGGGAACATCCCAGCAGACAAAGACGGTCATCGAGGCCGGAGCCGTGCCCATCTTCATCGAACTCCTCAACTCAGAGTTCGAGGACGTCCAAGAACAAGTAACACGTTTTTCCAGCTTCAGCTCTAAGGCAGGATGTTGTTGTTTTGCTGCCCGGTGAGATAAAGCGGCCTTCTTCTTTGTGTGTGTTCTCCAGGCTGTGTGGGCGTTGGGTAATATCGCCGGGGACAGCGCAGTATGCAGGGATTATGTGCTGAACTGCAATATCCTAACACCGCTGCTGTTGTAAGTTCTTACGTTTTTTTTGTTGTTGTTTGTACAGTGCTGTTGTATCATGACCAAGCCCAAACAAGTCTCTGCATGAGACATATTTCTGTCATGATGTTATCGTCTGAGTTTGTGTTTTTTTCTCAGGCTTTTGACCAAATCTACAAGATTGACGATGACTAGGAATGCAGTATGGGCTTTGTCGAATCTCTGCAGAGGCAAAAATCCGCCACCTGCTTTTGAAAAGGTGACACTTCCACATCAACACACTTCTTGCTGAATTCTGACATGGAGTTGATCTCAGTCCTTTGGCCGAAGAATCAATGAAATAACCCAGAGCTGACAGCAGAATATAACATGGTGTATAAATATTTGTGGAACATAGAGATAATCAAACCCAATTCTGTAAAAGTTCCTCAAGTGCTTTAAAATCTTCCTGAAAAATTCTGAAATGTGTGGTTGAAGAAGTTTTTTTATGTGACATTGAAAATTAGTTGGCAAACAGTTACTTTAAAAGTAGCCACATGTCATCTTTTCCATCAGGCTTGATCTCAGTGTCCAGAAACTTTAGAAGAGATTTAAAATAATCTTTTGCTGCGTCAGTAAAAAGTTTAGTCCCCTAATGAAAATCCTAACCGTAAACTCGTCCTGTCCAGGTGTCTCCCTGTCTGCCTGTGCTGTCCAGGCTCTTATTCAGCAGCGACCCAGACTTGCTGGCAGACGCCTGCTGGGCTCTTTCCTACCTCTCCGACGGCCCCAACGACAAGATCCAGGCTGTCATCGACTCAGGCGTCTGTAGGAGGCTGGTGGAGCTGCTCATGTACGTTTGGGGCTCTCGCCGTACCGGTTCCGTCACACTGAAATCGCAGCCGTGAAAACATTATCCTGATGATCGCGGTTACTTAACGCTCCTCTCTGCAGGCACACAGACTACAAGGTGGCCTCTCCTGCTCTGAGAGCCGTCGGAAACATCGTCACTGGAGACGACATTCAGACACAGGTTTGTTTCAGGAATCAGCTCAGAGAAATATATAAAAATGGAGTTTTACTTGTAGTGTTAATGGTTCATTTACTTTAAGGCTCTAATGTGTAACTTTTATTTTTAAACAAAACAAACATTTTTTTTTTTTTTACATACTTTTTAAAAGTTACTATTTTGTGACTGTAATATGAGAGATTATCTGTGGAAAGATTGATGTCCACCTCCTCCTTGAGCTAATGTTGCTGTCTGAAGAAATACAATACCAGCCAATCAGAGCCAGGAGGTCTTAACGAGGTCAATAACCCACATGTACCTGTCTGGTTATTTGTTGTGTTTAGGTGGTGTTGAACTGCTCAGCTTTACCCTGCCTGCTGCACCTCCTCAGCAGTCCTAAAGAATCAATTCGTAAGGAAGCCTGTTGGACCATCTCCAACATCACAGCTGGAAACAGAGCACAAATACAGGTGACCTTTACACATTACTAGGGCTAAAACGATTCCTCGAGTGATTCGATCACGAAAATTCCTCGAGGAAAATTTACCTGCCTCGGAGCTTCGTGTTTTATTATTTAGCGCACCATGTTCCGACCCGGACATTACTTGCTTTCCACGGAGTTCTCTCTTCCGCCTCAGAGTTGTTGACTATTGCTAAGTGTTAGCAGCATAACGTACAATTTTCAAGTTCAGCCAGTGGGGATTTTATTGATTGATGATGATGCCCGGGTTTTTATCGTTTTTGGTGGACCAATAAGCGTCTTTACTGGTGCTAATGAGGGATGGTGCGAGAGCTGCTGGTTGAAAGCAAACGGCGGGAAGAGCTCTGCAGGAGTATTTATTTATACAGGTGAGCGGACAGACTGAACATGGTGGGCGGTTGAGTAGCTCATGATTACAGTGTAAGTGTAGCTTTACGGACGAACCGCACAATAAATTTCATGTCATCCCAGTCTCAGTAAACAGGTGGCAGAGCGCATTGTGGCGTTACATGGCTGGTAAATGAGTTTCTGAGTGTGACGAATGAAGGTGCCGTAAATGTCCCGTACTGCTCCTCCGGTTCTTGCGTTCATCCCCTGGTCTACCGGTCCTCAGACTTAAGTTCATTTGTCCCCTGGTCTATACCCTCTCCTCCATCCCCATTTTACCCCAAAACCCTCCAGAGATGTTTCCTGTATACTCAAACCCAAAGCTTGACAGGTATTGGGCGAGGTGAGAATTCATCTATTAAACTGACTGAAGATGAAAACATAAACTAAAAGCTGGAGCATAAAGATTTTTTTATAAGCGTAGTTGTGAGCCTGCCTCTTCATTGTTAAATTGAATACAATTTTAGATCTTTGTATAACGTTTCTTCAGGTTAACTTAGAAAGTGAGTGGTGGGAAGCTAACATTTATAATTCATACTGAACAAAACACCCACTGGCAAGATTGTGGTGGCAGCACCCTGCTGAGCTTTCTTTAAGAAGAGGGTTAGAAAATCATTCTGAAAACACCACGTTTTTGTTTTTTTTTTTCCTTCATAATTATACCCAATTTTGAATTAATCATATAAAATCCCCCCAGATGTATTGAACTATGTGATTGGGACATGACCAAATGGTAAAAAGCTTAACAGCTTCAGAAAAGTAAAAACTTTTCTGAAGCTCTGTTTGCTACTTTGCCATTTTTCCTTCTTTGAGACATGCTAATAATATTATTATTATGTAAAGTTTTTATTATCCAGCTAAATTGTAATGCAGCGTTTCATTCCAAGTACATTATGCTCCACAGTGATTGACAGGTCTGTTTTATTCTCTGCGAAGGAAATCTCTTACAGCAGTAATATGACGCCTCCTTGAATATTTAATATATTAATCTCAAATATTCTCATATTACTTAATTATATTGCGGACAAATCCCTTCAAGAAAAAGCCAGTTGTAAAAAGTGTGCTTGGTCTGAGACGCTGCAGCTCCTGCTCCATCCCTCATTTAGAAAGCTCTCATTTTCTGCTTCTCTCCAGACGGTGATTGATGCCAACATCTTTCCAGTCCTAATTGAAATTTTGCAGAAAGCGGAGTTCAGAACCAGAAAAGAAGCAGCCTGGGCCATCACCAACGCCACATCTGGAGGAACCCCAGAGCAGATCAGGTGCATTTCCGTTTGACGTAGAGACGCCGGCATCCATTTCCGTTTCCCCTGTGGTCGGATTCTTGCTCCATGTTAACATTTGTGTTCGTATCCAGGTATCTGGTGAACCTGGGCTGCATCAAGCCGCTGTGTGATCTCCTTACCGTAATGGACTCCAAGATTGTTCAGGTGGCGCTTAACGGGCTGGAAAACATCCTGAGGCTGGGCGAGCAGGAAGCCAAGCAGGAGAACAACGGCACCGGCGTCAATCCCTACTGCAGCCTCATCGAAGAAGCCTACGGTACGCCGCTCACTCATATGCATTCTGACATTCACTAATGGATTTATTTGAACTCTGAATATCATAATGTCTGCTGGCATGTTATGAAAGAGCAACTGGCTTCAGTAAGACAGTGATTTCAGACTAAAGTTAAGAGATATTCCGCTTAAATTTTATAGACAATTACCAAAAAGACATTAACCTGTAGAAGCAACCGTAGACTGAATGTATAGGTCCTGCTGTTGTCTGAGTAAATGCTTCAGATTTAAATAATTTATCTCATCTCTATACTATTTTGACAGGATTTCTGAGTCTTGTTTATAGAGGACTAGCTGTTATCTTGTGACCTGAAAATTAGGGTGTGATTTCCTCCTTCCACGTATCAGTGTGACCTGAGGAAATGCAGATTGTCGGAAAGGAAAAATCTGGACAGAAATCGGCATAAAAATGTTGAAATGTCGAACTGGCCTTAACAATGTTGTTAGAAGTCCTGAACGATTCATTCACAGATCAGATCTGTGAATGGTCAGATATTTCTGCCTGCTCAGAGTTGATCTTTTGTGAAATTGCCCAATATTAAAACACAGACAATTTCTCAATTTATCTGTGAGATTTTATGATTTATTCCATGTATTTTTAAGTTAAAACCTCAACCAATTAAGAATTACCTAAATTCTTACTATATACAACGTTTCTGCTTTTCACCATTTATTATTTGCCTATATTTACATTTACTTACTACTTTAGACAGTCGACTCAGAACTGGAATTAAACCTGCTAGTTGGAACAAAAAGATCCAGAGGACTTCACTAGATGCTGAGACTTTTTGTCGGCACTTTGAATTGCCTAATTGCTGAAAATGTACTGCATAAATAAAATTACCTTACCATTTATTTATTTATTTATGCACAGGACTAGACAAGATTGAGTTCCTCCAGAGCCACGACAACCAGGAGATCTACCAGAAGGCGTTTGACCTGATTGAGCGCTACTTCGGTGTGGAGGATGAAGACAGCAGTCTAGCTCCTCAGGTGGACCAGGCCAATCAGCAGTTCCTATTCCCTCAGCAAGAAGCTCCAATGGAGGGCTTCCAGCTCTAAGATTTCTTAAGTACACCTCTCACCCACTGTCCCATCTGTATTCTCACCCTCCACCCCCATTTTATGGAAGGCCCCATGATGCCTGAGTCATGCCACTGTGCTCTCTCGCCTGATCTCTCCAAGCACATACACACTCACACACACAAACCCGCCCTTAGGAGGAAAGCTTAAACTGTCGCCCTCTTAAGCCCTAAAACAACCCTCTCCAACCACGCTTTTCCACCTGTTGGACAAATAGCTCACAGGGCTGACTTGTTTATTTTTTTGTTGTTGTTTTTTTGTTGGTTTTTTTTTTTTTTGTTTTTTTCTTTTCCTGGCCATTGGGAGCATTTCTTACAAACTAATAACCAAGTTGGGGGGGAACTGATCACCTGAAAACCCGAAGCGGTTTGAAACGTGCACAAGGACTTCTTCCTGCCGTTTGGTAGCTCTTGGCTCCGGTTGCCAGCAGCAACCAGTTAGGATCTTTATCAAAATTTCTTCACCAGTGGGACATTCCTGTCTTCTGAATTACCCATGCATCCCCTCGCAGTCCACAAACAGGGGGCGTCCAGTTTGTGACATCAGTTTGATTTTGTGCAATGCAACATAGGCGTACCATTTTTATTATTTTTTTTATTCCCCCTCCTTTTTAGCTTTTATTATTTACCTCTAACCCTTATTTATCTTCTCCTTTGTAGGTATTTTTCTTTTTCTGTAAATGGAAAGTCATTTTTGTTTTATTTTCTATAAAGTTATACCCTAATTGTTAGTCTTAGGGCTGGCTTAAACCTGCCGCCCAAGCAAAAGGACGACTTTTACGTTGTAGTGGGGAGGGAATGGATGAGATGTAACAGAATAAATTGAAACTAGGAAGGACTGTGATTAGGATTTTGGTGAAGGTTAAGAGTTTTTTATTTTAACCATGGAAAAAAAAAATCCACTTTTTTTTTTTTTTTTTTTTTCGAGGGCGGGATATTTAAATATCCTTATATTCATTGTTTGCTGTGTTAATAACATTTGAATTATGAAGTAATCTATTAAACAAGGCCTAGTTCAGGGGGGTCAAGGTGGAGCAGAGCCTGCTGCACTTGCAGCAAACTGAACTTGTTTTTCCTTCTGGCTGAATTTAAAAAGAAGGTGGAAAAACCTCCTGCAGCAGAGGAAATGTTATAGTTTAGTGGTTCAACTGAACCCCACCTCCCGGCCCCCTGCAGTGTAAAAGGGTTTCTGCTTGGCAGTCGGGCCCTATGGTGGGGGTCTCTGCATGGTATTCTACCACCCTGCCTGCAGCCACGGAGGATTCCTCGCCAAGCGCAACCTGTTGGTACAGAGAGGCGAAACGTACCTTGTAAAGCAACACACGGGGCTTAAAGAAGAAGCTGGACTCTAACACGATAACTTTAGGTGGTGTGAATAGTGATAGTTTAGTGACCACGGTGGTGTTTTCTTTAGTGGTAGAGTTGATTAATAGCCTCTGGCGTTCGATATCACTATATCTTTGAGGAATGGAGATGACAACCGCTAACGACTTTTTGCATGGGACAGTTGTGCTTACGTGTGGGTGTTTTGTTCATGTAAATAGCCTCTTCCTCTGCCCAGCCAGGACAATTCTGCTGCTTCTGTGTGGGTCTAATAACAGCTGGAGGGTTGAAAGATAGCTCTGAAGATAAGTGACAAGCCTAACTGCAACAAAAGTTCAAGTATCAAAATAGAAGTATATTTGGATTTTGATGTATTTGCATTAATGTATATCTCTGCGTACACTTCATGCACACTTGCATACAACACCAGCTGAAACACAGATGAGTGACTAGAAACAAAAACTAGCTTCCATTAAGAAGAAGGGGGGGGGAAAGGAGTAATAAAATGTTTGTGTTTGAGCACAAACTTTCTTTTGCTCCCATTTCTCCTGTAGTAAATATTTTGTTGAATGAAATGGTCAAATGCAGAGTTGCTTATTGCTATGGAAGCGTGTCGTTGTTTCTAGCCACAGGACTTCTGATGGTTGAGATTAGCTGAGTTGACGCTGACCAGGGACTGGCTGTGTTTCTGCTCAGTCTCTGGTCAGTGTTGAGGCGCTGTAGATGAAGTAGAAGTGTGCTCGTGTGAGTTTTGACTGACAGGCGCTGTGTGAGGGAGTAGGTCTATTAACTATCAAAAATATGTCCTAATCAGAGTCGGGAGGATGAAAGGGGAACCGCTGCTGTTCTGTGGATTACTGAAGCATTCAAATGTATGGAAGATGAACACAATCAGGTTTCTTTAAAGTAACCAAATAAAACAATCTTCTGAGGATTATTCTGACTTTTCTTGGAATCCCAAAGTGGTAAACAATTTTTGTATCATCTATAGTTGCAATTGGAGGTTTTCATCCATTCACTGTGGATGTGTTGTATTAATCTGGGGCTTTTTAATGCTTTTGAGTTGTGGAATGACTCTAAATTCTTGTGTAATCGACGCAGCCTGAATTGTACCTGGAAGCTCAAATATATACATATACCTCCCTGCCTTTGCTCCCCTTTGGACTTGGCTAACTTAGCTTTAGCGAGCTGCAGAAAAACTACATGCCTTTTGTCGCCATTAACAACATTCTGGCATAACTGACAGAATATTTGAAGGTCCCTTTTTTATCCAATTTTTCTGTTTTCCTGGCAGTGAATTTTGCTCATCCGGGTCAGCTAATTCCATCTAGCTTGAAGATGGAATTCAAGCTAGATGGAACAGTCTTGGTTAGCTGAGAAACACTTGCATCTTTCTTGGTTACCCAGTGTAAACATTAGCATCGGTCATTGAAAATTACTATCTCTGCCCAGACAAGTCATCTGACTTGCATCTTGTTCAGTTATCTTTTTAAAGAAGTATACCGGTGGAAGCGGGTATGTGTAATCATGAACCTGCCTGGACAGAAAATCCACAATAAATTCCAATTTAAAATGAATCCAAGTTGTGGGTATTATCATCCCAGCCTGGTCAAGCAATCCTTCAAAGGCATTAAAACCCCCCAAATTAATGTGACATTTGTGCGCATAATTATTCAAAGTGAACCTCTGACTGCTGTTTCTCATCTGCCTTTTACCACGTTAAGCACCATTCTGCAAGATGTGTTAAACATGATCTAACAGGTGACTCTGTGCCGAGTTTTATCCGCAGAATACGAGTGCGCCCGGTCGACGTGAGAAGTCGAATCATGAATTAAGCAACAACATCTTACCTCTGCCCGACAGAAGTGTAGAGCAGCATTTAGACCCTGGAGTCTTCGGTTTCCTGGCCAATTCTGTGCTTGGCCTACAAATATAATGCCAGAATTGCAATATATATAAATAAATATAAATATATTAAAGAAAAAAAATCATTGCATCAAGGAGAGAGGGAGAGAGAGGGAAAAAAAAGTTTATATTTCTTAAAAATCAAAATGCACTCCTGCTCACTAAAGTGCCAATCCGACCAACAAAGACTGGAGGATCTTGCGTTTCTGTCTTTGACTTGTAGATTATTTCTTTATATCTTTATTTACTTGAATGTGCACATGTTTTTTGTGCAAACCATTGCTGCTCTATTTTCCTTATCTTTCAAGTTACATTATTTGCCATTGTTTCTTAAGGTGGCATTCTTTAACAATGATGTCTAATTCTCTGGGTTGGGTTTTGGGAGGGGGTGGTTGGGTGGGGGACTGACTTGACTCTATAAAACTGATGTTTTTCATTGACGGGATGTTCTCTACAACTCTTGTTGTGGTTTTCGCCGCGTGTAGCTCAGCTGCTGCACGGCTGTTCGGAATTGCGCCACCAGTTTCTGTTGAGACCCGGTGTTTAGCATTTAGCTCAAGCCGAGGCCCCCGTTCACTGTACGAAAAGTAGAAAATAGCTGCAGTAGATGCACATACATACAGAGAAATGACCATCACAGCAGACTGATGCAGGCACCAATCTCACTGCCAGTTAGTTTACCAAAGTTTTGTCATCCTCATGGCAGCATTTTCAGTCCCTCCCTGAGAGAAAAGGTTCTTCTTTTCTTCCGTTTTTTTCTCTCCCAAATTTAAGCTCAGTTGAATCTTAATTCCGAAGACTGCATTTAAATCTCAGAGACGAGATACAAACCTGATCTCACGTGACTTGAGGTCAGAGGGAAACTCTTGATGTTTAGTTGTTTTGGTTTTTTTTTCCTTAAATATTAAAATGTGGAGATTAAGGAAAAAAACAAAACAAAGTGCAGCGATTTACATTAAAGTGTTATAATTTAAACTATGTATGTTCTGATACATTGACAGGGATTCAAATACAATTCTGATCACTTCTGAGAAGTGGAGAAAAAAAGCCTCAGTAGAACTTGTAACAGGATGAATAAAGCGTAGTAAAAATAATAATAAGAAGAAAAAGACGAAGAAGAGGTGAGTATCCAAAAGCCTTTCTGCTTCTCTTCTTTCCCTGGTCAAGATGTGGTGATTTATATCATTTTTGGGATATTTGATTGTTTCAGTTGGGCTGCATGATCAGAAAACTTGTTACTTAACATGCGAGTGAGTTTAAAATGATAAATAAAAACCGCTTCAAAGAAAAAAGAAAAAAAAATTCACACCTTGTCTTCCGTCCTGGACGCTTTTGGTGTCTTTATGAAAATCTAGCGCAGCGGCTCGGCTCGACGCCTATGCTACACATGTTTACAATACTCCTCGTTTGTAAAATCCTATTTGTATGCCATCACTAACCAGTCCTGATGCATCCTCTGCTCTGGTCCTCTCATTTCTGTCTATTTATTTTCCTCTTCTTTTTTTTTTTCCGGGTCAGTACTTTTCTTTATCGCTCCAAATTAACCATGTTGTATACTGTGACTCGACTGGACTTTACCGACGGTATGAATGAGTGACGAGAACCTAACCACACTTCAGCTGAACATGATACACAAACATAAACATGGAAGAGAAAATAATAAAATATAAAAAAAACAGCGCATACAGGAATCTGCAACAATATTAGAAATGTAAAGAAACTGTATTGAATTTAACATTGTTCAGAGGAAATACTGTACAAAACAAATAAAGTTATGTTTCAACCCTTTCATGGATGTAATTTGTTCTTGTGTGCGAGTTGTGACAGAAACAGGAAACTGGATCCATGGAGAGACATGCTACTACATTTTGGGCAAGTAGACCTGAGATTTAGGTGCATGTATGTATCAGAATGGCCCAGGGAAAGTCCAGATCTAATTCAAATTGATAGTAAAAATGCATGTCAAAAGACGCTCTCCATCTAGTTTCACTGTTGAGCTACTTCGCAAAATTTCAGTTTCTATGTGTGGAAGAATTGAAAATTGTCACGTGACCTCCCCACTCATCGTCCCCCCGCGGCCCACAGTAAAATTGCCAATACCTTCAATTTCTTCAGGGGATACACTATGACACAGGTGTTAGTATTGTTTTCATTCATCAACTAGATTTTTTGCTGAAGATCTTTCCTGCACACAAGCGTTTTGAAGAACCTTAGATATTACACTGCGAGTTACAAAAACATCTAGGTTCCCTTTGGGCTTGATGGTTTTTTTATTATTATCATTATTTAATTATATGTAATTTTTGGGCTTTAGAACAAGAAGCCATTTTTCAATAAAAGGCGCAAAATTTATGGTATGCTATTTCTGCAAATATAACATTGAAAACATGTAACAACTTCACCTTTTATATTTAAAAACATTTCTCAGGTCTTTAATGTTTCCAACCAAAGTTGTGAACGTTTCTGTTCATGGAGGGCAGATTTTATTCATTTAATTTTCACAAACTACTGAAACTTGTTTTCAAATAAACATGAGTAGGTGAGGATTTTCTTCTCTTTTTTTTACCCTCTTTAACTGCGTTGATTATTTAGAGCATAATTCAATGAACCCTGTAGAGGGCGCCAAGCAGCCCGTTGAACCTTGAACCGCGTTGTTACTGTACGACGAAGAACAGAAATCCAAAGTTATGACCGGAAGTTAGATTTTCCAACAAAACCTCAAGCTGGTAACGAAGCCTCGTTCTTCACAGATAACGCTGGCAAGTTTCTCTCTGGAGTCTTCTAGTAAGAAACGGTGTGTGACAGTGTTGACGCACACAGAGCCCTCCATGTTTATGGCGGTTGTTTTTAAAACGTCTCCGGCTCCGGTCTCAAGCTAACGCTGCTCTGGTTGCAGTTTGAGCTTCATGTAGCTGCTAACCAGGGTTAGCCTGTGCTGAAATGGAAACTGAAAACTCCTGCTTGGAATTACTCAGGCATAATCCTACTTGGACTTTTTTTTTTTTAGCTTGGCAAAAAAAAAAAATGCTTAAAAGTTTATACGAAGTTAAATGTGAAAATGTTGACGGTTTGTTGTGTTTTCGCTTCGAAGCAGTTGAGCCTCGACAAAATGCTCTCACCGAGACAGTCTTGACTGTAGTTCAAAAGTTTGCGAGGTTATTTTTTTGTTGTTACAGCTTCGTTTTCTCGGTTTAGACATGAAAAAACAAGACGCGGAAGAGTCTCCCGGCAGTCCTGCTGGTGAGGATTCCCCACCTACAGGTGAAGTCTCCGAGGCGGCTCCACCTGCGGCTCACGCGACTGCAGACGGCCCGGACAGCAACGGCCCCGACCGGGCCGAATCACGAAGCCCACGCGCAAAAACCCCTCCACAAACCAAAGAGGGTGGCAGTGCAGGTCAGTAGTTTCAATGTAGAAATTGTTGAAGGTTGCCATAGTTACCGGTTGACTAAAAAACGCGTCCTTTTAAAATTATTAGTTTTTTATTTATCTCCATTGCCGTGTCCAGTTGCAGAGTCTCAGTGTGACATGGCGGAGGAGCTGAGCCGGCAGCTGGAGGACATCCTGAGCACCTACTGCCGGGAAAGCCTCCAGGACGACGCTGGTGCCTTGCTCAACGGCCAGTCACACAGCCCGGTGCTCAACGGGTTGACTGGAGAGAAGGAAGACTACAAATCCGAGGAGGGCAAAGTCAACGGTGCAGAGAAGGAGCAGCCGAAGAAGACTCAGGAGAAGAAGAAAGTGAAGGGTCTCGGTAGGAAAGAGACCGCCTCAAACTGAGTTCTTTCAGCCGATCGTCAGTGTTTTTTTTTTGTTTCAGTTGAGTTGATGTTTGTGTGACGCAGGCAAAGAGATCACGCTCCTCATGCAGACTCTGAACACTCTGAGCACGCCTGAGGAAAAACTGGCAGGCCTCTGCAAAAAGTATGCCGACCTGGTGAGTGACTCTACTGCTTAGCGGTGCTCTCCTAATATTAAAAATAAAGAAATAATACACATAAACATCAGGTTCTGTTTGCAGACGTGTAATCTGCAGTTAATACTGTATATCCAGGGAGAACTGACAGGACTTCACTGTCTGCCTTGTTCTAAGATACATTAAATCAACTTTTCCTTGAAAATGCATACAAACTTCCTCAATATTTTTGGTTGTTGCGAACATATTCAAAATGAACAAAATATTTGCATTAGAAATCACATGTTTACAGAGCATTGACAGCCTTTGCTCAGTATTTTGGCAGTACCAGCTTTTTTGCATCACGCTAGCTTGCATACAGCAAGCGACGCTCTTGTTTGCAGGCACTGGCCTCCTTGGGCAAGCAAGTATTTCTAAAGTAGCTCCGCAAAATCAGTCATTCTGACTTTGAGTAAAATCAGGAAAAACAATCGTAAAATCCTGGAGGAATTGATTAAATAGCATCTGTGTTTTTAAACATTTGCCACATGAATTAACCCAAAATATATATAAGTACATATACTTTTTTTAATCCGTCTTTTTAGGTGGAAGAGCATCGTACCACCCAGAAACAGATGAGGGTGCTGCAGAAGAAGCAGAGCCAGCTGGTGCAGGAGAAGGACAACCTGAGGAATGAGCACAGCAAGGCCATCCTGGCCCGCAGCAAGCTGGAGAGCCTCTGCAGAGAACTGCAGAGACACAACCGCACGCTCAAGGTGCCAAACCACCGCTTTAAATCAGCTCAGCAGGAGTTACTCCAGACCTGTGGCAATAACTTGTCCCTGAAATGATTGGTATAAATGATAGTATTGATGTTTTGAGACCATTTTCAAGTAATACATTGATAATGGCAGTATTGTATTTATTAAATGGTAGCGTGCTTATTTTGGTGTCATAAATACACCAAAATGCTCATTTTCATCCGTCGCCCCATAAAACAAATGAGATACAAAAATAACAAATAGAATTTTGTAAAGAAGAAATACAGTAACAAAATAAAAATGTAGAAAAACTCATTTTGAGAAGCCTATGTTAAGGTGATGGTGTCTTTTAAAATGTTTACAAAACTACATCTGTCCAAAGCAAAAAAAAACATGCTTAGTCCTGGTTTGATTCCTTCATGCATGCTTGAGAAATCCTTGAATCTCCACGGCAACCATTCAGCTGATTAATGGTTGCCTTTAACTCAGGTGGAGCTAGACCTGAGTGGACCCAGCTCCGCCTTGTAGGCGCAGAGAGCTGGAGTTTGTGGTTTGCCTTTTTATAGACTGATAAAATCAATACTTTTGCGGAAAAACAGTTAACACTGGACCTGGAAGCCATTTTAAATACCCAAAATAAGACAAAATGTTAAATAAAACAGAAATACAAAAACCCCACACAGAACCAAAAATGGATTATGAAGAAAGAAATCTCGAGGACAGAACTCATCGAGCTCATTTTAATTCATTATTTATTGAATTTTGACTCCCTTTCCCCCCCATGCAGGAGGAAGGGATCCAGAGGACCCGACTGGAGGAGGAGAAGAGGAAGGAGGTGACGTCCCACTTCCAGGCGACGCTGAACGACATCCAGGCTCAGATGGAGCAGCACAACGAGAGGAACGCCAGCCTGCGGCAGGAGAACGCCGAGCTGGCCGAGAAACTCAAGAAGCTCTATGAGCAGTACAAGCTGCGGGAGGAGGTGAGGACCTCTCCTCTTCACGTCTGCGTCCCGCTGTTTTAAACCACCTTTTATTCACTATAGAACTCTGTGTGTGTGTGTGTGTGTGTGTGTGTGTGTGTGTGTGTGTGTGTGTGTGTGTGTGTGTGTGTGTGTGTGTGTGTGTGTGTGTGTGTGTGTGTGTGGCCTGACAAACAGCACATAGACAAAGTGGTGAAGCACAAAGACCTGCAGCAGCAGCTGGTGGACGCCAAGCTGCACCAGGCGCAGGAGATGCTGAAGGAGTCGGAAGAACACCACGACCGGGAGAAAGACTTTGTGAGCGCCGTTTTGGAGAAACTAAATATGCGTCTGTTCATGGTGTTGAAAGAACTCGGCGTTTACGATTTGCTTTACATGTGCAGCTGCTGAAGGAAGCCGTGGAATCTCAGAGGATATGCGAGTTGATGAAGCAGCAAGAGGTTCACCTCAAACAGCAGGTTTGGCCTCAACTTTCTACCTCCAACTTGTCTGATTGCCGTAAACAGTAAAGATATCAATCAGATGCCAAGTGAATACTGATACCAATACTTTTTTAGTGTTTTTCTTTGAGAGGCATATCATATTATGATGTTATTCCCTCATCAAAAACATATATGTAGTGTTGATTTGATTATTTCATGCAGTAAATCCTTTACTCTCTCATGGCAACCATTCAGATGTGTATGAGTGAACCTAGCTCCGCCTTCGAGACGCAGTTCCTCTTCAGAGCTGCCATTTCCAATACCCTCTTCTCAGCTCCTTCAGACTAGCCAGCAGTAATTAGCAAACACCTGGCATAACTGCACTTCAGCTGAGCTCACCATACGAGCTACTTCCCAGTGAAACGCTGGTAAAAACGTTGTTGAAGGGTTAATAGAGGAGATGTTGTGGTGATGGTATTAAAAGTGGGAGGGTTTTTTTGTGTAAAATTAGTGTTTCGTTAAACAGTCAGGTGCCTAAAGTATTTTGTCATATTTTAGAACTTACTTCTAAGTTCTTGGAAAATGTTCTTAAATTTTGCTGTGTAAAAACGGTGCAAACCCTGAATTCAGCTCCATAACTATGGCTGCCTTGTCTTCTTAGCTGTCGCTGTACACGGAGAAGTTTGAGGAGTTCCAGACCACGCTGTCTAAGAGCAACGAAGTCTTCACCACCTTTAAGCAAGAGATGGAAAAGGTGTGGAACCTCAGCGGAGATGTTACTGGAGTCTTTCCCACTATTCTCCAACGTCACTCTTTGTTTTCGTCTTGCACACAGATGACTAAAAAGATCAAGAAGCTGGAGAAGGAGACGGCGATGTACCGCTCCAGGTGGGAGAGCAGCAACAAGGCTCTGCTGGAGATGGCTGAGGAGGTACAACTCTTTTTATGACTGCAATTATATTGAAAATGAAGCAATAAATAGTTCAGATAATGTTTGTGGAAGGTTTTGACGTACTTCTGGAAGCTGCCTGTCAGAAATTGTTTGCCCGCTTTAATCAAACCCCAGTTAGTTTGTGGAGAAAGTCCGGTTCGTTTGGGGAGGGGCGAGTGGGTATTTGAACGATGCAGAGTAATAAAGCAAACTCTGGTAAACCTAAAAACACGGCTCTCGATTCAGTTGAAGTGAACCCTGGTGTGGTTCAAATGCATATGTGAATGCCAAGCAGACCGTAAACCACTCCAAAAGCAGGAAGCGAACTATCGCGCAAGGCATTCTGGGTAAATATAACCAAAACAAACATGAGAGTCTAGCTCCAGCAGGAGAAATGGCTTGTGGTCTTTTACCAACAATGAAAGACAAATCCTACAACCACTAATGCTTGAAGCCACTCCATTTTTAAAAATATTTTGTAAAGAAGGAAGTCGTGCTCATTGTCGCCTTCTGGGGTTTTTGTGTCGCTTCCTTCAGCGGTGATTGGTGCAGCGTCCTCACAGGCGAGGAGGGGAACAGATTTTTTTTAAAGGGTTTCGTTCATTTGACACAGTGCACCTGAAAATGTGACAAATGTTGCAGTTTTGTTCCCCCAAGTGAACCGAGTGTACCGGACTGTCAGGTGTGAAAACACTTAGATTTGAATTGAATGATCAATTTCAGCACAATAATGACCCAAAATACACGGGCAGCACTACATTGTTTATTTACATGAAGAAAATTCATGTCTGAATATCCTGATTTCACACAGATATCCTAGAGACGTTGAAAGTACAGCATTGGATGTTGTCCGGTTGACGAATGGTTTTCTGTGAATGTCTCCAGAAAGCCGTGCGGGACCGGGACTTCGAGGCGCTTCAGGGTAAGGTCCAGCGGCTCGACAAGCTGCGGCGGGCGCTCAAAGTGGAACGAAACGAGCTGAAGAAGAAGGTCCAGAACCTGAACGGGGACAGCGGCGCCGGAGGGGCCCCCGCCTCCGACCCCGGGACCGACTCACCTTCCCCCCCTCCCACAGACTCTCTGCCGGAGCCCAGCAGCTGTCCCGTCGCAGACTCCACTTCCTGTCACTGCGGCCCGCGGCCGGACACGGAAGCCCCGCAGGAAGAGGTGGGGCCCCCACCGCCTGTTCCTGCGCTGGAATGAAGCAGGGGCCACCCGCCGCTTCCTCCTTTCCCCCCTCCACATTCAAACCACCAGCCTGCAAGCTGCGGCTCCTCTCCTGGAATGACAACAGTCAGCTTCTAGCAGCGCGGTTAGCTCGTGTCTTTCCACTCTGATGCGTCGACTCTCCAGACTCAGCAGTTCCTCTGAGAGGATTGACAGTAGAAACTCGTGATTCACTTCAAGCTTTAGGAAGTGAACATGTGCAGCTGGTGTTAATATGCCGACTAGAGCAGGGCTTAAGGAGCTGTTTGGGTCAAACTGGTTGTTGGAGAGAAGAGGTTGTTAGCCTGTGTGGAATGTGTTCAGGGTTTTGTCTTAGTGATGGTGTATGGAAAGGGTTACATGATTAAAGACACCACATTGACTTACTTTTTATTTGTGGGTCACAACATCTCTAACCTGGAACATGCTGAAGATTCTATAGAATTAATAAGGGAAATTTCATGGGTTCTTTTTCTTTCTGGGCACTTACATTTTTACTTTTCTTTCTGGGAAGCTCTGGATGCTGCATTCTGTTGCTGTTTTTTTTTTTTTTTTTTTTTTTTACACTGGCCTGTTTCTTTTTTACAACAGAGTATTAGGGTCACGTTAAGAAAATTAAAAAATATTAAAATTATGACAATAGAATTTGTCATTATTTCAACTTTATTCTCATATTATTGTGACTTTATTCTATCATTAGTGTGGCCCTTATACTCCATTGTAATTTCCTGATTGCATTCCTTTTGTTACGTTTTTTTTCTTGTACCCTGTTTTCCAATTTTGTCACATTCCTGTTTTTCATTATTTAAGATTTTGCTAGCGCCACAGATCGGTGCTTATTCTTTTTCCATTTAATTTTCACTTTTTTCCTGACTTCATGAAACTTTTCATTTTTGTTCTGATTTCATTTTTCTTTTTGTTTGCTCTCTTCTCATTCCCCTGTTTCTTTTGTCCTGGCTGCTACATCTTTACTTTTGTTTCTGGCTCCATAGATTTGTATTTATTGATTTTTTTTGTTTGTTTTGTTTTGGTTTGGGTTTTTTTTTCTCCCCCTTAAATTTAAAAATCAGATTTTCCACTCCATTTTTTGAAGCGATCCCCTCTGATGCTTGCTATGCCCTCTCCCCCTCTTCTCTCCTCATTGAACCTGCTCTCAGTCTGTTTTATTTAGAATATGTGAAAATCACTTTGGAGTCTATTGAACTAAATCTGCCATTTCTGCATCTGGGATGTTTGTTCTGCTTGTCTGTTCCACACTGATGACGGCAGTAGCTAAATCAGGTTTCAATCAAGAGAATGTTCAAGTACCTCTATGCAACGCTTGCATCTTGGTTTTATTCTAAGGCAGTCTCAACTGACCAGCACTTAGCTTGAATGTATATTCATTTATTTATGTATATACTTTAAAACTCTTAACGTAGAGCTGCTCTCGTCGTCTGGGTTTGAGTTATTGTTTGCATCTTTCTGATGCTTTTGAAAGGTGCACTGACTGAGCCAAATGGGGGGGATGGAGTAATGTTTTGGTTTTTTTACTTCTGAAATGTTTCATTCCCTAACATGCCAATTTCTCATCTGTATGACTAATGATTATGAATATGTAGCTATGGGAAAGTGGTGACAACAAAACCAGAAATGTCTAAGCTTCCTTTCTTCCGTCATCCCACAAGGACGTATTCATTGTGATCCACTTCATTTGGGCATAAGAAGGAACCAAAGATGTTTCCTTTTGTCTTTTTTGCAGTACTTTTACCTGACCCTGTATATTTTTCTTGTTCAATAAAAGAGCAGCGTATGTTTGAGTTAATCGATGCCTGGTTGATGTTTTTAAAACCGACTGAATTGGAATTCCCAATCCTGTGTGCAGTTTTACAAGCTTTTTTTGTTGTAGTTCGGGGAACTGACGGTCTGGCAGGACACCCCCATCAGTTCCCCGTTGTCCATCTTTGTGCACATTGTAAGAGCAGTAAATTGTCAGAGCAGTTCTGAGCCATAGTAAATTATAAAATGTTAAAGTGTGGAATGTAACAAATATTTAATTTGTTACACTAAATTATAAGATGCATTTATAGTCCTGCAGCTTTCCTCTGAAGCATGTATACAGGTTTGTAAAACTTTCCCCAGATTTCCACACAAGAATTAATATGTATGGAAGTATTAAGCCACAGTACAACATATGTAAAGGGTTTTTTGTTGTTTTTTTTTTGTCACTATAGTGGCCTTTACTTGTCCAACTTGATAGGAAGAAGGGCATAGAGGGAAATTAAGAACATGGAGCAAATAAGAATTGAACCCTTAGCAGCCTGGGTTTGCTTCACTTGCTGACATGCTTCCCTAACTGCTGGTTGTTACATAGGTTATCTTTTTGATGCTGCCACAACCTAATGTTGCTCACTGTGTGTGACAAATATGGCTCCTAGTCCAGCTGGTAGCTAAATATGTATGTCAGGATTGGGGGGAAAAAACTTGAATTACTTTTAGTCACCAAGAAACTGATTTACATTCTCATTTAATCTTAAATTGTAAAGAAACCAAAATGGATGTTAACACCTGTACAACTGGTGATGACAAAAACTGAAACAAAACATCAAAAACCAGCCAGACCATCCTGTCCTTGACTTTATTGTCTTATCTTATTTTGTCCCGGGTGTTGACGGTAGGGGGCGCACCGTGTTGCTTTTCGACACAAGAGTGACGTCTATTTCCTTTTCCGCCAAGGCTCCGGCGCTTCACACGCGAGTGTTTCATCTTTTCTCTGTTGACGTGACGCGCAGTGAATAAACCGAGCGGACTGACAGCGCAGAGCCGGCAAACATGGTGAGTATGTTTACCAGGAAACATACTGCGACACTAAGTTACTTATTTTCTCATCCTCTATCTGCCAGCCTTAGCTCGGCTAGCATTAGCTTAGCTTTGACGCTAGCTAGGATACTAGCTGCTAGTAGGAGTAGTTATAGTTGTGCAATGGCAGATGTTGTCCCGCTGAGGCTTAGTGGAATTTTTTTTTAAATCTAAATGAACCATGTCTATCTTAAATACACACCCTGCGGTAAAAGGCTAGCTCTTATGCTAACTCGGGAGTCCTGTGTTCCCAGAAACCCATTCTGCTGCAGGGCCATGAGAGGTCCATCACTCAGATAAAGTACAACAGAGAAGGAGACCTGCTGTTCTCCGTAGCCAAAGACACGGTGAGTCCAGACCCGTGCTGAGTTCGCGTAACTTCCGGGATACAGCCGCTTCATTTCACGTGACGTTTCGCTCCAGGTGGCCAACGTTTGGTACTCTGTGAACGGAGAAAGGCTCGGCACCTACAATGGACACACCGGAGCGGTGTGGTGTGTCGACTGCGACTGTATCCTTCCATCATCAGGACCTACTTCTCTGGGCCTCTGTGGGCTCTGACGGTTCATGTTCCGGCTGTACGCAGGATGTGACGTGTGGTGTTGCTTTCTTAACCTCTCCTCAGGGGACACCAAGAACGTGTTGACGGGATCAGCAGACAACAGTTGTCGCCTATGGGATTGTGAGACGGGTAAGCCAGGTTTCCTCCTGGTTGATGAAAGCTAACATGAGGAAACGCTGGAGGAGTGTGACGTCTTCTCTGGTTACCCCTCCCCCAAAAATTGAGAGAAAAGTTAAGGTACTTAACTTTTACTTCTGTAACACGCTGCCTGTTTCCCCCGCAGGTAAACAGTTGGCTCTGCTCAACACCAACTCCGCCGTCAGGACGTGCGGCTTCGACTTCAGCGGCAACATCATCATGTTCTCCACAGACAAGCAGATGGGCTACCAGTGCTTCCTGAACTTCTTCGACCTGAGAGATCCACAGCAGATGGGTACAGATAAACAGTCGGCTATGTTTTCCTACTCAGCCCTCAAGGAGGATCTGACATGCATACCTCAAAGCTAAGGATATTTATACATTATATGTGTTCTGAAGGAATGCAGGAAGCAGGAGACTATTAAAATGAACCATTGCTCTCCGGCAGGTTTGATTACGTGATTTGGGTTTGTTGATTTAAATGCCCCCTGCGTTTGACTTTGTTTCTTATTTTCCTGGCATTATTTGACACAGACAGTGTTGTGAGATTCATTTGATTTTCTGCGTAATTTCACCTTGCTGTTTTCAATTAGTTAAATATCTTTGCTGATGGGGTTTTCAGTCGTCCTCTTGCCAGTTTTTCCATTTAGAGCGGAGCATCAGTACTTTATACCGAGCTCCCAGACTGACGTCGCTTAAAATAAGAAAAAAAAAAAAAGGTTTTTGTCCCGTATTTACTGCTGAGAAAGAATCCACATTTTTTAAATAAGCACTTAAATCATTTTCACTTTCTACTTGTGTGTCTGCAGAGGACAACAATCCGTACCTGTCCGTCCCCTGCAGCGAGTGCAAGATAACCAGCGCGGTGTGGGGGCCTCTGGGGGAGTTTGTCATCGCAGGCCACGAGAACGGAGAGATCAACCAGTTCAGTGCGAAGGTTCGACGCTGACACAACTCCAGCCGGCTCTGCCCACCACTGTGGACACGCCTTAAAAGTCGTATTGCGACATCCAGTGTGATGTGTGGCGGTAACGACGTATATCACAATATGGTTTTGGTATAAAACTTGCAATAGAGAGAGAAAAAAAAAAAGAGGGGAGAAAATGCCTGGTGGAGATGGGGTTTGTCCTAACTGGGCCGCGATCTTTTCCAGTCTGGCGAAATTCTGAAGAAGGCGAAGGAGCACACCAGGCAGATCAACGACATCCAGTCGTCCGTCGATCTCACCATGGTGATCACTGCCTCCAAGGACAACACGTCGAAAGTGAGACTCGCAGTGAAACGTTTAAACGCGTTAATGAGTGAACATTTAAACACCGAGTCTCTGTTCTGTTAGCTGTTTGACTCCAACTCTCTGGATCACATCAAGACATTCAGGACAGACAGGCCTGTAAACTCTGCTGCCATCTCTCCCATCATGGATCACGTAAGACACGACGCTTATGGAGTACGGTCAGTCTCCTTGTTGTCGCGGCGATGTGTCTGACTGAGCGTTTCTGTGAAGGTGGTGATGGGAGGAGGGCAGGAAGCCATGGACGTCACCACAACCTCCACCAGGATCGGCAAGTTTGAGGCGAGGTGAGAGAGCCTGAAGTTATTTTCATGTTTAAAGTTGATAGAAGGAAGAAATCTCTATTTTTGAAGGAGTTATTGGTTTCATGTGTGATTTCCTGCACTTAGGTTTTTCCATGCTGCATACGAGGAGGAGTTTGGGAGGGTCAAAGGTCATTTTGGCCCCATCAACTGTGTGGCGTTCCATCCTGACGGCAAGAGGTACGGCCTGACTAATTCCGCTACTTTCTCTAAAAACGCAGACGAACAAGAGCCAACCCAGTAACAAACGGCTTGATGTTCCTGTTACAGTTACAGCAGTGGAGGAGAAGACGGATACGTACGAATTCATTACTTTGACCCACATTACTTTGACTTTGAGCTGGAGGCGTAACCAAGCAACCCATTCAGCGAACATCAGACTCAATCCAGATCCGTCAAAGGAAAACATCACTCGTCTCCAGTGCTTTGTACTGAACTAGAATTCAAAACTTTTTAACGTTTGGCAGCAGTTATCACATTTAACTTGTAAACTACAAATCTTAATAAAATAAGGTCAAGGACAAAACGGTTTGGCTGGTTTTTGATGTTCTGTTTCAGTTTTTGTCATCACCAGTGGAACATGTATAAACATGTTTTAGTTTCTTTCAAATTTAAGATGAAATCAGAATGTAAATCAGTTTCTTGGTGACTAAAAGTACTAATCCAGTTTTTCCCCCAATCCTGTGACATCCATAGATTATTTGGATATTAGCTGGACGAGGAGCCATGGTCGTCAGTCAGCAACATCAGGTTGTGGCAGCATTAAACTATAACCTAACGACCAGCAGTCAGGGGAGAACAGGAAATGTGGAGCAAAATTTTATCTCGACTAATTGAAGCCCAAACTCTTAAATATGAAAATTGTAAATGTTTTAAGGGCCAAAGAGCAAAATCAGAACATTTATTTGAATTTGTGGCAAAACTAATAGATGCAGAAAAAAAATTATTTGTAGCATGTACTCGATTTTTACACCCATTGCATGAGTTTTATGTGCAGTTCTAAAAAAAACTTTTAGCCTTTAATGACCCCACACAGCAGTCTATTCTTACAATCTTATGCAACTAGTATATTTCTGTACTATATTTGTAATTGTGAGCACATACACAAAAGACAACAATTGGACCAGTTTTCTTTATTTTTGTATAACAAAGATATGATAATGCACATTTCACAAGGATACAACTCCAACCAGCCACACTCTGAAAGCCCCTCACTGGCTTTCTCTACGTTTCTGTAAAATGATACAAAATCTCTAAAGAAGTCATTTGCTCAGCAACATCAGCTTCTGGAGAGGGTCCCACTCACTCGCAAACAAAAACAGCACAGGAAGGAAACGGGTTCACAGAGCAGATATTCCTGGGAGGATGAGCCGACCGGATTCATGATTCAAAATAACTTAAAGAGCGCGACTGGGGGGGGGGGGGGGGGGGGGGGGGGGGGGGGCAGAGACTAAGAAATATGTACATGCTGAAGGTGAGATGATGCATGCATTCACTAATGAGTATACGGTGAGGTGGAACTGCTTTTGATGCTTCATAAATATTTAGAAATAAAAAAAAAAAAAAAACAAACAGGAAGGCCTCACAGACAGGCTTTAATCAGAAATCCCAGCATGGAAACAGTTTTCTTATCACAGCAAACCTGATGTCCACAAAGAGCTCACAGGGGTCGGAGGGAATTTTACATCTCATACGGTGGGTGGCAGGTGGGTGGGGTTGACCTCCATCCCATCCACCTGCTGCTCAACTCATGTAAACAATGGAAAGCAGGTTTGTCTGCAGGAACGAAGGAAAACAGGAATACAAAAAGATCCTCTGGTTGCCGGAGGACAACAGGACGGACACTTCTCCCTCAGGATCACTTCAAGTTGTCTTTATCTCCTCTTTTGGTCTGAAACACAAACATATTGATCAGACATCACATATTGGGATATAGTTATGTGTTGATTTTTGGTTCGGTTTCAGAATTTTGACTCAAAAACAAAATCAGAAAGCCAAGAGAGCAATAAATGTGATTTTTAGTGCAGAAATGTGACCTACTGAAACGTACATGCATGTCACCACATGGTCAGATAACATCTAAAATAAAACTCAACCAAATATGATAAATCAGAAGGAAACAAGAAGCGCACACAACCAAAATCATCAATGAAATGGATGAACATGTAAAGCTGTTCATATGGAGAAGCTTTAATTCTGGTTCTTACCCAGACGTGTCCATCTTCTCCTCCTCTTTCTCTTCCTCCTTCACTTCTAGAAAACAAACAGGATGTCATCATCTCAGACGACAAACCAAAACCAGTTTCACCAACTCACACTGAATTGTTATTGTCCATCATCAATGGAGTCTAACATCTGTATCATAACAGAAATGCACTAAAAAAAAGTCAAATAAATGAATCGTATGGATTGGTAACAGAAATAAAACGAGTCAGTGGTGAAGACGGACATTGTCCAGTCAACATATTGATACATATTCATCACTGCATTAAGTAGCCTACGTACTAGCTTGTTTTCTTCGCTGTTCTTTAAAGCACATCAGTCTGACTCCTTGTTCTTCTTTTCAGTCGTTTTGTGCCAAAGACTGTGCTGCCATGGTAACCGTCCAGGAGAGAGAGGCTTTTAGGTCCAAATACGTAAAGTGATTCATCTGCATCACGTGATATGAACACGTCCAGCTTTTCAGATCAATCACATGTACTAATGCTGAAAGTTCTAGTTTTAACCTGAACCAGGTCCGGGTTCTTTAAGGCAGCCATGTTTCTTCTCTCTTACGTTATCATCATCATCAATCATTGCTGCGGTTAGCCGCTAAACTTTATCTCAGGCCAAATTGCTATTGATTCTACTGTTTATATCGTGTATTGTAGAAAGATAATCTGACTGCTCTTACCTTTCTTTTCCTCGCCTTCCTTCTCTTCCTCCTTCTTCACTCTCTTTGCCTTTTTGTGATTGGCTGCGTTCCTGCGGCCGCCACCTTGTCCCTCAGCCTCGTCCTCAGAGTCTGAGAACTCTTCCTCACAGGCTATCCTCTTGTCGTGGGCCCGGACTGCAATACAGATCCTCATCAGCGCCCCCTAACGAACTAATCCAACGCTTGTGTGTTAAATCTCTTACTGGAGACGCGTTTGTCGGGGTCCTCCTCGTCCTCGTCTCCGCTGTCGGCGTGCGGGGCGTCCTCGGGGATGGCCTGCATCTGGACACCGGGGGCGTGAGGCAGCATGCGCAGGTTCTCGAAGAGCCGCTGCTTGATCTTCTCCAGATACTCGTTGGTGTTCTGGTTGGTCATGTTGGAGGGGCTGATGTGCAGCTTGAAGTCGGGCCCGAAGTATTCAAAGTAATCGTTGTAGGGCAACTCGTTGGGGATGGACGAGTCCAGGGCCACGGCCGTCTCGAAGGTCCAGCAGCGGGCGACGTTGCGGATGGTGTAGCCGCCTCCACCCAGCATGAGCAGAGGGAGGTTGAAGCTTTTGATGTACTCCACGCACTTGGCATGGCCTTTCAGAGGAGACGCGCACATAGTTGAACTTCTACCATGTTACAGGAAGTCAGCGTGACTTTGAGATGTTGTCTTACCTTTGATGGTGAGGTTGAAGCAGCCCAGTCGGTCTCCAGAAAGAGAATCTGCTCCACACTGCAGAACCACAGCACTGGGCTGGTACATCTCCATGACTTTAGCCATAATCTAACACAAAAACAACGTTTAATCAAACATATGAACTTCATTTGAGGAATTAAGAGATATTAAACACACAAAACAACTCACAGGTTTGAAGATGGCTTCGTAAGACTCATCGTCGATGCCGTCTCTTAGAGGGTAGTTTACGGCGTAATACTTGCCTTTTCCTGCTCCGATGTCCTGCACATGTTGAAATGGTTGGATTAATATCCATGACGTCTTTAACGTGTTGGAATGTTTTCCAGGAGAAACGCTCTGAGACTCACCCTCAGATCTCCAGTGCCGGGGAAGTATTCCCCGTATTTGTGGAAGGAAACGGTCATGACCCTGTCTGTGGTGTAGAAGGCCTCCTCGACACCGTCGCCATGGTGGATGTCGATGTCTATGTAGAGCACCCTCTGGTGGTATCTGGAGGAAGTACAAGGTTCAGGTACATGCTGCTCCAACTTCACACAAAGAAGTGACTTTGTAAAAGTTCAAACCCTTCCTGCTGCTTGCAGGTTTGTGGTGAATGTAAATAGTCTAAGTCTTAATCTAAGATGATCGGTAAGGGTGAATACTATTCAAGAAATTTAAATAATTCAATAATATTTTGAATTAAACGTTAGATTGCACTTTATTGCAAAACTGTGCAGTTTTGATATCAAGCACTTTCTCTGACTTCATACAGAAATCAAGGACTTTCCAGACCTTAAAAACACCTCAGTTAAATTCAAGAACTTTTAAGCACCAGGTAAAATTATCCTTGCAGGCCTCCATCTCTCACCAAAACAAGTAACCTAAATTTTCACAGTGTCAGATTACAACACAAATCTGACAGAAAATCTAATAACTTTATTTGATTGGGATTTGATGTGTTTGACAAACCAGTAGTTCCACAAAACTGTCATTTTTGTTTGCAAAGCAGCTCAAGATCAACTTCTAAGTCTTCAACTCTTGCCAAGGTCGGATTTAGGTCTGTCGGATTTACGTCTGGACTTTGACTGGGCCCTTAATCCATGAACATGCTTTGACCCAAACCATTTCAATTCTTTTTTGCAGCAACTGGCAGTTTTTCATTCCAGGATTGTTTTTAGCTCCATGCTTCTTCTTGTCAAACCTGACTGCTTTCTGTCATGATGGAAATGATGCTGCCACCAGCATGATGTGTTTAAATGTTGTTTTTACATGTTTAACCAAAGTTTGGGAGCTATTGGTGTATTTAAGTGCTGTACTGGTGCAGAGCAATCAAATCAATTTGATTACTTTCATTTATTAAAAAAAAAGAAATGCTGCAAGTCAATTCAGCTGTGTTTCTGCATCGATATCCTACTTGACACAATATGAAAAACAGCAGCAGCTAGAAACTGCGGGGCGGTGTTGGACTTACTTCAGCAGCTCCAGGATGGCGAGGACGATGTCGTTGACGTAGCAGAAGCCGGACGCCTCAGACTTCTTGGCATGGTGGAGTCCGCCAGCCCAGTTTATGGCGATGTCCGTCTGCTGCTTGTTCAGCTTCACTGCTCCAGCTGAAACAAAAACAGAGTTGGATCCAGATGTAAGGTAAAAAAAAACTCCCTACACCCAGCATAGTGATCTGCAAATCAAGCTAGAAATGATGCATAAGACTATTCTGTGCTTTCGAGAAGAAAACGGATCACCTGAGATAGATTACTTACCGACTGAGCCACCTGTCGAGAGCTGGCAAAACTCAAACAGACCGTCAAAAACTGGACAGTCCTCTCCGACATTAACTGTAAGAAGAAGAAGAAAACAGAGAATCTGACTGTGAGTGAACGTGAGGCGAGCAGCAGGAGACGGTGGAGAAGAAAACCAGACGCACATCTCTGCATCTGTTTGCTGTGCTCAGACATGTTGTCTGGACGGATGGACTTCAGGAACTTGATGTAGTCGTCGCTGTGGTACTTGGTCATCTCTTCAGCGCTGGCTTTGTGTGGCCTCTGAAAGAGAAATACAAACAAATTTAATTAGGACTGAGGTAAAGATTCATACAGTCCTGAAAATGGATAAAAGGAATCGGTTAAAAAAAAAAGTAGCACCATGACGGACTCAAATCAGCATCAGAAAATGTTTGAGCTGTCTGAAGCAGTGACTTAGTTTTATGGCTATAATTTAGCACAACTTTATGTTAACTTTTATCCATGGACAAGTGTGAAAGTGATTATTTTATAATCTTTTTTGTAAGTATGTAAAAAGCTTTAAGAAACTAAAGTAATTGCATAAGTTAATTATGTTAAATGTCTAGTTGGCAGGAAAAACAAAGTATGCTCTATTGGAGTGCTACATTTGTACTCAATTTAAAAAAAAAGAAATTGGAAGAAATTCTTAAAATCCAATAATGCTGCTTAAGACTTTGATGTTTTAGTTGTGCAGTACAGATGAGTGATGAAACGGGGGGTGATTCTGTTCTGTTTGACTCACATAGATCTCCATTTTTCTGTAGAGTCCATAGTTGAGGAGGAGGTTGTGTGTCATGCGGATCCTGTGGGGCTTCATAGGATGGCCTTGACCGTAGTAATAGTTCCCCACGTCACCTGCAGGAGATAAACCGGGTAGGTCGGTCAGCATCCAACGTTCTGAAGCTAAGTGAGAAGCTTCACACATTTTTTTTTTTTTTTTTGGGCAAGTATGCCTGTCGCAATAAATCTAATGACAAATTAAAATGAACTATCATTTTTCTCCTTTCTCTCCGTTTCTACCAAAAACTAATTCTTTGTTCTTTGCTCAGTTTTGAACAACAAAACTGAGCGATGATGTTTTGCTTATTTTTTGGGATATTTTAAATGTCTTCCAGTTCCAGCATTAAATGTTCATTAGAATTTATCGTTTATTGATTTTGCGTCATTATGCTACTACTGTTATATTACTTGAAAATGGCCACAAAAATAACTATCGTTTATCACAATGATTTCTGGGACAATTTATCGTCTTGCTAAATTTGTTAGAGACAAATCCATCAATCAATTCATATCTGCCTAATGGACATTTTGTAGAACCATTAATGAGTCGGTGTTTTATTTCATATTCAACTAGGCCTGTCACGATAACAGATTTTCCTGGGCGATTAGTTGTCTCAAAAAATTATTGCGATAAACAATAATTTTGTTTGAAGACCTTTTTACACTGATTTAATGGAAATTACGTAATAATACATGTGATTTACTTTCAAAAGATCACTTAACACTGGGACTGATACACAAAATAAATAAAACAACCAAAAATAAAATAGATTCTCAGTCTCCATTAACAATAAATGTACTTGAATAAAAACTAAACATAAAGCCAAAGTGGAAATAAGCACTGCATTCAACCAAAGAGTGCAGATTATGAAGTCTGTATAGTATATTGCCCTTCAGTAATAATTAGATTTAAATAGAGAAGAATCTGACTGCCTGATGCAATAGTTCAAACTACAGGATTTTTTACCCTAAATGACAATCTTAGAACGTTCTTCGTTCTGAGATTGTCCCTTGTGTGTTATGGTAGATCGTTGTGGCCGCTCCGATCTAAATCAAGGATTTGCCCAGACTGGGAGCTTAACGCAGCCTGTTGAATGTGACCGGTAGCCAACCAGAAAACGCGGATTCTCCTCGTGCTTTCTGAGGGGAAACCGAGGGAGTCCCAAACAGCTGACACGGTGCAACCCAAAGTCCAGCAGACATCGGACATAATATGTGGAAACATATTATCATTTCGTGCAAAGAAAATATAAATAACTAGGGGAGGAGTTGGAGCAAAATTTCTACCAGAAAACCTGGTAACTTTTCAGCTGTTCTTCCTTAACGTGACATAAATAGGTTAGAATGATTTTCATTCAGTCAGGACTGACACTCGCCACATGCATTGCAGGTAGATTGTAGAAAGGAATTGATTAAAGCCTGGTTTCAAAATTAGTGAACTGGATTTATTATTTTGTGTCCATTGTTGGACACAACACGGTTCAATCGAACCGTTACACCTAGGATTTCTGTCGGCTAATGTGTCTCTCAAGTTTTGATAATGGGGCGACAATCCGCGACATAAGATCGTGCAGCGCGCGCTGGGCATTACACTAAGGAAGTAAAGAAGGGAGGGTCAGTGGAGAGCACCGGAGTTGAGCCTTTTTTCATTCAGTGTCATCAACAGTAAGAGAAAAGGGCAGGAAGAAATGATCTAGCCGATAATTGAAATGAGGTCGATAGGTTTTAATTTATTGTGCGATTAATTGATTTATCGTTTATCGAGACAGGCCTATATTCAACTCACAGTTCTGTAAAGAAAAAAAATCCACTTTTTTAGATAAGGAACATCATGAAGTGTCCAAATTAACATATACTACGTTTTTCAAACTTTTGGGTTCCAAACCAAATAAAAGTTTGACATCAAAAAATACAGAACCGGTTTGGGTTTTATTTATGTTTTGAGGCAGCCAACTGACTGAAGCTGAAAAAAGATTCATCTTTAAAAGTATTTCCAACCACAAATTAAAGGTATGAAAACCAAAGGTGCCTGCGTTGGGGAACGTTTTGTAACGTCCAAAATACTTTCCAGCTAAGCATAGTAAATGCATGCCGCCTCTTGTAACAATTCCGCGCACACCGATATCGCAATCCTAATTCAATTTATCGTGCCGATCTCGAATAACACAGGAAATGGGTATCCTACTTGCACAGCAGCATTAAAATGCGCATCCAAATGAGATTCATTTTAATTATTCATGAGCGTCCAGAATTATGAGTTCACGCGACACAATAGGAAGACGGAAGTAACGACCAAGACGCTTCGGTACGAACGGTGCTTTTCCGCTTATTTTAAATAGGAAAAAAAGAACTGGATTCAAACGATCAATTATAAACAAGACAAAAAAGCAGTCGTCAGCGCAAATGTATTCGCGGGGTTCATTTAGTTTAAAATAGCGCATACACAACAGTACAATGACAGGCGGTATTTAAACGATACTTATTCCCCGTAAAAGCACATAACATAAGGTTTGATCCTCCCCCACATTCTTTTTGGAAGAAGAAGCGAATTAAAGCAGCAGAGTGCATCCTTCCTCACTTCTCGGAAGTTGTTAGCGAATTGGAGGAACACTGTGTGATTATCACCGCATTGCTTCATGTCCCCATTTATCATTATAGTTCTAATGCACAAATACAACTTCCATAGGAGGCTTTAATAATTTAGGAAAAGTTGTTTTAACATTAAGTGACCAAAAAATGAAGCCGAAGAGACAACAATGTACTGGGTCCGGAATTCGGGCTAATAGCTAGCACGGCTAAAAAAAAGCTAGTTAGCAAGCTAACGTTAGCTCCCCAACACCGGCTTCGGAGCTGGACGGCGCTGCTACACTTAAAACCCTGACACAGGCAAAGTAAAACCCCGAAGCTCCGCACGCCGTGAAGGACATTTGAAAATGAGAGCGAGTAAAAGGTCCAAGTGAAGTATTTACCGTCATAATAATAGCAAACTTTTTTCTTTGTTCCTTGAGACAGCGCCATTTTACACCAGTTACCCCACTGGTTCGCCCGCTTGCCGGGTTCTCAGTTACAGGGGGGACGTCGCGCGGAGCTCCTCTCAGCCAATCACAGCAGCTCACCCGCCTCACGGGGCGGAGCCGGAATACAAACCGAGGACCACCGAGGAATCAGCTCCAGACTAAACAATGGCTCTCCACCTTGAATGATCTTGAGTATTTCTCCAAAACGCCTTCAGTAAACCGTCTTTTACTGATATCATTTTACAGTTCTCGGTCATTTTGAAAAAGTATTTATGCCTGTTAAGCCTTTTCAAACTTTGATATGACTCATCAGGGTTTTAATTACAGACCAACACTGAGCACTGAGTTGCAATGGTTTGCAAAAAATAAAAAAAGAAGAAAAATCAGAAACCTTCGGTGTGTATTGTTGTTTCTGCAACAAATTCCCTTCAGAAGTGATCTATTGTTTTTTAACTGATTGTGTCCATCAAGGGCAATTTTTCCAGGACTGAAATCCTGCAAGGCCGAGACCAGAATCTCCAAGATAGAGGTGGAACGTTTAGAGTTTGACGAATATAAAAGCATGAGACAATTTTCAGTTGTTGTTTTTTTCTTTTAATCCTTGTTTGACCTTAAAATTAAATCAACACTGACAAGCCTATTCAAGCATATTGTGGAAGAAAGGAACATTCATTTCAATTTAGGTTCAATTGACCTTATTTATGTTCCCCAAATCTTGTCTGAATAGAATTATGCGTAATAAATGTCTGCGATCAATCTAAAAATGTCTTTCTTTCTTTTTTTCCGAGCAAATTTTTGACTTTTCAAACTCAGAAGTTTTCATGTTTTTTGAGAATTTTTTTTATATTTAGAAAAGAACAAATGCACTCTCTTATGGAACAAAATTCATGTCACCAGAGTGACTAACAGACCCACGTTGCTGCCGGCGCAGAGCTTGAGCAAAAAAATGAAAAATGGCAGTTTGGTGAGGGAAAACCGGAACAGGACGCACCAGCTCTGCCCATCAAATTCCCATCCAAGTCAGATGACTAAATAACATTTCTGCATCTTCCTTAAAAGAAAATGACAACCAATCCAACTCGTGTGACAGAGCTTTGTACAGATACATATTCCAGACTAGAGGTGGCAGTACAGGCCCAGGCGTGTGCGACCCAACTTCCAAACGTGTGCAGACATCGTCCCCGCTGTCTGAGAAATGAAAGCATGGACAAAGTGACGGCCTCACACAGATCACACTCTGCAAATGAAACGAGACAAAGCACAGTAAACGGGCTCAGATTGGAGCAGCTATGAATTATTTACAGCACACTGCCTCCTACAGAGAGAGAGAGAGGCATGGATGGTCAAGTCAGCCGGTTATTTGCCTGAAGATTTTAATAAAAAGAAGAGAAAAAAAAAGACTTCCTTTTATCTTAGTGTGAGAAACGCAGAGAAGTCAAGAGGGAGCTCCAGCTTCCAAAATTCCTCCTTTCATTCATTATGGAGGCTGAGTTTGGATGCGATCTCAGCACATCATATCACATGAAATAGGTCAGTTGAGCCGGAGTCGGAGCGCAGCGCTCAGCTATCCGTTTTCAGGAGGTTGCTGGCTGAAAACCATCCATGTGGAGAGGGGGGTGCGGCGTGGTGGGGTGGGTGGGTGATGCGGAACGCAGAGCAGGGGGTCAAGAGGTCAGTGGAGCTTGCAGCATCAGTGGTGAAGCTTTCGCTATTCACTGCAAGCAAATCAATGCAATTTGAGCAAAGATAAATGCAAGTTAAATGGAACCAAATATGCTGAAGCGACACAAAATTCACATCACTGTTTGTCTGTTTAGCCTGTGAGACGTCACAACGTGTGACATGTGAGGCCTGCAGAGGCCACCAACAACTGGAGGGATAAGCTTAGCCATGAAGAGTAAAAAAAAAACGTATTTCCTAAAAACAGCTACCTAAATAGTAAGTACTTGTTTGAGCATAACAGAATTAGACAAACATTTCCATGTTTTTTGGGATTTTCTTTTACTTTATTTCATGTCACAAAACAAAAAAACGGCATATTATGCTCATTAGTAGGTAAAAATGGAAAAAAAAGTATATGCAAAAATATCTACAGTGTCAGTAACCATACAGTAAGACCAAGACGTTTTCTGAGCTGTCAGATTCATGCTGTATATAATAATAATAATAATAATAATAATAATGTATTTAGACATAAACAAGAGTGCATTTATCTCGAAAAAGGAGTGGGAAGAAGACAAGCTCATTTTCTTCCACATAAAATAACATATAACCAATTCACGACAAAGTAACTGAACACATACAGTGATGTACATGTCTGGGATTTTCAAGACCAGGGTAATAAAAAAGATTTAAACGAAATGCACCAACAGACACATTCTTAAAATAACATTTTCAACATGAGGCATGTGAAGCCAACACTTACAGCAGGCAGAGTAAATATAAATGTATGTTAGAATAGGGTACAGTACACTAGTGACTATAAATGATGTATATAGGGATATTGGCACAGAAGTTTCAGCAGACTAACAAACTAACATTAGAACTATGATAGCTGTGGAGCAACAGGATGTTTTCACTTCACCCTCAGCTGGATGTGAATCTGATGCTTTTCTGGGTGAAACGTGTTTGTTCTGTTTTTTCAGGGGAACTGCTCACAGTTTGTAGAGTCTCCAGAAATTTGACTCAAGTAAGATTCGCAGTATTTCATGGCGATGTTGCTCAAGTGAAACTAAAAAGTAGAATGCAATATGAGAAAACGACTCCTAAAAGTGCTTGTTTTTCGAAAAGTTATTCACGTAAATGTAAATTAACTTTTTTTTTTTACTTTAAGGTTACATTCCATCCTTCCTTTTGTTTCAGTTTCGGGTGTGTAACATGCCATGGCCGCACATTTCGTCCACGTTTGAATAAATTTCTGCGTTATCCCCTGATTGAAATTGGCGAAGAAGCTTTTGGCTCAACCAGCTTTTAGAAAGCTATGATTATACATAGTCGCCACTGGCAACCAGATTTAGATGTGCACGGTTTTCTTGTTAGCATTAATAACACTCAACCACATGAAAACACGTGGTTTTAAGTGTGTTTGGAGACATGTTGAGTTCGTGCATTACTCGCTTGAAAGCTCAAAATGACCTATTGCCAACAAAACCAAAAGGGACAAGTCAGATATTGCTCTGATGGTTGAAAGTTCATATCAGATACAAGTACAAAAAAAAATTGGAATGAAGATGTCCAAAATCTCCAATCTTCATTTGGGGGACAAGAATAGTATTTATTGGTTAAAAATGTAAAAAAATATTTGCTTTTGTTAAAATCACTGGTGACCAATCTGTTGGCAGCCATTGATAATCTCAAGTCTCCATATCAATGATTAGATGTGATACCAGAAAAAAAAATAAAAATTCTGTCTTGTTACAAAATAAGACAAATATTGAGGTTCTTGGCAACAAAATCAGTCCAGTGTAAAACAAAGGATAGATAACAGAAACCCATGTACAGTGGAGGATCTGTGGTGATGTGGGCTTGTTTCTCTTTGGAATTTTTGTTGAAATTTCAAAACATTTCAAATGGAAAAATGGTCGACTGAGCTGTGAAACTCAAATATATGTCATTATTTGATCTTTCGGCAAGATTAAAAGCAATAATAAAAAAAGACATGGCAACAAAAAGTTCAGCCAACAGAATCTTAGCACTGGTGTTTTCATAAAAAAAACAATTATTTCAAAGAGTGAGATCTTTCTTCCAACACTGAGTAAATATCACCAAAACAAAAGTTGATTTTGTCTTTTAAGTATCAGTGTGAGATTATGCTCAAGATACATTTCTTTTAAGACTTTTTTTTTTTTACACATCTTTTCCAGTGGTTCCAATAAATGTAGCCTGTGTATTAAATGTTAAATTTTGGTCAAAGTTGAGGTTATGTTTTTTAGATAGGAGCTTCAAGACAATTAGAGCTGCAATTAACAATTGTTTTAGTAATTGATTATTCGGATTAAAACAAAAAAAAAGTCAAATTCTGCAGACTTTAACATTTATCTAATTAACAGTTGGATTGCTCAATTCAGGTTTGACAGAACTTGAATCAGGTGAAGCTATAACAATGCCATTTGAGGAGTTCTGTTTAGAACATATTTGCATCCATATTTACATACAAAGAAGGGTTCTTTTTATCTTAAATTCAAAATGTTTAAGTTTTTGCACAGTTTTGACTCAATTACTGCTGTGAGGATGTTGTTCAGTCAGCAATTAGCATTCTTTTGAGTCTGTTTACTCCAGTTAATGATCGATGGATTACTAAAGTAGTCGACGATTATTTCGATAACCGATTAATCTGATTAATCACGAGTCATCTGATTGATCATGCTTAATCAGATTCATCGTTTCAGTCCTAAAGATGATTATATACTACTTCTTCCAAGCAAATTGGTCTCAACTTCATCGTGGAAAAGGATCCTGGTACAGAGTAGGTGGGAAATTCTACATCGACAGAAACCGAATCCCGTCTGATTGTGAAGACTATATGAACCAGAGTGGATGGTGAAAATAACCGTACAGACACTTAACAGGCAGGTACCCAACATTTATTTACCATTATCAACTTTACAATAAAACCAGTAACATCTGTCAACATTAGCAAAATAAAGAACAGAAATCAATCCAACGTATTTACAGAGACAAAGCAGATTCAGGCTCACACACGACAGATAAACAACTCTGCATCATATCAAACCGCAACAGTGAACATAGCAAGCTTAAGTGTTCTTTTTTTTCTTCTTCTTCTTTCATAGTACGGTAAAAATCAAAACTGTCTATTTTCTTTTCTTTTTAACAAACGAGACATAGTTTCTCTGAATCTTTAAGATGGTTCTCTATAATACACCACAAAATACTTCAAATTTGGGTTAAAATATAGGAATGTAAAAAGTTGACGAGTCTCTTTAATTTTCTGATTTCACATATTTTTGTTGTTGGTTTTCTCTCTTTTTTTTCCTTTTTGTTTGTTTTCTTTTCTTCTATTTAACAGTCATTTCAAGTGGTGGTGGTGTCCTAGTATCGCACTGAGCTTCATTCCTTCAGCTTGGGAGGCATCTTCAGCTGTGGTTGACTTGCGGAAAAGACGCCTCGGCTCCATCTTTCTCCATCCATCCGTCCGTCCGTTCCTTCGTTCGCCCCAAATCGCGGCTCCGCTTCGCGTTCCGGCTCAGTTAAATCCAGTTCTCCGCACGGCGGCCGACCCGCTGCCTAAAAAAACAGAAACAACCCAGTCCAACGTCCAGATGTCGAGCTGTAACCAGGGAGGTGATCTAGTGAATCTAGTCTGTCGTCTTGTTATCATGACGAAAAGTGGCACGTCGAAGGAGTCTTTCACATACATGTGTATATATTTACATATACATATATCCATATACATATGTGTACATATACACATATATATAAATACATATATATATATACTCTTAAATTTTTCTTTCTCTCTCTTGGAAAAACAGTTCACCCAGTTCATCGTGAGCTCAACGTACAATCACTCTTTCTTTTCAGAGGGGGCGGGGGTCGAGTTGCTCTCCTCCGTGGGTTTGGCGGCTTCAGGGGCCGGAGCGGCCGCCTCCTTGGCCTCCTCCTTGGGTGCCTCCTCCTTGGCCGCCCCCTCCTCTGCCTTTGGAGCTTCGGCCGGGGCGGGAGCCTCCTCCTTCGCCTCTTCCTTCTTCTCCTCCTCTGTGGGAGCAGCGGCTGTGGCGGCGGCGGCAGCTCCGTTTTCAGCCGGCTTCTCCTCAGAGGCGGCGGCCGGAGCAGCGGCAGCGGCGTCGGCAGCCTCCTCCTTCACAGCCTCGCTCTTCTTGCTCTTCTTCAGGTTCAGCTTGATGTTGAAGGACTTCTTCAGGGAGAACTTCTTCTTCTTCTTCTTGGGGGTCTCCTTGGCGGCGGCCTCGCCTTGAGGCTTGGCGGCCTCTCCGTCTGCGGCGGGCGCCGGTTCGATGGCGTCGCCTCCTGCCCCGGCTTCGGGCTCCTTGGCTGCCTCGGCGGAACCGTTGGTGGCGGCGGCGTCCCCGTCAGGCTTAGTGGAGACATCACCATTGGTTTTTACGTGTCCGTTCTCCTAACGATCACAAGATGAGAAAGAGGGGAAATTCAGAATTTTTTTTTTTTTTCCCCAAGTGATATTACTTCAATTTGAAAGAAAACAAATAATAATAAGAAAACAGCTCTTTGTCATACATATATATTTTTTTGCTCTCATTAATAAACCACCATGCCCGGCTGCGAGGCGACGCCTTGCAGTACTCCAATTTGACAATAGGCGGCGGCAGCGCATCACCAACCAGACCGTCGACTGTACCAGACAGACAGACAGTGGCTCGACAAAGACAAGGCTGCGTCTCCTCACAGAAAATATGGAAACACATGGACCGCTTTTATGCTCATTTTTTGACCAGAAAAAAAAAAATCATCATATATAAAATCAAATTAATCATAAAAAAAAATACAAAAACCAACCAAACGTCGGCCGAACCGTTGGTGGAGTCTTTTTTTTTTACATTTATTTAAGCAGGTGAAGATGTCTCATTAACATTCATAATAAAGTCATAACTATAGTAAAGTGTTAAAGGGCACCGCGAATGTGACTAGTAGGCTGAACGTATCAAGAAAAGTCCCATTCAAATAAAGGGATGGCTCGGTTTTACCAGGGAGGAGTAGTAGACTGTCTACGTGCATCTCGGCTCCCCACCCCCTCCCCTTTAAGCCCGACTGACTGTATCCAACACGTTAAAGGGGACGGGGGGGATAAGGGGGGGCGCATTTGTCTTCATTTACAAATAAACACAGACTAACCTCGAAACCCGAACAGTCGACTCTGCGCCATTGCCAGCATAAAAGCAAACATTTTTATGATAATTTGGTATTTTTTTTTTTGAGCGGGGGGTGTGAAGGTGCCAGACAGTGAAAAGCTCCCCGCCCCCAACCTGTCCTGCCCAAAACGACAGAACTTCGACCGAAAAAAAAAAAGACAGATAACCAAACGTAAAAAAAAGAACAAACAGGTGATTTTATGAGAGAAATTCAACTTCTATCCACGCGCAGATATGTTTCCCGTTGAGGGGGAAAACAAAAAAAAGGCAGAAGGAGTGAACAGTAGTAGGCTGTGAGTGGTAGGCTACCTGTCCGTTGGTTTTGACAGCTGCAGCATCAGCGGCAGTAGCGTTCGCCTCCGCGGCCGTGGATGTCTGGGATCCCATTGTCTTCGATGAGTTCGGGTGTCTTCTAAAGCAAATTAAAAAGAAAAACTAAAAAAAGTCGACTTTATATTAATCCAGTCCCAGGGCGAGTTATGTATCCAGCGGTTAGTTGATGAAAAGTGTTTATTTTTTTTTCTTTCTTTCTTCTTCTAATGTCAGCGACGTCCCCTTCCGTCGTTGAAGTGTGCTACCTTACCACTCCGGTGGAGAGAGACCCTCTAAATTCACAGCTCGCGGAGCGCGTCGGTTCAACATACAACAGGCACCAGGCCCCGCCCATGGCGAGGCTTAAAGCCAGTCGAGCCAATCGCTGTTCTGGTAAGGAGGGACGTCAAGAGAGCCTGACCAATCAGCAAAGACTACTTTTTTCCCCCCACCCCGCTACAAGACCCCCAGCAATGAAATCAATTAGTGTTTTTTTTTTTATTATTACTATTACTCAAGCAATAGTAATAATAATAATAATAATAATAATAATAACAATAAATGTAATAAAAATAACATGCTGAAAAATTTATGATTGTCATCATTTTACTTCCCTAACATTTTAGATATCAGCTGTTTGATTTTCTTACAGAAATCTGACTTTTTTCTGTAATTTAAATTATTTATTGTTTCCTTTGTAATTTTCTTCACCTTCCTTCAGTTATTGTTCCATAACACACTGAATAACCCTTTTTGTTTTTGGTGGAACACCAATAAGCTACCCTTGACTTCTTTGGCTTTCATGATTCACTGTCTTTTTTCTTGATCATCATTGTTGGTTTTTTAATATGTATTTCAAAGCTTTCCTCTCCACCAGTACAATATACAGAGCATCTTACATAAATACAGAAAAAGAATTGGGTGTGTGCACAGTGAGCAAAAAAAAAAAAATCTAAAAATAACCAATTTACTGTCGATGGAGGCGAATTCAGCACTTTTCATAAGGGAGTAATCTAAACTTAAATTTTTGGTTGATGTTGTATTGCCGGTAAACTGAGAGTCCTTTAAAGACACATTTTCTTTTTCCTTGCACTGTGATAAGTTTCTTTCTGTCTTTCTTTTTTAAAGGTATTACGTAATACACAGCACTTTAACTGTTTCACTTTTCATTAGCTCAAAAGCAAGAAAATGTTTTTGTCCTTTTTGGTTTTAGCATCGCTGAACGTGCTCGCATCTTTACTTTCAGTTTGAGTCAGCAGGTCGTGAGGATTTCAGTGAATTCGGACTCCAAAGTTTTTGCCATGAGGACCAAAATTGTTCAGTTGGAACGTTTATAAAACAAACTTTTTGTGCCCTTCAATGATAAACTAAAATCTAATATATATTTTTTAATCGACAAAATAGTAAGATTTTCTATAAAAAAAATTTCCAGTAAATTTATGTTACACTAAAAATAATAACATGAGAATAAAATCATAATATTACAAAAATAAAGTATAAATAATGCACAAAGGTAAGTCATAATATCAGTATTCTCGTAATATTATGAATTTATTCTCACATTGTTAGGACTTTTTATATTCTGTTATTGTTTAGACTTTATTGTTGTAAGACTTTATTCTCAGAATATTACGACCTTATTCTCATTATTACAACTTTATTCTTTTAATATTATGATTTAATTCCATTATAATTTTTTACGGTTATTACTACAACTAATTCTCATATTATTTGGACTTTATTCTGTTAATATTATGACTTTATTCTTGTAACTTTATTATATTTTAGTATGGCCCCAATTCACCATCGGGCCACAGTTTTAACTTTTTTTTTGCAATTAACTACTTTCCTTTTTGGCCTGCAAGAGTTGCTTTTGACTAAAAATGGGTCAATAATTGTTGCTTGCAAAATTAAGATGAAATTCCCTAATGAACAGAAATGTATTTGTTATCTAAGGTATTTATCTGTTAAAAAAGAGAGAATATTTTTCCTAATAGAGGAAAGAGTGAGCATCTCTGTCATGTCATACAGTGTCTAGTTTGCTAGAACAAGAAATGAGTTCGAGGAGCCGCCCAAAATCCCGCAGAGGGCCCCAAATGGCCCCTGGCCGCACTTTGGACACCCCTGTAGACAGAAAGCTTTTTGACTTAATTTGAAAACTGAACTCAAAGCGGTGTTTGATCAAATTTGAATGTATGTCTGATTGGATTTAAATTACTTTTTTTTTCTTCTTTAGATCACCTGTTGGGAATTGAAATCTAAACAAAGGGTTGAACTGAACATTACAAAAATGCAAGGCAGAGTCTGACCTATTGCCCGGTGTCGAGTCCACACTGTGGGTATGGGAACACGTCCGAGGTCCGACGGAGGCTCAAGGCTGCGCGTTGGGACCAAGAGCGTGTCACGCTGTCTCCCCGTGTCTCCATGACTGGACGTGTTGTTTGTCTCCCGCTTGTCAACAACATACCAGCTGCAAAATATGTCAATGTGATGATCACGCACATTCCATCTGATCATTTCCATCCAAACATGTCGCTCAACGCGTCCCGCCGAGGCTCCAAAGCCCCCTTCGTTCACTGCAGGAGAAGACCTCAGTGTTTAAGTGCCACAAATTGATCTTCACCGCAACCAATCAGCCTAATTGATTTTGCGAGACCGTGGAGGAGTAATGTGCCGTTTCAGCAGGCAGTCCCAAGGCTCGGCTTCCAGGTGGCAACCTACGCTCGATGCGACGCAGATTGCAGACAAAGGTGCCGTTCTTTACCGCAATTATTAAAAAAAAAAAAAAAAAAATTGGGGTTGTTGTGTGGTTAGGTCAAAAATGCAAGGCAGGGCAAGTCACACTTTTAGCACTGCTGTATGTACAAGATTATTGCAAAAGTTCATGTGACCATAGTTGACTTCTGCTATCAGGAAACTCTTTTCAGTGTAAGGTTTTATTTTCCTGGTACTTATGTTAATGTGCACAAACCAGTGTGGACACGCATATGCAAAACATTACAAAGGAAAAAAAAAAGCTCTCCTGAAGTTGATTTGTTGTAGAACTGTTACATTTTCCAAATCTTCTCTATGACGGCATACGCAGACTCACACAAACTCACGAACCAAAATGTAGATTCTGTAGGTATTTTTGAATTTGAGCACACCAGACTCCCCCCTCATGCTTCCCTCTGAAAAATAGAAAAAGGATTACAGGTCTTATTGCAACACCGGTTAATTTGGTCACATAATACTGGAATCAACCTAACGTAACCCACAACCCTGGGATTTCTCTGAGTAACATTATCATCAAGATCACCAGGCTATAAATGGTCAGATTTCTCGGTTCAGTTTCTGACTTCCAGTTTCTGGTGATTAAGTGGCAGATGACAGGACTCCAAGAGGAAGTTGCCGTTTGTTGGTGCATTCTGTTATTTCAGCGCACAAACTTCAACAACTGAAAGGTGAGAGCTTGTGTTTGACCCCTTTTACTATGCTAACCTAAGATAAAAGCCATTGGACCACACCGCCTTCAACTGCAGGTGAACCTGTAAAGGGAATCCACTGGTGTGTAATTTATAAACCTCAGTGTTAATACAGATGACAGACAGGGCAAAAGAGAACCAGCCATATCAGGCCTATTGTGATTGTGGGGGAGCTCGAGAAACCTGAAGCTCAGGTGGAAGACTTATTTGACAGGCTAGATATTAGCCAAGAAGAACCCAAAGGCTGAAAGAAACCCTGCAGTTTTACTTAAATCATGCAGGGATCACAGCAAACATGCAGACAAGGTGCTCTGTTCAAATCAGATCAAAACTAGCTTGGAAAAAAATCTGTCCTTTGTTTGACTCTTTGCTTCGCACTGACTGTCCGGACTGTTGAGAAACGATTGCTTCCTGGAGGCCTGGAAGTTCTAATCGATCGGATAAGATTTTACCAAACCGCTGACATTTGGTTGTGGCGTATACGGTATGTTAGCTTGATTGTGTAGGAAGCTATGCTACAAAGCTAACCGGAAATTGCGTATGTTATAAATTATACTAAGTAGAATAAAACATCTTAAACTTTTCCCTAGTTTCGACATCAATTGGCGAATATTTGGAAGCATGGCCAACACGGGCTGAATAGCTCATTTCACTTTCTTTGCTGTTAACCCTATAATTATAGTGTAATTCTAAAATAGCTCAGAAACTCAATATTACTGTTCCTCCTTCTGTCCACCGATTGGCCCAGATGAAATCCAGCTCAATTGGACAAATCCCTGGCGCAACTCTAAAGGGAGACAAGAATCGAGCGGAATTGCGCAGGATGGCAACAGCCAAGCAAGACCACAAACTGAATTTATATCCAAACGAAAATCTGTGGCATAACATGAAAACCTACGTCATCCCAATTACCCACTACTTTGTGTTTTCCTGTTACATAAAGTCCTCAAAAGAATGCATAGAAGTTTATGGTTTCAACATGACAAACTCTGGAAGAACCTGAGGGTTATGAGTCACTTTGGTAGCCACCGTCATGCGATGATATAGAAGACGAAAAAAAGAAGAGTTGCTAAAGTCTGCACCTAATCCTCTGCATTAGCTAATGAGCGTATGTTAGGGTGCATGTGGGGAGACAATGTTGTTTTGCAGACATGGCTGCATGCAGGGTGCGTCAAACACGGTCTTCCTCTAACATCTCCTCCTTCTCTGATTCCTTGTGGTTTACCCTCACCTCATTGCAGTCACATGCCGGAGACCATCTTTGCTCAGTCAGAAATCACGCTGTATCTATCGAGCTGGCCGTGTAAATGTCATAATAATGTGTCTTCTGTGTGCTCAGGAATGCCAGGCACGCAGGGCCCTCCCGTCTCGTCAAGCCATCTTCTGCTGTGAATGGGCTTCTTCACAACGCCTGAGGTAACCCAGGCTTGAGGGGGGGTTATGGAGCAGCTGGAGATAGGCCATCAGGGTTAACTTCTTCTCTTTTTTTTCTTTTTTTAACACTTGGATCAAGTGCTCCTTTCTTCTTTTTCCCTGAAACTTTGAGCCTCTGTGTGATGCTAATGATGACGGTGCGGAGGACAGTGACGGGCGCGGGCTCGTCGTCTTCTCTTCCCGTCATCACACTTGACACTTTGCTTCAGTGTAATGTGCGTCTGTGTGCTTAAGGGAAGCATTGTCATGGGACCAGTGAGTGTAAGGGGGTGAAAGGCACAAAGAAGAACTCCTTCATATATAGTCACACATCATTCAAAGGCGCAAACATGCACAAGGCTTAAGGGAGTCAGCCGGTTCATATAGACCCGGGAAAGGAAGGGTGCACTGCAAAAAAAAAAAACAAACAAATGTATATATATATTTTTGGTCTAGATTCTAGTGCAAACATCTCAGTACACTTGAAATGAGAAAAAACTAACAAATAAGTAAACTTTTAACAAGGTGTAGGAGCTCGTTTCGTGACTTAAAGCAATGTCCTACATCTGGCTGAAAAGTTACTTGCAAGTTAAGTTTGTCTTCTTCCAAGTGTTCTGAGATGTCTGCACTAGAATCTACTTGGTAAGCGTTTGTGTTTTTGCAGTGGAGTGAGAGAGGTGGGAGGGGGTCGATTGTTTAAAAGAGCCTTCAGCCCTCGAGATGGAAAGGAATAGACGATGGAGTCGGAGAGGTGGAGGGAGTTTCAGTATGTCATGTGAATAATAGTGATAGGTGTGGCAGGGGAGAGTGATAAGAGGTCATCAAATAATCATTAAGCACTTCTCCCTGCCATATAGCAGCACAGTTACACAACTCCAGGGGGTAAAGATTCTCCGATTCATATCATAACTAAATGGGTTAAGACGAGAAGCAAAGAGTTCTGAGTCAGAGGTTTGGATTTGTGAGTGCAGCCCCCCGATTACTTGAGTTTCCAACCGATCTTACTTTAATCGATTGCTGCTGTGGTGGTTTTGCACCTTCTTTGACGAACGATGACTTAAAAGTCAATTTCAATAATCTACTCATGGAAGGGCCTCATTTCATTTCGTGCTACTTCCTTTTCATATGCATGAGCAAATCATTTCAAACCAGTCTAGTAAAATTGTTGCGCGGGAGTGGTTTCTTTCTTTTCATTTCTGATCAGTGTTGTCATCAACCATGGGGGATAAGTAATCATGAAAATAATCACAAAATCTCATGTGCTTCCAGTGGTAGTTTCTGAAATGGGTGACATGTGCAACCGCCCAGGGCAGTATCTTGTGGGATTGGAGGAGGGCATGCCTCCCCCACCACCAGTCCTGACGTTTGATAAACTGCTTTCCTGTAACAGTGAGCGATTTCTCCGCCATTAACACATAAAAGCAGTGAGTACCTGAGTTTGATTGCGAGGTGGAGCTCCAAAGAAGGATATTTGTCATGGCTACGGTAAACCTAAGAGTAAAAACAACAGCAGCAGCTTGTGTTTTCTGATGGATCAAAATGGATGTACAAATTAGTGAAATGGCAAACTGACCCCAAACCATAAACCTCAGCTTAAGTGAAGTCGATCCCAGCTGAGTTTCATCCGTTTGTTTCACACCTTATAGAACAAAAAAGAACACAAGAGCATTGCTTTATTCACTTGATGCTCTTTGACATATGAAGTCAAGCAGGTAGAAATCAGTCCAAGCAGCAATGATTAAACAGTAACAGAAAAAGGGGATTCCTGACGCCATCAGTAATGCACCGTGTTTTCCTGCGAACATTCAGACACACTCAGGTGATTTCCCCTGAAAGGCCTAACTTGCCACTGCCTGTTTTTTTATTGCTCTGGTGTGCTGACATCAGAAAGGTAGTTTCCAGTTGGCGAGCAGTGATGTGATGCATCAAGAGGTAGAGAAACTGAAACTATGACGTTGCATTCAAACATGCAAGCATTCACCACAGCAACAAAACCTCACCTACCTGCCAGTTCCTTATGTCTCTTGTCTTGTGTTCAGGTGCATAAAATAATTTGTAATTAAGACTGAAAAGTGACAATAACATTTCTATTAAATGTTAGAGTAGAGTAAGTAGCTTGAGTGTACAATGTAAGACTATTTGATTCCTAATAAAACATAGAGACTAATTTCACAAAACAGTTCATGAAAAAAAAGTGGTTCTCTAAGCTTCGAGTCCTGGCCCGTTAACCTTCCAACTCTCTCACAACTCACTCTCCTGTCTGACCACTATCACATAAAGGACACTAGAGCCATAAAAAAACCTTAAAAACCCCCCAAAAACAACATAAAAAAAGAGGCAATAATGAATGAGGGGAATAAAATTTGTTGGGAACATCACACGTTTTGAAGGGCAAGAAACATCATTGGCCTTCTTGGATTTTAAAGCTTTACACCAACCAAAGAAACAAGCCATGAGGGATCGGTTTTGTTTCACTACAGCCTGTCAAATGCTTGGCAACGAAGGATCAAATGACAGACTTGACCACGGCCGTCTTGGATGTGTTTCCATCTTAAATCTGCCAGCCAATACTGATCACTTCACCACAGCAGGCTGAAGGCTCCCCCACACTTCTGTGAGTCCCACGCGTTGTCTGAATGGACGCTAGCAATTTTGATGAGCGAGTTGGGGTCCTACCCCTGATTCGTCTCCATCAGGGCAGCAACCGGAAACCTTTCGATGTGCACTCTTGCGACTAGTTGGGCCAACTCTCAAGTTTATCAGCTTGGTGTCGCTTAAAAGGCAGTTTGATCTGAACACCGTCTACTGGGCAACACAAGTACGCGTACACGTCAGTAAAAATGTACCTCTGCGCAGACATGTTGAGTACGCGAGGACCTAATCAAAGGGAAGTAGGCCTCAGTGTGCAGAGGCCTTGACCGTTCCTAAATCCAGTCATTTGTCTCTACTCAAGTTGGCGGATCAGAGCCGGAACAGCGTCCAGAAGACATACCCATCCTGGCTTGAAGTGTTTTGTGAACGGTGTTACTGTCTCCATTGTCTGCTTTCTCCTAGTCACATCTACAGAAACATTTCTGCCTCTGGGTATCCTCCAGGTTCTCTCTGACCTTTGCCCTGACCCACTGACACCCTTTGATTGGGTGATCTCCAGGTTACCAACGCTTTCAGTCCTGTAGTAGTTGATACTTTTTTTTTCTGTCCACATCAGCTACTTCTCTTCAGCTGTGCTTGATACCAACCCAACCCCCCTTTCCCGTTTCACCACTACTTTTGTCTTACCACAGTCAATGAAGCTTTATGTGGCGTTGAATGTCGAGCTGTGGTTGAGCTCCATCTGCCAAAGGCTCCATTGTTTTCAGCTTTTTCTGCCTATGGATAAGCATCACAAGTCGAACTGGGTGGGTATAGCGACAGTGGAGGAAGGAGAAGAAGAGGAATTAACTTTCCATAAAAGCATCATTTTTTAAAATTGTCAATTTTTAGAACAAATAATTTACACAGACAGCTTTTCTGGTTTGTTGTCATCTATTCTTAATCACAGAAAGAATCCCAAATTGCTTGCTTGCACCGATTTGCGGACAATATGATAACATATGGCTTACCATTTGAGCTGACAGATGTCAAAGCCTAGCAAATAGAGGTGTGGAAAAAAATATAATAAAAATCAGAGTAATTTTGAGCTTTCTCTGTGACTGGGTGTCGGAGGGGGTCAGATGTAGGAGATTTGGGGGGCGCAGGGGGCTTTGGGCAAAACAACAAAGAAGTAAGGAAACAGGGGAGGTGGAGTGTGATGCTGCGATAAATGTAAGTAGGTCACATTAACATGTCGCTTAGTGTATAGCAGAAAGGGAAGTGTTTGGGGTTTTCCGCTCACAATCCAAATATTGCTCCACATGGCACAGCAATTTTTTTTTTCTCAACTTTCACTTTCTGTACACTCACGGTTTCTCTGTCACCGCTGATTTCTGGTCAGCGGTTGGCTCTCGGGGGATTTCCTGATAGTATCACACACATTAATCACAGCGTAAACATCACAACTAAGTACAACAGAACAAGTGCAACTTCCCATTTTTTTTCTTTTATTTTGAAACAAATGCCTTTATTTTGACATTAAACTTTTGCAAGGGAGGAAATTTAGAGGATTTTTTTATTAAATGAAACGGTATTCCGGCATTTCGATGGAAACGATTCATTTTTTTCCTTTGGAAAAATGTCTGTCCTAAAGAGCGCTAGATAAATATCATGTGTTTTTATTATTAAATGTAAAAATGCCATTTGGGTTGCAATTTAGATTTTATCAAAATCAACTAAAACATTCAAACCGTCTTTGCCTTATGCACACACGCACACCCTGGCACATGCAGTACTGGAAATGGTGTCAGCCAGTATAAATCCTTTTTGACACATGAGCACGGCATTGACCTTATTACCATGACAACAGTTTCTACCAGATAATAACTGTGGCTCTGCTGACACAACAAAGTAGACTTTTATTGTGTGATGTGATGTCAGAAGTGAATCTCACGTTTTTTTTTTTAACCTATTTTTGCCTGTTTTCCTACTCCTGTGCCTGCCTCTTGTGGTTAACCTCTTTTCTTTTCTTCCTGTATCCGTCTACGTGTTTGTGTGTGTTGGGAAATGTGTAATGCTTTTGTCGAACTGAGGTACGGAGGAAAAAAAAAACCTAAAAAGAAAAAAGAAAAAAAGGATCCTGGAAGCTGGAAGGAAAAGCATCATTTCAGCAGCTTTCAAAACAAGATTGATATGAAGGTAGGTCAGGTCTGTCTCTGGGCTTGTGAGCTCTCACTTCTGCAGTGTGACTGCGTGTGTGTGTGTGTGTGTGTGTGGGGGGGTGTGTTTGTGTGTGTGTCTGTGTGACTGCGTGTGTGTGTGTGTGTTTCAAATCTGTGTACACCCACGCGAGAGTCTTAAAATAAATGCTTCTTCTTTCATACATGCGAGCGCATTCAGTGGAGCTGAACAACATACCCACCCCCTCCATTCTTTTCCCCTCTGCCTCACGTTTCCGCGCCCGTCCTGCAGGAGACAGAGCGAACATCAGAATCAAAACCAGCGGGAAACGAGAGTGAGTGGTCAGCTGAGGTATCCGGTTCTTTTGGATGCCATTTTCACTCATTGTGGAACAACAGTAACGCATCCTCCATCCGTCACCTGAAGCGATTCATCCTCGCAGGGTTAAGCTGTGTTTTCATTGCAAATGTAATGTAATAAAATTAGCGCTAACATAAAAAAAGAAAGAAAGAAACAATTTTGGAATTGCAATGTTTTTGTTAGATTAAAAAAAAAAGCAACTAAAATCATACATGAATAAATTTGTTCACCGGATAAGTCGTTAAAAAACAGACCACTTCATCATATGCCGACCGTTTCCTGTCGTCTTCTTCACGGTCTCCGACAGTAGTAACATTTGGCTGTCAATCACATGAAGAAGGGGTGTTAAACAGTTTCAGTTTGGGCCATATAAAAAAACTTGGGTGCTCTTGAAAGGCCGGTTGAGCAAGAATGTATATCAATACATTTGCAGCTGGCATTGTTCAATTTGAAGACACCCCTGAATACACGGAAGTAGCTGAAGCTACTGGAACCAACCTGAAAATCAGAGACTTACTAAAAGGTTCCCCTCAAAGCCTGTCAAAGAGAAAATGAAATGTTTCTCATATTGATTAAGCTGTTAAGATATATATAAATAGCTTTCCCTCCAGGATTTTGATTGTTTTTGTGTTTTTTAAAAAAATCAAAATCACAGATTTTGTGCTGCTAATTCATAGATATTTCAAAAAAAAAATTATGTTTGCACTGAGGAATGACGCTAAATGTGATTGTTTTTACTCCTCACCTTATTGATCACAGACTGTAACTTGACATCAAGAAAGATTGAACCAGCATTCAATTAAACCCGACGTTTGACTGATTCAATAAAATTTAAGAAAAAACATGCGGGAGTTCACTAATTTTGTGTGAATTTTGCAACTGGAGGGACTTGTTGATGTCATTTGGAGTCCAGAGGGCCACATACAAAGCCACGGTGCCCAGATTGTTCCCAGGATGTATGCTAGCATCCCAAGAGTACCACAGAGCTCAAATCGCAGGGTACAAGTCTGTCAGCTACAACAACATGAGAGATTTTACTATATTACCCTGCATACCCCTGGCAATGATTGATAAGCTTGAGTTTCTGGGATGATGAGGCAAATTTATAAATATTTTTACCAAAACGTGAACATTAACCCCAGACTTAGAGTATTAGAAGCAAGTAAGATTGAGGAAGTAAAACTGATTCAAAGCCTCCAGGTGACACATTCACAGGTAGTTGATGTGTTTTTATAGAAAGATGCTGATTGGCTGTTGCAGACCTGTATGGCCAGAAGAAAATAGAGCTGAGCAGCTCATGTTCATGCTAGCTAGCTAATTGGCAAGAGACCCATAAAATCACATACCAAAAACCTGATTCTGTCCCTGATTGAAGGAAATCCGTGTTTATACATCTCATACTTTCACAGTTTTGGTCGTTTCTTACCCAGATACTTCAAGTACAAAATGTAAAACCTCTGTGACGGGATGTTTCATACTGATCATGTTCATAACCATCATGGAGAACGATTTAAAGTACTTAGTACTATAGTCTACTCATAGTCTGGTGTGAGGAAACGTGGGTATCCAACTCTGTAGCAGCAGGAAGACCCCTAGAAGTTCTAATCTCTCATATTTCATCAATGTCCACAGCATAGAATTGGTGCTCAGAACCAAAATAAATGAAAATAAGCTTGTACTTGAACAGTATTACATACAATTAAATTAGATTATATGAGATCTCAGTATTTATTTTTACTTTTTACCTCCATAATTTATAAAACGTACTTGAATACAATAAAAGACTCATGCTGTGACTAATTGCATGCAAAAAATACTACAAAGAATGGATGACATAGGTACATTAATAGGCAAAAGATGAATTAAAAACATTAAGATCTACACCTCTGAAGCAGTTCCACTAAAATTTGACCCTATCAGATGACTGCAGACTACGTCCCTGATGACAGTATAGCACCCACATTGCTTATGGTGTCTGGTTGTACATGTGGCAATTCTTTAAATCTCCTACAGTTCCTATTGTAAATCAGCAACTGCACCAGATGGGATCGTTCCTTGAGAGTGACCAACTTCTTGCCTCGTCTGTTTTTCAAAGCTTATTGAATTTCATAACCAGAATCACAGAGTTTTTCTATGCAGTCATGTAAAATAAGCAGACAATAACTTATTTCATTAAAATGTATCAACTCACATTCAACTGTATTTCAGTTGTTTGAAAAATAGTTTTTTTTTTACAAGAAGGATTTCAACAAACACTTGAGAACATCATCCAAAGAGCTGCTAAGCTAAGGAGTCAATCTAACTTCTTGCTCAGCAGCAATGTCCGTCCACCAGGCTGTGTGCAGTCTCCATGGTAACCAGCAGTTGCACTGGGAAAAAGTGGGGGTGGGTTTACCGAAGGCTTTGGGTGAATCTGTTGGACAGAAAGATGTTTAGCGTCCAAGTGGACGCTGGTCCGTCCACCTGGACTCAAACACGTCAAAAACAAAAACATCTGGGCCTGTGCAAGTGCTGAGGCAAGTGATCCATCTTTTTGCCGAAGAGACCAAATTAGCAACACGAGGCAGTGATGGAGTGGTTCAGCTCGGTTGCCCACTCGAGCCGCTCCGTGAAACCACACGCCATACATCATCAAAAGCCATGTTTGTGCACGGAAGAGACCTACGTTGTGGCGCAAGACACTTTTGAGAGCCTCTTGAATATTTGCACGGCAAATGAGCGATATGGTAAATGCTATTTCCTGTTTATCAGCCCCTCCTGGGGAAACTAGATTTGCATTTACCTCACCTCATTTGGCGACAGCAATTTGACGGAATTCATTCAGAACTTTTCAAACACTCCGCTGGTGGATACTTTGAACTCTTAAGTGAGTGAGGGAGGTAGGGAGGTGTAGGTAGTAGAGGACGGATGGATGGATGTGTGGTGAGTCAGAGGGGAGATTCAGGCGGAGAGAAGAGAGGGAGAAGTGCTGATGAATGGACTGATGGCACACTGACCCACTAATGTTGCAGCTGTACTGCCAGTGGCTCTGACGGGCCTGCTGAGACACACACACACACACACACACACGCACACGCAGACACATGCAAATTAATACAGCCTCCTTTTACTCACCGGACTTACTTCTCTCCTTACGCTACATAGAGACGTTTTATCGGCAAGAGTTACTTACACATTACATGATTTTCGTTCTTAGTCAGTCGGGGAGCTGGGAAACCACGCTTTGTCACAGTTCTTTATTCTAATTTCCTGTGTGTTGGTGAAGGTCGTTGCAGTGGGGGAAGCGACGTAATGCCAGTGCATAAATACCAGGTTTCACAACCTTTTGCTCCCACTTGCTTTCTAAATTAGGTGTTGTGTACATGTTGGGACAGGAAAGCCCGAGCTTTCCGGTCCCAACCGGTCCCAGGAATAACCTGATGTGGTTCAGAAGAATCATGAAAAATGTCATTTCTAAAATGACAATAAGGTGACATTTTTATTTATTTTATTTCATTTTTTTTTACACATTTAAAAATCAGACATTTTAAAGCTCATCAACTAAGGTTTGAGAGTAAAAATAATTTTTTTGCTCCACATTAAAAATTGTATTGTATTCTTTCATTGTAATTCCAAGGCTCTAAATGAGAGTGTTTTATGCATCTGAGTAACAAAATGCTTAAATGCTAAAAAAAAAAACCAAACAACTAAACTCAATACTCTGATTAAAAATGGAAATGAGTTGAGCTCCCACAGTTGTAAGCTGATTTACTGTTAATTGTAAGCCTGTAAAAAGAGAAAATGAGTCATTCAAATGTTCATAATGTTCATAATAGTAAGAAAGGGGACCTAAACACAGCACTGATACTAAAAAAAAGAAAGAAAAGAAAAAGAAACTGAGCTGGAATCATTTTTTGTACTTAGATTGCCATTCGACATCAAACCTCAGCCAAGTTTTGATGACGGTAAAAGTTAGAAATCCAAGAAACCACGCCTAAAGTTCTGCAGCGAGTGTGTTCAGGGGGCCCCAAATAATAAGCCTGCATGGAGCCCACAGTCCAATCTCTGTTTTGTTCCGTTTTTAATCAGAAGTTGACATTTATTGTTTCAAATGGGAAGGTCTTAAAATCCAAGATGGCTGTCTTGCACAGACAACTTTGGCCTTGTGCAAATGCAGCTGAATATTTGGGAAAACAAAGATGTTTCTTTTTAAAGTGTAAATCATTTTGGCCTTTCATCCACACAAACACTCGGTTTAATATCACCAGAAATGATCATTTCTAAAAACTCCGACCAAAGTGGAGGTTTGAGAAACGACCCTCCCGGGAAACGTCTTACTGAAACGACAAAGACCAGACGGTGCTGCCTTCCATCTGAACAACCTCAAAAATATGACCAGCCATCTATGTCTATCGACATAGGATATCTATCGATGTCTAAATATGGTTGAGATGTGGTGGCAGTGCTTCCAGTGGCTACATTTGATCTTTATGTGCAGGGGAATGGTGTGTTTGGAGATTTATTTTACGACCTATGCCCTGTCCTTAATACCAACATGAATGTTATCTTTAAACACCCTGCCTCCTTGATCAGTGTTGGCGATAGTCAGATTTTTACAACACAGCGAATGACAACACCTGTTTACCTAAAACTGACTGCAGAGCAACGGTGAATTGAACTTTTCTTTCTGCTCCTCTCCTACTTTCCCCACACATGCATGTTTTTTTCTAGGTATTGCAGTTTCCCCTCACAGTTCCAAAACATGCATATTTGATGAGCTGTTCTCTCTAAATTGGGCTATAGTGTAGGTGTGTGTGTGCGCGTGTGTGCGCGTGCGTGTGTGTGTGTGGTGTCCATCCTGTGTGTCTCTGGGTTGTAATGGATGTGATTAGTTGTCCGGGGTGCAGCTTTCTTCTGGTAATAGCTGAATGGGTATAAGCAAGAGAAGAAAAATGATCGGATGGATATAAAATGTTAATTTTATTATCTGTTAATGAAAGAAATTGGTCTGACTTAACTCAGTCACAATGTGATTTTCTGATCGGCACTTGGACGCTTTGTATTTTGTAGAAACCTTTCTGCTTTACATGGATGAATGGTCAGAAAATAAACAGCTAAATATAGAGAATATTAAAGAAAATAGAAAAACAGTATCCCAAAGGAGAGGGAAACATAAAGTCTGCAGCATTAAAGATGCAGTTTGTAACTTTTGTAAAAGCATGTTTTATTTTTTTCCCCATATTTATTGAAACTGTCACCACACCAGTATGAGACAAATAAAAAATCCACCTCCTTCCAGCGCCACCCCTGCGATCTGCAAAAATGCACCGCTCCCAGTCAAAAACAACCAATCAGAGCCAGGAGGAGGGTCGTAAGGCTGTCAATCATCTTCCTGTTCGCTTCTCAGTGTGCTAATAGTGGAAAAACAACTTACCGTCATGGAAAAACCGTTTGTGGTGGCTATGCTATCTGGCATTAGCATTGTTGGCAGGCCATGCTATGATGAACTTGCATTAGCTTAGCAAAGAGCAAGTGGGAGGTTGTTAACATGAGAGTGATTGACAGCGCCAAGATCCTCCTCCTGGCTCTGATTGGTTGTTTCTGATAGAGTGGTGCATTTCTACAGTTAGCACTGGAAGAAGGCAGAGAAAATCAGCTTTTTTCACAGATTTTCTTCCTTATATTATCCTGTCAAGACATAAACAAGTTACATGCTGCAGCTTTAACATGCGATTTAGCTGAGCCACTAATGGATCCTTCCCAAAATGTCCAATAATGTTGTATTGTTGATGCCAGAGGCATCTTTGCTACGATCCTCCTCCCAGTACAATACCTCCAGTTAAATACAGATTTTATCTAAAGAATGAAGCACCAAATTGTCTGAATGAGCTCTCGATAAATAACTTACCTTTGCCCCAACAACCCACACTGGCTACTAAAACTCAACACGGGTTTTTTTTTTTTTTTTGAACCGATTCATTTTGGCTTCTGGCTGCTTTAGACACAGAATCAGTTTTGTTAGTCTTAAAAAGTTCAAAACGCTTTGACATTATTCACTGTCTTTCACAACGGTCTTCAGTGTGTTGCAATGTGAAGAAGCCAAGCAACGCTGACAAAGCGCAAATGCGTGTAACCCATCTGAGAGTTGGCGACAGGTCATTCTGGAGAAAACGACTGACTCCAACTGGCTTAACACTGGGCCGGTAGAGACACCAGTGGGGCGCCACCCCCTACCGCCACGAAAAATAGGCCAGGCAGAGTGTTGGGCACTCTGTCAATGGAGGGCCTTTGTATATTTATGGTTGTTATAGGCAACGTTTCATCGTTGCATTTGGTGTATATGAAAAGAAGAGTGTCAGTTCACTCTTGGCCCGTTTCCCAGAGTGCAACATTTTCAAATCAGAAACCCTTTTTGCTGCTAACGTATGGAATAAATAGACATATGAGCTTAACAACAAACATATTTATTGCTGTTAATCTGTTGTTCAACTATCCATTATGTCTATTCAGCTTTTAACTGTTTTGAGGAACCTCTGACCATTCATGGACTTGAAACACTGACCTTGGCATTGGGGATGTCTGTGGTGCTGCTACATGTTTAGCGCCGAAATGCTACCTGAGGCTATAACTTTGGTAACAGGCTAGCTACTTTTAGCACAACTAGCACACAACAACGGTCTATTCCAGCGTATCATCAGATTGTTTTGAAAACAAAAACGTAATTCCAGTAATTCTTGGCCAGTGGGCCAAGAAAAACAACTTTGTCTTCCATCGCTGTTGTGCGTCACATTTACTGGTGTACCAGAAACACACAATTATGAAGGTTCCGACCAGAATCTGTGTACGTAAAAACTTTAATGTAAAAAATGTTACATACCATTGAGTGTAAAAAAAGATGTTAGGAGTCAAGATGTTAGAGTTAAAATGGCATTTAGTTGTTTGTTTTCTCTTAGTTAATCAATCAAGTTGGTTTGTATGGAGAATCTCAGCAAGCAGGCCGTTCAAACTGCTTTACGTTACGAAAACATAAAATCAGCACAAACGCATCACACAGTCAACAGTTGAAAACCAGGAGCAGTCGTTGGTCAATGTTCAATCTATTACACTTTTTAATCAGACAAGCAGGTCAAAGCTGATGATTGATTTTTTTAAAAAGAGATTCGAATTTGGGAAACCTTTATGTATGAAAGCAAAAATATTCCCCCAGATTAATTTCCCCCAGATTATGGATAAAATCTCGTTTGTCTCAGTCTCGTGGAAACAACATCGAGCGTCGCGTCTTCTCGTCAGTCATTCCTACAGAACCGTTTGTCGCAGAGTCCATATAACGGCGAGTTCAAAACACTAAAGGGTCGGCAAATACAGGAAAAGGTCAGTGGCTCTGACATAATGCACCAAAGCCTAAAGAGCTACAGTAGATGGGAAGCTTTTGGCATCAGCTCGCGCGCACACACACACACACACACACACACACACACACACACACACACACACACACACACACACACACACACACACACACACACACACATCCAGGCTTTGCGCTCCCAGCACAGCCTCCAGGCTGGCACATGGAGCAGTGGGGGGAGGGAAGGCAGCATGCCCAAGGATGAGACTGAAAACACAGAGCGATCAAAGGATGGTAAGATGGCTGCACAGCTCTGCTGCCTGCCTGCCTGCCGCGTTCCCGTTCCCATTGCAAGGAACGCTTTCGTCATAAATCATGGCTTTTCAGTTTTCACTTTATGAAAACGCAATTACAAAAATAAAAAATTAAAACAAAAGATAAATTACAGTAGGGGAATTTCCTGGAAAAGCTCTTGGTGATGATTACTATTATTCCTGAAATTCTGTTTGAAACTCTCCAGTAAGCGTCACGTTACACGGCGTTGCACTTTAACCCGCGCTCTAAGTGACACAGTACACGGAGCCGATAGCACGGTCCAAGAAGAAATGCGTTAGCAATCAGGAAAAGACACAGAGCATGAGAAGGAGGGGTGTTGTGTGGAGAAGTGTTGACCTAATTCTGCTCAAATGGCTGCCTGCGTCCAATTGTTGGTGCCATAAACTGTGATGCTTGAGACCCGGGTTGAACCGGGCTTGCAGAGTAAACACAATCCAGTGTGCAATTTGCCCAGGTGTATAAATATAATGTACTGTTCAGGATCTACGTACGTTTTCTTTTCTTTCTTTTTTTTTTTAACCTGTGCTGTTTAACATGCTTGGCTCTGCTTGATGGGGGAGGAGAGGCAGTCCTGCACTGTGGTATAAAGGGGAAAAAAACTGGATTCATGGGAGGAAAGCCATGCATTAAAGGAAGCAGTAAAAAAAATCCTCTTCATGCTGAAAAGCACATTAATGACAAGCAGAAAATGGACACTAATGGGACATTTTTAACATAGACGAGAAAAAAGTTTACGTTACCGTAGAGATCCTTTTTTTCCCCTTTCACAAAGACGTCGTTATAGTTTGGTGTGGTTTCATAGTGCCATGTTAGCTTTAGTTGATTTTTACAGTGCGTTTGCTCATTTTCATTGGTTGTTATTAGTGCAAATGTCTCTGTTGTAGTAGTAGTTTTGGGTTTTTTTCCACACTTTTAACTGTTAGGTGCAGAATCCAGAAAATGTCAAAGTATTGCATTGTGAATACGTGCAATGAATACACAGCAGAAGATACAGTTTTCCAAAAATGTATTCAATTATTATTGAACAACTGAGTTAGGCGACGCCATTTTGCGGACCAGTGTGAATGCCACCAGGAGGATTATGGAGAGAGGTAATTTGCTGACAGATGATGTAAAATGCCTATGTGAGAAAAAAAACAAATCAAAAAATCAAAGTCACATCAGTTTGAACATGAAAACAAAGGATATCCTATAACTTCAATATGTTTGTTGGCTTTATAAACGCACAATGTAGTTCCAGTGAGTAATAGTTTTCCCCCATTAATTACCGTTTCTATTTATTCCACTTGACAAAAATGTTGAGTCAATTTCAGAGGTTATCCAGGTAGTTTTAGTCAACCAGAGTAGCACTTGCACAAAGGGGAACTTTGCTATACATCTGTCTGCACGTCTCTTCGTCTCCCTCTGTCTCCTGCTACTTGCTGTCATCGTTGACAGAATCCTACGTGGCACCAATTACCACGGTCTCACCCCGCCAGGTTGAGCAGAGCGAAGTCAGAGCAAGTCAAACGACAGGAGAGGAGCTCTTTAAGCTCCACTGGGAGGGTCAGAGCCTCTGACTTTGACTGGAACACAGGTCTCTGACCTCAGAGCCGGTCTCTTTTTGTGTTTTCGGACATTCCTGACATGTACTTTTCATTTTATTCTAAATGGCTCAGACGGTCTGTCGAGGACAAAACATCTCGACGTTTTGGCCTTTCAGGGGAAAGAATTTTAGATTTTATGGAAGTATTGAAGAGTGTTGGAAAAGGATCCCCACATTTCACACATTTATTTAAACCTCAATAAAGAAGTACATCTCAAAAACCTATATAATGAATACTTGCAATAATGGTAACACCGTATGAAGTCCCTCTCATGCCAAATGTCACATCAGGACCAGCTGGTATAGAAAATAACAGAATAACAAAGCTTTTGTTCAAACAAGAGGTCTCACTTTGACTTCAACTGTAGCTGTGCATTTTTCTTTCGTTTTTTTTTTTTTTTAAGATATATTTTTTTCTTCATTTGGTAAAGTTACTCACAGTGAGTAGAATATCCCAAAGTTTTATTCAAGTAAGGTTAGCTCCACTTCTTAAAAATATTACTCAAGTAAACTAAACACCAACTTGACCTGAAGTAACCTCTGGAATGAGGTGAGGCTCAAACTCCATCTTGTGTCTCTGTTCTACTTTGGAAAACAGCTCAGTCAGATTAAAGTGAGAACATTCACCAATAGGGATTTTTAAGGGCTCCCGCCCCCATGGATTTTCAGTTGGATTTAGACCCAGACTTTGACTGGGACGTTCTAATATACGAACATGCTTTTATGTGAACCATTCTTAGAAGATGAACCCCCAACTGCACCATCAAACATGATTCCCACACCATGAGTCATCTGCCGCTGCCACATGATTTCTGCCATGAAGTGCGTATGCTATATTTAACAGTTGCAATGTTTCTGACGGGAACCTGTTGCTCTGAACAATGTAACTTGTTAAAAAAATAAACCGGTGTTGTATACAAATGCACTAAAAATCGGATCAAACATATTGGCGCTTATCGCTGTGATGTGATGAAATGCTAAAAAATACGTTCAAAGTGCAGTACTTGATAAAGTGCTGCTAATAAAAAGTTCTTGGGTGATTTCAGCACTGGTCAATGTCTTACCTAGATTCCATGGAAGCAACAATAAAGGTATTTTATTACTAATGTAAGGCAAAAGGGAAAGGTGCCAGTATCTCTGTCTTGATTATTTTAGTTATCGATTAATCTGACATTTTGACAATCAACCGAATAAAAAAATAGACACCTTCCGCAGGGTTTTCATTTAAGTCTATTTTATGCAGGAACAGAAATTCACAGAAAGACGCAAATAAAAATTTTATTTCCCAAAATGCAGTAACACAGCATTCTTTGAGTCCTGTTAATGATTAATCGATTACTAAACTAGTTGATGATTATTTCAATAATGGATTAATCAGGGTAATTGTTTCGACCCCTGTCTTGATTTGAAAAGTATCTGAGTCAGATTTGCAGATGTCATGTTAAGTTATGCAAAAAAAATATCAGTACACAAGAGCTGCTCCTCATTGGTCAAGTTCATCAAAACCATCAGCTGATTCTGAAAACCTCAAAGCCTCCAACTCAGAATCAAACGTCGGAATCTGATCTGCTGTCTGCGATCGACAGACGGCTGATTCTTTGATTAGATTTTCCAAATCTGCAGTCAAACTCTGGAATGAGCGGAATTCATCTCCGGACGTCACCGACTTTCTGCGCTTTTGACCAGCCATCGTAAAGCACCGGTCGTCGACGGTTCATTGACCGCCGGGGAGTTTTACACAGAGAGCCGGGATTTACGGGAGAAATGCACACAAGAGCTACTCAGCTTTTACTTCTCCTTTCGCAGTAACCAGCGCAAACGCATTCCCCTCTTCTCACTCACCACGGCACTTTAAGGGCCCACTCTTTCGCTTTCCGTTTCTTTATGATATCATTCGACTCTCCTGGAGTTGTGTTGCTTTCCAGTCTGCTAAAAGTCCCCTGGCACAGTTGAGTGAGTAGTGAATGTGTCATCATTCACTGTACGAAGTGCAGAAACTTGCCTGCTCACACACAAACACTTTACAGCTGTAGCGCTGTCAAATTTCACAGAATCAATACGCCTTGTTTAGTAGCTGGGTGCTTCCCTGACCTCTGTGACCGTCCAGGGGAATTTGTGTTGGGAAGTGAAGTGGAGGGAGAGGTTCAGGACGGGGGGGCGAGAGAGACTACCAAGAGGGGTTTCATTCCAGACGTGGATATCAGCTCTTGACATGCCGCTACATGGCTTTACATGAACCGACCGATTTGAATTCATGCGAACAAAATGCCCTTTCCTCGCCCGGCGCAGGGCAGGGGAGGAAACAGCAGCAGATACTGCCAACAGTTAGATAAGCTAATTGCCTCCCTGACTGTCTAAATGAAAAGCCAATTGAGATGCAGCACCGCATCTGAGAAGCGACTCTCATCAACAATGAGAAGAATTTTAATGGTTTGCATCTCTCTCTCTCTCTTTCTCTTTTTTTATTTTTTTTGTTCTTCAAGTCAGGGACTGCAAGGTAAACAGCTCACCAGGACAATTTGCCTCCCAGCATAGATCCAGCCCCATTATCGCAGCGCGCGCACACAGAGCGGCTGCTGTGAAACAGCATTCCTGGAATCGTGGCCCGGGTTTTACGGAAAAAGACGAGAAAGGCTGCGAGGCGAGAGGATGTGAGAAATGAACCCAAGTAAGGGATGAACATGATATCAGGGGCGTCCAAAGCTTTTGTCACGTGGGCCAAAATTGCCCAGTCAGAAGTAGACGCGGACCAAGAAAGTAAAAACTAAACTGAAATCAAGCAAATAAAATAGTCTGATTTTCTTTTTATATAATGTGTTTTTTTTGTGATGCTCGCCATAGCTCCAAAACCAAAAGACTCTATAAAAATAAAGATTCGGATTTGGGTCATTTTCTTTAAAAACACTTGGTATATGTAGCCAAATTTGACACAGAAGCTGATTTGGTCTTTGAATAAACGTGGTTCTGCTTATCAGAAAAAGCATGGTTACTTGGTCTAAGGAACCAAAATTAATAAAATAAATTTGGATATTTATTTCATTAAATAAATACAAATATTTTTATTTATCTCATAACCAGCTCATGAACTGCATCCGTGACATCACACTAAGTGTTGAGAGATCATCAGAGATCATCCATCCGTTGTCTTCACCCTCTTCTCCTGGCCTGTCTTCGGGGGTCATTGGGTGAGAGGTGGGGTACATACAGGACACACCACACACACACACACCAGCTGTACCAGCTAAACCAGCTAAACCTGGCAATCATGTTTTTAGACTGCAGGCTGAAGGCAGAGCACCCAAAGGGAAGCAAACTCTATGATGAAAGACCCCAGGCTGGGATTTGAACCAAGAACCTTTTGGCTGTGAGGCACCAGCACCAGGAACTGCCTCATCGTGCAGCTAATCAAAGTTCCATTTTCTGCTCTATTCTGACAAGATATTGCTGTCTTTGACTATGGCAATGATCGACAATGAGTTCCACAATAACATCTCATGCATGGACACTTTCACAGACTGTCGAGCCATTAGCACTGTGAATACAGACGAGACAGCCAATTAGGGCCACATTGTTAAGCCCATGTGTAAAAATGAGAGTAGGAATTTGCCAAAAAACCCCAAAAAACTCTCAAGGACTGTTAGACATGGCAAATAAAGAAAAAGAAAATACTTTTAATGCTGGGAAAGTGGAGAGAGAAGGACAAGACGAGGTGTACTATGCCCTGGGCCAGACTTTAGAAAGGGCTTATGACGGCAGTAGCCCAGGGCTCCAATTTTCAGGAGATGGGGGAAAAGATTTTTCTTTTTTTCAATGAATGCATGTTTTGCAAACAATGTACTTTGTATAAAACTCAAAGACCAAATAATGACTTGTACTGTTTTAGGATTTTTGTTAACATAAACAATATTCACATATTTAAAAAATTACAAAGTTACAGTCGATTTTTTGGGGGAACAACATGGAGACACACTGAGCCTGCAGATACATACTGATATGAACCACTACCACTAAACTGTAGCTTACATTAGCAAAGCATTTTTTCTTCAATGGATGGGACACCAAGCTCACATCCTGGTAAAACCGACCCTGATTCGGAGACTTTCATCCGTCAGAGACTCATGGACTGCACCATGGAATGACTCAGTACACACAGCAAGACTGCATCTGTTTGGACACTTCCATACCCAGACACATTTGTTCAATGTCCTAAGTAACGTCCAGTGTGGTTTATGCATCATGGCATTAGTTCACAAGTTTATCCCCTCATCACATCTACTCATGTTCAGTAATCTCAACATGTCACACTTGCCTGGAGCTTTGGCTGGCCATAAAACTGAGCACATGTGGTAATGGGATTGAGTTCACGGTGGTAAATCCAGTCACATTGATTATATTTACCCACTTGTAATTTTCCATCAGACGACCCATCCTGATGCAGCGTAATTGGTCAAAATTGGCGTTTTGTAGCTTGTTTGGATCTCTGTCGCTGTGCGTTCCCCCTAAGGAACACGTCTTGTTGGGTCGGCCAACGAAACATAGCTACAAACGCAACGAAAGCCGTGATCGTCATGGCTCTTTTTTTATGGTAATCTGTACCATAAAAAAAGGAGCAGGTGGCAGAGTGACGGACAAGGTGTAGTAGGAGATTCGGGAGCACTGTGGGAATTGCTGACTGCACGAGAAGTCCAGACACCGAAAAGTACTGATGTTTTTGTGGATAAAAATCCAAATATCCAAATTACCACTTGAGTCTTAGATGATTCCTGTCATTTTTGTCTGACTATTTAACCACGGAAAACTTCTCAGTTATTTTTGCGGGGGGGCAGGGTTCCGCTAATTTCTGACAATTTCAGAGGATGTCTCACTTCCAACATAGCAAATGTATGCTTTTAATTATGGAAAATGATTATTTTTTTCTTATAAATTTTAGGAAACAGAGAGTGCCCGTTTTTTGTGATAAAGTGCGAAATTGATCTAAAAATGTGAGGCTTCTACTCTTCCATATCTCCTTTTATCTACCATGCCCTTGTGCTCCGTCGTAGGTAGGTGCCCCTATATATGTATATATAAATCTTTTTATAACTGAATGATGAATGCCAGGCTGAGGTCCATTTGCTGTGCGATGTGTTGTGAAATGTCAGCCTCATTACCGTAGGCTCCCTTCAAGTGTGAGGTTCGGGGTGTTTGTGAGCATATGACCATTTCGACAAACACATGATCCATGCATAAGAGGCGACGAGTGGATTCGAGTGTCTCTCTTTGCACCCTGCAGAGAGGGCTTTACTGCTCCCACCTCAGCTGTATTCAGGACAGAACCACATACTTGTGGTTTTTACTAGGACCTTATCACATTTCTGATAGTCGGGGATTTCTATTGCTGCTTGTCTCGTGGAGAAAAGCGAGACAAAATCCCAGGAATCACACAATCAAGTGGACGAGGGTTTGGGGGCTAATTGGAGTCCGTGAGGTTTTCAGCCTGTCGAAACGCACAGAATCTGAGCATGGAGTTGTATGTCAGCGTCTGTCTCTCGGGTCAAATCCATCTGCCTGGGAGATTAAAAGGCTTCAATGTGTGAAAAATCAGAGCAAGGTCAGAAACTCACGAGTAAAAACCAGAATAAAACGATTGACCTAGTCCGACACCAATATCTGAGAATCTTTTGGACTCCTTCCACAATCAAACTTTAATCGAATTTCCAGGCATTTTATGTGGCGGACTGACACAGAACTGAGAAGAAGGTGGAGAAATACACTTTTGGTTTTCGGTAATGTTCCTAAATTTCAGAGAAGCAACTAGTAGCTCAGGCAACTTAGTTGGGTGAATCTGTTGACTCGACAACTCTCGGTTTCAACGGAAAGTAGGAAGAAGAAAGCTACTTTTTTTGTCCTCAACATACTTTGAAACAACGCCATCAGGTTTTCTCATACGGCTTTGTTTTCATGATGGGATTTTATTTTGCTGTTCTGCGTATTGACCCGTTGTGAAGCCCGTCTTGTTTACCGAGAGGGTAAACAGTGAAATGAATGTGCGGGTCACTAATAGGGTCACTTTCTCTGCATCCTTGCTCCTCCCAAGGTCCACTTCCCTCTGGTCCTGCAGCTCTGTCACTGTCACCTCCCCCACAACCCACTCTGGCCCATTTCCCCATGCCCAACTTTTTGATTACATGCTGGTAATGAGAGGTCTAGACATGCTTGATCAGGATTATGGCCTGGCCAGGCAGGGAGAGCGAAGTCAGACGGAGAGAGGGAGCTTTAGCTCGGACATTTACACCGCCGTGGGCTTGGGAAGGTCACCAGGAAGCAAGGGCGGAGGTGTTTGAGGAATGTAATGCAAAAAGCGGAGGATGTAGAGGGGATATTAACAAATGTAGCCATCATAAAATAATCCCACGTCTCTCGTATAAAGCGGTTTTAAACCAATTTGGGTCTCGTTCGCGCGCGTCAGAATGGTAATTTGTTTAAATGCAAGTCACCAGACTTGTGAAATAACTCAACAAGGCCAGGGAATTGTATTTGCACGGCACGTTTTGTGTACAAGAAGATTCAAAGCGCTTTCACAGACAAACCAAGAAGCAGCTATTCCATAAGTAGGAATGAGACACCGAAACACAAGTCATGATCGACTAAATTAGAAAAGAAAAACAACAAAAGGAGAAAATGTCATGTGTGTCAATTTTTGATGATGGCGCTCAACAAAATGCAATGTCTTCTTTTACCGGTTCCATCAGTAACAAACATCTCCTGTTGAGGCAAAAGACGTCTGAAAAAATTTGTTGAGCAAAAGCAACGACAAAAAGATCGAGTTTTCTCTAAGCAACATATTTTACGTTTTGAATTATGACGACAGCCAGCCATCTGCTTTCCATCAGTGCCCCTCGAAGAGAACACTTTGACATCTCGACCCCTGTGCGTCTCTGTTTGTTGACCCCTTTCCCTGCGAGCTTTCGTTTGTCGCTCCGGATCACGGGTGTTGTTGTAGGTGGCCTTCTTTCATTCGGAGTCCCGGCGCAGAGATCGACAACGCGCCGCCGGAACACAGATCGCACGCCCGAAGCCTCCAGATGGATCTTATTCACGGCGGTTCACCAAATATCCAAGACGAGGGCATGCGATCCCGACTGCGGGAACTTCCGGGCCGCGGCGAAAATATGCGGACAGACTGAGAAAACAGCATTTAGCAAAAAAAAAAAAAAAAAAAAAAAAAAAGAAACAGGAAAAAAAAGGACTACTCGGAATGCAAACCCACAACACCTTGTTGTTTGCTGCCTCTGTTCTGGATGGACATCGTATTCTCTGAGGCGCCTTAAAAGAAAAAAAAAAAAAAACCTTGACATGTTGACATTGCTGCCTTTGCGTGGGATTTGGGAGCCACAGTAGTTACAGAGTAAGCTGCCACTATTTACCTAAAGGAATGCCTGACGTTTCACATGCATTCTTAACATTGTCACAAACACTAAAATACCATAAAAAAATTGAAAAAACCCACAAGAAAACCAAATATATTTACGATGCGAAAGTAAAGCACTTTTTGAGTGTTTTATTGAACAGAATTGTAATATTTTAACTTGTTTTTCACTTTTTGTTTTTAGATAAGTCACCCATATAGTATGAAAACATTATCTTCTTTTTTCCTTCTGAGGCCGTTTTCTTGTATTTCATTGTTGCGACATGGACTTCCCATGAATATCACTGCAGCCAGATACATGTGGGTGTTGAAAGTGAGAAATGCATCAAAATGACTGACAGACTGAGAGAACGAAACCCGTTGTAGGTTTTGGGTTTACAATGAATCCACTCCAGACAAAAGCTGGCAAGAAAAACAAACAAACAAACAAACAAAAAAACTCCCATTGTTTCATACATGACATTCATACAGACACTCTACCAGCACTTTGACAATCTATCAAACTACATGGTAATTTGATAGATTTGATCGCTTTGATAGAGTCGTGTGCACACTCACTGAGAGTTGTGGATCATGTCTTGAATCAGGTAAATTTTAGATGAATATTATATTATCGGTAATGCTTTATTCGAAGGGGTGTGCATTAGACTGACAATGCAGTCATAAACATGTCATAACACCTGCCAGGAACATGAAGGAGTCTTTGTGAATGTCTGACTGTTGCCATGAACTGTCAGTCAGCAAATAATGACACTTTTAGTGCAAAGTAGACACTTTGAATGGACGTTTAAGGCAGGTTTTAACCCAACTTTGTAGTTAAAGTGTCATTATTTACTGACAGATCATTGACATTTACGAAGATCTCTTCATGTTCATGACAGCTGTGATGTCATGTTTATGTCAGTCTTAACCTTTCAAATAAAGCTTTACTATACAAGGTGTGAATGTTTTAGTTTTATAAAGGCTCCAGTTACTTACAGTTTTTCCTCAGTAATGACCATTTTTGATTCATCTCAGTCGACAAAAATGTTCCCCGAGTTTCAGTCTTAGCTAACTGCCTCTCTTTAAAACGTAAAGAAAGCAAAGACGAGACATGCACAAATAAACCCTTTTCACTTTTCGGGACTCTGACTGTGCCGGACTTAAAAAGTTAATCGCCTGCAATAATTAGTTTGAGCTTTTGTGTGGGTTGTGGTTATTCGCTCTCTTTTCTTTTTTTGTTTTCCTCCACGCACTACTTTTGGATTCGGCACGTAATCCGGCTGGATTTCCGGATGTGCGTGTTTTTATCTATTTGTTTCCCTGTCAGTGGACTTAGCCCCCAGACGCTTCCTGAAAAGCTTAAGATCTCATGAGGCAGGAAGTGGAGAAGTGAAGATCCATTTAGCTCAGTTGAGAGATTCTGGCCTCAGGTCTTTGCTTTCTGGTGGGATTATCATCTTAATGCTTTTGACATTCCAATTGAGATTTTTATTTTATTTTTTTTAATATGACATTGATGCTCGCCGCAAAGCAAAACCAGGCAGACTGCGCTTTCTCTTAATTCATTCAAGTAACAATCCCTCCCTCCATATGTTTCGCTATACGTATGTCAGACCACTATGTCAGAACTATTGCATGAGAAAAAAATAGCTAAAAGATGAGTCATATTCCTGACAAATTTAAGTGACTCATGTCATCCTCCATCCATCCATCGAATAAACTCTTATTAGGGGGCTTCATTGGTCATTGGATGTATGTTCTGGACAGGTCACCAGTCCATCGCACTGCAAAAAAGATAGACATAGGACAAGCAACCATGCACGCAGTCACACCCAAGGGTGAGATGGAGAGACCGATTTATCAAACAGTCATGTTTTTGGACAGAGTACCTGAACAGGACCGGTGCATGTACAGGGAGAACATGTGCAACTCCATGCAGAAAGACCCGAGGGACAACAGTGCTCCCAACTCTGCAACGTTTTACAGAGTTGCTCACCTGATTCAATTAAGAGTGACAAAATGGCAGAATCATGGAGAACTCAGCAGGCCAAGTACTTTAGTACGTCACTGTTTAACACATTAGATATATATATATATAAACTATATGTGCCTCAACAACAACATTGTAAAATAGTAACAAAGAGCTTGTCAAACATAATTCAAATAATGAGCCAGCAGTTGTTACAGTGGAATATCTTGGCTGATGTGTAAATGGATGTGTTGACTTACACTTGCGCTTTTCTGTCACAGACCGTGACAGACTGGAGTTGTCGGAAAACCCAGAACTCACACCCCGTCCGCATTCACAGCTCCTTCTTTTCTTTTCACACACACAAACGCACACACACACACACACACACACACACACACACACACACACACACACACACACACACACACACACACACACACACGTACGCACAAGTACGGGGACTGTGGGACACCAGGAATGATAATAGAGACATGCTAATGTGTGCTAATGATGCTGTTATCTCCTGACGAGTGCAAATGGAGTGAGAGATTAACAACGGTGCGACAGGGAATGAGGTGTTGTCGGCTCGCCGGCACATGTGGTTGAGCGAGTTGTGTTTTTGTGTCTGCTGGCCGTACTGTAAGGAAAAGGCGGAGGACTTAGTTTGTGTGAGCAACTCTACTTCCCCTCGGCCTTTGACCTCTCCCTGCCTGCTGAGCGTCCCACAGGAAGACACGCTGACCCCCTTCGGGGAGCGGAAGAGTGCGTGCGTGTGTTCGCACTCGCACTGCTTTCTCAGCTCTGCATGGCGTTTACTTTTTGCCTCTCTCTGAATCGCGGTTGTGATCCGGCCAGAGCTCACGCCGCTTAGGTCGGTTTCACTTGAAGCCGTGCCATTTAATCGCCGCTACAGCAGCGTTTTTTTTGTTGTTTTTTTTTTGGTTGAAGAGCCTCCTCGGTTTGAACATGTAGCCCATAGAGCCACGTGTCTTTCACGGGCTTGCATCATGAACGCCCACACACTGTGGACCTTCACACTCACTCCTCTTCAGACGCAGCGGCATCTCACATGCCAGAGCTGGGTCTCAAAGAAACACGTCAAAATTCGCTGGGAACGGGGAAGGAAAGCGAAGACGCTCGTCTCTGACGTGACGCCGCCGGGATTTCTGTAAATTAAATGAGGCGTTTCTCACTAATGTGTCCTAATGCATCTATAATCAAGCACCCCACTCCTTCCAGAAGTTCACTTTCACTCCAGGCCCCGTTAGCCTGTCACAGTCACAGAAATATATAGCAAAATCAATGCTGTTGTGACATGAAGTGGCAGATTTTTATGATATATAGGTCGCTGGAATGAATGTTTGAGTAGTGTGCTTTGCAGTGCTGGTTTTCTATTAGACACAGAAGCGTTGTACATTCAGACCTCTGTTTGACGAATGGCAAATATTTGAATTTTACCCTCATCCAATTTTGTGGAGTCTGGCAGAAGGAGTTGACGTAACCAAGGCGACTGGAGTCGATACCAGTGTAAGTTGTAAGAAGAATGAAAAGTGCCTATGTTTCCATCCAATTGTCATGCAAATGATGAGCAACTCTTTAAAATGTCACAAGGGAGTTAAAAAAAAAGAAGTGTTTCCATCTGCTGGTTTGGAGTGAGTCAAGCAGGCTATGCAAAGTGTCATTTTGTCAGTGGTTGACGCCACGCATGGCTGAGATAAACAGGAAGTGGAGGCTGCAAGCATCTATCACACGTTTCAGAAAAAATGGAGAGGCTTTCAGGAATTTGTTGGAGAAGTTGTGATTGGTCCTCAATGTCAGCGAGAATCAGAGAAAGAAATGCAGTTTGAATGCAGATACAGCCGATCGGTTATGTGAGGAAAATGTTCGACATGTCGGAACTTGTGCGGCAAATGTGTTTCCATTTCCCCTTTAGCGCATCGACTCTTTCTTGGAAAAGACCAAAACCGCCTGAAGCAGGTCTAAAAACGTTTGAGAAGTCGAGGAAGGCGTTTGGAATTTTGCCTTTTCCATCCACTTTTTCTAGCGCAATGCTTCAAGACGTGCACAAAAAATTGGAAACGTGGCTAGTGTGAAGAAGGCGGCCTCTCGTGTCTGAGGTGAGTCATCCAGGTAGGAAGTGTTGGTCTGAACCGACAGCTGATAAAGGATCAGAGGACTTCTCGCTTCATAAGTAAGCACTGAGGAAGCACCGGGAGCTTTTCAAAAAGAGACATCATTTACTGCAGCTAGTGTTGACAATCAGACATGGAGTGAGAGTCCTGCATGTCCTCTTACGGAGAGACTTGACATGAGGGTTGAACTCGGATGATTTAGCAGTACTGAAGAGCATCTCAGCAGTAGAAAATATAGGAAATAAACATAACCCTTCCTGGACCGCAACAAGCCTCTCTGAATCTACTCAGTCCCTTTACCTTGCATGTTTCACTTCTGTACCTCAAAACATGGAAACGTAAAAGTCCGAATGTCTAAAACATTCCAATGTTTTAGACACAGAAAGTGTGTTGTTTGTACCCTGGCTGCATGGTTGTTGACTTATTCAATTTAGGTTTGGGAATCAGTTTAAGTCATTACTGCTGCTGTCAAGCTGACGTCGCTTATGCAGACCTCAAGTATGACCTTTCAGGTCATCCTTGCTACATTACGTGCTCAACATAATCTCACATTTGTTCAAGGTGCATGTTTAGCTGTGAAATAACAGAATTCAAAATCCAGAGGTTTCTGAAGTGACCTCAGATAAACCCTCTTGACTCATCATTTTATCTAATTATATACACCCACATCTAATCTGTCCTTGGCTTATCTAATCTTCAGAGAATAATTGGGAACGCTTTATTTGAAGGGGTGTGTATACTGTCATAAACATGACGTTAACCACAGTGTCCGCAAATAACAAAAATTTGACACTTTTGATGAACTTTTAATGTACCTGCTAGTACAACTTTACATTACAGGTGTCGTTTACCAAAAAATGAAAAGTTGGCCATTTTAATGGACGTCTAATGCAACTTTTAGTACAACTTTGCATGAAAAGCGTCATCATTTACCGACTGACACGTCATGACAACAGTCATTGACGTTCATGTTCATGATACGGGTTATGTCATGTTTACGGCACTGTCATGTCAGTGTTATGCACACCCGGTCAAATAAAGCGTTACCGAATAATTACAAAACATGAAACGGCAAATTAACACGTGCCGTTTCATTTAGGGTTCGGAGCACAGAACAGAACAGAACACACTCTTGTGAAAGTCGCTTATGAAACTCGTGACTGTTCATGTTCTGCAAGGTTTCAGTACTGCACTTGATAAAACTCGATCGCGGTACACATGGTTGAGTTTCTGCATCGTTTTTGATGAGAGTCACACACTTCTGAAATGTTTAACCCTTTGTCATGCGAGATGTGTGACACAAATATCATTCATATTGACCCAGTTGAGTTACACGGCTCCTGTTCTCCAAAACTCACCTCATTTGTGAAACTCACTCTGGGCACGACATCGTCGACTTGACATGTGACTTATGTCCCAAACAGGCTCTAACCTTAGCGGCTGTGGCAACAGAATGGGAAGAAAGAGAATCAATTTGATTGGCAAGAAAATAAGGCCAGGATGGTCAAGAAGAAGCAAAAATTCTACAACTGGTTGCTTCTATTTTTGCAAGAACCGAGGCAGCAAAGGAAATCAGGACGTGTTAGTTTCCCTAAAGCTCTTAGGGAATAACTAGCAGTGTCAGTGCTTCAGATCTCTACATTTTCCTTGGTGTCCTCTTCCGCTTTCTCGCCTTGTTCTGCCATACGTGTTGCCAATCTACAAAAGCCGCCTCTCTCTTCCTCCATCATCCACGGCCTGCTCCCCAGGTTTGCTGCTCGAGCTTCAGAGAATGGTTGGCTGGTCGTAGCTGGGGAGGAGGGCGGGCGATGGCTGGCCTTGCACGTTTCGAAGCCGGTGAAATATTCATGCATATGTGACTGCTTCTCTGTGCGCGCGCAACTTCACGTGTACCGCCTCCCGCTCCGTTTGATTACAGTACTTGCGTCCATTCACGTTTGTGACGCCAAACGGAATGGACGTCGGAAAATGCGCGGCTCGGCGAGTTACTGTGCATGTGCTGCGCTTCCTTTTTTTGTGCCAGGTGATGTGTGAGAGCTCTGTCATTTACTCCAGCTCCCTAAAATAAGACCCGGTCCATCAATTACCCATGAAATGCTCTGCACACGCTCTCATGGTCGACCTAGGGTGGAATTAGCAGGACATGCCTGCTATTTTCCATAATAATATACAATGCAGTCTGCAGCCAAAGAATATCCATTTATGGTCTCATATTCACTGTGTCTGATCTGAGTTGGAGAGATTATGAGCCTCAAGAAAATTCAGTCTCAAGTCGTCTCAGACGTTCGATGCACAGCCGCATATTGAAACAGTCAAATCGACCACGTTTGTTCAGTGTTTGGACAAAAACAACGGTGGGTAAAGACCAGTGAAGAGCCACCTGCCTCTTTCAGTGAGCCGTCACCCATGAGTTCAAGCTCTGCTTCACTTTCTCACCCCCACCGTCTCTCAGAGGTTCATTGAACAGCGGATGCCCTTTTCTTCATCTGTCTCTCGTCTCTAAACCTCTTCTTCACGGACTAGCAAAACACACGTCAACACACACATGTGTGCGAACACTCACTGACATGCCCCACCACTGCCAGTTTCCCAGCGCTCCTTCTCTTCGCCGCCCCCAACCTCTCACATCTCCTCAGCCCTCCTATCCCCCCTCTCTCTCTGTCTCCGTTCTCCCCCCTCTTCCCCTCTGTTGCTGAGTCGACCGAAGGCAGCGGTCGGTACATGTATAGCCGGTTGCTATGTGGGTGCCATGACAACCGTCATGAATTCGACATGGCGCTCACGTAGCCAGGCGGATGTGAGCCTTTGTGGATGCAGAGCGCTTCAAATGGCGCTCACGTATCCAGAGAATGAAACTCTCGAGGGGAGTTGGGTATAGATTCAGACGCTTCCTCTTTTTTTTTCAGTTTCTTTTTTTTTTTTTTTTCAATGCACTTTGTGCAAATAGGGAGTGGCTTTTTTTGTGTGTGTTTGCAGGCTGTACAACCGTGCACGATCAGATCAGTGTCAATAGTTTTCATTGTGTGCAAAAGCAGGAAGACCGTCTCTATTTCCCACAAGCATGTGATGTATGAATGTTGCCACCGAATCAATGGTTATATTAATCATGGATCGAGAGCTCCCCACAGAATATTGATGCTCTTGTTCTTTGGTCACACTTTGGCATTTTATGTGTTTTAAGATCAGACAATGATAACATGAGTAAACATGAAATGTAGCTTTCAAATGATGACCTCTCACATAAAAGCTATCCACACCCATTTTACCCTTTATTTTGGCGACAACAAGATTTTCCTCTAACTTAGAAGTCTTTTACATCATATTCTTAGTAGAATTTACATTTCATTGACACATTTTTACACTGGAGGGTCTTTTGCATCTGAATTAGATTTAAATCTGGACTTTAGCTAGGCCACTGCTGGCCTGGCCATTGTGTTCCTGCACAGCTCCACTCGATTCTCCTTTCCCTTCAGTGGTCTGCCCGGGATTTGTCCCACCGAGTTCAATTTCTCTGGCTGAATTCCAGATGGAGGGGGCCATGAACGATGACATTGATTTTCTGCTTTGTTTTAGGAGTCTGCAAATGGTAGTTTAGCAGTGGCGACGCAGGAAGTGTAGTTTTGGAGCCAATGCAATTTCTGCAGAGGTTCCCTGAGGTAACGTCTGACATCTCAGTCAAACGATAGCAATTGGATAAAGTCAGAGCCAACAGTTTGAAACTTCAGCAGAGTTGGCGTAGAAGAAGAGGCTAGTTTTCTTGTTTTCTTGTTTTTTTTTACCAGGCTATCGGTCACTGAATTAACTTCATTAGATTTTATTTAACCTTTGGAAGTGGACTTGAGGGCGTGCTTTGGATTATCGATTTAGTGCATAATCAGTGTTTGTAAGATAAAGGTTTTAAGAACCTTTGGGATTTTCTTGTCAACAGCAAAACTCATGATTCTGCCAACAACGGCAAGTTGTTCAGGTTCCAAAGCAGTCCCAGACCTTCACAGCTTCCAAAATGTTCCAACTTCTCTCTCGTCGGTCCAAAGGACACTGAGCCCAAAGATTGTCGAGAAGGTCTGTAGTAAATACGAGGCAAGTCTTTATTTTCTTTTCATGGCTAGTCATGGTTATTTCATTAGTCAACAAGGGGGAGAAATTGTTTATTTCACAGGAAAGGTGTAGAAAACTATGTTCTACTTTTCTGATGTTAAGATCTGTTGGATGATCGGAAACGTGCGATGGGGCAAAAAAATAAAAACAGAAGAAATCTGCAAGAGAGCCTTTTTGCAGCACTGTAAAATATCTGATATTTAAGATAATACAATATTATATCATGTGTAATATTTAAGACAACTATCTAAAGACTTAACTCTGATAGATTTCCTATGGGAAGCGACAGAATACAACTTCAGTTCCATTTTGTGGCTTAAAGTTGGTTTCAACATCTCATGTTGACTGAAAATAATCTTCTGAGAGGGGAAAAAATAAGATTCCACCTCTTCCCACGACTTAAAATAGAAACCGCTTCAGCTTCTCTTCAAATTCTCCTCTGTTAAATCGGTTGCACAACGTCTTGCTGTGATTGCTCGCTTGCGAAGAAGAGCTCCGTGCCCATCTCATTGTTCGCATTTGTCAGCTCCTCTACATCGTAGGAGTTGTCACCGTTTCCACTCCTACATCCCTGTTGCTACAACTGATGCAGATAGAGGCTCTGCCATCTGATGCGCTCCACTGATGTCCTTGTCGTCAAAAGTCTCCCTGACTGCACCCCAGAGATATGTCTCTCTGCAGACGATATGGGACTGGACAGAATCTCCTGCCAGTAGATGCAGAGAATGTTGAAGTTTGAGTAGTTATGGACGCTTGATAATGAAGAAAGAATTTCAAGTGGTGGGTGTAACGTTCAATGGAGCTTTATTCCAGGGATGCACGATAATATCAGCATATCAGTATTAGAGGTAAAATTTAATATCGCCCATCCCCTCAAAATTATTCAGATATAAAAGCTGTTTTTATATGAAAAACTAGTTACAATGATGCCTGCAGCACAGCACAACATCATTACAAGCTGTTGAGTATTAATGCACGACTGATGTGTGATGTGTTTCCACTTTCTGCTTGTGAAAGAGGTTGAGTTTAGTTTTGTGAAGATTTACAAATATGCATCGATTAAGAGTCGTCATTGTCTCAGAGAGAGCAGATATCACGAGAAACTCTGACATGATGCAAGTTGAAAGAGTTTTATCATTTTCAGCCTCCGTTTTAGCATTTGCATTTGGTAGCAGGCTAAATTGACTAAGATAATGCAGTATTTTAATTCTACAGTCGAGAAAGCCATATAGTTTCAAGTAAGTAGCTACAGGAAAAAATATATCGATATTGGTATCAATTATCGGGCAAGTGAGTTTTAGTGTATCAGCATATCGACCAAAAATGCAATATTGTGCCGTCCTATTTTATTTTTTTAGCTTGGGACAAAATTACTTGGACAGATTCATTACAGTCTTCAGTCTTTGGCTTTAGGTTGATGAGAACATTTTTCACCAAAACACACAGAACCCATTTTGTTCTTGATTTCCCCTGTGATGTCATGCAATGAGGCCTTAAAACACGTCTGCCGGTGTGCCTCCATTTTGAATTTTTGGAAGTTTACACAGCCACAAAAAAATCAGCCTTCGGGTTTTTCAAACCATGCTGAGCAGTAGTGGTGTCGATGTAAACTCGATGAAAGCGGTTTTACAATAAGTAGTATGCAAATACACCACAGCATCTAGTTTCAGCTGTATTTTTAGCATCCAGGCTTTCCGATTAATAATGTAAAAATGGAAACACGTTTGAAGTGGCGGTATGATTTTCTGTTATGAGTCACCCAGAGTGAGGCGCGCTCACGCCTTCAGACCTCGCGGTCTTCATCAGGTGCCTTTAAAGGAAGCGGTTGTAAGGACTTCAGAAAGAAAGGAGGAGGAGGAGGAAGATGTGAAAGTCACACCACCAGCCGCAGCAGAGCTCAACCGAGACCAGATCAAGAGGGAAAGGAAGACACCTGATGAGGTCTGAGCAGAAGACCGGCGGTAGGGCACAGTCGGACTCTCCAGAACAGCAGCGGCCATGTTCAGAGCGGCTCAGACCGCGAGGCAATCGCACCGCTTCACTGTAATCTGTCCCCGTGTCAGTCCTGCCAACTACTGTCCACATGCCCCTTCTCACCAACAAATACGTCTGGCGCAGATTAGCACACAAAATGTCTTTTTTATCCTCTCCTCGGCACATTCAAGATCCTTTCATCCGTACTCCAGAGATTCGTACACGGCTGTTTTCACAGGCTCAGTCATCGTCGTACACAAACACCCGCCCGCGCAAATTCACACGCTGTTCAGCCACATCGGGCGCTCAAGGAATTAAAGGGATCCAGCTTGAAGGTTGGAGGCCCGGCGTTCTAAATATATGCTTTCTCCTTTCTCACGTTGTTATGCAAGCTATTAGGAAGATTGCTTTGGGGGGCAACAATAGAAAATTGATCATTTCAAAACATTTTGAGCTGATTTTACAACTTTGAGTCATCACATCCGTCAACTCTCTCAATCCCTAGTAGATTTTTTTTTCTTAGACTTAAATGTGCCATTTCATCACTTTGGCCATTTTTTTGCCCCAGTCTTAGGTCTCTGTATCCTTCGCCCTTGTGCATTATTACAGTTGCAGGTGTTATTATTCTACCCCGTTTAATATCTGGCTACATGTCAAAATTTTTCTACAAAGCGGTAGAGTGCTATAACTTATTTCAGTCCAGTAACATAACCAGTTCATCGTGTCTACAAACAAACTCAGAAGGATGCAGTGACTGTTCTCTCACCTGTTTTTTTTTTTTTCTTTTCTTCCTCACACACACAACTGCACACACTTGTCAGTGTAATGCCTCAGGGTTTGCTTTGTCATTACCAAGTGACAAATGACCTCGCGAGCAACTGCTACATTAAAATGGAACGTGTTTTTAGAAGCTGGAGGGAAAAGACTCCGCGTTCGCTGATCTAAACTTAGAAGGGTCCAGACAAGGTAGAGAAAGATTACTTTCGCCGGCACGTAATTTCATTCTTACCCCCCGCCCCAAGTTCAATCTGTGTCATTAAAGTTGTTGGCTTGAGGCTGACAATCATAATTTTTATAGCTGTGTCATTGTTGTTTTTTGTTCAAGGCTCTCCTCCAATTTGAACCTTTCGGAAAGTCCTGAAAAGTTTTCAGAGCATCTCTTCAGGAGTCGCAGAGAAATTCTGAAACTCGTCACGGGATTTTGTCACGAGTCACGCGAACGGACATGCAGTCGAAAGACGACGTGTGCACGTAACCGTCATGTCTCCCCATTTCTGACGTGGAATCAGACTAAACCTGCCCCGTTTTAGGTCGGTTTGTGTATTTGTTTCTATTTCGTTTCTGGTTAACCGATCCTACTGGTGAGATCTGAAACGTCTTCAAGCCACGGATCTGTAGAATCAACTCCTCTGTTGCTCTAAGGACGACGGCGACAAGGTCGTGACGACTGACTTTCCAAGTGAACAATCGTCGCAAATTATTTCAGACCAGCCACGCGAGAGCACACCACCGAGACGTCCGATTCACCAAGTGCTCCAAGTCAACGCTTTGATGCATTTGTTCATGAGGGCTCACGTCTTCGCTTCACTCGGCGATCCTCGGATGTCCATACGCAGCTTGAAGAAGGCCCATCATGTGGTCACCACATTAAGACGTAGAAGCTCTTGTTCTGCCCGTCTGCTCCAATAAGAGTTAACAACAGAGCACTGGAAGCAGAGAAAATGATAAACAACGGCGCAGCCTGTTATCTCTGTGACAGTATGATAGGTTGGTGTTTTACAATACAGTGATTTACACTTGGTGTGTTACAAAGATATCGCAGCTATAGAAACGGGGAGGGGACAGAAGAAGAAGAAACTTCTGCGTTGGTCAGCGCGCTGCCCCTCCGCATCCAGAGGAAACCGTGTCACACACACGCAGAGCTCGAGATTTGTAGCTAAGACTTTTTTTTCTTTTTCTTCTTTGTTGCTTTTCGGTGTTATTGAACAGCCCAGCTGCCTGCTGAGCCACACCAGAAAATAGAATTGGGGTTTTGGAAACAGGCGTCTCTGGAGCCTTCAGACCTGTTTGTGCCACAGCTTTTTCTAGCTGAGCTGCAGCCTAGAAACAAACAAAAAAAAAAACATAAATAAATCAAATAAAGTATAGAAACAGTCAAAATGCAAGCAGTTAGCTGATTTTAGCCAGTCAGTGTGGGGTAAACGTGATCACATAAATATGACAAATTTGTTGTTCTTAATGTGGATTCATTGGATTTTTATGAACATATTATTGCGACGTCAAGGGTAAGACCAAGACAGAGCGGTGCTTATTTGTGAAGTAGAAGATGACATAATACGGGTTTTTTTTAGTTTTACAGTTTTACTAATAAAGATAAGAAAAATAAATAAATAAATAAGTGCTTCTTGAAACTGGATTCAAGCTCCCTGATGATTGGATGATGAATGGGTGATTCGTGCATTTCCCTCCTGGTCTCTTTCTCTGGAATGCCCAGTGTGTACTTTTTATGGGCAGAAGTCAACAAACCTCATCAGGGAAACAGACAATTATTTTTGTTTTCAAGACAGCGAAGGTGGAATTTGTGGAATTCGTCCTGGGAAGGAAACAAACACTTTAAGAATGTCTCAAGAAAGTGTAGAGAAAAAAAATATCAATTTTTTGTTGTTTTTTTTTTCTTTTCTAGTTTCTAGAACGAGAACGAAAGTCTGCAGTCATTTCGATTCTGACTGAGATAACGAAGTAACTGTAAAGTACGTGCACATAGCTCTTGTTCAGGAATGCAGGCAGAGGATCCTCTTGCGTCATTTTAGTTTTGCACTTGTAAATATTTGCATGCGTGCAGCAGCGCGCAGAAGCCAGTGGGCCAGTTGCGTATCTCTGTGTCTGTGGCCCTCTGCACTTGTTTATGTCTCTTTCTGCCAAGCTAGCCCTGCAGAGCAGAGCACAGAAAAACCTCTGTTGTGTTTTCTGTGCAGTCGCTCTTGGACAGCCTGGTGAGAGTCGCAACAATGAGGATCAGGGATCAGTGAACAAGGGGACTGGCACTTTTTTCTGATGCCTGTTCAGGCTGGATAAACATTCCTGAGATTTCTAGCAGATTTTGGAAAAAACAAAAAAGCCATAACAACTTTAATTTATAGACGTTGTTATGAGAGGGTGAAAAAAAACGCCCTTTCAGAAAGACAGCCGTAACTCTGGTATTTGCTGGTCACCTTTTAGCTAACGTGACCTGCATCCAACCGCATCACTCAACTCACTCTGTTAGTTCTTAATGTTCTGCTGGTTTGCTGCATAAGTCAACACACCTGCGCTGCTCTGCACAGCGGCGCTCATGTTGCGTATAAAAAGGCGGCTCGGAAAAACAGGTTATGACGCCTTAACAGATTAAACCGTTTTAACTGCTGAAAACAGTGACGAAGACACAGATACGGGACGTGTGGAAGCCCCTACAGTATCAAATTGATATCGGAATAACAGAGTTGGCCATTCTAAGGTGAAAACAACAAACAGCTTCCGGTCCAGTGGGGCGTGGGGGGTGGCAAGGGGAATAGCTGACTCTGTGGGTCGGCAATTCCCCCCCATAAGTCCCCCGATGCCGCCGGCCCTGGACCAACTCATTATTTGACAATTCTGTCTAAAATATTTCTGAGCCATTAGGCAACACATCATGTAGCTTTTTTTTTTTGTAAGTGGTCGTTTTACATTGTGAACAAACGAGTCTGTGTCGGCAGAGTTCCTACTATTTGGACACGAGGATGCACAAGAAAAGAAAACAAAAAAGGCTTGTTGAGTTTGCAACAGCGAGCAGAGTTCACATTTGAATCACGGTGACATTTATTGTGATCAGAAGTTATTTTCAAATGCCTTTAGAGGAGGAATGTGGAGGAAGGGGGCAGATGACAGTGGAAAGTCCCCGAAGCAAATACTAGCTGAAGGTAGTGAGCACCATCTGTGAGAGGAAAGACGCCTCGGGAGTTTGCGATTCTATGAATTTTTTTTTTTTTATCCTTTGGGGGTTTGGGAGTTTTCTGTTTTTTTGTTTTTAGATTTAATTCTAAAAGTACGGAGCTGTCCTCATGCTTACGGTCCGTATATTCCGGCTGTAGTGCCGCTAACAGCGATGGAAGCAGCTTTAAGAGGACAGCAGTAAGTACGTATAAATGTCACAGCTAACAAAGGCCCTCAATCACGGCAGTAATGTTTTTCCGACACAGACGTGCGAAGCTGAGTGGCAGCTGAATGTCCTCACTCAGGATCTGAACGTGATCCCACTCCGGTGCAGATCACAGCCGCACCAAAAACCAAATATGCTCCCTACTATAAAGATTTTCAGTGAGCAAGAATCTCAGTTATGCTTTTTTTTCCTCTCCTACTCCCACCACTTCCTTTCAGGAGAAGGCCACACACACACACACGCACACACACACACGCACCGTAGGGATGTTGCATGAAAACAAACAACAACAGAGTCTGTCCAGTGGTTTGTTCTGCCAAAACCTGCAGCCACAGCGCTCCTGCTGCAGCCCAGACAGCAAACTGTGTGAGTGTGTGTTTGTGTGAAGGTTACAGGGAGTGACAGACAAGATACGGTGAAGAATGTGGTTTTGGTAACTTTGCATTTTTAGAGCAACCGCTGGCCACTGCTGGGGGAAGCTGACCATTAGAGAAAAATGTCAAGAATTCTCCTTAAATACCAGAAGAAACAGAAAGCAGGACATGTCTGATCAAAGCGGGCTTTTAATTCAGCGAAAAGACGTAAAATGTTTTTTTTTTTTTTAATCTGCAAAAAGCATCCACTGTCTTTGCCTTTATGGTTAAAGATGTCCGATTCAGTTTCATAAGCGCCACAGGTTGCAGAGTTAAACTTCATGGTCTCCATACAACCAGAAAGCAAAACACTATGCATCACCTGCACACGTCATCCTCACAGTAAAACATGGTGGCGGCAGCGTCATGCTGCGGCAAAAACGTACTAGCGGCATAGACGGGGAAGTTTAAAGAGTGCGAAAACATTTGCAAGACAGTTTAGGATGCCTGGACAAGGTGAGTAACCAAATTCAAATGTAAAAAAAAAAATACTTAATTTGCTCAGCCTTGCATAGTTAACACAATAAGCAACAAAATCTTCAGGAAAAATAACGTGGTTTGAGCGTGAAATTCTTAGCGGCCATTCTTGAGTTCCAGGTAAACAAACGCAGGACTTTCTGCGTAATGCTAGCAGCGCTTTTAAAACGTGTTTCAGCAAATAAGTGAGTCAAGCATGTGGTGCAATGAGGAGCATGTTTGTCCTAAAACAAAGTGAACACCATTATGATTTGAGCGACAATCAAAATAAAATCTTTGTTGAATTAGATTTAAGAAACTACAATGACAAAAAAACAAAAGAGATAAAATTTCTAGAAGGAATCTGAAATTAAACTATCGGTTTCTTTAGTACCAATCTGATACTGATACTGACTTGGTATCGATATCGATATTTTGGATGGACCCTTCCACCTCTTTAGTGTTTGTGGTTCTATTTATATTTTCCAAGTTAAAAAGTGACTTGGAAATTCTTGGGATTTGATTGGTGTGTTGGGGTAAAAGCGTTCTCTTCGTTTGCACGTTTAATGACTCTGCCACGGCTCATTTGCATGTTCAGTCAGTGCAATTGGGCATTTTATGTCGTAAATAATATTAATGCACATCATGCATGCCATTTAAGACAATTTCCTCCTCCCCTAACAAGTCTGGTTCTTGTCTCGTTGGTCAGACCTCAATGGGATTTGCTTTAGCTGAACACAGAGGGGGGAAAAAAATCTATAGCTCAGAATTTGATCAGAACCATATTTTCACGTTCCTATTGTGATTATTAATATGTGATATGAATTTCTCCATCGCTGGATTAAATAAGTAAATAAGTCAGTCAGTCTAAAGTTAAGACAGCTGGACCGCACATCCTAAAAAAGTCTTAAATTCACGTATCTAAAATGAAAGCTTTCTTTCATTTATATTTAATATCGTTTTTGGCCTTTGTGTGGCGAGACTATTTCATCTTGGATGTTCATGTTTTTTTCTCAGGCATTAATCAGCCTGATTTCAGTGGAGAGTTTTTTATTTAAAAAAAAAAAAACCAGCAGAGAGCTGAAGTGCTGTTGGAGGGCTTCAATGACATGATGATGAAACTGGGTCAAGGGGAAAAGAAAGCATGGCCGTGGAAACCCCTCCGTCTCCACGGCAACCGTCATGTTGACAGAGCGATCGCCTCCTCATCTCGGTATAATCGGCGTGATAAGCAAGGAAACATGGCGCGGCGTCCTGGGCGGATAAAACGCACCGCCGGAGTGCTTTGAGTGCTGGGAATAAAGAAATAAAGCATTTATTTTGGAGGGGGGGGGGGTCGTTTTAAGGTCTATCTCTGCCACTGAGACGTGTTTACTGTGCAATAGTGAACAGAGGAGTGAAGTCATAAAAGCTGAATCCTGGGGGCGTAATTATGGTTATCTAATCTACAGTTAAATAGTGGATAACAGCGAGTGTGACAAGCTTGAGTTAGATGTGGTCATGTATTAACTCGGTTTATGGGTTCATGACAGAAACGCCGTTCATCCCAAGACAATGGTTATATTCATGAGCAGCGCTGCTGAGGTTGTTTGTTTTTATTAAGTTACTCATTACAGATATTAAGAATTAGAAGGAAAAAAAAAATTCACACGAGTCACGCATTTTACAGGACATACATTGAAATACATGGACTTCCGCGACAATATGTGCGATGAACGGAGACGATCAAATGGCCAGATTCCAGGAGAAAATTTTCAAGATTTGTTCATTTTAAAAAAATATAAAGCAGTAAAGTTTAGTTTGGCTGACCTTTCTGCTCCAAATATGGAAGATTGGTAAAAAATTATAAGAAGAAGGAATGGAAAGGATGAAAGAAGGACGGACACATGGCAGGAAAGAAATTTATTGAATACAACTGTATTTATGTCAGACTGGAGGTTAGAGTATTAGAGTTTCAGTTTTGACGGGTCTCCTTTTAATCAGCGCTCCAGCAGAGCAACACGGTCCAATATTTACTCATTTGACTTAGAAGACAAAAAAAATAATAAAAACAGTCAAGCCTCTGAAAGCTATTTCGAACAAAAATAAAAAAGAAATAACTGAGAAAAAACATAAATACAGCTTTATTATAAATGTTGACCCCAAGGGCCTCCGTTCTTGTTCCTGATCTGCCCTTGAGCTGTTTGCGATATGCATCTCTCTGTCGGCTGTAAAAAGACAGACTGTGAGCATGTCTATCATTTAATTGACCTCCAGCAATTAAAGTCGCTAAAACGTCCCACACCAGGAAGCACACAAACACACATCTTCTGTATGCAAGTACAGACAGACAGACGAACGCGGGACTGCAGTCTAATTGCTCCCATCATTAGTCATGGAAAAGTGTGACATGGTCATCACACAGCGATGCCCACTTCTCTGACGAAGCGACAGTGAGGACTGGTAAGTTTGTGTGTGTGTGATGTGCAGGTCACTGGCCACAGCGGAGTGGGAATCCAGCTGGACTTGATTGAAAGTGGCGGTTAATTCCAGGGCTTCCCACCGAGATTAGAAGAGGGATGGAGGGAGGGAGCGACGAGACGGAGGGAGGGAGAAGGGCAGGCCGAAGAGTAGAAGTCAACAAGATACGACCAAATGAGACTGTAGCAGCCGCTGTCTCTCTCAGACGCTGTTCGCCAGGGCGAGAGGTGACACGCGTACGGCCATGTGGACGAAAGGGGAAGGAGGAGAAGAGCAGCTCAAAGAGAAAACAGAAAATCCTTCCTGTCCATCTGCAGCATCACCAACTTGTTCAATTATTATTTTGTGGATTCGACTGTTCGACTTCCACGCTGGTCGGGTCATTGAGGATTTTGAGGCGTAAGCGCAGACAAAGGTTTTCCACCAGTTAGAGGTCAAAACCCCCATCGCTTAGGAGCCACGCCTTTGCAAAGCTAATTACTGCATCTGTATCAAAAACTCATCCTCCTAATGACACACATGGGTAAATGCTAAGTGATGACACTTTTTACTTTGCTCAGCGTCACACTTAGTGTGTCAAGTAGGACGGTAAAACAAACATGAAAGGTCTCTGAATATGTTGTCTGACGCTGACAGAAATGGCAAATAAAAGCGTTTTTTTTTCCACTTTCCCGCTCATGTGTGCCTTGTGTCATTACGCTGCAGATGTTTCACAATTCTCAGTGATGGAGTTCTCACTCAGCAGGGGTGTGATTGCAGTGATACTCGCTCTTGTCACTAATTAACATCTAAACTTAAGAGGAGACTGTGGCTCAGCGTGTGGCGCTCCGACTTCTGCTGGTGAGGAAACAAAAGAGCGAGGACCCGCGCTCCGCGTTTCGACGTTTTGCAGAAATGCTCCTGACGTACAAAATACGAAACCGATCCCTGATTCAAACAGAACTCAGAAGGCTGATTGGAAGCCGAGTTGACTAAAATGTCGAGCACATTTTAAGGCGGATGTTTTGGACAGCGATACATCTCCTCCGTTTCCTTTTGAAATCCTTGCAGTGGAATATTTTCGGAAGCTTTTTCGGTGAAATAAATGATTGATACTTTGAATTACATATTTAATTATTTAGAAAGTGTTCTCTTGTTAGTATACAGCACCTCCAAATTCATCTATATATGGAAGATAATAAGACAATTTGGACTGATAAAATGAAATGTGTTCTATTTACTGCAACTAAAAGCCACTAAGAGGAAACACAGCATCCCTTTGAATTTAGTATTGGAGGATAATTTGGTTTGGACAAATGTCTTTTCTTAAATGAGTAAAATTGAGATTGGAAAGAAAAACAGCTATTTGGACATCGCAATAAAATATACATTTTATTCTTTAAATCACCTCGAGCCACGCAGCGAAGCCCACAAATCCATAAAACACACTTTGATGATTTGATGCAGACATCAACCTAAGCTTCTCGCAGTTCCCTTTAGAATACGCATTAGGTTGTAAAAATGACATTTTTCGTTTGCCTTGCATTTGCCTGAGCACACACACCATGTGTGTGTTGGGCCCTCGTTGACAGACTGGGATCAAGGTATAAGATTAACCAGGAAATAAGTCTGTCAGGATGCAAACTCTGCCGTCGACTGCAGAGAAACTAACCAAAACATCTCTGTGCCGCCAGGCCTGTCGCTGATCCCTGCTGTTCCAAAAACGTAATTTCGGTTTGCGTTTTTTGTTGCCATGAAAGCATTTCACTTCTTGAAATCAAATTTCTACTGTCTCCAGCACAGAGTTGTGGAAATGAATAGAGAGCAGAAAGATAAACAAAGGTGCAAAGGTCACTCAAAATCAGAGTGTATTTATGAGGCTGCTTTGTTTGTCTGTTCTCTAATATCCCAGCGATGATATGATCAATATGGCCAATCATTCCTCACAGGATAACATCTTGAACGTGTGGAAGTTGTCAATATGTACTGAGATGCACTGACATTCGGCTATAGTGGGAATCTTTGCTGCTCTTTAGTTTTGATGAAAATTAACTGGAAGAAACTGCTACCACCAAGTTGCAACTTGATTATCAGAGACCTGAACTTCCTTCTGTCCAGGACTTGTGTAAGTGTAGTGTTGGGAAATGAGCCTCTCTGCAGAGCCCACATGTTCTGGACACACATTGTTTAGACTGTTAACTTTGAGTCATTAATGCAAAATGGCATTTGGAAAAGAAAAAAAACAAAAACCCAGCTGCCACGGAGCGTTTCCTCCCTCATCGTAGCTGCGTTTCCATTAGTCATAAAAATCCACAAATTGAAATTACGGCAATAAATTTGCTTAAAGAAAACACTGTTGTTCACATCGCGAGTCACGTGATCAACAATCGGACATTATGACTGACAAAAAGGACAAAGAAGACGACAGGAAGTGGCGGGAGGACAGCGGTTTGTCTTTAGTCGTTTTGGACAATGTTCTCTCCGACCGTGTTGCGCAATTTATAAGAAGTTGCGTCATACAAATGTGATGAATCTGTAGCTTTTGCATAAAAGAAGACGCATAAACGATGAGCGATAACGCCACGTTTAAGTGTTTATGTAAGTCACTGCCATGATAATTACTGACGTTTTCGCCTGAACAAGCTTACTCACGTGTGAGTTTAATTTTATTTCTTATTTAAAGGAAACTGCAAAAATCTGAGCACCTGTGAGGGAAAAGCAGCCGCTGTCACTGCGATGAACATTTAACGATCCCGTACCACCATGATTGATATATTGGCATATTTACACTACTTCTAATTACTTAACATCAAATTTTAATACATTTATATTTGAAACATTTCCACATTCAGAGAAAAACAGAGTCAAGGTCAAATCTCCTGTTTATTTTCACAAACCTGTTTAAAAATGTGACAGTGATGTTGCTCTATTTTTCATGTCAGGTTTTAATTTCAGAGAAACAATGTTTAGAGCAAAATAGGATCTTATAGTGCAGATACTGAAATTATGGAGTATTGATGACATCACAACAGATGTTGACTTTACATTTAAACAAAATATGATACAAAAACATGAAAACTGTATCCATTTTCCACACATTTATACACAAATATAAATTTTTTAAAAAATCTCTATAAATCTACTTATGACAGTGATCCTATCGCAGTGCATTCCAGAGTTTTCCTTCAGTTTTCCTTGTGTCATGCTTACAGCGTGAGTGCAGACTTGCTTCGGCTCTGGCGTCCCATCACCCTGCCGTACGAACGACGTGAAAAATTCATGCGTCTTCTCAGCAGAGAGCTGGAAATGATTAAACATTCAGATTCCAGCCCTTAAAATGGATGCTGAAGTGGTCTCTTCAATACACTCGAAGCTTTGAGGATGCTTTGTTGCTTCTACGTCTTTTCACAAGTGTCCAGGATCAGTGTTTGACTTTTTTTTTATGTATTTATTTTCCTGGATTGCAAGCAGAACAGAGAGACGCCGTGGATGAACGACCCCCGGAGAATCCGCGAGATTGGGACGGAGTTAATTAGTGACAAAATGAGAAACTTGCACTAACGTCCGTTCTGTTTTTTTCCTATTATTTTCTCAACTCCTGCAGGTGTGACACAGCGGATGAATATTTGAGGTGATTTGTGTTCACACACTGAGGCGTCCTGAACAGATGAGCTCAGGTTCTGGACTCGTGCCTGTGACTTCATCATCGCAGCACACAAGACTTGCATGAACGGAGCAGAACCGCAAACAGATTACAACCAACGTGTGCAGGATAGAGGTGGACGGTAGAAGCAGTGGGTGGTTAAGTGGGTGTTGGGTTTTTTTTTTTTTTTTTGGTAACCTGGATTTGGTGTTCAAACACAGAACTTGGCAGTCGATCTTGAAACCTTTTGGATCCGTTAGAGTTTCCTTTCACTTCTGCCGATCACTCGAGGAACTTGTACACAGAGGCCACATTCGCCCCGACCCGCTCAGAGTACAGCCGTCTTCACAAAACAAGACCTCAGCCAACTTGGGACGGGCCTGACCGAGAGGAACGCGAGAAAGCTGGAACCAAGCCAGCAAGTTTCCAATCGCAGGAGAACTGCTCTTCCCATCGATCCACAGCCACCTCAGTGTGGTGGCGTGAACATATTTGGCCCACTCAACGAAAATCAAATTTCTACGTAAATTAATGGAGCTGATTGACTTTTACTCAAATTTTCACTGTAAATGTGTCGGTCTTACATTGACTTATGTGTCTCTTTTCTATAAATGTGTTGCGTGGAGGTTTGAGTTAGCAAATAGTTTCTTTTTGTGTTCAAAAGCAGAAATGCCCAGTAACATTTTCATCCTGGGTATGAAACACTAACTTCCCTTTTTCACATTCGACAAGAAAGTCTAAGATAGTTCTGCTGGCGAAGTGCCCAAATAATTAAATAGAAAAGAACGATGCTTGCTGGTGTGGCATCATATGCGCGCCATAGGAATATTTTTGTGTTTTGTCAGTTGGACCCCAGGAAGATCAGTAACCACTAGGTGTAAACCAATGGGCATTCAATAAATAAATACGGAAGCATCATATTAAAACCAACAGGAAATCAGGAAGATGATTCAGAAATCTGATGTGAAATTGTGTGAAATTTCCAGAAGTTGCTACTTTTTTGTGTTCAAACAATTACAGGCTGGAAGGTCGTTCAAAGAGGAGGAGGTCAAAACTCCAAAAAGCTAGAGTACAAACTGCAAATAAACTCTGCCTTATGTTTTGGAGACATAGCCTGTGGTTTGAAGAAACTAACACCAAAGTGTTTAGTCATAATAACTTTCATTATATTTGGACAAAAACGGAAAGCCACCCCAGCTATTAAGCATGGTTGGGGAGCTGTTTGGTAGTTGAATACCATGAATTTGTATCTATAAGCAACTGACCATCAAAATCCACTGAACTAGAGGCTCTGCAAAGAACAATCCACAAATATCATATCTGAAATATATTGTGAAAGCCTTGATTGATTGAACGTACCAGCTGCGTTTCCATGACAAATGTGTGCAAAACTTTGTCCTAATACTATATAAGTTTGTTTACACTGAATAAAAATTCCACGTCACGATTCTCCAACTGCTTCCTGTCATCTTCTTGTTCATGATTTGCGATGGCAGCAACGTCGGGTTGTTGATGTGACCCGTGTGATGCGTTCTCATCATAGTTTTAAAAATGAACTAATTTTAATTTTATTAATTTTATTTTTTTTTAAATCGGTGCGCTTACGCAAATTTATTTTCGAAATGTCAAATTGTGTATCTGTGGTGAACGAAAATGCAGCTATTGTCGAAGGACTTAAAGCCAACATGGTTTTGAAACTCACAGGGAACTCTCCTGGTCAGTGTGCTGTCGTGACCAGTTGGGAATCTCGACGTGGGAAAAGCGGTGCAGCTGTTTGCTGTTCCTCAAAGCATGAAATGCTCCAGTCGGTTGGTTGCTGAGCGGTGGCTGAGGTTGGCCAGGAAAGCATCGGCGTTTGTGGTGCGGCCGGCTGCAAGCACCGCGCCGGTAATTAAGCTCATTAATTAAAAGAGTATGGAATGGTTCTGACTTGTTGAATGGTTTACAAGCAGAGCCGAGCATCACCAGTCCCAGCTGGAACTAACACAATTAAGATGAAGATTGCCTTTTAATTATGGGGCTTCTGCTGCGTGAAGCTAGCATGTTCTCCCTCCACTTCTCCGAGATAAAAACATGTCAGTCAAATTCATTGGAGATCCAACTGTACAATCACAAGTTGTACAGTTGTGATTGGTTGGTTGTCTTGACCAGCCATCAACAGGTATAGCAGAGTTTACCCCCGGAACCTTGCTAAGCCCAGCGGCAGGGGCAACAAAAGAGCAGACATCCAGCAGCCTACTATTGTTTAATTAAAAATTAAAACAAATAAAAAACATTGAAGTTGACAGAAAATTTGAAAATATCACTAATTATGTAATTATGTGTTATTGGAAGACTTTATCAACAATACCTAAACACCAACTATAAAAATGGCAAATATATATTTAAAACAAACCCTGAAATGAATAAACAAAGGAAGCTTAGTCTGGTGGGGGGCCCGCCAGGATTCTAATATACTGAGGCAACACTTGTACTGAAAATATGTAAATTAATAAACGTCAGGCTGTGTTTATGAATGTATAGCAAATTTTCACACAAGATCTTTTTGGGGAAAACATACAAGAAATGATAGGGCAACATCATCAACTCTGTTGGGGCGGAAGAGTTTATCACAATGCAAACGAGGGACTCGCTAATATAAACATTTGTACCGATATCAATATCTGATCATGTTGTTTTGCCCGATAGCTAAAGATGTCGCTGTTTTGGTCAGTATATTTCCTTTGCCTTTCAACACCATGAAAAAACGTGGGAACACTTTCATCACTGCTTCAGTTCGAGAAGCCACCATCCCACCGATATTGAAATCAATGCAGATATTTTGCACGTCTCCTTCAAACCGCTAACTCTCCAGGATGAAGACGTACGTCTTTATGGACCAGGTCGTTCGGACACATTTCTTGGTTTGTTACTTCATCATTTCTGGGTCATTTGTTGCTAAAATCTTCTGCTCGTTTGTGATCACGTGACTCGTTTGACGTTTTTTGCTGTGAAATTTTTCTTCAAAAATGCACAAATTCTGCTTCCTGGAGGAGGAATATCACATTTTCTTGATTTATGTCATTATTCATTTTTTGAAGTAGAGAAAAAAAAAACAAACGACAAAAAAAAAAAAAACATTGTAATATTTAGTTTTGCTATAACAAGAACAAGAACTAATAAGCCATTGAACTTGTTGCAACCCAACGCAATAACATCTTCCCGCACGTCTACCGCATTACAATAAAGCTCCTGAGCGTCCTCCGCCTCGCCCGTGGCCGCGGCTGATGGAGTGGCGACCGGCGGCTGAACGCCGGCGTGAATCGACCACTGTGCTGCAGGAGACAGGGCTGCATTGTTTCGCGGCCGGCCGTAACAATAGGAGCTCTGTCGGAGGGGATCATCTGTTTTCTTGGCTAGTTGGCCTGCTAATAGGGCTACTTATGCTGTGTGAATGGGCCGGAGCCGGGTCACAAACAAATGGACTGATAAACACACAAACAAGCGCGCCGCTGTGGTCATGTGCCGCGGCATGTAGCTGGAAACGCAACGCCACGATTAAAGGGAAGCGACCTGAAAAAGTGAAATAAAACTGCTGAGGATTGACTGAGCAGGGTGGATGGGGGGGTTGGAGGGAGGCGGACGTACAGTGGGAATGAAATAAGCACAAGTCCAGCGTTTTTTCCAGGTCAGTTTAAACGCTCTGGGCTGAACTCGCCGTGCTGTTGCTGTTTTTTACTTCCCTTTTCTGCTCCCACTCTCTTCCTCTCGTTCTCCCACTCTCTCCCGTTTGCCTGGAGCCATAGTCAAGCTGCAACAGGATTCAGTCGTTCCCACGGAGACGGGAGAGACGGTGCTGCCATGGCAACGACAGATCGCTTGCTCGAGCGGAGAGCCACTCCATCTCTCCGACTCTCCTTCCACACTTGTGTCTTCCGAGCGCCACGGCTCTCCGTCTTCTCTGTCTTCAGTTGAAATCAGAGCGCCGAGCTTTCATTCCATCTGTCGTTACGACTTTCTGTCCTTCTTCCTCTCTTTCGTCTTCGTCTGCGCTGCCTCGTCCCGATCGTGGGGTTTTCCACGGCGAAAAAGCATGAACTTGGCGCCGGCTTTCGAGCCGCCGTGATCTAAAGGTTCTCACAGCAGCCGCTCTCCCACGGAGAAGGCCAGATTCTCACTCCGCAAATTGCTCCTTGTGCATTCAGAGTGGCTCTGAAGAGGAAAACATTAGAATTGAACAGGCGGGCTCAATTAACGCTCTCTCAATTAATTCACTTGTGTGGGCGAAAGGTGCCAGCAAAGGTCAGGAAGAAAAAAAAAACTGGTTTGTTTGTAGGGAGAGATGTTGGGTGTCTGAACTGGTTTTTGGTTCATAATCTTCCCAGGACTTTCTGACTTTATTAGGAGTTCATTTTTGAGTAATATATAGCTTGGCCATTTCATTTTGCCGCTAACTACTACCAACCACTTTCAAACAGAAAGTGAAATGTTCACAAATAGAAGTGACACGTGCGTTCTCGTGCGGGACGTCGGTTGATCGTGTTGGGAAGCGAGGGAGTGAAATTCAAAGAAAAAGCAGCCGCTACCCCAAAACCCAATGAACTGGTGCACTACTGCCACTGACTGGTATGGAGTCCAACTACATACGTTGTGACCCGGCTCCGGCCCATTCACAAAGCATAAGTAGCCCTATTAGCAGGCCAACTAGCCGCATCAGCCCACTGGGAAAAGTCCCGGTACTCCTGATGGCCAGCCGGCCGTCGCTCCACTCCCAAGTCAGAGCTACTTCATCTAAAACAATACTCTGAGTGTTTTACATTGATTCTTGTAATAGTCTACAGACTGATTTAGTAAGAAATCAGTCTGGGATGCTGTTTCTATGAGATGCAACATAGACCTGCCTTGAGTTGTTGGTCGCAGATTTGCGCTGCCTGCATATTTCTAACATATTTCCTTTCACTCAAAGCAAGTGAATAGCAGTTTTACAACATTTACAGAGCTGATTGAGATTCTGTTCAGTTCTCGTCTCCTCTGGACGGTTGTAATTTGGGATCTTTGTGTGGCTGTGACGCTCACGCTCTCATGCGAGGAGCTGGATCAAACCGTCTGTGAGGGGAGCAGCTGCTCCGCTTCCTGTTTTGGTCAAACTGTCATGGATAACAGGTTAATATCAAATAAACCAAGAGAAGTGTTGGAAATTGTTTGCACTGGCACATTTCTCAAAGCTCACGTCCCCCACTCGATATCAGGGGGGGGGCTGATTTTTCTATCTGGTATTTCCTGAGTTGTAACGCTGAAAATCTAGTCCAGTCCAACGGGAAAACAACATAGTCGAAATGCAAATCCCACATCTTTCACACGTTGGACGGAACAGACGAGTATTGGGGCAAATCTCGGAAAGGCCGCGAGGTCGTCACCCGGCCAATAAAGGGACATAAGGACTGTCACACCTAAGGGCAACAGAAATGGCCAATTAACCAAGCATAGTTGATTTAATTTGTGCAGTGAAGGTGGAAGAAACACATAAATATCCCACACAGAAAGAATCCTGTACATGAGGTATTCAAATATAAAGCTGAAGGTATTCAGAGCAGGAAGCAGAACGACACTCCAAGCAGACAAACTCTGCCTAGTGACCGCACACGGAAATTTCTGATAGGCTCGTTTTTTTTCCAAATGCAAAACCACCGTGAGACCTTTTCTGAACATCTTAAAGGCAGTAAAAGGCTCTCCACTGGTATGTCGGGAAAATGTAAATCTAAGGAGCGCGGGGCTACAGCAATTCAGAACCCGTTCCTTGGTATCAACAAACAGCATTTGCATTGATAGGAGGATCGATTTGCTATCCAGTGGTCGATAGTAGAGTCTGACAGGCTAAAGCCTTATTGCATTGCTATTACAACAATAAATAAGGAAGACAAATAAAAGCATAACAGATCAATGTTTGAATATCTTTGACTTGTTGGCGTTGTATCAGTGGGGGATGTAGGTGTGTTAACGCCCACGCTTTTCGTGCAGTTTTGCTCAAAATCTCCTGTGATGTTGTCTTTGTGTCATCAATTAATGTGCATAGACACATGTGATCGGCCATGAATCTTGGTAAGCAAAAGATTTCCTCGAGTATGGGACACCAAGAAGGCCAATAAGGTGTGAAATTTAAAGCATCCTTCATGCGCAGAGTTATCAACATGCATGTGTAGATGACAGAGGGATCGTTTCAGGTAACACTTCTACTGTCGCAATCCCTTCCCAGGCAACACACATCGACCATTTCTCTAAAGAGCTTTCTACAGTGTTTGATTTCCATTATTTCATCCAGTCTTTTTATAGGGCAGCACCAACCAGGATTACCGTCGCCTCAGGCAACTGTCTACCCATGTCTTATGTTGTTCATTTATCTTTTTTTTTTCAGTTTTGTTCTTTGGATGGGATGTACTGAAACAAATTTTATTGTGCTTTCTGTAAAATGCCATTTGAGTGAAATGCTGATTCCGATTCTATATTCTTGCAGCATAATCCAGTAACACTCCTGAATTTTGCTGTTGAGGTTTGTTGTTTTTCTCGCGTCTTCATACATTGAATGCATCCTTATAGATATGTATACGTATAAAAGCGACGCCACTCCTCTTCCATCACTGACACACCCCCCCCACACACACACACACGTGTGTCCAGGTGTCGCGTAAACACATTTCAGCTTAACACTCGCAAGGTCGTTTAAAGGAGTCTTTGGCGAAAAAGAAACAGCACATCAGTGGGAGTCTGGACTTATTGATTATTTATATGGCTGTCAGGGACTCTCAGCGTCACACACAGCAGGGCGGCGGGTGAAGGTGCCAGGAACAGGAAGCTGGGGGAGGGGGGTGTATATGTGTGAGAGAGCATGAGATTGAGATGGAGGGGAAAGATGGAGGGAAATGGTGAAGGAGCGTCTGAGCAGGAATCTTGACCTTCGCCTGGAGCCAACACGTTCCACAGATCAGCATTGAGGAATTTCTACACTGTTGAGCCCTCTGGTCTTCACACACTCTTGGTCAAAAGCTCAACCTTCTCCACCCTGAAGCACTTTCTTTCTTCCCCCTAAAGCTACCACTTCTCATGCCTGATACAGTGTCTCTTGGGGCTTTTTTGTTCTTCCGTCAGCCGTTACTGACCCTCGTCTACATCCCCAACGGCCACTATGGATTTTTTTCCCACATAAACAGCCTCTCATGGTGTCCTGCTGGAACAATTAACAGGGCAGAGTGATTTACTGATGTAATTTGGTCCTCAGTAAAAGCCGCGGGGATGCGTTTTCATTCCCATGGATTCTGTGCAGCAACATGAGCTAATTTTATGAGCCTATTTAAAGTGATTAGGCATAGGTTTCTCTGTCGCAGTGTTGATTTACTAATGTGTACCCGATGGCCCATATGAGAGTCTCATTGGAAGACAAACCAATCCATAACATAAATATGAAGATTTAAAATGGAGACGTACGTGTAACGTGATCTATTGTTGGGGAAACGAAGGTCAAACTCCTTCAGTTTCAACAGGTTCACGGTTTAGTTTAGCTAAAGTCCACAAATAAACTGACATCTTTCTTTCAGCTAACTCAATGACAGGAGGCACGACTCTGTGCTGCACCCTGGACGGCCGGAACAGTGTGATAGAAAATGATTTTCAGACCCGAACCCATGATGGGAAGGAGCAAACATTTCAGTCTGTGATTGTGCAGATCTACTTCTACAAACAACCGAATCAGACCAAATGTTTTGCACTAATTTCTTCCCCAACTTCAGTCATTAATGTTCATGTTTCATTGTGAAAAACAAAACACTTTCTCCTTTTCCAAATTTATCACGACATCGACAAAACACAACACACACTTACACACACACACACTTACACACACTTACACACACACGCATACACACACACACTTACACACACGGCAGCAGCTCATTCTTCACCTGTTGAACAGCCACATGGATTTAAACATACAAATCCATCAGGAGAGAAATGGCAACACACAGGCGACGGCCCCCCTGCCAGGAGTCTAAATAAAAATCAACGGACTGCAACCGGATGTGCATCACTGGTTGTCATGGCCACTGAGGACTAGTCTTTGGAGTTGCCAAGGCAACAGCTTGGGGAACTCTTCGCCAGCCCGTCACTCGTCTCGGGAGAAAACAGTGGATGAGGGATGATGAGTATATGTTTGTTTTTGCTTTTCTTTTTTTTTTATTACTTTTGCTGCACGAGTGTGTCCGCGTGCTGCGAGAAGAGTCTGGCTGACTGGTACAAGTGGATGAGTTTGTGAATAAGAAGTGAAGGCAGAAAAAGTGGAGTTATTTGAATGAGTGAAAAATGCAAACACCATGCATGTCTTTCTTGAGATGCTGTCCTAAAAGTCAATCTCTGTATGTGTGCTTTCTTATGTCGCCTGTTTAAGACATTTTCAATAGGACTTAAGGGAACCAAAGCCCAGTCCCAGTGTGTTCAATCAGAGCAATGTTTGAATTAAGGTGGTGCGTGAGTTTGTGTCAGAGTAACATTTCGATGGGAGTTACTTAAACAAGTCAGTAAGAAAGTGCTAACGTGGTCAGAAACACAAATGTGTGTGTGTGTGTGTGTGTGTGTGTGTGTGTGTGTGTGTGTGTGTGTGTGTGTGTGTGTGTGTGTGTGTGTGTGTATGATTGCATGAACATAATGAGTGGTGAATCAGTGTATATTTATGCAAGAGCGCTGTGCACATATAACCCACTGCCAGTCAAAGTGACGTGAACTGAATGAGGGGAAGAAAAAGTGGGGCCCGGTTGCTATGGCGACGCGATGGGCTTTCTATCGGGAGCTCTTCTCTGCTGGACGCGATCGGCATCAAATGCTACCTGGACGATAAGCACACACCGTCTGAACGTCAACAACAATGAAAATCTACAGTCGCGGCGTCTGCTGCTGCACTTCGGCTCGTAATCCTTCATCTCCTCCACTTATTTGTCTGTTCTTCCTCCCCTCCTGTTTTTTTTCCCTTTCTCCTGCCCTATATTCATACTCTAATCTAGTCGGGTCTGACTTCTTGTCTCACTCCAGTAATCTTGTCAGGACAGATGGTTCGCACACACAAACACACACAAGCACGGGACGCTTTCTCTGATCCACATTCGATGCACTTTTGCTCTTTCGGTGACCCAAATCAGCTCGAAACTCACGTTACGTCACATTTCCCACAGTCGGACCCCCCCGCCCCTCAATACACACACAGCCACCGTCCCACTGGGTGACCCAGTCATGTTCCTTGCTCAGCGATGGGCTGCTGGCAATCAACAGGTCAGCTGAAGAGCAGATCAATGAGCATATAAATTTTAGTCCTAACATGCTTTGGAAAATTCATACCAGCTTGTTTGTCAGGACAGCGGCTTGTCAATATGATGCTGATGATGGCTTCTGTAGAAAATCCACTACTCTGTCATGTCCTAAAAGCCTTTTCTTTTCCAAACCAAATCCCCCAAAGACTTGCCTGTGTTCTGTTTTGTGATGGCGATGCAGTTAATTAAACTCGCTGAGAAACATACTGATGTTGCAAAAATCCTGCCATGGAATATGTTAGGAATCTGTGCGTCTCTTTCTTCTTTCACACAGCAAACATGTGGAGGAATGATCCCTGGTCAAATGACAAAAGACTTGAATGTCTTGTGGTTCTTGTTGTTTCTGCCTACGTTGTTCATCCCCACAATAAAACATGGTTCTGACTGCATCATGCTGAGGGGATGTTATTCTTCAAAAGCAAGAGAAAAACTGAATTCATGGAACCTGTTAGAAACTGCAAAACACTTCAATGCTTAGCATCACTGTCTACGTGAGGCCAGGGGAGGCGGAGCCCCATTCGTCCTCATGGAAAAATAATATATAATGATAAAATAATTGATATTGCTATTTTCACCCTGTGGTTTGTTCTATAAAGGAACTATTTTTCATTCAGCTCAACCAACCAGTTTTCAAGCTTCTGAGCTTCACAGAGCAGCCCTCACTTTTAACTCTCCTACTCAGCTCCTTCAGACTAGCCAGCAGCAATTAGCCAACACCTAATGTAACTCCACATATTTGGTATATAAAACATTTTTGGAACAAGTGAAAATAAGATGGTTATTTGATTGTGCTATAAAATGGCGTCACATCCCTGGAAAACGCATAATATGAGATTTCAATTCAAAATGAGAATGACACAAAACCCATACAGCAAGAGCTGCAATTAAATTACATTAACACTTTTGTGAGGCACCATATGTGTATGATTGGAAACAAACCTACCACGCGTCTTGTTTCGCTGTTTTAGGATTCTCTTTGCCATCTGAACTCTCCACAATCAAGTTGTTCAGTGAACTAAAATCCCCCAAATTTCCAGGCAATCAGAAATAACCAGAGTTGGAAAAGAGATGAAGGGTAAGACTTGAGGCTACGCTATCCAGACAGGATCAATCAATCTCTGGTTCATTTGTGTGTCCTCTGGTGCATTCCTAATGAACTAATCCATTTAGCATGCTCAGGGAAAAAAAACAAAAAGATCACATGTACCACCAGCAACAAACTCCACACACGACCTTTTATGTGTTGTATTGATTGCCTATAAATTTGAATAAATAAAACACAGTCAGTGTAGCTATGTGTGTGTCTGTTGACGGAAAGATTCGGATTCTCGGTTGCAGGAAGACCAACGACGGTTTGGCCGAGCAAGCGGGGGAACGCAGGACCAGAAACCCGAGCTGGGTGCAAGTCAGGAGGAGAAGAGGAGACTTATACGGATCAGCAAAAACTAAGAGTTTGACTTTTGATGCAAAAATACAGTTGGAGCCATGGGAGATGGAAAAAAGGAGAAGTAAAATTTCCACCAGGAACTAAAACTCAATTCTCTGATTAACTCAGGTTTGGATTTCTGTTTGCTTTCTGCTGAACGCTGTCATCACTAAAATGTTCGACCCATCACTCTGTGTGGAATGAATCCACGAGTTTCACTTTTAGTGAAATAAATGTACTTTTCGGTAATACTCTACTGACGTACGGTTGATCTCTGAGATCTTATCAGTCAGTCACCACACGTTGGAATAAACCACATAAATTAATGCCAAACAAAAATGAGGTGGAAGAAACATTTTTAAAGCAACAGAACACAGTTCTGGAAAAGTGGAGGGAGTAGAATAATTGTTTAAGATCTGCTACTACTTACCTTTCCTTCCTTGTTTTTTAGGTTCCCTACTGCTGTTAAAACCACCGTAAAAACACTTCTGAGCCATTTCTATTTTCACATTAAAAATGGCCTAAGAAGATCTGAGAACAAAGAACTCCAAGTAAGAGAGGTTTGTATTTGGATTTTACACAAACTTTGCACAATTAATAATTGTCCTGCCAACTGATATCCCCTCCAAAAGTTTATTTTCAACATTAAAATCTTTGTCTGTTTTGGTCGTTGTTATCTTTCCACAACAGGTCATGCCCTGTTTAAGTATCTCCTCAACTTTTAGGAGACACTGAGTCACATAGTGACTCAATGGTCATTATTACATGTGGGCATTATGTTGAACCCAACTTTTTCCATCTTAAGAAGATTTACATTTTGGAAAAAGTGTCCCTCTAAACAAACTTGTGCAGTTCTTGAATGGCAACCGAACTCCAATGAGATTGGTTGCCATCAACGAACTCTGGTCCAGCTGCAAACCTCGGTCTCTGTCCGGTTGAAGTAAACTCTGACACGGTTCGAATGCGTATGTGGACGCCACATGGAGCAGAGACCGCTCCAAATGCAGGAAGTGGACTTCGGCGGATTCTGGGTAAGTTCAAGCAAAACAAAGTCTGAATGCAAGTAGAAAAAATGACTTGTGGTCTTTTACTAAAGACAAAAAAAATAAAATAATCCTTCAACCGCTAAAATCTGATGCCTCTTCATTTTTGTTTGCATTACGTGAAGGATTCATTTCTCTCCTGAGGTTTTCATGCAATTTCCTCCAGCGGGTTTTGGTGCAGCGCCACCACAGGCGAGGAGGAGAACAACGGTTTGGTTCGTTTTGACAGAATGAAATCAATTCTCACTGGCTGAAAATGTAACAAAAGCAGTTAAGAGACACTTTTATATCGTCAGGCTTTTAAACTCATTTATCTTGAAGTTTTTTCTCGTTTCTATGTTTGCGTCATTGTGATTTCTGCTAGCAGGGCTTCTGCCAATAAATCGATTCCATTTATTTCACGTGAAGTGGGCCAGCGAGAGAAACACATCTGAGCAGAACAGATCTGAACAAAAGAGGGGAGAACTCGAGAGGTTCAGCTGTAATTGTCTTCTCAGTAGAGGAGTCACCAGAGGGCAGGGCAGTGGCATGACTACATCTCCCAGCATGCTGCGGTCACACTGGCATGAGGTGATGGACGAGACGCTGGGGAAAAAGACAAAAAAAAAAAAAAAAAAAAAATTACTGATTCAATACATCCACCAACAACAAAATCATATTTCTGCTAATTCCTGTTAAAAACACAGAATCGTCAAACCGCTTCATCCAGATATATCAAATGGATACAGGAAGGAGGAGGTTGATTAAAGAGCTGCAGAGGAGGCTTCTCTACACCAGTTGGTGCGATCCTATTGGCCCATCTTGATGCCCCTTCCCCCATACCGATCCCAACTCACAGACTCCTACTTGATGTCTCTCATCTTCAGCACATTTCTACGTGCATCAAGCCAAATTCACAGGCGGCCATGGTGGGAAGAGAGAAATGAGTCCGACAGCAGTCGGGGGTTGTGTACATGGTGTAGAAATATTTATCGCAATCTAAGCGAGGAACAATATAGGTAGGAAAAAGTGGGGGTGTAAAGGGAAGAAGGGGTGGCGGCAGTGGAGGGGTGGCTGTTTTTGGGAAGATGGATGTTGTTCAGAATAGGAAATGGAGGCAGCAACAGAGGAGGGATGGGGGGGGGGGGTTCATATTGGGGAAGGGGTGGTGGTGGTGGTGGTGGTGGATGGTGGGAGACTGGGCTACATGACGTTTGTTTCCATGGTGATGGTCTCTCTGTCTCCCACATGGAGGGAGATGGTGCTTTAACATGTGTGTATCTGTGTGTCTGTGTGTAATGGCGGGTTTTTTTTCTCCAAAAAAGAAAAAAAAACCTGTTTGTTTGTTTGTTTGGTGGCCATTTTATTGCTAAAAGAGTAAAACCACAGTTATGAGCCGTGGCAATCTGCACTCTGAAATGCTTCCAGGGTTTGCAGTCAACACAGATTTCAGGATCATGATTCAACACAAGCCTACTGGTTTAAGAAAAGAAAAAAAAAAAGTGTCTTTTCTTGTCCAGTCCTGTTACCGGTCCAGAACCGGTCGTTGAGTTAAGGTGTAAATGGCCACAACTGCTGGGTTAACATTAAGAATCTTTCATCTTTGCTTTGAGATTAAAATAATATTAATAAAGATTAAATCTGTTGCCAGACAAGCACCAATTCCGACTGCAGAAATGCTCCCAGATCAATTACAGCGTTTTTCCCGCCCGTGTTTCCCGCCATCTCGCCGATTAACGTCATTAAGAACTCAAATTGCGGGAGCTGAAGATTTTGGTATTTGGTTAAAAAAAAAACACAGCGTGTATAAGATCTACAGCTGGGATGAAGGTGGAATTTTAATTTGTGGGGGTGTGGAGGGTTTCAAAAAAAAAAAAAACGTCAGACGGTGAGCGAGCCTGGACGCTTCTGCACGTGCGTTTCATTAAGGATGTGACACTGCATGTGTCGGAGAAACGGGGCTGATATCTGCGCGGGGCGTGACCGGCATGGCAAGAAGATCCTGTTGCGATCCGTGCCGAACTGGAAGAGGAGGAAGAAGGGCCTGGGAATTCTGCTCAAACCTGAAGGCAACATCGGCATCTGCTGTCGGGAAAGAAACACTGCACTTCTGCTGAACAAATCCAGCAGAAGTGCAGGGTTAGGGTTAGTGAGGGTTGGGGTTAAAACACAGTAAGCCGCATTTTGCTTACAGATGGTCAGACGCATGATTGGGGCAGAGGAGTGTCGATTCAGGGTGGACACACATCCATCCTCCTCCATTGACCACACATTTTTTTCCTCCTGTTTTTAATGTCATTATAGTATCGTCTACAATTTGGCACCCAGAAATCTGCACAAAAGCTCAAGTTTGAAAGAAAAAACAACACAAAACAAGAACTTGCAGCTGAGTCAGAAGAAAAGAATCGCTGTTGTTCTCGACAAACGGGTCAAGCCTTTCACCTGCAGAAATAAGAGGATAAGCTGAACTGCCGGAACTGAAAGTATTAGAAGAAAAAAAAAAAAAGCCATTAGTAACCCTAAGGTGATTAGTGATGCTAAGTAGTGTAATTTATGGATTTAAATGCAAAAGGCTTGGGTTTGATTCATCTTTAGCAATAATAAAGTGGTTAGTTTTAGGTTTTCTTTGCTCCGAAAACACAAAATCGTAAGTATTTCTGGTCTAGTTGCTACTTCAAATATCTCAATACGTTTTAAATAAGATCAAACTAACTTACAAGTAACTTTTCAGCATGTGTAGAAGCTTGTTCTAGCTTCTATGTTTGGCATAGAAAAGGCAGTTTTAATGATTGCAAACGAACGAAAATAAAATTTGATTTGTATTTTTTTCCCCTAATCATTTCAGTCTGAGCAATTACAAACCCTTATTAAAATGATATATCTCAACTGTGCCCATTGGCTAAAAAAATAAAAAATAAAATGCCAAAATTATACACAATGTTCTGATTTTGTGCATGACACATAAACAATATCTGCAGCTTCCGTTTAGCATCCGTGAAGTGTGTCAGTGCCTCTCAGTTTTCATGTCAAAGTTCTGGCCCTTTTGTTTCTTTCTCCCACCTTTCGTCATTCTCGAGGGTTAAGCCACAGAAGAAAGCTCTGTTTTTGTGAGAAAGATCAGCCGTGAAACCCATAATCCTCGCTCCGACAAGATATTTCCCTGGAGAGACGATCTAAATAAAACCGGAGTAAACCTGATGTTTGAACTAAACATACAATCCCTGCTAAGTCCGTCCTACGGTTTTTGAGACTTTACGGTAAATTAATGGATCGCCTTGGAATCTTTCCACGTAATCATCTCATGCAAAGGTTCATAAAATGTTTTTGAGCCTGGAATTGAGGATTTTGGCAAAATGCAGTGTTTGTTATTGGTTTCTCTATGATGTTTTTGATGTTTATGTATTTACAATGCGATGCACATTGAGCTGCCTTACTGCTGAAATGTGTGATACAAATAAACTTGACTGGTTGCCATTAAACATCTGAACAAGACGGGAGCAAATTCAACAAACGGCCACAAGAGGGCACCGTGAACAAAACGTTGTCACACCTCCAGTCAGATTCCTGCTATGTCTGAGAGACAATCTGTGTCCATCTGTTCACCACTGAGACCGACACTGTCTTTAACTGGTGCCTCTGGCTCAAAAGGGTCAAAGGTCACACGCCAAAGATCTTCATCTCTGTTGGCTCAGGCGCAAATATTGAAGCTCGGTGCTGCAGATACAATCTGTGCCAGAGGCTCAGAGGTTGGATGTTTTGGGAGAACTTTTGTTTGAGTGATGTTCACTTCAACCCAAAGTCATACGCGCGATTCCTCCGCCGTCCTGCTCAATGACAAAATTTTTATTTATTTTTTTGCTCAACTACCCTTAGATGATAATAGTCTCTAATTCCGGTTGTGAACTGTCTGCCACCCTTAGTTTGCTTACATAATGGCCTCAACAACCCTGGAGCGGAAGGTCACACGCCTCATTTCACCACCTTATGGATGCAGGGAAATAAGAGTCTGGGCTCTCTTCACACAAGCAAAGAGGCGGCAGAGTTGATTTTTACATAATGACAGCACGCATAAGTCATGGGCTAAAAACAAATGAGATCTGGTCCGGGTAAAGACGGACCTCATGAAAAACACTCTTGGGTGTTTTCACTTGAACGCAGAAGCCAGGATTTCCGAGTTTTAAGTGGAGAAAATAAAAATAAAAATCTGGAGCACATTAAAAGTGCTTCAAGCTTTCAAACATGAAGGAGCGGTAAATCTTCCTGGTAGCTAGCAAACTGCCAAATTTCCTTAAAAGGGAGTGGAAAAAGACCTCCCATTTCTTCAGGTCTAACTTGCTTTAGTTAAAATTAGTGTTCAAAATTCTACATTAATAGGAAACCAAGCAGAAATTGCACTCATGGGAGAGTTCCCAGGTGAAAACTACTGTTAACCAAAAACAAAAATGGCAATCTCACAATACCTAAAAACATCTTGATGATCCTTGAGAAGGACAATTTCATAATAATAACTACATGATGCCTACAGTCAAACGGGACGCTGTTTGACTGTAGGCAAACAGGTACAAGTTCTCCAAAGTTATGATCTGGTGTTGCTTTGCTGGTTGTTCCAGAACCAGACTGCCCTGCTGTAATTGATGAAACCTTGAATTCTGATTCATCCAGAAAATCCGGATGGAGTATGTCTAGCCATCAGTTTGTGGCCTAAAGTTAAAGTCCAAGAGCACAGACTCAAATCCGACTGAGATGCTCTGCAATGACATGCTTGAAAACCCAGAATGCAGCTGAATTAAAGCAATTCAGCATTGAAGGGTATGCTGATGGATCCATGATGGATAACACAATCTATTAAACTTTGATTGTGCTATTGGTCAAAGTCAAAAGCTCAATTTCACCAGCTAGATTTGCATGTTATTGCCAGTGTCCAATTATGGAGAGTGATTTTGCATAGCAATCGTGAAAAGGAGGGTAGAAATGGAGCACAGCTAAGAAAAGTTTTCCTAATGGTTGGAGGGTTTTCTATTCTAAAGGAAGAAAGAAAGCAAGCAGCAGGGCATAAGAACAGGAGCTCCTTTTCTTGCTGGAAGGTCAAATTATTTAATGTGTGCATTTACACATGTTCACAGATTCATCTGTACGTTTTATTTTTCTTGTTTGAATCACAGACGTGGGAAACCAGGAGTACTTTCAACGACTTGAGCTTAAATTCACCTGTTTATAACTGCTTGTCGTTTTAGTTGGGAAAGTAAACGCTTGAAATTAACATTCGGTGTCATATTTGATCCACTGCATTTGTATTTCTTCAAAAATGTCTTGCACAGCTATTCTAGTGTTTCACACTTTCTTTATTTTTCAGGATGAAGCGGACACTTCTGCTTCTCCTCGCCTTCTCAGGTCAGTCTGTCAGTTGTGCAGAAGGGTGAAACTCAAAGGGACAGGTCTGATGTTTATACAGGTACAAGTTCTCCAAAGTTATTTTCAGTACCTCCAGTGTCATACAGGAGTGATTTTGAAGCGATTCAGACCTTGTCACTCCACTGTAATCTTACCATGAATGCTTTAGTTTTTTTACGTTGACAGTTAAGGTACTATTAATTGTTATTGCAAGAAAAAAAAAGGCTAAATATTAAACGGTACAGTAAGATAAAGATAGTTCATTTTGCTGTTTGAGCTCATTTCCCACTGTTGGTTTCACAGCATATATTCTAAATCTAGATTATATTTATATAATATTGATTGTTTACAGAAGATGTGTTATAAGATGAGGTAATTAAAAAAAAAATCTCTTGTCCAGCGGGGGTTTATGTTCTGGCTACCAACTTGTTTCGCAAGTACCACTATGTGAGCATCCCCAAGACGTGGGCTGCGGCTCAGCGGTACTGCAGAGAGACGTACGCCGACCTGGCCACCGTGGACAGCCCAGAGGAAAACGACAGACTGCTCCTGGAACTGCAGGGATCCGGACAGTTTGCCTGGATCGGGCTTTACGACAACACAACGGGCTGGAAGTGGACAATGGGAGACGATGACAATAACAGTTTCCGACCTTGGGAAGAAAATCAGCCTGACAACTATGGCGGCAAGCAGAGCTGCATAGTGATGAATTGGGTAGGAGGATGGCGGGATGAAATCTGCAACACAGAGCGCCCTTTTATCTGCCTTGACGGTAGGTTACTCCACTTTTCATTTTCCAAATCTAGTGGCAAAGATGAAAACATAAGACAAAAAAAACATAATGAATGGATATATTTAGGTCAGACAATGGTTAGGATTAAAAACAGTAGAAGAAAAACATCTATAGTAGTTTGAAAGAAGAGAATGAGTGAGGATTGTCTGTTTTTTCTGCGCGGTTTCAGAAATTGACGGTCTGACCGGACGAGCCCCCACTTTCCCACTGTCTCACCAGGACATTTTCTGTGCTTTTCCTGAGTGCCATTCTATGACCGTAGGAGTGTAAAAAAGAGAACATAAGTGAAGTTTATTTTTTTGCTGTCTTTCTCTTGTCTTGTAGAACATGGCCCTTCGAAACATGTTGTGGTGTCTACATTCATGATTTGGGAAGATGCTAAGAACTACTGTCGGTCCAAACACACGGACCTGGTCAGAGTGTGGAACTCGTCTCAGAACAATGAAATCCACCCACTGATTGGGAGGAACCACTGGATCGGCCTTTACAGAGACCTGTGGGCTAACTGGTCTGACCACAGCCCACTGACCTTCACTAACTGGGAGACGGGCCAGCCTGACAACAAAGGCAGCACCAACATGACTTCCTGCGCTGCTGTGGATACGAGCACCAGAACCTGGTGGGATGTTGACTGCAGCGAAGAGCACGAGTTCATCTGTCAGACTCTGATTCCATCCAGTAGGAAGTTGAAGCTGCGCTTCCAGTCTGAGGCCGACCTTAATGACCCCGACGCCCAGCAGCAGATTTTACAGCAGGTACAGGAAGCCTGAAAACTGGTGTGTCCTCTCGAGTTTGCAGATCTAAAGGGAAAGTGCAGAATTTGTTAATTTAGGGTTCTGGTGTGAAGTTTTATGCAGTCAGTATCTCCACTTATTCAAACAAAAACAAACTTTGTTGCCGAAAAAATAATCTTTTAGTGTGTACAGAATTACTACTGATCAATAAATTAGAGTATGCATTCTTTATTGGCTCACATTTGTATATTAAAAATAGTTTTTTATTGGTCAAAGGTAAGATCTCCGTTACCTCTGCGTTTCCATTGGCTGTTGGTAGAAATTCACCACAATTAACAGAAACAAAAGGCTTGAAACTATCGTACCATATGTAATTAATTCATTTGTTGCACTTTTCAATTATATTCCTGTTTGTTGACTGTTGTAAGGCTGTAGATAATGTCTTGGATACTGCAGAAACTCATCAATTAAAGTAAACCGTTTTTAGCTCAATAACTTATAGGAAATCAGCTCTATACCAAACTAAAAATTACTTCATTGTACAAAAAAAACTTCACATGACAGATTGTACAACATCACTATTTATCACACACATAAAAAAGGCCGAAATGGATACTTAATATTTATAAAGGCTGGGGATTATAAAATCTCCTCCGCTTTGTTTGACTACATGTAGATATGAAGATCGTATTATGTAACTCTGTAAGCCATCATGTATGTGTTTACAGAAAATTAAGTCAGAAAGCCATATGACAATGTGCTTTGATCAACTTAAACAATCCGCCATAAAAACTAATCAATTATATCTTTCATTTAGCTCCACACTAAACTGGAGACTGATGGACTAACAGACTTCAAGCTCCGCTGGATCGAGAAAGACGGGCAGAACTTTCACAAGGAAACAAAGAAAAAAACATAAAAAATAAAAAAAATCTTCTTTTTAAAATTGAGTCTTATTATTTCAGTAGCATTTGCAACAGTTAGTCAAAGATATATTGTTTTTTTTTGTTCGGTTGTCTATTTAAGTTTCAGACGGAAGAAGCAGAAGACTCTCTATCTGTCCATATATGCATTATGTGAACATGTAACATTGTTTCTTTCACTCTGCTTTGTTTTATGAGGTTGGAAAATTGATGGACTGTGGTTCAAAAGTCTTGGATAATTACTTGTACTGCAGTCTTTCTTACGTTGGGTTACATCATACGTATAGGTTGCTTTATTCTTTAGTTGAAGTTTTATTGTTATACTAAATGATCTAACTTGCTGTAAAATTCTATTACCTTTATTTTATTTTATTTTATTCATTTCCAAAGCTTGTTTGTAGTTTAAAATGAAGTTAATATGCCAAACTTGTGTGGTCTGAATTACAGTTTGTCTCTGATCACAAAATGATTGAGTGACTCAATAAATCGGATCAAACCATCAATACAATGTGTGAACTTATTGACGTCACAATTTGTCATTTGTGGTGCAAAACATTAACATTGAGATTTTTACACATTTTGTTTTTGTTTTAAGCAAATACCCTCAGTGTGAGGTTAATACAGACTGCTAACAGACATAATATATTTAGTTCAAAAGGAGATTGTCACAAAATTTGAATTTTAATTGCAGAATTGTTGGAGTAAAATATGCATGATGACATACTTTACTCAGTCTTATCGGCATGAAAAAAAAATCTATTTGACCTTAAAAGATAAGGAATTTTATGTTCATGAATTTTGATTTGTGTGTTTTCACCAAAAATCAATCACAGATTTTTAAAAAAGAGTAAATTTACTGTGAATTAAATTAGGAAAAGACATATTTTAATGGAAGCCAACTAGCTGCATTATGGGTGTATAATATAAATAAATATCATGTGTCATAATGTAGATCGTAATGAAACTACATGATCAGCCTCTTTAGTTTTGTCTGCTGGCTTCTGGTATTTAAAGAACCATTGGGGGGAAAAAATTATATTTCTGTCATTTAAACACAAACTTACATGTGGTTTTGCTCATCTAATCAATTCTTACAAAGAGAATGAAAATAAATTAATCTATGTTCTTATTTGCCACTTTGAATGGATTCCCAGTAGTTTTTATGCCATTAAAAAGATGCTTGTCTAAAGCATGTGTTAAAATTCGAGCTTTATGTGACATATTATGTCAAATTTATAATTGCAGTGTTCTTCTACATCCTACTTTTATTTTTAAATCTTTTTAAAATATATACGCCACAAGAACAAAAGCGTGTGACGTTCACCCGTTCATTTGACTGATCCGTTCTCCTTGAGGTAAGGACACAAACATTTACAAATCTTTAATTGAAAGTTAGAAAAAAACAACTTAAAAACAAGTCTCTGCCTTCTCCCAGTGCTAACTAACCAACCAATCAGAGCCAGGAGGAGGGTCTTAGCGTTGTCAATCAGGCTCGTGTGTGTTCCGCTCCCCTGTTTGCTGTTTGCTTCTCCCCATCAGCAGAGCCTGAAATGAACGGCAACAGCAGCACATGGAGGAGGTGGAGAAGATTGATCTTTTCACCATCTCATCTTAGTTTGATAGTTTTAGCAAATATGTAAAATATTTCTTTGCAAAAGATGCAAACGAAAGATTTAATGCTTAAAATTCCTCCAGTGAGGCTGAAGAGAGACGAGTCTAAAAGATAAAATAAAAATACCCCAACAGCATTGCAAACCATTAACTAAGAGATATTGCTACCATGAGTATTAGCTTGGTGTATAAAGCTTTTGTCCTTAAATAAATAAAATATATTGAAAACTGCTTGTTGTTCTATCTCTGCATGTCTTTGACATTACATTGTATTTTGATGACTAAAAATAAATTCAAAACAGAGCAGAAACTAACTGTTGGATTTCGCTAAATTTGGCTTAGAAACACACAGATACGGTGCATTGCTAGGAGCCAAGCTTCTTCCTTTTTATATTTAAATAATGCCTCGCTGAATGCTCGCCTTGAAAATGGAAAACACAAAACATCTGCGCTATTAACAACCACTAAATGTCTTCCGGACAGTATTTTCCCTAATGACAGGGCCCAGGTTAGCCACCTCATTTCACACAGTTCATTTGTATTTGTTTTACATCCTGTTCTAATGAAAGCAGAAAATTACTCAGGTTGTGTTCAAGTACTTAAAATAAGGAGGAGAAACATTATAAAAGTAAGCAGAATCTTTTCATCGAAGCAAAGATCCAAGCAGGATACCAGAGCTCTCTTCAAGACCAAGTAAGCCTGTTGTGTATTTCTTATTTGATCATGCCTTTTTTGTCGTTATGGTTGTTTTTTTTTTTTTGCTTTTATTGACAAATTAGAAATAAAGCTTTCATTGAGTCTTAAACTTAAAAGAGATATCTCTAAAATGTTAATTGTCCAAAATATTATCAATATTATCAAAATATTATCAATCCTAAATGTTCATACAGTTTTTATTTTTGACTTTTCTCTTCATATAAATAGGATATGTGATCTACATGTTTTTTGTTTTGTTTTTTAACCCACAATAAAAAAAATTTTACATTTGAAATGTTTAAATTGACAGGATGAGGAAGACACTGCTACTAGTTCTCACCTTGTCAGGTGAGTTTTCTTTCAGGGGGAAAATGAAGCAATGTTTTCATTTTCTTAAAATAAAAAAGCTTCATAGTTATTTTTATCATTATCCTTGTCCAGCGGGGGTTTATGTTCTGGCTACGAACTTGTTTCGAAAGTACCACTATGTGAGCAGCCCCAAGACGTGGGCTGCAGCTCAGCGGTACTGCAGAGAGACGTACGCCGACCTGGCCACCGTGGACAGCCCAGAGGAAAACGACAGACTGCTCCTGGAACTGCAGGGATCTGGACAGTTTGCCTGGATCGGGCTTTACGACAACACAACGGGCTGGAAGTGGACAATGGGAGACGATGACTTTGTTGGCAATAACAATTTCCCACATTGGGAAGCAAATCAGCCTGACAACTATGGCGGCAAGCAGAGCTGCATAGTGATGAATTTGATTGGAGAATGGCGGGATGAAATCTGCAACACAGAGCGCCCTTTTATCTGCTTTGACGGTAGGTAATTAAAAAACCCTTAAATATTCACTTCACAAATCTGCTATCAATTAAACCATGAAAGGTTAATACTTTTGCGGCGCCGTACGCTGCAGTGGTTAGAGCAGGCGCTCCGCATTCACAGTATAGAGACATATCCATCCCAAGTTCGACTCCTGCGCTCAGTTCTTTGCTGCTTATCTTTACCCCCTTCTATCTGCTCCCTTTATGTCAAATTATTGTGTAAAAAAGGCCAACAATGCTGTAAAATGTTTTCAAAATAAAATCGGAGAACATCGGTCCTCGCTTTCATAAGGTTTTTTATTTCTGTGCAGTTTCAGAAATTGACGGTCTGACCGGACGAGCCCCCACTTTCCCACTTTCTGACCGGGACATTAAAAAAGAGAACATAAGTGAAGTTTATTTTTTTGCTGTCTTTCTCTTGTCTTGTAGAACATGGCCCTTCGAAACATGTTGTGGTGTCTACATTCATGATTTGGGAAGATGCTAAGAACTACTGTCGGTCCAAACACACGGACCTGGTCAGAGTGTGGAACTCGTCTCAGAATGATGAAATCCACCCAATGATTGAGAGGAACCACTGGATTGGCCTTTACAGAGACCTGTGGGCTAACTGGTCTGACCACAGCCCACTGACCTTCACTAACTGGGAGACGGGCCAGCCTGACAACAAAGGCAGCACCAACATGACTTCCTGCGCTGCTGTGGGTATGAGCACCAGAACCTGGTGGGATGTTGACTGCAGTGAAGAGCACGAGTTCATCTGTCAGACTCTGATTCCATCCAGTAGGAAGTTGAAGCTGCGCTTCCAGTCTGAGGCCGACCTTAATGACCCCGACGCCCAGCAGCAGATTTTGCAGCAGGTAAGTACTGTAAATGAACACTCTATCGTCAAAAAGTTCTTAACACCCTGACACAGGTTTTGTTTTATCTGACATTCAGCTGCAAGCTAAAATGGAGGCTAATGGATTAACAGACTTCAAGCTTCGCTGGATGGAGACTTTTCACAAAGAACCAAAGAAAAAAACATGAGGAAAAATTTTGCGTTTTTCATCCACCATTCATGAGCATAACCTACAGAAATTCACATCCATAGTTGAGTCAGTCAAGGACATTTTCAGTACCTCTTTTTTTGCTAAGCTAACCCTTTACAGATACACTATTGAACTTATGTAATCCTTTCTGGAATAAGTCGACCCACATATATGTTTATTTGCTTCTAAATGTCTAGGTGCACATTATACGTAGCTAATATCGTTAATAAGGAGAAACCTTATTAACCTGTTTAACAAGGTAAAACCTGACATGACTACCCTTAATTCCATATGCGTTTCCTCAACTTGAAGTATGCAAATGATTTGCTTTTCTCTTCACATGATGTTTTTATGCTGTACGATGCACCATACGTTCTATGGACCATTTAAACTTTATACCTGACCGTTTTCTTGAGTTTTATATCCAATTTGTTACTTCTTTTTTTCATTTGTTGGTTGTTAAAAGAATTTTAAAAAATGCAGTCTGTCTTGAGTTTTGTCTTTATGCAGGATAATTATGGCAAACGTACTTTCAGCTGACCGATTAACGTTCTTCGTTGCTATGATACATGTGTGATAATCTTGTGGCGACAACAGGATACTTAACATTGTGTACTTTCTTCTGAAAGTACGCAAATAAAGATATTTACTCTTTGACTCACTCACTTATGTAGCTCTAATAAAGAAAATGAAAACATCCTCATTACTTATATCCAAGCACACAAATTTGGAAAATGGCTTGATATATGCAGGCTAATTTTATATGACTCAGTGGAGCCATATAAAATTTTCTGCTCAGCATCAATAAATCCATAAACACGTGTATTTTATGGCTCGGTTACTCGGACTGCTCGTCTCAAACTGTGTTAATGTTGGCGACTGTGAAATGATGATGAAACAAAAGGAGCTCCATGAGGAAACGCACTCTAAAAATAAAAACTGTGGAACAAAATAGCACCTAAACAACTGCACTTTTAATCTAGAGCAGATTTAAAAGGTACATTCATCTGAAAAACACTTGGGACAGGAAAAAGAACGTCGTAATGTGAGTCAAGAGACAAAAGTTATTCCAAACACTGTCTAGATTAAGAGCTAGTCTGCCGTTCTCTAACATTTCCCACGAAACAGAGAAATAAATCAATACGAAACGTCCTTTTCTGAACTTCTTTAAGGGTTTCTGTCACTGCAACGTTTTCTTCTGCTTGAAATTAAGGGTTCTGATCAGTGTAAGATTCACATGTGAACATAAACGATTAATGCCTCATAGGTTTATTTGGAGAATATTAGGAAACAAATAGCATCAAGAAGACCAAGAGGAAGAGCGTAAAGGTCAGAGAGAATGTTTTAAAACGATATTCCAAGACTGGAATGAACTTCTCAGTGCAAAAACAGAAAAACTACAACCCCAACCCTGCTAACGTGTGGCACTGAGGCCTAATCTGATAGGCCAAGTAAGAAGATGAGGTCTAACTTAGATTGCCACGGCAACAGGGATCCTCAACTCCGTTGGGCGAATCTTTTAATACAACTCTGGCCTTTATGGAGAAGGAGGCAAGAAAGAAGCTGTTCGTTCTATTTTCATCCAATTGTCACACAAATTCCTAAGCAAACTTTTGAAATTTCTCAAAAAGGAAATCATCTACATCTTCGAAGTGAATCAACCAGGTTAAAGTGTTATTCTGTCAAATGGTGATGGCACCTATGGTTGTAATAAACAAGACGCACAGGTTGCCAACCTGCACGAAACACACATTTCACAAAAACTGAGAAGTTTCTTACCTCCAGCCGAATGTGTGGACTTAGAAATTTCTCAGACTTTCGTGTCTGTGGTAAGGCGTAGACCCACCAGTGGATGGGGTTGATCCACCTTCCCAGCCTGGACTGACTTTTCACACGACGCTCCGAATGTCCTCGTATTTTCTAGAAACTTTCTCAGATTAGTCTCAATTTTCTGAGTTTGCCTCACAAATTTGAGACTTTTCAAGCTCAGAGACATCCTCATTTTTTCCAGAAAATTTCAGTGATTAACCTCAAAATTTCTACGTTTCTTGAGGGAAATTTACTAGAACGCTGTCATAGAGAATAAGTGCATGAACTTACAGACATCCCAGATAAATTATTGAACAACTGGAACAGAGACAAATAAAAGGAGGGACATGAGTTTATCTTGTCGCCATGTCCAATGAGGTATTGTAGAAGATGTAAACAAATCTCAAGAGAGGTATCGCCATACCAATCCTTTCTTTTACAGCTTCTTTAGATCTCTCTCCCTCTGTACTAAAAAATGCTCACATGTGCTGTAGACAGAACGGCTCAGATTACACTTTGGTTTATGAGGTGATGAAAGATTAAGTACAGTCAATAAGCTTTTGTTGGCAGGGAGGTAACAAGACTACAAAGACATCGGCCCACCTCAACCGCAGCGGTCGGCAAAAACCTGCCCGCTAAATCAGTTTGGATCACCAGTCGCCATAGCAATGCCATAAAATGAAGCATCAAGGGATCTTGAACAGAAACCAGTCAGTCTAGGATTAGCGTTTTTTGTTTGTTTGTTTTCTTGGTTTTAACAGGCTGCTGTTTTTTCTTGTCTTTTTAACTCAAATTCCTGAAGATATAAAGATGACACCTATGACGACCCGTATCTGTGTGTTGGCAAGCATCGGTGACGTCAATGAGTATTCAAAATGACAGTCAGCCACAGAGTCTCTCTCTACGTAAGTGTGCACATCCCCTCATACCCACACGCACACACACACACACAGATAAATAGAGAGGAATACAGGAGCTGCAGCGTGACAGTAATTCAGCCGTGCCGTAGGCCGGTGCAAGGCCATCTCTGGCAACACCCTAAATGAGTTCTCATGTCCCCCACGGTAAGACAAAGCACCTCTGATAAAGCTGAGCTGCGGACCTCGGCTTTCTGCCACCTAACTGCAACTAAATCACAGTCCGCCTCCTGCTCTCGCTGTCAGGTCTGGGCGCAATGGGAGGTTAAAATAAAATAATGAAAAAATGAGGATGCAATAAAACATCTTGGCTAACAGTGTGGGGTTATGTGTGCGCAGGTATGTTGCTGTGAAGAGATTTTGTCACAAATTCAATTCAGTTTACCTGTACTGCGCCAATTCACAAGAAATATCATTTCAAGGCACTTTACCAAAAAAAAAAAGAAAAGTTAATTAAATCCAATTATACATACACATTACAATCGATTCAGTTATCAAACATTATTCATTTCGGTTCAAACATTTCCTATCTAATCAAATCCTGCATATTGTATGAGTCTTTTACTCATGTCAATTGCAAATCAAACTTCGGCCAGAGTCCTCCAACCTTAGCTTTACGTTGCTAAATGTTTTCACTAATCATGGACCTGAGAGACATCCATTTATTAATCCATGGGGTTTGATATGAAAAGGTTGAGCCCATCTCTTACAAAAGCAGCCCCCCACACCTTTACCCCCTTGGGGACATATTTTATCCTTGACTCCAGCACCAAACTCGACCCCTGCTGACCACATGAAGGAGGTCTGGAGACATTGATGGCAGAAAGTTGGCACCTTTGGCCATAAAACACCTGATTCAAACACCTGATGATTGGATGGGTGAATGAAAACTTTTACAAGTGTAGTGTATGTTGTAATTGCCTCACAAGAAAACTAACTGCTTTTAAAAAGGTGTACAAAATTTGGCGGGACATCTTAGCTCTAGAAAAGGGGCCTACTCCGTTGCAGATTGGTGATTGGACTCCTGATAGATATTTGGCTACATCAAATTCCATTAAGTTGCATGTTTTCATGTTTTTGTTTTTTCTAGAGCAGTGTCTTCATGTACTGTGAACACTTCACTATGTGTGCTCATTATCTTCTGCAGCTTGTGCTTTTTGAATAATGTCTGAAAGCAAATTAAAAAAGACTTCTAATCATTATGTCCTTTGTTCAACACAATGCTATAAAAATCACTTTCATTGCCCGTAGTCAGATAAATAGATTAGAAAAATCCAAGCAGACAGATTTAACAAGACTCATTCAACCATCACGTAGTTTCTGTTTGAAATCTATAACCCCATAAACATTTTATGAATCAGTTACTCAGAGTGTTTGTCTCAAACTGTTTTAATGTCAACGATGGTGAAATGATGATGAAACAAATGAGGCTACCAGACGACGTATTTCATAAATGAACCCCACAGATCAGGGTGCAGTGCTGGGCAGTGGAAACCAGTGGCAGCTGGTGAAAAACATTCTTGGTGTGGTTGATGTGCCAATAGATTTCCCTTCCAAATCCATCAGTCAAGTTGTCAACAGTTGTCGCCATCATCGAATTTGAATCTTTGGATTACGCCTGCATCGTCTTCTTGATTTTTTATTGGCTGTTGGCAAGAGAAACGTCAGGTAAGCATTACCGCCATCTACTGGTTTACCCGCATATTCCAGGCAGAGGAGAAATTCAAAGCACCCCAATGACATTGAATTCAGCGAAGCTGAATGGCCAAATGTTTCTTAGTTTCCCCTAGTACCTGCACACGCTATAAAGGAACACTGGCTAGTACATTTTTTTTTCTCTGCGAATTTCATTCCAAACCTAAGAGAAAGTTTCTGTATTATCAAAATGTGTGTGTGTGTGTGTATGTTTCCCCTTACTTTCAAGCTACAATTGCTCTGGAAGAAACGGATCTCTTTTCTCTTTCAATCTGCATTTCAATCAAAGCCCTTTAATGGAAGGAATAAGGGATTACGTTTGACACCAGCTCGGTCACCATTTGATGTAAACAGCTTCCCATCCCTGTCTCCATGTTTCATTAGTGATCTATAATGTCTTTTTAATGGCAGCCTTAAATTAGAACTCCGGTTTCAGCTGTCGTTATGAGTCATCGTCGTTTTCTGTTGGCTCAGCAGAGCACGCTCAGTCAAGTCGAGTTTGAACAGGGCGGCAACTTTGCCAAATGTATCAGTTTGGGAGTCAGCAACGCGAAAGCTGCCAAGTCGCATCAGCTGCAGAGGTGGAATGACGCTTAGTGATTAGCAGCAAGCCTGCAGACTGGTAGAGGTCTGCATATTGTGACTTTTATCACTTTGTTTGAGGACAGTAGAGTAAATGGACTTTTAGCAATTTTTAAAACAAAGTTCTGTGGGAAAAGGTGAACAGCAGATCAGATCTGAAAATATATAGTGATGGAACATCAGAAAAGTAAAGAGGTGTACCGACTAATTTGAATTCACACTAAACGACTACAACCAAGAGAGTGATTTACTGCAGGTAAGATATAACATGCTTGTAATTTTGGAACAGAGCCCCACTTTGAAAACACAAATCTATCCCTTTAAAACATAAAAAGTCACCTATAGTCTTTGATCACTTGAATGATGCTCAAAATGTGAAATTTGGCTCTTGTTGGCATTTCTGGTCTTTGTCAGGCATGCACAAGAATAAAATATGACCCCATTTCTGCAGCAATTCCTGAAAAAGTGACGCAGGCACCGCTGGCGTCCTCACTTGGCATTAGCCGCCAAACTTCAGCCTCATCTCACCGCAATTCACACGATCCTGTCTGATGAGTGATATTCAGCGCCGCTCTCAATCTCAGCCTTCACACTTCAAAAGCCACTCTGTCACCATCTTTGTCGTCGTTGGGTAAAAAGTCAAAGTGTGAACTTCTTCTGTTGAGGCGAACCTGGTGTGAGGTCTCTCTTTGTGACCTTTGACCCGCTCGTGGCTCGACGGTGCAAACGGCGTCAGAATGAGGATCACAAGCGCTGTGAACGACCCGGGTGAGATCAGCAACGTTTCTTTACGGTTCTTAGAGGGACATGTCTTATTACGGCGGATTTGATCCCATTACCTTGAATGTTTCCCAACTCTTTACAAAACAGTCATGAATCCAAATATGTAACAAATCCTTCAGCGTTTTGAACTGACGAATAGCATTTTCTAAACTTTTTTTTTTTCCTTGCACCTACTAGAGAAGCATGTTTGAGTAGTTCCACATCTAAAATCTCAGATTTTATCTATGTTGGCAGATAAACACCATGGACTTTAAGGCTTTAAAATAATTTTTTCATTGAATTTGCAAAATGTGAGAAAGAAAAAAATCCAACCAATAATGTCAGTACATTTGAGTTTCTGTCGAGCGCGTCACTTCGTTCTGTTTCGTTCTGGAGTCAAGAATTGCCTCTCTCGCATGTAAATACTTCTTTGCTGAGTTCATGTCTTGCCAGATCCTCCTGCGGTGTCAGTTCTCCATTGCTCTTCTTGTGACTATTTATTCAAGTCAATAAATGTCCTAAAACATTTTGTAAAGTGATAAGGATATTCAGCCTTTGAAAGACTCTTAAGGGTAATTTTGATCAGTCAAGTGACCCCAGACTAAATAAATATATGGTAATAGATTTTTACTATATTTTTCAACTATGACAAACAGCAAATTTTTGTGTGCTATTCAGACATATCATGTTTAGCATCGAAGTTCATTTTTCCTCAGCTGTGACATGCTGACATGTGCAAATGGCTTATTGTTCAACATGGAAGTTGTTTATGGCCGATACCGATATTTACATTTTTCACAGCCTCATATTTTATTTATTTGTTTGTTTTGTTGCTCTGGTTACAGTAGTTTTATGCAGACTGTCACAGATGTCAAAGATTAATAAACCCAAGTGGGAGAACTTGACATTCAAGTCAATGTTCAGCATCAGATATCATTATCAACACTTACACCTGAGCTCTGCTACCTGTACTTCTTCTCCTCCAGAGGTGTGCGTCGTTCGCCAGCCGATGTTGCTCCTCACGTTGCTCACGAAGCCGTAGTTGTGAATTAGTAATGGCTTCGCAGCCCTGTTACCTTTTTCATGCCTTACTGCCAAATATAGAGACGTGTGCGCGTGCGACTGAGCGCCAAGGAGAGGTTGTTATATAACTGCTGCTGACCTCTGCCAACATCCTCCATGACGGTATAGTTGCTGGAGTGAGCGGCAGATGGTGAGCACGGACACGGTTTCACTGCATTTACAAATACGCCAACCTGCCATTTTGTCTTTGCTTTGCCTCCTTGCACCACGTCCTGTTGTTGAATTGGATATATTTGTATTATTTTTCTTTTCCCCGTGTTTCAGGTTTCACTGCAGGTCAGAAGAGAGTTTCAGTGAATGGTTTTGGGTTAATGAGCTGTGGCTCTTCCAGCTGCGGCCGTTTGAGCGCGTCAGATGTGAAAACCCAACGGAGAGTTAAAGGGAACAATAAAAGCGAAAGGGAAAAAAAAAATTTAAATGATTCGCCGTGGCAACCAGAACCTGCGATGGTCGCCACAAAACCCGTAGACCATAAAAATCACCTCTGGATGAATCCAGAGAACGTTTTCTTTTAAATATTATTATTCTTAGTTTTTATATTTTCCAGTGCGCTGCTGTGCAAAAGTTCAAAGAAAACACTCAAGTCTCCACTTGTTTCAGGTGGAAACACAGAGTTGATGCATTTGGCTTCCTCTTCCTCGCTGATGGAGCTTCGTTTCGCTTAAATGAAACACTTTTCAAATACTTTCCGAACAAATTTATTCTCAGTTACGAGAACGGGACTCGAGTTGCTTTCTTTCACAACGCTTGCAAAATGTAGGCAAGTTTAACAAATTAAATAAAAGCTTCAGAAAAGCTGGATTTTCAGTAAAAGTCTCTGGGTAAACGTGGTTCTACTTAATACACAAGCTTGGCTGTAAAAAAAAAAAGCACTTTGTGTCGTACTTAACAGTTTGAGTTGTAAGAAAATTTGATCAATAATGATTTGATGATTTGAAAGTAAAGCGGTCAATAAACTACTTTATGTTATTCTAAAATGGCTGTTTGGGGCCTCAAAAAAAATTGGTCCAAGTGCCAAAAATGGCTCCCCGGGGGCCGCAGGGAGACCCCTGGGAGACCCCTGAACAAGAGAAAACTTGAGTCCATCAGTGGCAGAACTATGGCTGATGTTTGCAGATGTTTGTGTCAACATCTGGCAAAATCAGCTGGATGTTGACGTAACAAGTTAAAGGGGCACTTCTAAAGCAACGACAAACGAAAGAAAGAAAAGAAAGAGTTTGACGTTGGAATGAAGGCGAGTTTTCATGATGTCTTCAGCTCATCTTAATAAAGTGTTGCTCAGTCATCTCCTTTTTTCATCTCTCTATGCACTCCTTCAGAGAAATTCAGAGCTTCAGAGGTCAAACACGTTCAAGGCGGATTAAGCCTTGATGTTTTTTCTCAAAAAAAAAAAAAATTTTCAAAAATCCTTTATAGTTGATCGGAGAATGCAAGCGACGCAAATATCCTCCCTAAAAATGGACAAAGGGACCCGGGGTGGAGGGTATTTCCATAATCACATTTAGTTTGGGTTTGACTTTGCGTTTTCTAGAACTCACCGCAGAAAACAAGGAGCGAGATCAGGGGCCGGCCGCCACAGTTCAGATCTGTTTGCAAGTTGAATCCAGGACACATTTTGCTGCCAAAGCAAGCAGAGCAACAGAGTCGTTTTGAAAGTGACTTTGACTCCATAGGGTGCAGCTGGAACGAATCGGCGGTGTCTCCTTCTTGTCTGGTGACCCCGGTGGGGGGTCGGCCCCTCAGCACAGGGCATCTGTCCTGGGAAGGAGGGAGTCGACGTCAGGACGTCGTCTTCCTTCTCTTCGTCTTCCCTCTTCCTCCCTTCTCCGAGGAGGGCGTTCTCTCTGACCGCTGCCAGCACTTCAATTGGAACCACTTTAGGAAATAAGCTGCTGCCATCTTGTTTTTTCTTTTGTTGTTGTTGTTTATTTTTTTCGGTTTGTTTTAGCTAAAAGTCAGAAGAGCGGCGCTCAAAACGTGAAACTTTGATGGAGAAAAAAGAAAGAGGACTGCCGCCTTGTCCTTTGGTGAACGAAATGAAATCGAATCCAAACGAAACGTGATTTATAAATATGTTTCTATTTTTATTTTGTTCTATAGTGCATGTAGAACAAAACAAGGTGAAAGGAGGAAATAAAGGAGGCACAAACAGTTTTAAAGTTTTTATAAGCTATTAAAGGGGCAGAGTTTTGTGTTTTCCAGGCACATGGTGTCATTTTGTAGCATAATCATCATGCTACCTTCAGTTGTTATAAAAATGATGTATACCAAATATTACAACTTAGTATTGGATCTGAGTTTTTTTGGACCTGTTTTTGTTTTATTTTGTTTATTTGTTGTTGTTTTTTGGGTTTTTTTCCAATAAGATGTCGCTCATGCCTTTATCTTCAAAAGTTCATCTTTATTTTAAGTGTTGAGCCCCAGGAGCAGTTCGCTTCCACCCAAATCTATCGGAGCTTTTGCAGAAGAACTCAAATGTGAGTCTGAGTCGTTGCAGTGAAACAAAAAAGAAAATTGTTTCTGTGAAACAATTTAAAAATAATAATGATAATTTCTCACAGATAATTTTATTGGTTTTGCTCAAGCTACAACTCGGATTAGGTTGAAATCAGAATTTTAAACCTGCCAACTAAAGCAACTCTGAATAACCTTGAATCAATAAGTTATTGAATAAACTGAATCAATAACTGAATTCAGCTGGTCAGGTTCAACAATGAATCCCAGATGCCGTTTCTACAGGAATCATGTACCAGGACAGAAGTATTTCCTGAAGATATTGATCGGGTCCATCTTTTCATGAATTAAAAACAAAATAATTCAAGCAGTTTTGCGTTTTTAATAACAACGTAAATAGAAACATCCCCCTTCGCTCTTTTTTGATGATTTTGTTGCAAAAAAAAAGATGAGGTTCAAAGGTCAAACAATCAGCGTAATTCATCCGCTGTAATATTTAATGAATTTATTTGAATTTACTTTATTCAACAGACTCATGGTCCACAAGATACACAACAACACGACATAAAAAAACAAGAGAAAATGAAAAATAAAATACAATAAGTAGTCATAAAAAATATAAATATAAATCTTATAGAAGACTTGTATACCAATGTTTCCAAAAAGCCGACTGGTATCTTAGCGCACTAACAGAAGGCTGTGAGAACATTACAAGAAGATTGTTCGGTGAGTTACCCAAACGACACATAAACTTGTATATCAGATTTCTCAAAAGGGCCTGAAATGTTCTGACATGTGCGTTACAGAACATTTGACTTGCACTGCTGAACCTGGGTTTCTTGATCAACATTCTCAAAGAGTCATTATAAGCAACCTTAAGCTTCTGCATACTAGTTTTTTTTAAATTTGCACCACAAAGGAGCTGTATACAAGGATGTACAGTAAGCTTTAAACAGGCTTATTTTTACCTCATCAGAGCACATATGAAATTTTACTATATTTTTACTATAATATTTTACTATATTCGCCAACTCGTTTAATGAAATGAAATATAATCAATCATGTTTGTGTGTCTACTTTATTTATTATTTATTCATTTTATTTATTTGTGCGTGTGTTGTTTTCCGGTTTCCTTCTGTTCAGTGACCTCACGCGCACCGCCGCAGGTGTTTTTGCGCGAGCGTTTCTCCTCTCGTCTCCCACCAGCCGGTTCGGACTGACCCCTCCGAGCCGCCATCCCCGTCACCACACCGGTACTTTCCTCCCTCGCTTCCTCTCCACCTCCCTCTCTCTTCACCTTCATCTCGGTCCCTCCTTCTCTTCCTCCTCCTCCTCCTCCTCCTTCTCTTCCTCCTACTCTTCCTCCTCTTCCTCCGGCTGTTGTTGCGCCGCCGCTGCTGGCGCTTCTGCTGCAGCTCGCGACTTCCAGAGAGCCTCGCCTCCGGCACAACAAGTCCGCCCTCCGGTCCCCCCCTATCCTCCTCCTCCCCCGACCCGCCACCATCCACCCCTCCGCCCTCCTCACCGGCCGGGGGACGCTCGTCTCGCTCGCCGTAAATGCGATGTGATAAATGGGCCGCGCAGGATGTGAAGCCCCGCAAGAAGAAGAAGCAGCAGCAGCAGGAGGAGGAGGAGGAGGATGGCGAAACCGGGCTTGTCTGCGGCGGCGCTGCCGCTGCTCTTGCTGGGCTCCCTCCTCTCGGCTTCCTCCGTTAAAGCCGGTGAGTTGGACCACAGGTTGGTGAACGATGACCGCAGGTAAACAGAGGAGATCCGTGGAGGTGGTGGTGGGGTGGGGGGGGGGGACGTACCGGCTGAGCAAACACCTCCAGCGGGGCTGATGTGTGTAGTTTCGCAGCAACGCTGATCCAGTTTGTTTGTAGCGGGATCCCTTTAGTGGGAGACTGTCATGACACATGGATGTGATCTGCAGTCACAATGAGATTTGTGATGGGCTGACATGAGGTCATCAGGCTGCAGTAGCATGACTTTTAGGATCACTCTGACACAACTAGAGGCAGAAATGTCCTCATAATCCAGGTGAATGTCTTGAAATGGAATCCGAGATGAGATCGTAGCTCCCAGCTAGAGTTCAAGCCACACACACATACACACACTCGCACACGCATACACACACACACACACCCCTACACACACAGCGCAATCCAAGTTATTCAGTTTCAACCTCATCCAGACGATTCTGATTCGTCTGGACATTTTTTCAGCGTCCGTCACTTTCCCTGTGAGGTTATTTCCAGCCCCTTTTAAACGATGATAGATGACGCGTCCTGGGTTGTTCTGCGAGTTACACTCAACAGAGGAAATTTGTTTGAGTCCAAAGGTCTCACTTCCATTGTGTTTCCTGACCATGGAAGCTCACAGATGACGGATAGTCCTTTAGAAATCCTGTCTCTTGGAGATAAGATCGTCGAGGCTTTATCTCAGCCTGGAGAGATCACTTTCGTTTGGTCTGAAGATGTGTGTGTGTGTGTGTGTGTGTGTGTGTGTGTGTGTGTGTGTGTGTGTGTGTGTGTGTGTGTGTGTGTGTGTGTGTGTGTGTGTGTGTGTGCGTGTATGAGATTTTAGGAGGCAGATTTGTATTTCTGGAACGTTGTTTAAAATCATTTCGTGACCTGTGGAGTAGTCGGGAACGTTCTGCTACGTTCTGAGGTCTGGCTGATCCAGTTTGTTTGTAGCGGGATCCCTTTTATGGGAGACTGTCATGACACATGGATGTGATCTGCAGTCACATCCATGTGACTGCAGGCTGGAAAGTCTCGCAAAAGTCTCTTCATTTTCTCAGTCTGTCGCATTACAACCTCATCAATCCATTTCATTAAGTTTGCATGTGACATTTCACACATCAATATTTGGTCCATCAACTGCAAACCGAATAGGACATGGCTACAGTCAAAGTCCAGACCCACATTTAATTGACGATCTGTGGCTTGACTTTATAATTGATACTCACAGACAACTTAAGTTGATCGAATGGGTAAATGTCCACATGTACAAACCCCACATGTTATTAGGTTTCCATTTGGAAAACATTCTTGCTAACTTTGTATTGTCTGCCTTCCCACTTTATGATGGTTTACCTCAATAAAAATAGAGAGGGGAGAAAATGCATCTCTTTCTGCATTTGTAGTTCTGTAAGGGACTTGTTCAGAGAATATTTGTCCAGATGTTCGGGGGCTCAGGCTCCACAACTTTTCTGAGTTATTAAGGGCGCACCGATTTATCGGTGCCAATTTCCTTCATTTTGGGAGATTGTGATCGTGCCGATTTTTACATATGAAGCCGATCTTACCTAGCTCAAACGTCTAAGAATCAACCACTGTCCTCTTTTGCTCTCTGTTGACAGAGGTTTGACTGGGTCACGTCTGCACATTGACAATTAACAATAGTCGGAATTGGCAGGTTAAGCTTGGTGATCGGCCAGAAATTGCAGTCGGTGCACCTCTATGGATTGTTTTCCCACTGCCAATCAGCTCAGTTCCTTCTTTGTATTTGTCCATTTATTTATAGGAAATCTACAAATTTAAGTTTGGAGTTCCTACCAACATTTCTGTTTCAATACAACAATATTGGTGATATTGCTGATACTGCTAAACACAAATGAGATGTGGCAGTCGCATCAGAATAATACTGCTAATTCTGTAACACCAGCGTTACCATAATACTGCTGAAGCTAATTAGCACCATCTCTGCTGAAGTGGTTGACTTGTTAGCTGGCATAAATCAGCTAAATATTGGAAGGAGTCAGTGGGGTGACATTCCAGACATTTTCTTGACACTGCATGTCTGCATGTCTTGCTACTTGCTCATCTTACAGTAAATGCAAGCTGCCAATTTTTGCTCATTAGTCAGAAGCAAATATGGGATGCTGGCGAGACTGCCATGGAAACGGTGGACTATACCGATAATTGCCAATTAGGGTGTATCACGTAATGGGTCGAAAATTTCAAAAGTGTTCAAGCATGCTGTATGATATAACCAAGAAGCATTAAAAGGACTACCTGCAACATTTTCATTTTGTAGTCTTTTGTTACGTTTTAGGAAAGAACAGCTTTAGTGTTGAGAAAGACCAAGGAGTCACTATTGTGACCAAACTAAGGTCTAACTCTGACGTTAATTTGTCGAGCTGGACTCGAGGGAAATCCAGCATTTTGTGTGTTGTTACTGACACACACACACTTCCCGTCTGCAAAGTCACACACACACATTCAGCTCTATTCCTTTCCGCAGTTCAGAAATGGAAATGATTCAAACTTCAACAAGATCGGTCATGAAAGATGAGCGCCGTATTACATTCGCAGAATGTACGAAAGAGCAGAGGAGACAGAGGCCGAAAAACGTGTGAGAATCGGAAACAAAGACGGGTGGGGAGCATCGTCTTCCTGTGGGGAACCCCGACAGACTGAAGTGTGTTAATTAGGCTGGGTGTAAACGAAAGGAGATCGACTAATTTGTGGGTGGAGAGAGGAAGATCTGAGTGAAAGTGGGCTGAGAGAGCAAAAAAAAAGAAAAGAAGAAGAGTTCAAAGAGAGTGATCATGAGGAGGCTGTTCTGCTCTCCGCGGTAGGATTTATTATATCAATTGCAAAGTGCGGGAATATAGAATTTATGTTCTGTCCTTGCTAATTAAAAATCCTTCTGTGTCTGTGTTAGACGCTGCGCTGTCAGCTCCGCTCAATGTGACCATCAGAGAGCTGGAGGTCAACTCGGCTGTGGTGACGTGGGAGATCTTGGAGGGAGATCCCGTCATCGGATTCGCCATCACGCAACAGGTATGTGTGAGTTTGTTTTTTGTTTTTTTTTCTTCCTTTTTTTGCAATGCCTTTAGCAAAGAGGGCCTGAAAATAATGTTCAAAACAAACATTAAAACCACAGCAGGGTTGTAAGGGAGCTTAACGGCGCCAAGCTTCTGTTCAAATAAGCATTTCCATTAAAACCAGCTGGCATTGTATTTAACTGGTATTTTATTCTATCTGTTTTTTAGATCATGTTCTACAAAGTACATCTGTTTAGAAAATACAGCACTTTGACAAAATTAAATTTTTGGCGCTTCACCTAAATTTAGCTGACTTAATTTTGCATTGATGATGTAGATCTGTCATCTGTAGATGACCCTGATTCAAGTGTCATGAGTGTCTGATGCTTCAAATATATGTTGTATGTCTGCAACATTATGTAGCTATGTGGAAATTGTCATAGTATTGAAGCTGATAATAATCACTGTTTAAGCAATAAGGTTAATAATTATGTTGGCCAGTCGTGTTAGCATTTGCATTTCTGGCTATAAAACCATAGAAGATGTATTTTCAGATTGAACTTAAGTTATCATACAAATCTCAAAGTATCTCCTTAACTCTTCAAGCGAATCGTCTTGTTTTTGTTTTTGCCTGAGCACCAAAGTAATTCATATTCGTGCTCACATTTTTTATATATTTTTTTCATTAATTATTCAAACTGGAGCAGAAAATTGCAGCTTTCAGAAGCCTAGTTTCTGCTGCCACGTCGCAGCGCTTTGGAAATCCATGTTAGACGAACATTTTGTCCTCGTGAAGTTTTAATGGCTTAAGAAATTTCCTTTTATAATTGCCCGGTAAATAAAAGTGTCCCCGAGGAGCCTTGGTCTTTAATCCAGCAGGAGCCAATTGACCTGAGCAAGCAGCTGTAGCGGGGTAATAATGGCCATTTCCAGGAGAGTGTACATGGCCTAGAAAGCAATTTCTGTCTTTAAGCTTTACTGCGTTGTTAAAATAAACCCTGAGAGACTTTACTTAAACTTTTTCCCCAACTGTTCCCCTGGACAGGAGCGTAAACATTAGCATACATTAAGCCACAGCATAGAAAACTGAAGTTCCTTACAGAAATTTACAGTGGTTACAATTCAAATTTAGTTTGAACAAGGTAAACAAAAATGGATTGTAAGCTTGATTATTATTATTATTTTTTTTTTGTTTGCTTTTTGTTTTCCCCGCAGAAGAAGGATGTGCGGATGTTCAGGTTCATCCAGGAAGTGAACACCACCACCCGCTCCTGCGCGCTGTGGGACCTGGACGAGGACACCGAGTACATCGTCCACGTCCAGACCATCAGCATGGGAGGCAGCAGCCCCCCCAGTCAGCCCGTTCTCTTCAGAACGCCAAAAGAGTCGGAGAAAATGGCGTCCAAGAGTCCCGGTGAGATTCAGATTCTCGACAGGGTTTGCTCAGATTTAAACATCCTGAGTTGGGTTTCTCTTGCAAAATGTATGAAAAATGCGATTCGTTTTTACTCCAATACCCATAAATTAAAAAAAAAAAAAGCTCTATATTCACTGAAAAAAACAAAATGCAGGTTATCCAACTTAAAAAACAAATTGAGTTCATTTGTAACAGATAGCCTACCGTATTTTCCGGACTTTAAGTCGTAGTTTTTTTCTTAGTTTGGCCGGTGGTGCGAGTTGTACTCCGGAGCGACTTATGTTTGAAATTATTAACACATTGTTATATCATATCACGTTATTTTCACACAAAACCGCAAGAGGGCGCACTAGGCCTGTGTTGATAATGTGTGGTACAAGTCAAAGTCAAGTAGCGAGTCCAATTGAGAATCTGTGGCAAGACTTGACAACTGACCGTCGTAGACACTCCCTATTGAATCTGACTGAGGCCGAGCTGATTTACGGGGGTGACAAAAAAAACGGTAGAGACACTCTAAAAAAACACACACCTGCCACACTTTTCAGATGTTTATGCCCTTTCCCTTCCGCTTTGTTTTTATGCTTTTTACTTTGTGTTGAATCATCACATAAAATCCCAAAGAAACGCACCGAATTTTGTGGTCGGAACGAGACAAAGTGTGGTGATAAAACTTCTCTGGCAAAGAGGCGCCGCACCTGTCTCTGCTAGCAAACCGCGAGCCGTGTCACCAGGGCCTCCGAATGCTAATCTATATGTAAATACAGTTGTTGTGTATTTTTCCCACTGTGGACGTCGCCGTGTAGCTTATAATGGAACAGGATATGCTACAAACGAGGGAAATCGAAATTTGACGCATACAAAAACATGCAATCATGAGAGCATATAGAAACAGAGGCAATCATGTATCAGCGCATATAGAGAAAACAAACAATGGGCTTCCTTCTTTCTGCCTCTGTTGACACACACACTGAAAAATTTATTTTATTACTCTTGCCCCCCCACCCCCAGACTATATATGTCACGCTATTTTCTGTTTTCTGCGTCTCCCGGACGAACAAAACGATAACAAAAACACAAATCTCGGGCGTGAACTCCTCGCGCCTTCCAGCTTCTCTCTCTCGAGTACGCAGAGATCCTGCTGGCTCTTATCTGGAGCGGCACGCGGCGCTCCCAGTTTTATCACGTCCGACCTAGTTCTGCTACCAAAAGCGGCCGCTTCAGAGGGGACCCTGCAAAAATACTAACGCGCTCATCAGCGGCGAGGCGATAAGAGGACGCAGCGGTCTGTTCCCTGGAAGCCCCCGCACTGACTGAGCTCGCCTTGGTCCTGTTCAAGACACATGGTTAGAGCTCATGCTGTATTTATATAGCAAAAGAAAACAAAATCCATCTGTTGTAATGCAGCTTTCCTTCTCTGTCGTATTGAGGTTATGACACACCAAGCCCCCATAGAGATTGAAATTTCTGTTCATTCCTTCTTGTAAAGCTTGGTCAGATTGGATTTAGAGCTTCTGTGAAGATACATTTCCGAGTCACACCACAGATTCTCGGTTGGATTCAGGTTTAAGTTATCCCATTGTAGGTGTGTGGGGAGTCGTTGTCTCGTTGGAAGGTAGACCAAATCGTGATGTGGCCACTGTAGCTGTGATTCCATCAATGTTTTTTATGCACATTTTGTAGCACCGCATTAAGAAAGTAAAAGGCAAAATTCAAAAAAGCTTTCTGGATTTTGTAAAAACATTTTGTGCTCACTGGAGGTGGTTTTTAGCCTGGCCATTCTGCTTGACTTTCATCTCCCTTCAGTGACAATCTGGGGTTTCTCCCATTGAGCTAGATTTCTCCAGTAGGATTGCGGCCAAATAAATCAGCGAACAGAAGAAGAAGTTATCAACAACAATGTTTATAAATGTTTGATTTATAAAGTTCACAAATAACAGTTGCTCAATCCTGAGCAGTGGATTGTTTCTTTCCGTTTTGTCTGGCAAACGTTTGTGCAGACCTCTTCATTGTCACTAACGGTGGTTGAAGCTAACATACAGCTGCTAACATACGCTGGCTTTCTAGCTAGCCAGCTTTTCTGTACCTATCATGAACAACTTACAAATTTATCGCTAGTTGGCTGGACAAAGCTCATTTTTACCACCGGCTCACTTCTGTTGCCAACCTACGTGAGGCCAGACTCATTCTGGGAGAAAAAACAAAACTTTTTAAGTTTGGCTCTATGGTTTCTCTCATCGGTTTTTGACCTTAAATTTTACTCCGCGTGTCATTTGACTCCCTGAAGCCTGCAAATGCCCTGAATCAATCAAATGAAATCGTAAGACACCTTGAAGTTTGTCTTGGTCATACGGCAACATTTCAAGGGGTGTGAATGCTTTTGTGAGCCACCAAACATCTGGTCACATGACACATATTTAGAGGCGTGATTTGTCCCAATTGTTGCCGAGCTCTGACTTTGATGGATGAATCTGGTTGGTGTTGGTGGAAGCATTCATTAGCTGTCCTGATTAAATCTCCCGGCCATTACTGCTCTCCTCCCCCTCTAAGCGGGTATTAATCAGCCTGACACCACTTTGCATTTGTAGCCGCGGTGCGGGCCGGCACGCCGCTCGGCACTGCGTTTCTGTCAGACGGGTTTGCTTATCTTCCCAAACCGTCTATCGCTAGGATGGAGAAAATACTGCAGGTGTTCCCGGAGTATCGAGCTAAATCGCTGGAGGTTTCTTGGTAGTCTTTCCCAGCAATCACATTTTACGAGCCTCCATACTGTTGGACCTGTGTTGAAACTTTAATCAGTCTTTTTCTTGCAGGTTCTGCTTCTCCTTTTGTTCGCAAGTGATATTTAAATATGGCCAAACAATTCTGGACATGAGATGATTTGTTTCCCAGTGTTTTGACCTGCTTGACTGTTACTGAAAGCCAACCAATCTGACAAATTAAGACATATTTAATGTCATTATGCCAAGCCCTCACAGACTACTGTCCACATTGAGCTTATTAAAGTGCATAAACCTTTCACTCCTTCTGTCAGGCCTCGGGCTGCAGGTGAAGCTTAGAGGGATCGCTATGGTAACAGTGATTTCGACAGCTAGGCAGAGCAGAGATGTATGAAGAGCAAAATCCTAAACTTGCCCAGACAAAGACGATGTGTCACGAAGGCCCTCGTGGAACGGCGACTCTCCCCTGAAGGCGACCGCCACTCGAAAACAAACATGTAGCTTTCAGAGGGCGGGGTTCGCTGGCTTTCACCTCTACGGCCGTATGGTACGAAGAAACCACGTCGGTTCAGTGCAGTTCATTATCAGCGACGTCAGGTTGTCAACTCTCTGGCATTTTGAAATACTTTTGAAGATTTTACCCCAAATAGTCAGAATTTGTGCTGCCTGATCCAGTTTCAGTGGCATCTCATGGGACAAGTTATCGCTATATTCACGACTCTGTTGACCTTCCGCTGTTTGTGGAGGCTGGACACCGCAAGAAACCAAACGGCTAAAATCCACAAATACTTCAGTCGGCCTCTAAAAATCGCTTGCCGCTGCTTCTTTTACTAGTTCAGACGATAAATATGCAGAAGCTAACATCCAGTCTTCTTGAACTCCACTCTTGCGGATCAATCACCACCTACACCAGCTGTTGCTTTGTGACATTCAATAGCTGCAAGTAGCATTGTGCGCTCTTGGCTGTGTTTTCTTTCAAGTACATTATGCTACACACACAAAAAAAATTTGTGAATAATTTGGACTTAGGATAATATTAGTTAGACAAGGCAGCTTTCTGAAGTTATCAACTTAAACAAAGGTAAATAAAAATTACTTGTGGCGAGTTGAAACATTTTTTTGATTGGATATTAATTCTCTATTTTCAGTGTTTTGTTCTTGTGAGCTCTGAGCGTTTTGACAACCCTAATATTTAATTCATAAATATATGCGTTGTCTCCTACATGGAGGAATGTTGACTCTACAGTTGACCTTTAAGACTGTGGACGTCTTAAAGGTCACCTGTTCCTTCACACAGGCTCTTGTTTCTCCATCCCACCTACTTCTTTCCCCTTCTTCCAATTTCTGCTCCTATAGTTTTTTCCAGCCTGTCCAATTTTCTTCCCGCACCAGATACAGGACACTGTTCCTCTGATTCAAATGTGCACCAGAAGCAGACATCTAATTTCCACTGTCATACAGAAACTGTGCCTCTAACACACTGGATGGCGCTTAAAAACAAAGACGAACAGCGAAGAAGGAAGCGAAAGGCTGTAAAATGTGTCGTGTTTGCTTTGCCCAGCCAGCATGCAGAGGCAGGATGTTCTCTGATGGCAGCAGAGGGTGAGAGAGGCTGTAATTCAGAGTGTGTTCCAGCCTTTATGGCTGCGATTGGTTTCACGCCGCAGCGGCCAGAGCGCTGTCAGCGAGGGAAAGCCCAGTGACTGATTGGGTGAGGGTCTGGGCTCCTTTTGTCCCCGCAGTCGGCTGCTCTCACTTAGCTTTAATTACACAGAGCAGGGTGAAGAATTCACACCAGCCTGCCTCTCGTTCCTCACGTCGCCTGTCTTTGATTCTTTTTATCTTTCCCTGCGGAGTTTACGACTGTTGGGACATTTTTTTATTTATGCTCCAACTGCTGTTGAAACATAGTATCTTCCACCTTCCCTTTGTTGACTCTATGTGTGTGTTTGCGTGTGTGTATGTGTTCTCTCTGCAGATGAGGTGACGATGGAGGAGGTTGGTCAGGCTGCCCAGCTGAGGGCCGGAGAGCTCATCATCATTGTTGTGGTGCTCGTCATGTGGGCAGGTAATGTTCTTCTGCGTTATTGGTCATTTATCATCAGGCACCTTCCAGGACGGCAGTACCTGCAGAGTAATTAAGCTCTCTGATGGAGTTCCTACTTGGGAACAAGCATTCGGCTTCGGGTGCCATATTTCTGTGAGGGATAACTCGCCGCAAGGCTTTTCGGGCAAGTTTCCTAAAAGTTGTCAGAACTTTTTGGATTGGTTTTTATAATCCAAAAAGTTCAGTCAATTGGATCTCTTGCCTTTATATGTGAGTTGTGCTGAACCCCTGCACCATCACAGCACACCCAAAGAAAGTCTAAAATTTATTAAAAAACAAAAAAAAAATTCACAAATTTGAAGACTGAGCTCAGAAATCTTCCAGAAAACACAAAGGAAATTTCCGAGTTCTAAAACTTCAAATTTTCTTTATGTTTGTATGTCTTTTTGCATCTGACCCAGCAGCTCTTTCATTATTCCAGGTCTTATTCTGATTTGCTAAATATTATGTCTGGATTTGTAAATGATTTTTTGCCACTTTTCAGAAAGGTGGCCAAGTGTTATTTAAAAACAAAATAGCAGAGAAACAGATTAAAGACTTAATAATTATTTAATTTAGCCTGATAATTACAGTCAATCCTTAGAGAAGATCCTTTACTCTTCACAACAAACAGAAAAAGTTCATAAAAGTGGACTTCGTATCAAACGTATGGATCCTTATGACAGGACAGTTAGACAAAGTAAAGTTTTAGAGGATAGAAATAAATTCAGCTTTGGTAGGAAAGAACAGCCCCTCCTGCCATCTGCTGCTCCCACGTTTTCACGTATTAATCCTTATTAGAGTTGCACAACATGAAAAACTAATATCCACCACCTCCTAATGAGATTAGATAATACATCTTGCAGCTTTTGTTCCTCTATTTCCTCTCTCTGTTTCTTCATTTTGCATTTCTTCTCTCTGAAATCTCAATAAGCAAACTGCAGCTTCAGCAGCCGCCCGACCCTGCAACTCGAGAGATCCGGCACAGAATGCACCTCTTTTCTGTTTTTTTTATTTTTATTTTTATTTTATTATATGTTTCTTGTTGAACTGCTGTCATAAAAACAAGCAAGGCCCTCTTTTTTGTTTTTAATTTACTGAAGAAAAAAAGCACTTTTAATTGTTCAAAAGTTTTCGATTGAAAGTTTTGGGATCAAAATATCTGGAAGTTACATTTTCTTAATTCAATCGTCACACTCACTCACCCCCCCACACCCACATCCACACCCACACCCACACACACACACACACACACACACACACACACACACACACACACACACCCCCCCACACACACACACACACTAGTGCATACACACACAGCCAGCCGTCGCTTTCTGTTAAGGATTGTAAAAGTGTTCTGAAGACCCTTCAATATTACTTTGAAGGATTTTCTTCCACTTTCTCCGCATTTGGCCTTGAACTAATGTTGATTGCTGCAACACCATTATGGTTAAAAAGCCAGCCAAACGTTAGATGAGTATAAACTGATATGACTGAATATTTATGTTGAGCTGTGAAAACACAAAAATGTCACTTTAGGTTTGTAAATCTCAGCACACTTGAAATAAGACCAAAAAAAAAAACTTACAAGTAACTTTTCAGAAAGGTGGAGGAGCTTGTTTTGAGTCAACAGTTACTTAATACTGACAGAAACATGCTAGTCAGAAAGTAAAATAACCTGCTTGTGGATTTAGTCCTTTAAAAAAAAATCAATGAAGTAATTATTGACTTCAAATAAGCTCCTATATTTTGCTTAAAAGTTACCTTTAAGTTAGTTTTTTCATTTCAGGTAAACTCAGACATTTGCACTATAAACGTGACCAAAAATACTAGGTAGTATTTTGTATTTGTGCAAATTAAAATACCCCTAAAGGCTTTGTGCCTCTGTTTCCACAAATAATAGAGTGATAACTCACTCCACAGAAAACTACTCTTCGTCCTATTGTGGAAATATTCACATTTGAGTGGCAAGATGTCCGTTTACAAAAGTTTTAGTTTTTTGTTTTTGTTTTTGCCATACGATAAGTCTCTGATCTTACTCCACTATGCGTAACAAGATATATATGGTCTCTATACGTTCCATGGAGGGGTTGTTATGCGCCCAATTACTGGTAGCAGGGACTGAGGAAAATTCAAAGAGTAAAAGAAAACATAGTGGAGAAAAACCTGAGCAGCACACGATAGTAGAAAAAAACCAAACCAAACAAACTTACAGCCAAGGAGGCGAATTGTGTTTTTCAGCTCTTAATTGGGCCTGTGGGGCATGCTGGGGGATATCACAGGGAGATATCCCCCATCTTGCCCCTTGGTACCGCGATGATTAGATCTGCCGAGGCTGACATAAGCAGAAATACCAAGTCAAGTTTGGATTCATCCCATCACACACTCCTCCACCATCATGAATTATTCTCTTTCTCCTTCCTGTGAGCTTGTTCTCTATCTGCTCCCCGCATCGACAGCTCCCGCGTCGTGTCTCGCCGTCCAGATTCACATCCCGCCCCCCTCGGCTCCATCTGCTCACGTCTCTGTCTCGGTTCGTTCGGATCGGCTCTATTGACGTGTCGGGAGCACGCATCTGCCACGTCGCTCTGTCTGTGTCAGAGAATTAACAGGACAATGATTCCAAACGCATAGAGTGGTTTGGGCTTGCATAAGACTGGCTAACGTTAGCCTTTTGGGTCCAGTCCAGAAAAAGAACCAATTTAAATTAGATTGACCATTTTTCATTCGAACAGTGGTTAATGTCTAGACAGAATTACTTTTGGACCTTGTTCATAACGACAAAAGCATGAGGTCTTTGAGAATCTTGCTAAGAGACATTTAACCTAATATATCTCTGCAAGTACATATCATTTAAACCTTGTTCGGGTTGGAGAACATCCACAAATTCAAATCTCCAGCACACAGTTCTTGGTTTTGGACGTGATCTGTTGTGTGTTCATCCCACCCCACCAAAAGAACAGTTCAACGCAAACTTTGTTGGTTTTCTGTGTTTCTCTACACAATCACCATAAAGAGAGAGAGAGATTTTATTTCTAGGCGGCAGTTACTTAACAATCGTTCTCCTGTTCATCCCGATCATCCCTCAGGGGTGATCGCCTTGTTCTGTCGTCAGTATGACATCATCAAAGACAACGAGCCCAACAACAACAAGGACAAAGCCAAGAACTCATCAGAGTGCAGTACACCGGAGCACCCACAGGGGGGGTTACTGCGCAGCAACGTCTAGGACCAACCTTCTGTCGCCTTTTGCAATAACCAACCTAAGACCTCAGGACGGGTGAGGATTTTCACAAACTCTTGTGTCATATTGTAACAAACACTTGGCTTTGCTTTTATATATTAACATTATCTGTTGTAACCGATCAAACTAACAGGGAGCTACAGTTTTTCTACGTTTTTTGAATTTTTTTTATTTCTTTAGAATAACTGAACTGTGCTAAAGTTTATAACTGTGTTTCTTTCAGACCTGAGACCAACAGAAAGCCATTCTCAGAAAAAGAACAAAAAAAAAGGACAAAAAAACATTGCCGAATAGATCAAACCAACAAAGGAATCTTCTCGACACAACGGAGCGAGCTCTGCAAACGTGCAAAATCAAAGGCTACAAGCAGCCGAACCGGAAACGGCGGACTGTCGCCTCCCTCCTGCTGATCCACGGCGGACTCTTGACCGGAGCTGCCCGATTCACACAGTTTTGTTACTCTTCGTCGGTGGCATGGAATCCCCCCTGACCCTTCTGCCCTGGGAGTGTTGATTGTCGAATGTGAATGTCAAACTCAACGTGTGGACGCCAGCTCCAAGGTGGCGGGAAGTGGAGATCGGCTGGTCCAGGTATCAGTCAGCGCACAACTATGACTAGCGTTCATGTTTTCTGTCTGTCCATCCGCTTTGGTTCCTTTCTCTCTTGGTTCCTGCTCATCTCTCTCCTTGTCTCTCTGTGTTGGTGTGGCTCTGATAAGCACATTGCCGTTTGGTGCTCCTCTTACTGTGATTGCTTCTTGAACCCCTCTACAGTCCCAAACGCTGATTGCAGTCTGAGTTTTCTCCTTGGATCGCGAGTGTTGCATGACGAGTGTCGTGTCCAGCTGTTCTCTCTCGCGTTACCGTCAGTTCAAATGATGCATCCGTTCCATCGCCTCACTAAATGGGACTTTAAACTCTCCCATCAGCCCAGCAGATCACGTCTGACAGGCTTATTACCCCCCCCCCCACCTATATTTTGCCGGCGAGGTGATGACTGAGTAGAGCTATGATTCACGAAGAGTTCAAGGACTGACAAGGAGGGCATCACCCGTTTCTGACTTATCGTCACTCCGGGCTGTAAAACTACCGAGCCCCACGCGGCGTGCCGACTTTTAGAAAGTCGCCGCAGCGGGTTCGGGTGTCGTCATTCGTCACTGCATATTCAGCACCAGATGCTGCTTGTGGTCCGCAGCAGGACAAGCAGGGAATGTGGATAGGGCATTATCCTCTAATGCGATGCAGAATTTGGCCGCGTTTCCCCCGTGCGGTTTGGCTGAAGACCAACGGGGATGCCAGGAAGCGAAGGCCGTAAGAGGACACACTCAGACCCGCGCTGGATCCAGATCTGTCAATGAACGCGAGGCTCTCCGAGCTTCTGGTACACCCTGAGCAGGAGAACACCACAGGAAACAGGACAAAAGTCTGACATTCAGGAACTTCATCTTTAAGACCGGGGTACGTTTCTTCATATTTAAAAACAAATGACATATTTGTTAAAACTGTCACTGTGGCCTCATAAATGCCTTTGTTTTTTGCAGTAGCATAATCTCACACAGAAATATCTAGAATTCTGGTGAAGCCTTTCTATATAAAACTGGGCAAAGTGAAATGCTTTTACTTAAAAAAAGTATGTCTTCCACTTTAAATATGTCTTCCCCCCAAAGCTCCCAGGGCGTTGGGAGGGCAGGGTGAGTAGTCCCACAGCATTACAGATCCTTCACCATACTTATGGCATGGTTGCTTTTCCTTTAAACTTTGATTGACTTAAAAACATTAAATACTAATTCCAGTTATGCAATGGTTACATTTATTGTATAGATAATTGTTCGGGGAAGCAATGAATGTGCCAGCACAAATTTTGTGCTCAAAATGAACGTTTTTTTTTTTCTCCAAACGAATTCCACTAATGCAGAGAAATTAAAGGTAGGATTTTTCGGCATGTTTCGGCATAACAGAGATGAAAGGGAGATTTTTATGGTATTTTACTCATCTGTTCCAGGGGTGTGGAAATAAGTGGTTGGCCCTGGAAACGGTTATTTCTCAGGCTTAAAACACATGAGAGGCAAGTCACAGCGCCACTTTTGTGGTATAAAAAACAAAACAAAACAACAACAAATAAATAAACTAGAAATGAAACCAGTGGACATTTCTAATCAAATATGTACTTTTGCCTGTTCCTCCATGTCCCAGAACTCCATTGTTAGCAGACTGTTATGAAGTGTGGCCACTCTTATTTATTCTCCAGACTCTCTGCTGTAGTGCATGGAATGTGTATCGTCGCACCTCTGATAATAGTTCCCCGGAGCGACGCGCGAAAGTAAATCCATGTCAGATCAGCATTTGTTGCCCGGATGCCTTTATCAGACCGGCGTAAGTTGGTGGACTTTGGCGTTCTTCTTGTTTCGGAAAAGTGAAACGCAGCACCTTATTCACATTCCTGTTAAACAAACAAAAAGCTTTAATCCTTTTATTACGTTTGATCTGCTCTGACAGGATTTAGCATGCCGTTGTTGCAGCGTCAAAAGCAAACAGCAACGCTAATCAGCTGACAAACTGAAGTTGATTTATAGTGAAAGGTGAAAAGCCACATTTTTCGGCTTTTCTTTTACATTTGCATAGACCACAAGGAAGTTAAACAAATTGCTTTACTGCAGTATTTATATACCGAAAAGGGTTCTGATTAAAATAGCATTCTTCTTTTTTTTTATGCAAATTTGATGACATTACAACCACAAACTTCAGATTTTTTGGGGGGATGATGAGACAAAATGGAAGAAGATTTTCATATTTTTCCAGAATTAGAAAAATAAGCAGAAAAGCAAAGAGATTGCATTTCTTCTTAGCCTCATTTAAGCTAATCCCCTGAAATAAAGTCCAGTGAAAACGGCTGTTTTCAGAAATGACACGATTAGTCGTTCTTTCTCCAGGGAAGCAAAAAATAATCCACATCCAACTGACAGAGAACTGCATTAATTAAAGCAATTTAAAAAAACAGTCGCATCCTTAACATGGTTGCTAATAAATTTGGCGGCAAAAGAGGACAAAATGTAAAAAACAGTTCAACTCTCAGATGCGAAAATAAGAATATTATCAAAAAAAAAAAAGACTTTCTAAATATTTGAAACCCTTGCAAGTTCTTGACAAAGCTTGACCTTCACACTTAATTGGTTGGAACGCCATCGACTTGTTCATAGAAACGAGCGAAGGACTTCCTCAGAATTCCTCGGCTAAAGACAAGGCTTCATTATCTCCTTCGCTTCCTGTTCGGTGAAGCTGCTCTGTCCGCGAAACCCCAACCACCGTGTGACTTCACTCTGAAAGACAGTCAGAAAAGCCCCTCCAGACTAAAGACAGCGGCGGTTCTCTCTATTAGAGATAATGAGTTCATGGCTCAGTGCTCTGCTGGTTGAGATGTCCTCTAATCATCAGTCCAGATTTATGCGCTCACACACCTTCGGGCTGGATTTTAATGCCGTCTTGCACCAGGAGAAAAGCAGCCATTTTGTGGCGCCACCGTCTCACCCTGCCCCCGTCGTCAGCCCCCTCCCAGCAACCACCTCCTGTCCTCACCCTCCTTCATTCTTTCACTTATGACTTCGCCCTCATTCTTAATCCATCGCTCCGCTCTCCCTCCCTCTCTCATATACATCGCTAACCGTCCCTTTTTGTTTCTCCCCTGACTCTCATCACATCCGCTCTCTGAGGTTAGCCGCCGCTGCCTACCCCTCGCTGCTCCGCTCGTTTGTCACCTCTGCGTCCTGGACTGGCTGGAACGTCCACCTCACCTGGTAGCAAGTGAGGAACAATGGAGGGTGTGGAAATCAATGAAGAGGTTGAACCGAATTGACCGTTTTTTGCTACTCATGAGCACGCCCCAGTTTGGGATTACTTTGAGCGACTTTTCTTCGCAAAAACATTTGTAGATCCTGCTGGCCCTATCAATGGGATTAACCAGAAAGTATAATGTGCCCATCTATCACCTATTTTGACCCAAAAGCCTCTCTCCGGCAGAGGGTTACTTTGTTCAAAATAAGCGCGTCACGCAGTCTTGTACTGCGGTCAAACATGCAGAGTCAGAAACATGAGTGACAGGATGAGCGAGGAGAGTCAGACTGGTGTGTTCAGCCGCAAAGTTGCTTAAAAAAATCCCCACTCTGGTTAGAAACCGGCGACTCGCAAGCCGAGAGTTTATAGACCTGGTCTCAGATTCGACTCCTATCTTCAGTTTCTTTGACGACGTTAATCTGCCGCCTTCCTGCCAGATTACCGTCAGACACAAGCCACGAGTGCAACAAATCTTCTTAAATGAAAAACACCACGACGGACGTTTGAGTGAAACCGAGCCAGTGTGTCGCCGACTTCCTGCAATGACAAATTATCCTCCCACTGAGGCACAACCAGTTTCTCGTTAACGTTTTTCAATTATGTTCGAAACAAAACGGCTTTGTTTTGTTTCGAACATAAACAAAACGAAGGAAGGTTCAGGAAGGTTTCATATTCAACCTTCCTGAATATGAAAACTTGTAAAAGTAAACATTTCCTTTATTTATTTATTTATTTATTTTTATATCGAGCTTACACATAAAACCCTCACAGTGTCGCGAAACATGTCCGCTTTTTCACCGCTGCACGACTCAGGTGTTCAGATTCATAATGGTTCAAAGGTGCGCTCCTTGAGGAGGCGACGGGAGCGGGGCGCTGTGGCCGACAACAGACAAACGAGCTTTATCCAAGCCAAAGCCCCCGCAGGTCTGGGGCCAGAGTCAGAGGTTGCCCCGTAAGAAGCTGTGAAGATTTAAAGCCTCTGTTGTTGCCCCGTCTGTACAGGTGAAGCAGATGAAAGCCAGAGGAAAAACTCCACTCAGCAAATCTGGAGATATTTTTAATCCACCCACTCTGCTTCCTCTTTGTTTGTTTTTTTTTTTTTTTTTTGTTCACTGCCCTGCTTTCAACATGCACTCGAGTGTGAAGTATAGAACTGGAGGAGAGATGGAGTTTTTTTTGTTGTTTTTTATTTTTTCCCAACTGAATGATTTTATTCAGAGACACCAGAGTAAAAAGAGTTGAATAGTTCCCTTGCACTTTACCCATAAAATCCCAAGACAATACATTGAAGTTTGTGGTTGTAGTGGCACGACAAAAGTGTAAATAATTTTGCCAGGTTCTATCTGCTTTCTAACTCAAACCACTGAAACGAGCAGCTTCGGTTGAATCCTCGTTTTGAGCCGCGTTTTGAAGAACCCGGCCGGCGCAAACGCTTCTTAGTCACTTTTAGAGTATTGATCAGAAGCTTAAATGTGCTAATGAATGTCATATCAATGAGGGACTGATAACACAACATAAAACTTTATTATTGTAGGATTCTTTTTTAGGCTCTTGTGTGTTTCTGCCTGGATGGTTTAGTTGCTTTAGTTTCGTTCTCTGATTCCCTGACCCACACCCAGCTGTAAGGAACAGCTAACACGTTTTATACCTTCAGATGCATATTTAAAAATATTTTTTAAAAACTTGCTTGTAGGTTAATGTGTAACTTGACACAGGTTATCATAAAAGGCACCTCTGTCTTGGAGCATACCCTAAATTGCCAACTCTTTTGTTTATGCTCGTTAATAATTCGATAAATAATCGTAACACATCGTAGATAAAGAATAAAAATCTTCGGTTGGACTTGTTGCTACAGATCGGTACAGATGAATTCAGTTTTGGCAAATAAAAGAAGGAATTTGACTTATTGGGCCATTAAGGCTAATTCTGTCTAAACCACAGGACATTGTGGTTGAAAAGTGAGCACTAAGAAAACGTTTTACATAAATACTACTGTTGATTTTGGTTGAGAGATAGTTGGGACGATCCAATAGCCCAACCAAGTCTGACTCTCCACGGCTTTGTTTAGTCAAACTTTGGTCAAACATAATGAGCTGCAAAAATCTACATTTTAATCTGAGCTGACTGAAACGGATCGGCCAGCCTGGACGGCTCCATCCTGTCCTTGGATGTCAAGTGCGTGGAGGAGGCTGAAGTACTTCATCCGCGTGCCGACGACGACTTTTTTATTTTGTTTCTTAATCTGTCTCAGGAGACACGTTCTGAAAACCCACATCGAGTGACCTTTCCGGGTGCCACGATCAATCTGACGTAGAGGGTGATAAAAGCACAAACGTGCCCGGTGACTGTAATGCTATTGAGCCCGAAGTGGTACATTTCCTGTACCGATCTAATCCAAGCACGCCAACACACACACACACACACACGCTCATCCACCAACTCCATTCCCCTATGCTGGCTGCAGTCCAAAGGGACCCGTTTGAGGAGGTGGCAGAAGGCAGGCCTGGCCCAGAATGCTCAGTCACTGTCTGTCTCAAGCTACAGGAGGTGGCTGAACAGCTGCTCAAGGTGAGCAGGCAGTGAAACGTGCAAATGTGGAGCTCAACACTAGAGGAGACCAAAGGAGAGAGACAGACCGAGAGAGAGAGACAGAAAGACGCAAAACTCAAAAGGAAAGTTTTCTCAAATTCAAGTTGTCGCAGACGCAGAGCGTCAAGGGAAATCGTTGGACCCAGTCACTGTGTGAAGTCTGAGTGCTAACATGTCTGGCGTGATATTAAGGTGCCGTCCAACGAGGGAATCAATGACAGAAACCATTCCAGGAAAAAGAAATTAGCATGATGAAGTAAGTCATTCTGCTCGTCTAATTGTATTGGACTGATTGTAATTCATTGCTCTGCTTTACGTCCATTAATGCACTGCTTCAAGAGACTTAACTCTGTTGCATCTTTCCGACGTCAGATGTTTGTATGGACGTATGAAACCCTCAGTACAGCTACAATGTGATTTAACTGACCTCATGTTCCTGTAATACAGTGGATACTCTGGCGTACTGTGAACTCCGCTCACCCCGTCTGCGGACGGTTGAGATTTCATAGGTGAGCGTGCAGATTGCCTACATTTCCCACAATCCAAATGGACACTAGCAAGTTTGACGGGCCTAGTGGGTGCCTAGCCTCAATTCCTAGCCTTCACACATCTCTTAGTGTGGCACAAAGTGGTAGTCTGGCCGATGCTTGTCCTCGCGGCTACCAATCTGACCAACCCTCAACCTGGTCAGATTGGTGTCGCATACAAAACGGTGTGATGTGAACAGCATTTCCTGCAATTTGCTGTGCAGCTACGAGTACACGCACGGGGTTATAAAGTTGTACCTTTCTGGTACTTGGGCGCTCTCAAAGTGATGTACGCTCAGTGTGCGAGAGCCTTTCAGTCCCCTAATAACACCCCCAAAAAACTTAGTAACCCCAGATCCTTTAAATCAAACTTACGTTTACATTATTTTATTTACCAACTGAGGCCTACAAGATGGCTGAACCCCTCCTCCCCCCAGGTATGCCGACACTGTAGACGACAGAATAAGCAAATGTCAAGAACTCTGGATAATCCCATCAAGGCCCGACATAGTTTAGCAAAGACTGAGGCCTTTTACTTACAGCATAAATTTGTACTTTCAGTTCAAGCAAATAACCAAGAAGCATGGATTTATAGCAGAATAACAGAGTCTGTGTTTTATGTACAATCACGTCTGTGTTGACATTTTGATGTTCATGGGATAAAACCTGTTCATGAGGGCTAGCATGACTCTGCTATCGTTCACACACACACACATATATATATATATATTATTTCTATAAAAATATAAATGTCTAATTATGTATTGACACAAAAGAAATAAAATATTTTCAATGCACCGTCGATGTTGGTCCTTTTGTTTACTAGGAAAAATAAGCATTTTTGCCCTTGACTTTAACTTAGAAGTTGTTCTGTGACTTTCACTCATTTGCCGAAAAGTAAAAGATTTTATATTTCTCCTAAAACCATAAGCACTGCACATCAAAGCAACACACAAGCTAAAATATTTACATAAGCTACTTTGCTACATGATACCCAATCAAACAAATAATTGGTTTTGAAGCGCCAACCTTGGCCTTCGGCAGAGTCTCTTTCAGATGTGCATAATTATATTTTGCTAAATGGGAGAAGGTGCAGGACGACACCTGAAATCTAACAGAGAAATCTTTTTTTTTAGTTTTTTAATGGTCATTTACATCTTTGCAGTATTCATATGGCGCATTAAGGGTGCGGAGGAATACCTGAGGTGAACTCTTGTAGGTGTCACAGGGGATGCAAACTGACTTTGCAGTATTAACCAAACTGGGTTTCTTATGACACATAATCAGGCAGTCTGAGCCTCACAGGGTTTCCCCCAGAAGACCTGCTAAGCCTGATGGTTGGAGCGCTAGGCTCCTACCATCAAGAGCCCAACACGTCTTTGTCTTAAAAAAAGTACATGGAGGTGCATGAGCAAGCATCATAATTTGGAAATAACAGCATGTGAAGCATGTGTTTAACTGTTAAGATGAATAAATATATTCTTAATAACTATAACTAACCATATATATTCTCCCTGTGCATTCGTGGGTTCTCTCCAGGTACTCCCTCTTCATCTCAAAATCCCAAAACATGACTGGTTAAGAAAAATGTAGGTTTAGAAAGTAGATGGATGGAAGGAAGCTATTTATTTAGCATTTTCTGGTTTCAGGCCAAACTTTTAGGCCATTTCATTTTTTTCAGTGGATGCAATAAATGTGTTTATTGCCAAGCTGCATCATGTGCATCAATTTGCAAGGAAGGGTGGAATCTCTAAGTCACTCCAGCAGTGACCCAATATATCAGATTGCCTCAAGAGTTTGGCAGTAACAGCTGTTGTCTGTCTGAATGCTAATGAAGGCTGAGGGTGGCCAAAGTTGGCCTCCAGCATACGGGCTGTGACAAGGTTATATTGCAATGAATGTTGGCCGGGCCTGGAAACCCAAGGCTGGTTTATGAGGCTGCATCTGCAGGCACCATGTGTCAATATGACAATCCCCAACAACACACACCTGCTCCCCGATACACACACACACACACACACACACATAATTACACCCAGACTTCCAGCCATTTCAGGGCATCTTGTGGAACCAAACACATAAATTAGGCCGGAGCTCCAGAGAGCCGACAACAGCAGGTGTTCAGACACGCAGGCCAAGCTAATGGCGCCGTGTCAGGCGAGAGGCTGATGTTGGATTTCTGAAGAATGAAGTTCGGGTGACGGCGGACAATGACTGTGACGATGTCAGAGAAGGTTGATGGAGCCTAATGATGCCAACGCCTTTGTTACAGTGCCTGTCTGATGTGATGTGGGTGTCAAAAATAATGTTGATAACATGTATATACCTAGAAAAGAGGATGAGCAGAGCACACATACATCTGTCTCGATGAAATAAATGGGCAGTGGTTACAGATGAATCTTTGCCATCAAGTTTATTTTTGTTGCTTTCGACTTTAAAAGCAGGAGTTATGAAATCCACAGTGGATTTCATAACTAGCGTTGGGTTTTCTCTCCATTTTCAGCCTGCTTAAGACGAGAGCATAACAGAAGCCGGCCTTTCAGAGATCTTTTGTCTCAAAACTTAACTTGGCACACAATGACATCCTGAAGAGCATGCCCTATGGCTCCACACGTGTTCAAGATAACACGGCTCTGAACTGACAAAAACAACAATAATAAGAAAGAAGAAGAAGAAATACTGAGTGTTGAACTGGTGCACAGAGGACCAAGGGATACACGCAGCTCATATGGCTGCTGCTGCTGCTCCACATTTTGGAGAGATAAACTTTGCTGCTGCCGCCTGGAGGCTTGAATTTAACAAGCAGACATAAAAGTGACATCAAACTGGTAACGCGATTCCTCCCAAACCAAGAGCCTTGCTTATTCCTTTCATCTTACTGAATATCGTGCATCCGTTTCTTTCCCGCGTTTGAGGACATGAAGACATGCTCGTCTGGACGTTATTGGGTTTATGTTCTTTGTGTTCTTGTTTGCTCCGGGAGAAGATGCACTTTCAGTTTTTTTCTGAAAAGTACCTCCGTAGCAGAGAGAATAATTGCATAAAAATTCAAAAACCTCATTGTCTTTACGAAGGCTGTGCAAAACCTTTAAAAAGTATGAATGCAACTGATCTGTTTTTCTCCTGCTCTAATGTAACGTTTCCCCTGCTTAGATAATTCATACGTCCTGTAACTTACACTCATATGTTGTTTTTTTATCCTGTGCACATTTTATCTTGTTCCTGTATGTTTCTTAATTTAAATAAAGTCACAAAATGTGAAATAGAGGAGATATTTAGTTACTTTCCCAGTATTTGAGCTTCCTGCCTCGTCTCATTAGGGGGTTTTTCAGGCCCCACCAGGAATGGCATCTGCACCTTTCTCCGTGGAGACAATAGATATTTCCTGTCTGTTTCTGCCTGTGCAGACTTTCATCAAACTTACAGAGAGTTGGAGCTCCCTTTGAGGAAAGACTGTTAAATAATGCAGGTGGTTAAGTAAGCTTGTCGGGACGAATTGTAAAAAAGGCCCTGGTTCAGTGAGCCACAGCCTGTTATGGGGGGGAGACCGCGTGACTTTCAGCCCTCCAGAGAGCTGCTCGCACACGCAGGGCGAATACAGAACGTGGCATGGAACGTGTGGGAGCGTGTGTGCTGCGTGGAACCCAATGAAGCCGGGTGCTGGTGTCTGGTGTGTGCTTCCCGCTGGTTTGTGGATCCAGCCACCACATCCTCAGCAGGTCACGGAATGATCTCTGAGAGCCAGTAAAGTTGTGCTTGTAGTGCAGCACAGATCATCCGACTCGGAGGAGGACGGCCTCGGGACGCATAAGTCAGTCTGGAGGCGACAAGTGCAATTGACTGAAGATGTCCCGAACACTGAATTAACACTTTTCTGTTCTCCAAAGTTCCATTCATTATGAAGCCCAGGACTGCCCTCTGCTGGCTGTGCAAGAGGCATTGAAAGTTAAAACAAAACAAAAAAAGTCAATAAAGTAGAAATGATCTCCAGAATGTACAGTGACTATTTCCAGTAACTGTACATTCAGTTTCTTAGCCCTGCTTACTTCCATCTTAATGGAAGTACATTTAGCTCTCTACTCATTCCTTTCAAGACGAGCCAATGACAGAAGTTGAAGGCTTACATTCTTCTGCTGTGCCTCTTCATTCAGAGGACGAGGGAAAAGGCTTCACCCCCCGAATGACCCTCTAAGGACAAATCCTCTTGGCACAGAATTCCTCCTCAGCGCCTACCGCGTTGTCCTCTTTCTAGAGACGTGAGGCCCAGCTGTGGAGGGAGCCGGGTTCAGTTCTACACTTACCCGATAGCATGGGGAGGTCCCAGAAAGTGAGTGGTCTTCTTCACTTTCTAGAGGCTCTTTATGGTTCCTGAGTTTGGGAGGAATGGTCTGCACAAACTGAGGATGTGGTGGAAGATCCTCCTCATCTTAATCAACTTCCTTGTTTGCATAGCTCATGGTATTGAAACCAGAGACCAAATGTCTGGACTAAGCGTGGATGTTGTGGAAGGCCATCCTCATTATCAGTATCAGTATCAGTATTGTCCCAGTTCAAAATCAAGGCGGCGGATGCTGTCAACAAGACGCCAAGTGATGCACACAGAATGTCTTCCAGACTGTTAGTGTTTGGCGCCATCTAGTGGTGAGTGAAAGAGGTTCCTAAAATCAGAAGTGCTGAAAGCAGTTTTGCTGTATGAATCTGGGCTGAGTGATTTACTTTCCAGCATGTTGGTTGACTCACGCAGTCTGCAGCTGGAGAGCGTCAGTTTATTCTCATTACCAGCTGCTAATGCTGAAAACAGCGTTTGAGTCAAATGTTAAAAAGGTTTCCAAAAGAGCAAACTGTTTCTGAAAATGTAAACGCCAACTTCCTAACTGAGCTTTCTCGGCAGCTTTATATGTTGGATAAATGACCAAATTTTAACAGCGATTAAAATGTGACGAATTGAAATTCTCAGGTTTATTGCTTTGCGTTCACAATTTGTTTAATTGTGATCAGAAGCAGATAACTGTACAACTGTGATCCTGTACAAAGCTGGTTGATTGAGTAAGCAGTTTTCAGTTTATATGTTGTCATGACAATCATAAAAGGGCAGTACAGCTGTGAAAGAGTTCAATATATCATCTCTATAATCACAATTTTTAACTCGGAATTGTTTCCAAAAATGTAAATGAAACAAAATGTATTTCTTCCTCTAAGGATGAGCCCCATCAGTTGATTCTCGTCGTTGTAGAGACCCCGATGTCATTTCCAATTAGAAACAAAACTTCTTGGGTAAATGCAAATAATTTTAAAATGTATGTTAAGTCAAAAAATGTGAGTAAGCATTGAATTAATACATTTTATTCCTGTACAAAGCTGGTTGATTAAAAAAAAACCATTTATTAAGACAGTCATTCAACATGAATTTTCATTGCATCAGTGAGAAATAGAGGCATACTACAATATGCAAAGGACATAAATAAATAGAACAAAATTTCTGATTATACACAGAAGACTATGCGTTGGCGAAGGAAGGCCGAAACTACACAATAAATCCATGAAGGAAATGAATGACAACGGAAAACAGTAATTATCTTGCTGACGTCAAGGTTTGTCGTCTGATTTTCAGGTTAAACTGAAAATCATTTAAAAAACATTTAACAAAATCTCTGTAACTATTCAATGTAACCAAAGCACATACATGTTACTTCGGCGGCCAGGAATACTGATTAGGTGAACAAATGCTGCGTCATATGCCGATTGTGCCGAAAGACTCCACTCCATGTGGCTTGCAGCGTTAACAGCAGAACAGACGCAGTGTTAGTATTGCTTTGGTGCACAGATGCAGCAGGCTGAGCACAAGGACGGAAGAACTGCGCATGGGGAAAGTGCATAAGCGAGGACCACGCTGGTTCCCTCGTGCTCTCACTGTTGCCTCTTGGTAAATCTTACGTCATGTTAAAGGAAGGAAAGCCTCTGCTCCACCTCCTCTGCTGTGCTGAGATCAGATATCAGAAACCAAAGGAATCATCCTTGTGTGCGCTGAAACAGTGGTGTTTCCGTCAGTGCTGCCCCACTCAGGTTCGGTGAGCCAGTCTTGGGGCATCAGCCCAATGTCCAAGACCTGGGGGTTAGTACGCGATGCTGCCAGTCTGAGTCAATGTAGGAAGAAACAAGAGAGATATGAAAATAAGTGAAAACGTCTTTAAACCTCATAAGTGTCTGAGGTTGGGCTAAAACAATACATAGAGCTACACCAGTCAATCGGCCAGATTTTAGAGTTGGACAAATGTCCGTAGATTCACTGGAGAGCATGTTAAATACACCGTGTTCCAAATGATTGTGCAAGTGATATTATTATGATGGTCAGTATAATTTTCAACTCATGAACTATTACAGTATAAATCAAGTTTTACTGAACAAACATCCCCATGAGAACAGTATTGTTTTCAAAAATAAAAAATCTCAAAATGAACTGTTCCAAATTGTTATGCACAGCAGATTTTCTACACATCTTATGGATTACAAAGAACTGCAAACTGTCATTTTTTGATTGTGCAGCATTAAGTGGTCACATGTACTAGAATCAAAAGCTATTTCAATCAAAAGCATCTTAACAGACAGAGTTACATGTTAACATAGATCCTTCTTTGGTATCACCTGCACAATTCTTGCATCCATTGAACTTGTGAGTTTGTGGAAAGTTTCAGCTTGAATTTCTTTGCAGGATGTCAGAAAACCTTCCCAGAGCTGCTGCTTTGATATGAACTGCATCCCAGACTCAGATCTTCTGCTTGAGGAAACTCCAGAGGTTCTCAATAGGGTCAGAGGTCAGAGGAGGATGGTGCCCACACCATTAGTTTCTCCCTTTTTATCCCCATAGCATCAATGACACAGTGGTATTCCTAGCAGCTTTATTGTCATGCATGAAGATGATTTTGCTACTGAAGGTGCGGCTTTTCTTTTTGAACCATGAAAGAAAGTGATCAATCAGAAAGTCCATGTACTGTGTGAGGTCATTTTCACATTTTCATTGACTCTCAAGTTAAATATCTAATGTTTTCATATCTTGTCATATCATCTGATGATTTTCATCAGCAGAGAGATTCTTTCTCTTTCCCATATTGCTTGAAACTTGTGGCCTGCTTAATAATGTGGAACATCCTTCATAAGTAGATTTCCTTTAATTGAGCTCACCAGACAAACTAATCAACCAGCTCTCTGAAATGAATTACAGTGATTCAAAGAGCCCTGACACACAATACCATCTTTAAATTAAATAGCACAACAAAACAAAAAAAGATCCTTATGACACTTTAATCCAATTTGCATAATAATTTGGAACACAGTGTATAGATAAGCGCTGGATAAGTATTTTCTGTTTTATTCAAAACTGCTATCAATATCAAAGGACATTTGACATTGTCCTTTGATAATATCAAAGGACATATTTTTCTGTTTTGTGTTTTAGTTTTGAGAACAAAAAAAATTGAAGTCAGCTGGTTCCACTGGTGCATCACTCAGACTAAAGTCTTATCACTCTGTGTCACATAAAGACAGCAGAAAAAGTGTCTTTTTGAAATATTTCATTTGGACCTAATCAAAGGCTCCAATTGTGTGTGTGTGTGTGTGCATGGTTGTTTGTCTTGTCTGTTTCTGTCTTGCCCTGTGACAGACTGGCGACCTGTCCAGGGTGACCCCGCCTCTCGCCCGGAACGTAGCTGGAGATAGGCACCAGCACCTCCCGACCCCATTAGGGATAAAGGTGAACAGAAAATGGATGGAATTATAAAGTTTTAATATACTTGACTGTTTTGTAAATTCTGATATAATTTGGCTGTATAGAGGGCAATATAAGACATATCATTGACACATGGCGGGTGTCAACAAGGCTAAAATTAGCACTTCAGCATTAGCTTCTACAAATTACTATTCTGATGTAGTGCTTTATTGTTAGCTTATGATTAGCGCTTTAGCGTCAGGACAACTAACTTAGTTATCACTGCCCACCGCAAGCAGTAATGATTGTTGTTAGTTACAGTTTGCCCTTTTCGCCACTAGGGGGCCCATGCAAACAAACATTCAGCTTATGGAAAACAACTAACAAGAAGATGCTGAGACTGTTATCTACAAGTTACATACTAACTGCACACACTCTACCACCACAAGACATACCTTATGGTGAAGATAATGTCAGAATATCTAGATTAGTTTACGAAAGACAAAACAACTTGTGAAGTCAAATTGGAAAAAAAAAAAAAAAAAAAAATGCGCTCATTGTGTTCCACACGGACTTAAATGAGGGACGGACAACGCGGAAAAGAAAGCGGAAAGCGGAAAAGAAAGCCAGACAAAGAAGTCGGGAGTTTGTGGACTCTTTCAATCAAAGATCCTGGTCGAGTTGCAGATCTGGATGAACTTGTAGACGAGCAGAGAGACAGCCGGTAAGACTCGAGCTTTATTGTTGATGAGATCGGACTGCAAAGCTACTCACGATCTCCTGTCGGACTTCCAGCTTTACCTGCTCATTAACACCATCAACTACAACACGCCTGAAGTAGTATTGATTGATTGATTTTATGAATGAACTGATTGTTGTATTTTGAATAATGAATTTAGATGTTAAGCTTAGCTATTTATTAATTTAGCATTATATTAGAAATGACATCTTAAAGTTATTTATATTCATGAACTTAATATTTATGACTAATATTGAAAAGTGATGGTTGTATATTTAAATAAATGTAAATATGTTATTGAAAAGATGAATTTGAAATGTATTTTAAAGTTAAGGAACTTAAGTTTAGTTACTTGTTCATTTAACTTTAGTTATTTTGGGGGTTTGATTCACAGTGGGTTGCTTAGTATTGTTTATATGGTTTGTTTTCTTTGTAGTTTGATTGAAATTAATTTGTGTAAATTTACAAACAATTAAGTAATTATTTATCTTTGTTTTTCTTTTGGGTTTGTCCAAAGGTTTTTACCTGCTCTGGACCAAATGTGGAATATTCTGACATGCACTAAATAAATGAAGGATAAAAATGAAGAAAACTGCTTGGTCCTTTGAGTAAAATCCTGTTTTTAAAAAGTCTGCATCCATTCATCCATCCCTTCTCAAGTGGGGAAGCTGCACAAATCAAAAAAGAACTTGACAGTAAAAACCGGCTGCAACTGCTGATGGAAAAAGAACTGTTTCAAAAGATGGCGGATTCAGCTGATGGAAAGTCTGTTGTACAGGCAAAGATGGAAAGAACGACTGCAAAAAGGTTGTTGACTCGACTGATCAACAACATAACTCGGACGCATGAGGACATGACTGAAGAGGAACTAAAGGACAGTTTCCACAAGCTCAACATAGAGGCTGGAAAAGTAATGACGGCAAATGATGATCTCGAAGCAAGTCTCATCGCAGAATTGGAATCCAACTTTGGTGAAGATGATGGAATCACACTGACTGAACAGCAGAAATCTGACCTGGAAAAGACTGCAAATGAGTGTGAAGAAAAAGTAAGAGAAGTCAAAGGCTTAATCCAGGAGACCCTGTGGAGAACCTTTGGAAAGACTGAACTGTTAGTTGCACTTCAAGTAGCGGAATTAGAATGTGAACATGCTGCCACTATCAAACCAGGAGTGGAGAAGGAAGCATATGACTTCACCCTTAACCACCTGAGGGAACTCTTAAAGGCTGCAAAAGAAGCTCATTGTCACTGGAAAAGATGGATCCCTCATGGAGCACGAGATGAAATCCAAGATCGTCTGAGAGAATTGGAACTTAGTGTCCCCAAGCTGGTTTCCAGGACAGCAGAGTTCATTCATGCAAAGCTAAAAGATGAAGAAAAGAAAGATCAAATTGTAACTTCCCAAAATTATTCTTTACCAACCATCAAGCTGAAACCAACTTCTCTCCCAAAGTTTTTTGGAAACAAACGTGACTTTTATAGATGGAGAAAAGACTGGGAAGCACTTCAAAAACAAGGAGAACCAACTGGTTCAAAAGAAGTGAAGAAAGTGCAGCTGCTGGACAGTCTGGATGAGAAAATCACGAGAGACCTTCGCTTAACCTCCTATAGCACTCCAGAAGACATTTTTCAAGTCCTTGAAAACCGCTATGGAAATCAGACCTCTATTGCAATTGAAATTGTGGAAGAGCTACAGAGAATTCCTGCAGTTAGAGGTCACCAGCCAAGAAGAATCGTGGAGTTGATCCAAGCTGTTGAAAAAGCTCTTAAGGATTTAAGTGATCTTGGAAATACTGGAGCTATTAAGAACCCTCTGGTTACAAAGTCAATTGAAACTAAGCTCCCTGAAGTTTTGAAGAAGGAATGGCTCGTTTATGCAGCTGATAAAAGGAATGCTGTGACACCAGAGAATCGATTTGATCACCTGCTTGCATTTCTGAAAGATCAAGAAAATATTTATGAGCAACTAGAGCAACTGAGAGAGGAAGAGTCAAGTAGACGAGAGACCCGAATGGAGCAAAGACATGCTAGAACCAAGTCAGTCAAAGCAGTTGATGACTTTGCAAACTGTGTTGTCTGTGGTGACGGAAAACACAGGAAAAGACTTTACTTTTGTAAACAGTTCAGAGCATTAACATTAACTGAGAAAAAAGCTGCTGTTAATAAAATTGGTGCATGTAGAAAGTGTTTGGAAATACATGATGACAAATCATACTGCAAACCTGGATTCTTGTGCAAGAATCAAAGCTGCAGGAATGGAGATGATCCACATCACTATTATCTATGCCCAAGTTTTGAAGCTAAGAAAAGCAACACAGCCCAGAGGAGGAACCGATTCGGCAGAGAAGAAGACAAAAGCAGCAGAAAGTATACAGAGGAGCAAGAAGAATTTCTTAAGAAATTGTCACCTGAGTTGGCTAAAGACTGTAGAGATGTATTTTCAAACACTGCATCTAGAACTTTCAATACAACTCAAAATCAGTTAAATCTCCTGATGGACAGTGGAGTGCAGGAACTGCCAGTGTTAATGATGCTCCTTGAAGTAACTGCAAATGCTGGTCAAAAAATTGGCACATTAATTGATCTTGCATCAGATACAAATTACATAACACACAAGGCTGCAAGCAGATTAAATCTTAAGAGTGAAGAGATCACGCTCATTGTCTATGGAGTTGGGGGGATGAAAGTTTGTGTGGAGACAAAACGTTATCTTTTGAAGATTCGTGTGAAGACCTCCAAAGGCACCCTTAAACCTTACCAGCTTGTTTGCTATGGACTTGACAGTATTGCAGACATTCATAAGCATGTTAAAGCAAAGCAGCTGCAAAGATTTTTTCCAGATGTACCACTGGATGAACTTGAAAGACCTAGAGAAATAAGCTTACTTATAAGCCATAGGGAAGGTCAGTTAACACCACAAAGGATTAGAGTTGTGGGGAACCTTGTACTGTGGGATGGTCCCTTAGGAAAAGTGGTTGGAGGAACTCATCCAGAATTGTTTGAGGAACTTGCCATGACTGCTTATTCCACCAAAACCCACTTTGCAAGGTCAATGAGGACAGCTGCTGCCAAATATGAAGAATTAATTAATGAAATCCCACAGAATTCACCATTAAATCACCAGGTCTCTATCCAGCTGAAAGCATCAAGCACTGCAACTTCAAGCCGAGATTTCCTGGAGTGGTGGAGATGGGACAGTATTGGCGCAGCTTGTGAGCCTAAGTGTGGAGGTTGTCGGTGTGGAAACTGTCAGCCGGAGGAAAGTCGATGACGCTCGCTGAAGAAAGGGAGCTAGAGGTAGTGAAGGAAGGCCTCACCTACAATGAAGGAGATAGCCACACTAACGAACCTCACTGGCATGCTAGGTACCCATGGTTGGAGGATCCAGCATCCCTTCCAAACAACAGAAACGCAGTTGAAGCTACATTTTTTAGAACAGAGAAGCAACTGGCTAAAGAACCTGACTGGAAAACTGCCTACACTGAACAAGTGCATGACATGCTTCAGCGTGAAGCTGCAATTAAGTTGTCTGAGGAAGTAATCAACAAATGGAATGGCCCAGTGTGGTATGTAAGCCACTTAATTGCTCCAAATCCACACTCGGTGACAACTCCTGTAAGACTTGTGTGGAATAGCAGTCAGAAATTTAAAGGGATAAGTATGAATGACCTGCTGAGAAAAGGCCCAGATGTCCTGAACCAGATCCGTGCTGTCCTATTAAGGTTCCGAGAGGGAGCTTATGCTGCATTAGGAGATATAAAGAAAATGTATAATTCTGTTTGGCTGGAAGAAAGAGAAGTTCACCTGCACAGGTTTATTTGGCGTGACTCTGAGGATGAAAAGGTTGGAGACTATGCAATTACAAGAGTGAACATTGGAGATAAACCTGCAGGATGCATTGCACAGTTGGCGATGCGAGAAACTGCAAGTTTACCCTCATTTATTCACCTTGTAGAGGAGCGACAAGTCCTTCAAAATAACAGCTATGTTGACGACATTCTAGTGTCCCACAATGATCCCGACAGACTAAAGCAAATCACAGAAAATGTGGAGCGCATTCTCAAAGCTGGAGGTTTCAAACTAAAACCCTGGGTGTTTTCTGGGCAAAGTGGGAGGAAAAATTGTAGCAACAAGCAGGATGAGGAGAAAGTAAAGACCATGATTTTACCAAACCAAATGCGGGATGAGGACAATAAAGCACTCGGTCTGGGGTACATTGTCGAGGAGGACAAACTCCATGTCATGGTCAGCATAAATTTTTCAAAGAGGAAAAGAAAGATGCGACTTGGACAAGACCTCCAGCAAGACCAAATCAGAAGTCAAACTCCAAACCCTCTGACAAGGCGAGAGCTCCTCAGTCAGGTGTCTGGTCTGTATGATCCAATTGGCCTGGTGACTCCTGCGAAACAAAAGGGAGCAATCCTAGTACGGAAAGCTTTCCAAGAGGCAAAGAATGTGAGTAAACAAGTAAAAGATACCTGGGATTTGGCACTCTCCAGTGATCTTAGAGAAGAAGCTATTAAGCTTTTTGAAGAGTACTCTCAGCTCAGTGAGATCCAGTTTGTCAGATCATTAACTCCTTTTCAAAACTGTAATAACTCTTTAGCTATTACATTTTCAGATGGAAGCGAATGTTCTTATGGAGCAGTGTTGTACCTGAGGTGGGGATCAACTCAAGACCCAATCATTAGGCTGGTGGAATCCAAGGCTAAGCTGACTCCATTGGAACAAAGAGGTGAGGCTGTTAAAGCAGAGATATGTGGAGCAGTGTTTGCATCACGCTTAAAGAAGTACTTTGAGATGCATTGCCAAATTAAAATTGAAAAGTGGTATCATCTCATTGATAGTCAAACAGTTCTCGGAGCAATTCAGAGAGAAAGCTATGGGTTCCAATCATTCTTTGCTAACAGGATTGGAGAGATCCAGAGCAACACAAGAATCCAAGATTGGTGGTGGATTCCTGGGGATCAAAATATTGCTGACATCATTACTCGAGGAGCCAGCCCTCAAGATCTTGATCTTAACTCTAAGTGGCAACAAGGCCCAGCATTTTTAAAATCTCCAGTTGAAATTTGGCCTATTAAATCACCTAGGCAAATTGCCATCAATGCAAAAGAAAGTATCACAAAGCTGCAAAAGAAAGCATTCATTGCTGTAACCACAAGAACCAGTGTAAAGGAATCAGGGTTCAAACAAGAATCACTTGAAAATCGAACAGAGGTCTTGGCAAAGAAGCAGCGGCCATCGATATCCATACAGAACCTGGTAGATGTTAGCCGCTTTAGCAGTTTAACACTATTGGTCAAGACAATTGTTTGGGTTTGGAGAGCAGCAAAGAGATTTATAGGGAAAAATCAAGCTGTGAATAAACCAAAGTGGGAGGCAGTCTGCTCTGCAGGGGTAGTCTCTGTGAGAGAAAGAGAAGATGCTCTCAGGGATATTTTCCTTACTGCTCAGATGGGTGCCAACTTTCCTAACACAACCATGGATAGGTTGGTGATTTATCAAGACAAAGAATCTGGGTTATTAGTATGTGGTGGCAGAATACAGATCTTTAGAGAAGATAGAGTTGCAGTTCCCATCATACCCCATGATGCTTGGGTGTCAACACTGTTGGGCAGAGAAGCTCACAATGCTGCACATGATGGAATTGCTGGAACCCTATTGAGGATGAGGAAAAAAGCCTGGGTTGTAAAAGGACGAAGGATAGCCCAAAAGATTGTTGATAGCTGTATGGTCTGTAGGAAAGCTCGAGCTTTGAAGTGCCAGCAGTTGATGGGTGATTTGCCACCTGAGAGAACTGAGCCTGCTCCTCCTTTCAAGTTCACTTCAGTTGATCTCTTCGGACCTTATCATGTCAGAGATGACGTCAAAAAAAGGGTGACAATTAAGGTCTGGGGTGTTGTCTTTTGCTGTATGGCCAGTAGAGCTATTCACACCGAATTGGCAAGCTCTCTTTCCACTGAAAGTTTCTTGATGGCTTATCAGAGATTTACTGCAATCCGAGGTCACCCACAAAAGATCTGGTCTGATGCAGGCACCAATTTTGTTGGAGCAAAACCAGTTTTAGAGGAGCTCTATAGATACCTGGGCACCCAAAATATATCAGGTTTGGAAGAAACTGCAGCAAAGAATGGGACTGAGTGGGTGTGGAAAATCCTTCCTGCAGACTCACCTCACAGAAACGGAGCTGCTGAAGCTGCTGTTGGCATTGTGAAAAGAACTTTCCAGAGTCTTGGTCAAGAATTCTCACTAACTTTTAGTGAGTTTCACACAGCTCTTTATAATGCTGCCAATCTAGCAAATGAGCGCCCCATTGATGCCAGACTACAGAGTCGAGAGGGTTGTATTCAGTATGTCACACCTAACAGCCTTTTGCTCGGCCGAGCATCCCAGACAGGTGATGTAAAAATGTTTGACTTTTCCAGCTATTCATTCAAACGACTTGGCGCTATGCAAAATGAGGTTACTAAATTCTGGAAAAGTTGGAGGCAGCTGGCTGGTCCTAATCTTTTTGTGAGGAGCAAATGGCACACTTCCCAAAGAAATGTTGCTGTTGGCGACATTGTCTGGTTGTGTGACCAAAATGCACTTAGAGGACAGTTTATACTGGGCAAAGTTGTAAGTGCTAATCCCGACAACAAGGGTGTTGTGAGGGACGTAAATGTCCAGGTTGTCCCAAGTTATTGCACTCCTATAACAAAACATGTCAAGCAAAGATCAGCTCATCCACCAAAGAAAGATAAAATGAAAACCACCATTCTTCACAGGGATGTTAGGAGGCTCATCGTCTTAATACCTGTAGAAGAACAAACACAAAGTCAAGCCAAAGAGGATTAAAAAACCCAGAAAGTGACAGTGGATCTGCGATCTTCCCAGTGATTCCTGGAAAGATCGAGTGGGAGGTGTGAAGTCAAATTGGAAAAAAAAAAAAAAAAAAAATGCGCTCATTGTGTTCCACACGGACTTAAATGAGGGACGGACAACGCGGAAAAGAAAGCGGAAAGCGGAAAAGAAAGCCAGACAAAGAAGTCGGGAGTTTGTGGACTCTTTCAATCAAAGATCCTGGTCGAGTTGCAGATCTGGATGAACTTGTAGACGAGCAGAGAGACAGCCGGTAAGACTCGAGCTTTATTGTTGATGAGATCGGACTGCAAAGCTACTCACGATCTCCTGTCGGACTTCCAGCTTTACCTGCTCATTAACACCATCAACTACAACACGCCTGAAGTAGTATTGATTGATTGATTTTATGAATGAACTGATTGTTGTATTTTGAATAATGAATTTAGATGTTAAGCTTAGCTATTTATTAATTTAGCATTATATTAGAAATGACATCTTAAAGGTATTTATATTCATGAACTTAATATTTATGACTAATATTGAAAAGTGATGGTTGTATATTTAAATAAATGTAAATATGTTTGAAAAGATGAATTTGAAATGTATTTTAAAGTTAAGGAACTTAAGTTTAGTTACTTGTTCATTTAACTTTAGTTATTTTGGGGGTTTGATTCACAGTGGGTTGCTTAGTATTGTTTATATGGTTTGTTTTCTTTGTAGTTTGATTGAAATTAATTTGTGTAAATTTACAAACAATTAAGTAATTATTTATCTTTGTTTTTCTTTTGGGTTTGTCCAAAGGTTTTTACCTGCTCTGGACCAAATGTGGAATATTCTGACATGCACTAAATAAATGAAGGATAAAAATGAAGAAAACTGCTTGGTCCTTTGAGTAAAATCCTGTTTTTAAAAAGTCTGCATCCATTCATCCATCCCTTCTCAAGTGGGGAAGCTGCACAAATCAAAAAAGAACTTGACAGTAAAAACCGGCTGCAACTGCTGATGGAAAAAGAACTGTTTCAAAAGATGGCGGATTCAGCTGATGGAAAGTCTGTTGTACAGGCAAAGATGGAAAGAACGACTGCAAAAAGGTTGTTGACTCGACTGATCAACAACATAACTCGGACGCATGAGGACATGACTGAAGAGGAACTAAAGGACAGTTTCCACAAGCTCAACATAGAGGCTGGAAAAGTAATGACGGCAAATGATGATCTCGAAGCAAGTCTCATCGCAGAATTGGAATCCAACTTTGGTGAAGATGATGAATCACACTGACTGAACAGCAGAAATTTGACCTGGAAAAGACTGCAAATGAGTGTGAAGAAAAAGTAAGAGAAGTCAAAGGCTTAATCCAGGAGACCCTGTGGAGAACCTTTGGAAAGACTGAACTGTTAGTTGCACTTCAAGTAGCGGAATTAGAATGTGAACATGCTGCCACTATCAAACCAGGAGTGGAGAAGGAAGCATATGACTTCACCCTTAACCACCTGAGGGAACTCTTAAAGGCTGCAAAAGAAGCTCATTGTCACTGGAAAAGATGGATCCCTCATGGAGCACGAGATGAAATCCAAGATCGTCTGAGAGAATTGGAACTTAGTGTCCCCAAGCTGGTTTCCAGGACAGCAGAGTTCATTCATGCAAAGCTAAAAGATGAAGAAAAGAAAGATCAAATTGTAACTTCCCAAAATTATTCTTTACCAACCATCAAGCTGAAACCAACTTCTCTCCCAAAGTTTTTTGGAAACAAACGTGACTTTTATAGATGGAGAAAAGACTGGGAAGCACTTCAAAAACAAGGAGAACCAACTGGTTCAAAAGAAGTGAAGAAAGTGCAGCTGCTGGACAGTCTGGATGAGAAAATCACGAGAGACCTTCGCTTAACCTCCTATAGCACTCCAGAAGACATTTTTCAAGTCCTTGAAAACCGCTATGGAAATCAGACCTCTATTGCAATTGAAATTGTGGAAGAGCTACAGAGAATTCCTGCAGTTAGAGGTCACCAGCCAAGAAGAATCGTGGAGTTGATCCAAGCTGTTGAAAAAGCTCTTAAGGATTTAAGTGATCTTGGAAATACTGGAGCTATTAAGAACCCTCTGGTTACAAAGTCAATTGAAACTAAGCTCCCTGAAGTTTTGAAGAAGGAATGGCTCGTTTATGCAGCTGATAAAAGGAATGCTGTGACACCAGAGAATCGATTTGATCACCTGCTTGCATTTCTGAAAGATCAAGAAAATATTTATGAGCAACTAGAGCAACTGAGAGAGGAAGAGTCAAGTAGACGAGAGACCCGAATGGAGCAAAGACATGCTAGAACCAAGTCAGTCAAAGCAGTTGATGACTTTGCAAACTGTGTTGTCTGTGGTGACGGAAAACACAGGAAAAGACTTTACTTTTGTAAACAGTTCAGAGCATTAACATTAACTGAGAAAAAAGCTGCTGTTAATAAAATTGGTGCATGTAGAAAGTGTTTGGAAATACATGATGACAAATCATACTGCAAACCTGGATTCTTGTGCAAGAATCAAAGCTGCAGGAATGGAGATGATCCACATCACTATTATCTATGCCCAAGTTTTGAAGCTAAGAAAAGCAACACAGCCCAGAGGAGGAACCGATTCGGCAGAGAAGAAGACAAAAGCAGCAGAAAGTATACAGAGGAGCAAGAAGAATTTCTTAAGAAATTGTCACCTGAGTTGGCTAAAGACTGTAGAGATGTATTTTCAAACACTGCATCTAGAACTTTCAATACAACTCAAAATCAGTTAAATCTCCTGATGGACAGTGGAGTGCAGGAACTGCCAGTGTTAATGATGCTCCTTGAAGTAACTGCAAATGCTGGTCAAAAAATTGGCACATTAATTGATCTTGCATCAGATACAAATTACATAACACACAAGGCTGCAAGCAGATTAAATCTTAAGAGTGAAGAGATCACGCTCATTGTCTATGGAGTTGGGGGGATGAAAGTTTGTGTGGAGACAAAACGTTATCTTTTGAAGATTCGTGTGAAGACCTCCAAAGGCACCCTTAAACCTTACCAGCTTGTTTGCTATGGACTTGACAGTATTGCAGACATTCATAAGCATGTTAAAGCAAAGCAGCTGCAAAGATTTTTTCCAGATGTACCACTGGATGAACTTGAAAGACCTAGAGAAATAAGCTTACTTATAAGCCATAGGGAAGGTCAGTTAACACCACAAAGGATTAGAGTTGTGGGGAACCTTGTACTGTGGGATGGTCCCTTAGGAAAAGTGGTTGGAGGAACTCATCCAGAATTGTTTGAGGAACTTGCCATGACTGCTTATTCCACCAAAACCCACTTTGCAAGGTCAATGAGGACAGCTGCTGCCAAATATGAAGAATTAATTAATGAAATCCCACAGAATTCACCATTAAATCACCAGGTCTCTAACCAGCTAAAAGCATCAAGCACTGCAACTTCAAGCCGAGATTTCCTGGAGTGGTGGAGATGGGACAGTATTGGCGCAGCTTGTGAGCCTAAGTGTGGAGGTTGTCGGTGTGGAAACTGTCAGCCGGGAGGAAAGTCGATGACGCTCGCTGAAGAAAGGGAGCTAGAGGTAGTGAAGGAAGGCCTCACCTACAATGAAGGAGATAGCCACACTAACGAACCTCACTGGCATGCTAGGTACCCATGGTTGGAGGATCCAGCATCCCTTCCAAACAACAGAAACGCAGTTGAAGCTACATTTTTTAGAACAGAGAAGCAACTGGCTAAAGAACCTGACTGGAAAACTGCCTACACTGAACAAGTGCATGACATGCTTCAGCGTGAAGCTGCAATTAAGTTGTCTGAGGAAGTAATCAACAAATGGAATGGCCCAGTGTGGTATGTAAGCCACTTAATTGCTCCAAATCCACACTCGGTGACAACTCCTGTAAGACTTGTGTGGAATAGCAGTCAGAAATTTAAAGGGATAAGTATGAATGACCTGCTGAGAAAAGGCCCAGATGTCCTGAACCAGATCCGTGCTGTCCTATTAAGGTTCCGAGAGGGAGCTTATGCTGCATTAGGAGATATAAAGAAAATGTATAATTCTGTTTGGCTGGAAGAAAGAGAAGTTCACCTGCACAGGTTTATTTGGCGTGACTCTGAGGATGAAAAGGTTGGAGACTATGCAATTACAAGAGTGAACATTGGAGATAAACCTGCAGGATGCATTGCACAGTTGGCGATGCGAGAAACTGCAAGTTTACCCTCATTTATTCACCTTGTAGAGGAGCGACAAGTCCTTCAAAATAACAGCTATGTTGACGACATTCTAGTGTCCCACAATGATCCCGACAGACTAAAGCAAATCACAGAAAATGTGGAGCGCATTCTCAAAGCTGGAGGTTTCAAACTAAAACCCTGGGTGTTTTCTGGGCAAAGTGGGAGGAAAAATTGTAGCAACAAGCAGGATGAGGAGAAAGTAAAGACCATGATTTTACCAAACCAAATGCGGGATGAGGACAATAAAGCACTCGGTCTGGGGTACATTGTCGAGGAGGACAAACTCCATGTCATGGTCAGCATAAATTTTTCAAAGAGGAAAAGAAAGATGCGACTTGGACAAGACCTCCAGCAAGACCAAATCAGAAGTCAAACTCCAAACCCTCTGACAAGGCGAGAGCTCCTCAGTCAGGTGTCTGGTCTGTATGATCCAATTGGCCTGGTGACTCCTGCGAAACAAAAGGGAGCAATCCTAGTACGGAAAGCTTTCCAAGAGGCAAAGAATGTGAGTAAACAAGTAAAAGATACCTGGGATTTGGCACTCTCCAGTGATCTTAGAGAAGAAGCTATTAAGCTTTTTGAAGAGTACTCTCAGCTCAGTGAGATCCAGTTTGTCAGATCATTAACTCCTTTTCAAAACTGTAATAACTCTTTAGCTATTACATTTTCAGATGGAAGCGAATGTTCTTATGGAGCAGTGTTGTACCTGAGGTGGGGATCAACTCAAGACCCAATCATTAGGCTGGTGGAATCCAAGGCTAAGCTGACTCCATTGGAACAAAGAGGTGAGGCTGTTAAAGCAGAGATATGTGGAGCAGTGTTTGCATCACGCTTAAAGAAGTACTTTGAGATGCATTGCCAAATTAAAATTGAAAAGTGGTATCATCTCATTGATAGTCAAAGTTCTCGGAGCAATTCAGAGAGAAAGCTATGGGTTCCAATCATTCTTTGCTAACAGGATTGGAGAGATCCAGAGCAACACAAGAATCCAAGATTGGTGGTGGATTCCTGGGGATCAAAATATTGCTGACATCATTACTCGAGGAGCCAGCCCTCAAGATCTTGATCTTAACTCTAAGTGGCAACAAGGCCCAGCATTTTTAAAATCTCCAGTTGAAATTTGGCCTATTAAATCACCTAGGCAAATTGCCATCAATGCAAAAGAAAGTATCACAAAGCTGCAAAAGAAGCATTCATTGCTGTAACCAACAAGAACCAGTGTAAAGGAATCAGGGTTCAAACAAGAATCACTTGAAAATCGAACAGAGGTCTTGGCAAAGAAGCAGCGGCCATCGATATCCATACAGAACCTGGTAGATGTTAGCCGCTTTAGCAGTTTAACACTATTGGTCAAGACAATTGTTTGGGTTTGGAGAGCAGCAAAGAGATTTATAGGGAAAAATCAAGCTGTGAATAAACCAAAGTGGGAGGCAGTCTGCTCTGCAGGGGTAGTCTCTGTGAGAGAAAGAGAAGATGCTCTCAGGGATATTTTCCTTACTGCTCAGATGGGTGCCAACTTTCCTAACACAACCATGGATAGGTTGGTGATTTATCAAGACAAAGAATCTGGGTTATTAGTATGTGGTGGCAGAATACAGATCTTTAGAGAAGATAGAGTTGCAGTTCCCATCATACCCCATGATGCTTGGGTGTCAACACTGTTGGGCAGAGAAGCTCACAATGCTGCACATGATGGAATTGCTGGAACCCTATTGAGGATGAGGAAAAAAGCCTGGGTTGTAAAAGGACGAAGGATAGCCCAAAAGATTGTTGATAGCTGTATGGTCTGTAGGAAAGCTCGAGCTTTGAAGTGCCAGCAGTTGATGGGTGATTTGCCACCTGAGAGAACTGAGCCTGCTCCTCCTTTCAAGTTCACTTCAGTTGATCTCTTCGGACCTTATCATGTCAGAGATGACGTCAAAAAAAGGGTGACAATTAAGGTCTGGGGTGTTGTCTTTTGCTGTATGGCCAGTAGAGCTATTCACACCGAATTGGCAAGCTCTCTTTCCACTGAAAGTTTCTTGATGGCTTATCAGAGATTTACTGCAATCCGAGGTCACCCACAAAAGATCTGGTCTGATGCAGGCACCAATTTTGTTGGAGCAAAACCAGTTTTAGAGGAGCTCTATAGATACCTGGGCACCCAAAATATATCAGGTTTGGAAGAAACTGCAGCAAAGAATGGGACTGAGTGGGTGTGGAAAATCCTTCCTGCAGACTCACCTCACAGAAACGGAGCTGCTGAAGCTGCTGTTGGCATTGTGAAAAGAACTTTCCAGAGTCTTGGTCAAGAATTCTCACTAACTTTTAGTGAGTTTCACACAGCTCTTTATAATGCTGCCAATCTAGCAAATGAGCGCCCCATTGATGCCAGACTACAGAGTCGAGAGGGTTGTATTCAGTATGTCACACCTAACAGCCTTTTGCTCGGCCGAGCATCCCAGACAGGTGATGTAAAAATGTTTGACTTTTCCAGCTATTCATTCAAACGACTTGGCGCTATGCAAAATGAGGTTACTAAATTCTGAAAAGTTGGAGGCAGCTGGCTGGTCCTAATCTTTTTGTGAGGAGCAAATGGCACACTTCCCAAAGAAATGTTGCTGTTGGCGACATTGTCTGGTTGTGTGACCAAAATGCACTTAGAGGACAGTTTATACTGGGCAAAGTTGTAAGTGCTAATCCCGACAACAAGGGTGTTGTGAGGGACGTAAATGTCCAGGTTGTCCCAAGTTATTGCACTCCTATAACAAAACATGTCAAGCAAAGATCAGCTCATCCACCAAAGAAAGATAAAATGAAAACCACCATTCTTCACAGGGATGTTAGGAGGCTCATCGTCTTAATACCTGTAGAAGAACAAACACAAAGTCAAGCCAAAGAGGATTAAAAAACCCAGAAAGTGACAGTGGATCTGCGATCTTCCCAGTGATTCCTGGAAAGATCGAGTGGGAGGTGTGAAGTCAAATTGGAAAAAAAAAAAAAAAAAAAAATGCGCTCATTGTGTTCCACACGGACTTAAATGAGGGACGGACAACGCGGAAAAGAAAGCGGAAAGCGGAAAAGAAAGCCAGACAAAGAAATCGGGAGTTTGTGGACCCTTTCAATCAAAGATCCTGGTCGAGTTGCAGATCTGGATGAACTTGTAGACGAGCAGAGAGACAGCCGGTAAGACTCGAGCTTTATTGTTGATGAGATCGGACTGCAAAGCTACTCACGATCTCCTGTCGGACTTCCAGCTTTACCTGCTCATTAACACCATCAACTACAACACGCCTGAAGTAGTATTGATTGATTGATTTTATGAATGAACTGATTGTTGTATTTTGAATAATGAATTTAGATGTTAAGCTTAGCTATTTATTAATTTAGCATTATATTAGAAATGACATCTTAAAGTTATTTATATTCATGAACTTAATATTTATGACTAATATTGAAAAGTGATGGTTGTATATTTAAATAAATGTAAATATGTTATTGAAAAGATGAATTTGAAATGTATTTTAAAGTTAAGGAACTTAAGTTTAGTTACTTGTTCATTTAACTTTAGTTATTTTGGGGGTTTGATTCACAGTGGGTTGCTTAGTATTGTTTATATGGTTTTTTCTTTGTAGTTTGATTGAAATTAATTTGTGTAAATTTACAAACAATTAAGTAATTATTTATCTTTGTTTTTCTTTTGGTTTGTCCAAAGGTTTTTACCTGCTCTGGACCAAATGTGGAATATTCTGACATGCACTAAATAAATGAAGGATAAAAATGAAGAAAACTGCTTGGTCCTTTGAGTAAAATCCTGTTTTTAAAAAGTCTGCATCCATTCATCCATCCCTTCTCAAGTGGGGAAGCTGCACAAATCAAAAAGAACTTGACACAACTTCTATTTAAAAATTAACACGTTTTATATTTTGGAACAAATGACCTCTAGAAATCCAACTTGTTTTCTACATCCTTTTTTTTTTCAAGATGAATACAGTCCTGAAGAATTCTAAGATCCAGAGTTCCAGAGTCCCAGAAATTATTGGAACTCTGGCTGACCATGTGACCAGTGTAAGTACCTATAGCAGCTGAGAAGTAGCTGCTGGATGCAAGAGAAACGGCTTGTTGCCAAAGAATGTGGAAGGTTTACTTGTATGACTTTGATGCTTGTTAGACATTCACTAATTGGACTCGAAATAAATCAGGTTGAGATAACCTGATTTACCTTAACCTGGATTTATTCCTGGTTTAATTTGGTTCTCCATGAAGTTCTCTCAAATGATAGCAGCTATTTCCAAGACAAAGTCTAAAGCTTTCAAAGACAAAATTGGTTAGAATGATGTCAATTGGTTATTTTTGGTGCACAAGGCCATTTGATGAATAGGCCGGGGAGGTGAGTCATATTTTTTCCAGGAACATTTTGTGATTTGCCATGAATGGGAGGATAGAGACGCTCAAATTGATGAGAAAATTAGGTCTCCTTTGTGTTTCCACATTATTTGTTCTGATTTGGGAGACCTGGATTGGCTGCAGACATCCATTTACTGTGCAGAATAATAAAGTTACAAATCATGGGAGACATTCAGGTCGCCTGAACCCTGGTGTAAAATTATTTCTCACTACTCCACTTCTGGAACAGGCACTCAAAACACAGGAGGTGTTGAACAATAAAGTTCCTGCTTCTTGAGTCGATTCACACAGTGACCGTGCGATATGCAGTTAGTGTTAAAACCACAAACTGCAGCAGGATTTTGTGTGGTATTACTAGGTGAGTTCTGATGGCAGAACTGTATGTTATTTAGGCGTATCATAGTGAAAGCACACCACACTTGTAAGATTTTTTATTTGAAAAGTTAATACTTTTTTTCATTCCACATTTATGAGATAATTTGTGTTGATATATCAAACAAAAGCCTCAATTTATGTCAAATATTTTGGTCCTAATGTGACACAATGTGATAAAGACTTAAAAGGGTCCGTCTTGTTTGAAGTATGTGGACAATTTACCCAGAGATGCAATAAAAAATTACAGATGCTACTGACACACATTACTGACCTATAAACAGTTTTATTGGCTTTGGTAGTGATTAAATGAAACAGAATCCGGTTAGGTTAGTGATTAAAACTACTCATGGTTGACTGTGACGCTTAACTTTACCTGGAAATGAACCATAGCTATCCAGAGCACAGCTGGAGACACAAACACACAGCAGATTGAGCAAAATAACCAGTTTTGTTCCCAATTTGTAGGGAAATCACAGATTTGGAGGCTGCAGTGCATAGAAATCACCAGTGGGTGGCACCGTAATGCCAAGCAAGATGAACAGAAACCCTGATTTGACAGGCTGAATTTGCAACAGGAATCAACACGGTTTAAATATGGATGAATAAAAATGCTCAAAGCTTATATCCCACCTGGAAAAGGCTTCATCCAAACTGTCTTCCATTTCCTGGAAGAAATTTAAAAAAGGATATTAACAATGAGCCACGAAAGATTATGCCCAGTTTGTTGTTTTTTACAGTTTCTATTGCAGGAATATAAGCAGAAACCTCACATTTTCTCAAGCTTAAAAACAGAAAATATTTGATAACTGTCTGTGAAACAGAAACAAGTCAGAGAATATCGTACCGAGGCAGGACTGTTGTTGGTCTCCGAGGGCCTGTGGTTATCCAGCTGATCGCCGCCTGTATTCCCACTACTCTCCACCAAAACCTTCACACCACCCTCCAAGTCCAAAAGGATTTCTGTGGCTGCATCTGAACGAAGGAAAAATAAGAGACTGTTTTCATGTATTCAAATGTTTTAACATCTGTTGTTTAAAATGCCTCATGACTGTTTTGTGTTTTGTCTGTTTGGTGTAAAATTTAAGGCAAATCTATCAGGACAGAGTAGGATATGTTTTTAATACCCAATGACTGGACTAGCTGTTCTGTCTGTGCAGCCTTATACCATGCTAACTCAGCAGGTGTTGATGCTCAATTTGACATGTCTGTTCAGACTGTAAATAATTTAAAATCACGTAATTTTGTAGTAACTGATTGAATAGGGCTGTTTAGACTGCTGTGAAAAATCACATTTGGCTGTTGGGTGACTGTGCCCCTAAGAGTGCCCCTGCATGGTCAAATAATTTTTAACTGAATTATTTAGAAAATAAATCCACTTCATACAAAGAATCTTCATCACTGCAGACAGAGCTAATGCATAGCGTAGCACTTGATTAAGAAATGCTATTATTAGAACTAAAATATTTGTTTGCATGAAAACCGAAACATTGGCATCAATGGATTCTTCTAAGTCACCAGGCAGAAAACTAAAGCTACTTGGTTTTATACCTTAATCAATGTGCAACACTGTTCCTATACTGTGTATAGTGTACAATTTATTTCCGGATGCTCTAACATTTAAAATAAGAGTGACAGAAGATTTGACTTCATTGAGAATATGTCCCAGTACTCTTTCTCACCTGTTCCTTTCAGACTCCCCAGACTGTTGGACCTTTCTGAGTGGGAACTGCTGCTGCCCTCTCCCGCAGAACCAGACTTAACTCTCACACCTTTCTCTGCAACAAACAAAACACCTCCCATAAAAACCATCCAGACCAACAGCCGCCAACAGCCTCAAGGTGCATTTAGGGGAAAAGACAGAAGAAAGTTGGCCCCACCTTCCTTTGCCACCTGCCAGAGCTCAAAGGCTACTGTGAAGGCCTGGGCGACGGTCAGGGCTACGGCCTGCGCCTGAAATAAACACAAGAGAAGAGCAGAGCTAATGACGCCCTGTGACAGGAAATACTAACAGAATATGACAGCTCATATTTTATTCAGTGAAATCAACAGATTGGAGAACCTTGATTTACTTAACTGAAGAGGGGAAAAGAACCAGAAGTACACACTGAACCAAATATAAGGGATGGGAGAGGTGTTAGCTTGAATTCATGCTGAAGTTTATCAACATAAAGTTCATCAATATAAATATGACTTCTTAGTTTTGTATTTTCAATAAAAAAAAAAATCTATGCAATTTGGAATGAGGCTATGACACAACAAAATGGGAAAAAAGTGAAGTGGTGTTAATGCTTTCCAAACACACTGCATCTGATACATAGTCAGCTTTCCTTTCATACAAGAAGTCAAAGGAAAAGTTTAATCTGAGAACAGTGTCCGTATATTTGGTACCCTTTTCTCTTTTTATGCACTTTTTTTTATGTTGCAAAATTCACTTTAGAATTTATTACAGGAGCCGTAAAAGAGTGAAATGAAAACAGAAACACAGAACCTACCACTTTCCTCTTGGAGCAGAGGTAAGCGTGACACTCCAGGGTCCCATTGAGGGTGTTCTGAGCGATGTAAGCAAACACTTTGTCATGCTGCTTGTCCACCGTACAGTAGGATATCCTGCAGGCCAAGAGGAATGGATGGTTTAGGTCTAATAGACTTTCTGAACCTGCCCTCCATCGCTGCTTCGTTTGTCACACCTGTAAATAGAGACGCTTTCCAAGAGTTTATTGGTAGACCTGTCCAGCACCGCGATCCCTTGAGGGGAAACCTTCAGGCTAACCTTCTGGGGCTTCTTCCCACTGGCTTTAGTCTGTGCAGCACAAACATAAATTTTTGATTTTAATGGCATTGAGAATTTTATGTACAGTAGTGGGATCCAATCTTCACTGGGTAAACTGGGTTTTATTTCGGGATTTATTCACTTTATCACACTGCAACCACTTCAATTAACTTTATTGGGACTCTCATTTCCTCTGTCACATAAAGTATCAATAAAGGGGTTATTATTAGTACTGAAAATGCAATTACTTGCACTAATAGCACAACTGTAGGACCGTTGACACACTGAAATCACCCATCTTATTTCTGCTGCAAATCAGCAAGCAAATGGTGTTTCTACAACCTCGCATGACCATCTTGCATCTATTTGTTGTCAACTTTGATTGTCCAGAGGAAAATGAAGATAAGAAAAGCTTTGGTATTTTGGAAACTTCAGTATTTTGGAAACAAACATTAAGCATCTATCCAGCTGAGGCCAACCGATTCACTGATACATCACTGAGCTAGTCTGAACTAAGTCCGCAATGATTTTAATGCATTTTATTGTTCCAAATTGTTGTTGTTTTTTTTTTTAAGAAAATACATATTTCAATGGGGCACACAGTGGCGCAGTTGGTAGCACTGTTGCCTTGCAGCAAAAACGTCCTGGGTTCGATTTCTAGCCCGGGGTCTTTCTGCATGGAGTTTGGGGTTTTAGAAAATGGATGGATATTTTAATCTAAAAACTGGACTCACTAAACTGCCCTTAGGTCTGACTGTGTGTTTGCATTGTGTTTTATGTGACAGGGCCAGAAACCTGTTGATTGGATAAGAAAATTGTAATCTATTTTTCTTTGAACTTCTAACATAACCGTTCAATAAAGTACATTATCATTCATAGATATCCTGTTGCACGGTGTGAATATTATAACACCAACAATTTCTATCAAACAAACGCCTACGCAATGATGAGCAAGAAGAGATTTTAAATCCCCTAAAAAGAAAAGCTCTTTTACACCGACCGTAGCAATGATCCTCTTCACAGCAGCTGCCGACAGTTCCTCTCCCTTGGGTTGATCCACAAGTGTCATGCCTAGGTGCCGGAGGTTAAAGGTCATCCCCTCTAAAATGGTCTCCCGTGTATCTGTCCAGTTTTCTGGAAGCTCTACAACAAAATGTTTTTATTTTTATTATCTTGAATTGTCGAACCAAAGTACAGTTTTTAGAATAATCTCACTTTATGTTACTGTATAAAAATACTGTTTTTCTATAAGGAGCTTCATGTCGGAGGAAATGTAAACATCAAGTCGAAAACAGTATCTGTGCCAAAGGTCGATGCAAAGTAAATACTTCATCTACAGAAAAAACAAAAAAACAACTGACAACTTGCATTGGTAACCTGGACTTTGACATGCTGTGATACAAGGAAATTGTCTTTTTTCCCTGAGAGCATGACATTTTTTATTTCTTTTTTTTTTTGGCACCATTGGCTTTTATTTGACAGCAATATGACACAAATGGGGCAAAGTAACTGAGGACAGGAGTTGAACTCAGTACATCTGCTCTAACCACTGCGGCACATGATGCCCTGACATGACCGGTAAAAAAAAAAAAGGGGTGTTTGGTAGTTATGAAATTAAAATCGGATAGGCTAAAAGGACAGTATGTGCCTTCATGTGGTTTCTTATCAGGTTGTGCGTGGTGCCTGGCGGCCCTGACCCCGTGTGTCTGTTTACAGAGACTTTCTCGCAGTCGGCGAAGTGGGGGAAAGGGTGCGCGGTGTTAGTGAAGATGAGATCCTTACCTGAAAATTCATCCTCCCAAAGATTTTTTTTATCTCCTGCGAGATTCAGGGAATACCACACATTTGTGCAGTCATGTTTTAACTCAAGATTTGTAGCAAGAGTCCATAACCAGATATGTTCCACTAAACCCCGGCTTAAAGTGACAAGCCGACTGATCAATGCCCCGAGTCACAGAGTCAACATGCTTTCAAACGGAGCTTAACACCGTTTTTTTAACCTTATCTCTCATTTTTCTGTCTCCAAGGGGGAATACCTTGCAAGTAATTACAGATGTTATTTTTCCTCCCTCACAGGAGCCACTGTTTGATTTCCAAGAACCAGCTTTTACAGTTTTTCGGGAGACCTCTACAGCACACCAACAGAGCAGGTACCAGGCACCGCTCAGCCTGAGAATGTGGAAGACTCTGGGTTCAGCTGCGAGAACTACGTGTGAGGAGAGGAAAGACAGCTGTGTTCACATGGTGAACCCTTACCGTTAATAAAAGTAATCCCCACTATAACTTCAAGACCGCCTCATCTACTGTGTTTAAATAGTAATGTTTATTCTTTTGAAATATGTTGTTCAAGCCAAATCCATGATGATAACTCCATTAGATTTACCAGCTTTTCTGATCTCAAATTTAGTCTTTCTTAGTGTTGCACCTTCCAGTATGTCTTGTAACATTTCATTGAATCGGTTAGATCAAGTTTCCACAAACTGAACTCTTTTTTTTTTAATTATTTTTATTTAATATGAGAACCAAAGAGAACTTTCTGTTTAGCTCTGCTACCTTATGAAAGAAGATAGTGTGTTAAATTTTAATTGTTAAATTTTTTAAAGGAAGGAACCCAAAGATTTGATACTAGAACCTTAAACATGTATAAACAATTGTAAATAGACTAGTTTAAAGACAAACTTCTTCAGTTTGATGGTCGAAGAGCGACAGATTACTTTTTTGGGGTACTAGATAAACGATCAACTCTCTTAAAACATCTTACTTTAACCTTTCAAACTGCTCTTGATCAGGTTTCTCAGTATCTCGTAAGTCTTTCAAACTTTCTTTAAGTCTACATACTTTGCTATTTACGTTCTGTTTGGTGATTCGCCAATTTTGGAAGAATGTTTTTTTTGTTATTTGCCTCTTTACCCTGTCGTTTGAATCATACAGGCATAAAGAGACTCCGAAACTCAAGGGACAAACCAGTATTGTGTCTTCATACAGCCACGTAACCAAGTTTGACCAATGAAAAAATATATTGAACACCAACAAGCTGTTAAATCAGTTAATGGATGAGTAATTTTTCGGGTTTCGTGTTAGGTTTTTGCTGATCTTGTCTGTTCCTTTGAGACATGAATGCCATAAATGGTTCACTCATCTGTTCAGACCAAACACCAATTTTTTTTTTTTTTTTTTAGTTCTCCACCTTCTTTAGCATAACAAATGCGGCCATGATTGGGTACAGAATGTTAGAAAAGCAGGCAAAGGTCCACAGAATAACACAAAAAGACCTCCAGAGAGAGAAGAGGAGAGATGAAGAATACCTGGAGTACACTATACTCATTCAGGTGAAAAAAAATTTACTTAGCAGTGGTTTAAAACTTTTCCATGGTATGTATTGTTAATAAAAGGTGAACGTCTGAAACAAGAAGAGTTGATAATATTTTCCCCCAAGAAGAAAAACTCCAATGTTAAGTCATCAACACCAACCTTTCTGCCTCCAACATTAGAATCCTGACTTGTTGCTGAGACAAAAGTCTCTTTTTTAATTTTCTCACAAAGTTATCACTTTACATCAAAACATAAGAGGAATTCAATCCAAGTTGTTCGTGGCCAACGATTTGATCAGATGTTAAGTGGAATCTGGAGTGAACAGAAAGGTATTCTGAACAACATCCAGTGTTCAGCTGGATGGAGGGTCTCTGTTCAACACTATGACAACAATGTTGCTGATCCAATAAGTTCCGATCGACGGGGCACACACTTTCCGGCTCCTGTGTGTGTCTACGCTCAACACTGCATCACCAAGGAGACCACCAATGGGGGTTCTACAACTTCGGACCTCTCCTGGTCTTTGTTTTTGGGAAGGCATTGAAGGGGCTTGGTGGAAAGCCAGTCGCCTGCTGCCATCTCACTTCTTTCTTAACTGTAGCCACTTTCACAAAACACTTTAAATCTAATATTTGACATCTTCCGGACAACTCTGTGTGATTTCTGACAAAAACCTAAACGAGTTGGCAAGAGCAAGAGCAGTTGAATGTAACTCAGTCCTCTCGCATCTCTGGGTGATCGCATGTGTTACTAATCACACTGGTTGTCTTAATAAAAGTTTAGCTTTCTTTCCAGCCCTTTAAAATCAAAGGGTTCCAGTGCTTATTGTTTGTGGTGGCAGCGATTACATAGAGTTAGTCCTTTGTGTTTTCACCAAGGTTTTGATGAAGACCCTGTATTTGCACCATCATCTCCAAAAGTTCCACATCATCCTCAGAACAGAACCAACCTTCTTTGCCTTGGCTCAAAGAAGTACAGCATGCCCTGTCCTTTGTTGTAGATGTCCTCACGATTACATCTCTTCTCCAGTCGGACGCCAAGGTATTCATGTTCCTCAACCACACTCACTTCTTCTCTTTTGATGGAAATAAGATTTGAGCTAACCCCATTTCCCCTGAAATCTGCAATCATCTCCTTTATTTTGTTCAAATTCAAGATAATAGTTTCTACACCATCCCACAAAGCGGTCCACCAGTCTCTGTCCTGAGCTTCTTAACCATCTTAGATACACCCAACAACTGCAAAGTCATTTGAAGATTTCTACAAATGACAGAAGTCGGAAGTGTTCAACATAAAAAGCAACGGTGCGAGTACAGTGCCCTGTGGTGCTCCTGTGCTACCCACCACCTGGTGAGACACGCAGTCCTTCAGTTTTACAAACTGTGGTCTGTTTGTCACCTGAGAATTGATCCAGGCAGTTGTTGAGAGCTCTAATTCTGTCTTCACTGATTTTTGACAAAGTAAATCAAATAAAATATTTGCTTTAAATCGCTACTTCACACTCATTTCACATTAATATTTTAACCCTTTGCAGTTTGTAGTGATCACGAGGTAGGCGGATTACAGAAATATTATTTATTGAATGTAATGACCCATGTAGATCATGTAAACAGATGATCTGAAAGGGACTTTGGACACATCTGACAAATGCATAGAAAACAACAACAAAAAGACAACGCTTCCAGGTCTCTTTTTCACTCAGAGCGTAGAAACCCAGCTCTGACATTTGTGAATCCGATTACTGGAAGAAAGCCTCCAAGTTATTTGGAGAACTTGTCTAACATCCTCTACAACCTCTGTGGCCTGTGTGACTTTGCATTCTGTATGCTTTCTATAGATATTCAAGTCAAGATTCCAGATCATTCCTGAATGACGTGAGGACCACAGCCAACTGTGACTGATGAGAGAGTCGGGATGACTTGTTCAGTTTGGCAGGTGTCTCCACAAAGCAGAAGGTGGAAGACAAGCTGCCACTGAAATCTTTCTCTGGGAAACTGGAAAGCCGATCCAGACAAGTCACAGTAAGACCTGGAAGTTTGGCTGGATGATATGGATCAGCGCCAGTAAGGAATGCCTGCCCCGCAGTCAGTGGAGCACCTGTTAGTCTGCACTACAATACTCCATTTTTCCTACAAGTAGGTCAGCGCCTGCATTTCCATGAACCTGCTAATTCCGTGGGTAATCAGTGCCTGAAGGGGTAAGAAGTTCTTTTATAGCTAAAAAGGCAAACAAACGAGCTCATTCACAGAAATCTGACTCCTTTTCAAATGGTCAGAGTTAAATTATAACCTAACGGAGCGCTTCATCTAACTGCTGTTAGATCAGCACGTCAGCTGATGTACATATTTATGTTTACTTTGATATAAAAAAATAATAAATTTAAGACACTGTCACTTGACCTAATACTACATAGTTGTACCATCTGCTCTAATTATTATTGTTTGTAGAGATTTGTTTTCCTGGTTTTTAAACCAGCTCAGCCTGAAATCGAGCCAAGTGCTGTTTTTACAAAGCAATCAAGAGAAACAAAATTAAACTTTGACAAAACAAAAAAACTTTTAACTATCATGAGAATAAAATCAAAATAAAACATAAAACGATTACATAAATATTCACCCCTTTTAAGTCAGTTTTAGTCTATTAGCATTAGTAGATGCTCCGTTGTGGCAAGGTTGCAAACTAATGATGACAATATATAGTTGTCATTATTTTGTAGAAATCAGTTTTCACTTTAAACATTTGTTGATTTTGTCAAAAAAAAAAAAGCAACATTTTGTTTGTTACGATTGATTTGGAGTAAAAAGCGTAAAACATCCAACGGGGCGGTGATGAATACTGTTTTTAGGCACTGTAAATGGACAGGGTCATAGGTCAGGGTACTGAGGTGGAAAGAATAAGATCGTTCTAAGGAATGAGATTATCAACAATTCCCCAAATGCTGCCGCTGTGAGGAAATCAACAAGGCGATAAAGAGTCATTGTATCCAGGCCACATCACAAAAGCCTTGAGAAACTTTTGGTGAGAAAATCCAAAAATCCCATTACTAAAAAAAAAAAAAAAAAAAAAAAAAACGATTCTAAACTAATGTGTTTTGCATGTTAAATACGAACTAAAAGGTTGTTTTTTTTAATTGGCATTTTATATGACGGGTGAACACAAAACTGTGAAATGAAGGGAAAGTGATTGGAGGTTTCTCTGTCTGTGCTGAAAAAAATTAAAAAAAGTATTCCCAAAACACGATGTTGTCACTGCCATTTATCACCACGGTGATGTGAAATGTCATTTTGCATTTTGAAGTAAAAAAAAAAAATCTATTTTAGTCTTAAAACGAGGCAAAACGTCTCTGCTTGGTTTCTCATGGAGACTTCATAAAACATCTGGTTTGTACTGGAATTAAATCACACAGAGGTGGATTCTATTAGCTAGTCAGGCAATTTAAGGCTACCACAGAAAAAAGGGGGAGATTTATTCGATTATTTATTTGATTCGAACCGCGTATTCTATCCACTTCCGATTGGTTTATCGCAAAACCAAACAAAAAAATACTTTCGCAGTGAAGTTGCTTAAAATAGAAATGTCATGTTTATCTTTAACAATAGTCTACTTAAGTCACGTTACTTTAAAAAAAAACAACAGAAAAACCGCATTACTTTTTTAAGTGACAAGAACGGCCTAAATACTAAACTGACCGTTTGTGACCTCAGAGGATCAATAAAGTGCGCCAGTGAGTAAACGTTGACGTTGCCATGGTAAATAGTGAACTATTTTAGCATTCCGTCTCCGTTTCTGCTTTCAGACACTTTTACGGGAGTCTGTCTTACTTCTGTGTCTGCCGGAGGTCCACGACTGCTTCGCCTTGCTCGGGCTCCGGATAATGGCTCTTCCAGCCGACCTGAGCGCATCCATGTCGGTCCTCTGAAGTGCGGAGAGTCGGTGAAAGTTTTTGGGTTTTTTTGCTGCCGCGAGGAGTCCAGGGAAAACGTTGTTGCGCTGACTGGAGATGAGGGGCGGGGGGAGAGGGAGAGATGGACAGGTGGTGCTTTCGAGTGCAGTCGGAGATTACGCTTATCTTACTCTCAGGACAGCGCGAAAAATGTAAAATACCGACTTGAAATTATATAGTTTCAAATAACTGTCGACATTTTTCATATTTCATTGGTTGGAGTAGCTGCAGACAAGCGTATTTTAGAAGCAAAAAAAAAAAAAAAAAAAAAAAGATAAGGTGGTTGCCAGCCACCGGCAGCGAAATAGATATTTTCAAACAACACCTGAAGGCCGCGTTGCATTTTGATAACGAAAGTTTTCAGATTTTTCCCTAAAATACGCGTAAGCTAAGGAATGCGTTTTTGGGAGGCGACATTTAAGAATAATAAATTAAAAAATTATTAAAGCTTAGTTACCGAGAAGCTCAAAACTAAAATTTGTGCCACGACTCAACTTACATTTTAAGTGTTGACCTATTTTAGTGCTGATAGACGCTCAAAACATTTAATGAGTTCACTATTTTAGCAAATGCATCACTTTTGTACAACGAGTCAATATTTACATTGCTTGCTTCCTCTTCATTACTTCTGCAATTTAGCTCGAGAAATCAAAGAGCCTGAGTGAGGTTAAGATCTGGACAGCTGGTATTTTAAAGGTGAAACATTTATATTGCATACCGAGCCATGTTGTTTCATTTGCCAGTAACCATTGAGAACTCAAGAAGCACATACGTTTTAAATGGAGGTATAAAAGCGCCGCTGCTCATTAAATTATTCATCATATGCTACTTAACTAAATTCCTAAAAAAAATTATCATGCAATTTCAAATAATACATCAAATGAGCAACTGATTAAATGAATTTTAAAGTTGTTGCAGTCTATTATGACTATTTCCCCCCTCTCTTCTCATAAAAGTGGTTTAGACAATATTAATATTTAAGTCACATTTTCTAATTCTTTCTCAACCTGACAGTTATTTAGCTGTCGAGTAAAACTCGGTGTTAACACGCGATGTAAAACTCAGTGTCACCCTCTAGTGGTTAGTATTAGAACGTCAACACAAAAGGGGAAACAGAACTCCGCATTTTGCAACGCCACCAGCAAGACTTTCTTTAATGGTGAGGCTCAAAGTGAACCGTGACACAGCCACCGTTACTTTGAGTGAATAAAATAAAACCTGGCAGAACAATAAAAAGATAAAACAAAGCACTTTTTTTTCTTTTTTTAAACCTTTTCACTTCCTTCCACACAAACTTGTAAAAGCAACTTGAGAACTTAAGTTACAATGCAAGAGCGATCCACAAATGATACTATTTTTCTTTCTTTTTTTTTTTTTCTTTTTTTTGCAGTTTTAACATAGGCGACATGACAACACAGGATGGTCAAAATGGTTCAGGGGTAGTAACCTTTTTCCCTTTTACACAAAAATATTCACAGAATTCTTCCTGGTCTAAAAATAACAATTAAAAAAAATCATAAGAAAAATACAGAAAAGAAAACAGTGTATGATGGGAAATATCAAAACAAGTGCCTGTCATAAAAGAAAAAAAAATCTAAAAAAAAAAAAAAATCAATAAAATGTGAATTAACACAATGTGTCCAACTGACCACCTGCTGCTTCGCTGTGATCAGCCCAGAACCATGTAAACACAACACCATCCAAATATGTTCCAATGACATAAAAAAAGAACAGCACGCTGCTGCCAACATTATGCTAGCTACATCAATCAAAGTACGGATGGGAACCGAACATCAACACTTGGCACTTAAGAACGGAAATTAAATAAGCAAAAAGAAAAAAACAAAACAACAACAAAAAAAAACATTCCCCAGTAAGTTCAATGTACATTGTTGTAAACAAGATGCCGGCTTGAGGGCATGATAAGAGACAATCAGTTTGGGTTGGCGTTTGGCATATTAAGCCCACGTCCAGTGTTTTTTTTTTTTCCCTTTAAGTCTGCTAAACTGCTGCCATTGAGCTGCAATGATCATACGTTTTCTTTTTCTTCCTTTGAATACTGACTTCTTGAAAATGCTCTTTTTTTAAGCACTCAAATAAAATCTAGACATGTCGGGAGTCAGAGAGAGAGAGAAGTGTGACTTCGAAGTGAGATGCTAATATCCCAGGATTGCTAAGCAAGTGGTTTCCGCAAGGCACTGTTACGTTTGCAAATTATGGTAACCGAGCAGTTACCTCGACATCATTGAATCTGGTGAGCGACATGGCCTAATGTGTCCTAATTTGGTCCAGAAGTAAGAGGGAACGGTGTTCGTGGCGAGGCGAGGAAAATTGTAATGTCAACGTTTTTGGCAGTGCCTAGGCCTAATTGAGCAGTTGTCTTCCGAGGGGGCGGCGCTAGCTACGTCGAATTCTTCCACTTGCTGATTGTCCTGGAGAAGCCAATGTTCCAGTATGAAGGAGACAAAACCGTATCTTGAGAGCGACAGAATTCAATAGCACGGTTCCAGATATACGCACATTGTCGAACTGAACCGAAACATCACAAAACAATCACGGATCTAAATTAAACGCAGATATATCCAAACATGAACTGTTTTACATTCATGTATCTCTCGCAGGGCTTTTACTTTACTTTGCTTTTCTTTACAGGAGAGTCTCGGACGAACCGAACTAAAAACCATCCCTTTCGTCTCTTTTAAGCCATCGTTTGAAAACCCAAAAGGAGTTTGAGTTTGATCAATTAGACACTCGGTCGTGAAGAAAAGTGGTCACGCTGGAAAGGGGAACTGACATGAAGCGATGTGTGATGGCTCACCTGTAGACATTTGGCTGACAAATTGTACGCAACCCCTTCGAAATAAGAGTTCTCGTAATAAAACCGAACCCTCCTTTGAACAAAGTAGAGAAACCCTTTTAGAAGAAAATGGAGGGACTTCGTGTGTCAGCGTGTGCTAAGTGCAAAATCTTGTCAAGAGGGTTTCGGGGGACGGGGGCGCTGGTAAAGGCTAGTAAACTTTAAAAGAACCCAAACCAGTAGAGACGGTAAAATGAGAAAAAAGGGAAACGTTCTGTCTGACGAAAAAAAAAAAAAGAAAAAAGAAGAGAGTCACTTTTTCATTGGCTGGTAGACTGAGGCATTGGGGTCCAGGGAGGAGGGACTATTGTCCATGAACTTGGAGGAGTAGTGCGGGGTGACTGGGCTCAGGTTGCTGCCGTCTGACGAGTAGGACAGGCTGGGCATCACAGCCATGACCTCTGCTATCTTCTGCTTCAGCTCCATGATCTCCTGCTCCCTCTGGTGGATCTGGCCTGTGTAGCAGGAAACAGATAAAGTTGTTCACAGCTGTTTTTCTATGGAAAACAAAGTCATTATAAAAGGAATTAAAGGCTTACTAGATTAAATTAGTTCCAATTGATTAACTAATGTCGTCCGCTTAGATCTTCTGTTCTGTGTTGTAGTTTGGCTGCTGTCCAGCAGAGTACGCCACTGGGTATCCTTAAGTTTTAACTTAACTACTTCTCCTATGCTGTTTTTTCAGCAAGTGGCCTTCAGCTAATGATTAATCGATTGTTAAATTAGCTGACAATTATTTAAATTTATCGAATAATCATGATTAGTTGGAAGTTAAGTCATTTAATCTTATAAATTTGTTCAGTTGTGCTCATTGTTCAGTTGTGGGCTACTGTTAGTCAACATCATGACTAAAAGTACACGTTTTCTTCATTTATTTGTTGGGATACCTTGTGCTATCTCCAGCTGCCTCTTGGCATCTCCCAGAGCGGAGAACAGGTCCAGTTTGATGCGGGTCTCGGCGCTGAGGCTGTTCTCCAGATGCTGGGTCTTCTCCTGCATAGCGGACAGCGCAGACATCAGCACCTCCGTGTCCTTCTCGTTCTCCTTGTACTTGCGCAGCTCCTGGAGTGCGACAGGAAATTGGATATGAAGGTGATGTTCACTGTGCACATTTTACAGTTCTGATTTACAAAACAAAAGCCTCTGATGAGAGATATAGACGTATTTTGACAGTAAACAGTCCCACCTGACACTTTCCCTCCAGATCCCTAATCTGCTCCTCCTTGAGCTTCATGTCCATGCTGAGCTTCTTGCATTCCGTCTCCAGCTCTCTGATGCGTCCTCGGAGAGAATCGGTGGACTCCACCCTGGCGGACAGATGAGGACAACGTCATTTTATAGGTCTGAAACAGCCGTTTTGTGACCAAAAGAAACAAAAAGAGGCACCTGGTAGCGGCAGCTAAAGCGACAGCTCTGGCCGCGGTGGCCTCCTCCATCTTCTTCCTCTTTCTCTCCTCGGCCAGCTGTTTCTCAGCCGCAGCTCGGGCCTCCTGCTCGGCCTTCAGCCTCTTCTCCAGCTGGGATATGGTCTGCTTGTCCTTCTGCTTGGCCTGGACGGCACTGTGGAGCCTAGAGGGCAGGGAGGCATCGTCAGCCTGTGCATCGTTTCTAACTTACAGTGCCTTGTGGTGCTTCACACTTCCTGAAATGTTTCACATTTTGTCAAATTACAATTATGGAGAGTTAGGGCCACATAACAACAACAAAAATAATAATAATAAAATTTCTCAAATTAAGTCATTGAATTACAAGAATAAGGTTGTAGAATTACAATATTTTGTATACTACTCATCATCATCATGAAGGTCCAAAAGCTCATACTATTGCAAAAACACAGTCAACATTTTACCAGATTCTCAGATCATTACGACTATTCTCCAAATACGACTTCTCCAAATATGACATTATTCTGGAAATGGAATTACAAGAATAAAGTCACAGTAACTCTATTTATTTTTTAAGTTTATCTAGAGAAGCTGCTCATTACCTTACATCAGCGTTTAGCATTAACTTAATTTCGAAGCAAGACCTAGAGAACCTGCTGCTAGATTACAAATCTAGAACAAACTTAGAAAGCGCCATCTACTTCATAGAATCAAACGCAGAGAACCGACATCAAATTTGATCAGATCAAGAATCCAGAGAAACCCGTACTAGTTTATAAATTACAGAATACTTATTCCTATTCTTGTTGAACATGTGGAACCAATATGTCGTTCTATACTTTTACCTCTTTGTCTTTCGTTTGTACTTCCTTCTAATTCCTGTAAAGCACTTTGAACTGCCTTGTTGCTGTGTAAATAAAATTACCCGACCTTATTGATTTATTTATATCTTTTTAGATTTCAAACCTCAGTCAAATGTTAAAATTAGAAGTGATGGACTGTCGCAAAGCAGTATATAGTTGTGAAGTACAGCGGTTTTGAAATGGGGATGGTGTTTTTAGGGTGATGAGTCCAAACACTGTGGAGGCTAAAATGGTCAGTTTTGTTTCTTTTTTTTATTATTATTTTTTATTTACACCTTTGGGCGATATGGACTTCAACTTTCATCACAATATTTTGTTGTACTGTTGTGATAATGATAGAAGTGACAATAAGAAGTATTTATTACTCATTTTTAGGTAACAGTATGGCTGTGATTGCATGACACACAAATACAAATTGGTCTTACATGTTACCATTTGTACGTCTTCAGCACACCAGTCACATAAGTGTGATTTGTGTCTATTTTAGGAGATTTTAAACATCATTAATTGAAATTTATTGAGACAACAACAAATTTAAAGTCTAATAAGAAATTTATCACAATAAATGATATCAGGGTTTCCTCCAGAAAACGTGCTGAGCCTGGTGCTTGCGGTGCGAGTGCAGTCATCCAGCCGGCCGCCATGTTTGAAGTTTACAGGAAATTTGAAAATACTTCATAGTTACGCATTTTTGGAAGACTAATACCTCCATACTAACTGTAAAGTTTTTAAAACAGGCAATCATTTTTTAAAAATTAAGACAAATTAACAATACGAAGCCTGGTGAGGGCACAAATAGTGACTTTTGTGGATGAAGTTCTTCCTCCTCACTTGTTCTGCAGCAGCTCGTTGTCCTGTCGCAGCTGGCCCAGTTCGGAGCGGAGGCTGCGGTCCTGGCTGCTCAGCGAGGAGAGCTGGCTGCGCAGCTCTGACTCCAGCTGCCGGTTGGCCTGCAGGTCTGCCTTCAGGCGCTTCACGTCCTGCTCCAGACTTGGAGAACACAGAACTTTATTAACGAACAAGTTTTCATCCCACAAACTCCGGCACTGGCTCGGTTATTTAAGTGGAGAATATGAGAGTGAATTCGCTTTAACATGGTGAGAGTAAGTCTTACCGGACTAGAGTGTCCGGCTTCCCCAGCTGGTTATTAGGGATGCAGTTCTCCACCGGGTCCCTCTGGCCTTTCCCTGACCCCTTCTGCTTCTTCTCGTTCTTGCCGGCCGAGGAGCCTGACGGTAGGCTGCCGTTCGTGGAGCTGTGGTTCCGCGGGGAAGAGTTGGTGCCGGCGTTTTTGTAGTTCTTCCCCGTCCCCCCCGTTTCCTCTTTCGCTGACATGTGAGCGTTCCCGTCGGCGAGCCCGTTCTCCCCCGCCAGGTCGTTGTTCAGTCTCTTTGTCCCGACGTAGTTCTCGATAAATTCTGCCTCCTGCAGTTTGGAGTCCAGTGAGTGTATAATACTGTTGTTATTGATTCCCACCGTGTTCTGTTTTTTGCCCTCTCGCTCTTTCGCCGTACAGTCCTTCCCTTTCTCGCGGTACTCCAGCTCTGGTAATGTGATCGAGGAGCTTTTCTTCCCGGGCGGTGCTCCGTTTTGGGTAATGACTGTGGGTTCTACCTCGGAGATCCCCTTGGCTAAGGCAGCTGGGTGAGAACGAGCACATGGTGAGTTAACAGGATAGACATAAACACCACTAAGGAGATTTAACTGGCGGACAACTTGAAACATATTTGGCCACAAACAACAGCTAAATCATGACCTTGATTGGTTGATACAAGCAGATATTAAAAGAAAGGTCCTAGCTTCCTTTGCTTAGCATTTCTGCTAAAGGGAAGAAAGTATTGGATAACAAAATCAACCTAAAGTTTAGTCATTAAATAGCCAAATGAACAGGAAAACTTGAAAACTAACTCTACATAATTATGTTTTGAATAACAATGTTAGCCATTGTTGTTCTCATCTTTATTCACACAGCAAAACGAAAAATGATCAGCAAGTAAGCTTACTGAAAATTAAAAAAGGTCGAGGTTTCTGCTGGTTTCTCCAGCTCAAAATGAAGACTTTTTAAGACCTTTATAAATGGAATTCAAGACCTATATCTCCACAGAAATGTAAAAAATGTCATAAATTTGCCTCTACCCATGAAAAATGCAAAAAAATAAAAATAAGTAAAAAGCTAGCTGGCAAAGGTATGTTAGCTGTAGCCACAATCATGTCACGTTGTAGAACACAATTAAGACGTCTGAATGCTACTCAAACTTTTGCCAGGCAGAAAAGTCCAGAGAGAAAAACAAACAAACAAAACAAACAGAATAGTCATATTAAGACAAAATTTAAGACTTCTGATCAAGCCAACAGAGTTAAAAGCCTTGGTTTTAGATAGTTTTTAAGGATGCGGACACCCTGATGCAGTTTTTTAATGTGCCACTTTTTGCGTTTCGATAAGCCAATGTCTGCTTCCGCCATAGTGAATAGGATCTCTTGGGTTTTTGGGTCACCAGCTGGGCAAAGCAGGCGACAACAGGAAGAGTCTGGCATTCTTGCGCAGTGTCATAGCTTAGGAACAAAAATAGTTTGCAACGTCAGAAACACACACGAGGTAAAATAAGATGCCGACAAGGAGGTTGAGACAATAAATTTGATATTTTCCAAGCAACACAAGCCCAATCAACACTAGGAGGCCTAGTCTGGAAAACTCAAAGGGTACACAAACACAGGTGTGACCAGTGCATTTTATCTGATTAAACCTCTCTCTGATACCAGTGAACTTAATGTAACCTTGTCTAAATTTTTGAAGGTACATGTCCAGTTGTTGGGTGTTTCAGTACTTTTTGCACAGCTTGCTCTTCTCTAGCAAGGACCTTAACTGCAAACTTCACAACAGGCGTTAGATTCATAGTTGAACATTTCCTCGTGGAAAAACAATTATGCAGTCCTCCGTTCACATTATGAGACCAATACGATGCCCAACAGCTGACCACTAGATCCACGACACTGCGAGGCTTTAAACAGGAAGTTGTCAGACAGAAGTCGCCACTCGGCCAACAGATATACAGAGACGGGAAGAGTCACAGAAACGCATACAAGCGGACGTCCTTCGGGTGCAGTGTCCTGCCAAACTGAATGATGAATGCCAATCAGTTCCTGGCATATTAAGAAAGGAGAGAGGCACCCAAGTGTCATGTCAGACCATTCAAAACCGTTTACAGTGACGCGGTTTCCGTCACAGGCAACCTGGAAGACGACCAGACTCCACTGTCTGGAACACATCATCGTCTTTCATGGGAGCATTTACACGGGACAAAGGACCAGTGGGGCTCAGTGTTGTTCTCTTGATGAATTTCAATCCACATCAAGCAAAAATGATGGTCACCAAAGAGAATGAGGACACTGTAAATATTCAGAGAATCCTTCGTAGAAAGTAATGAAACGGGTGAAATAGTAATGCTTAAAACTATTTTTCCTCCCTATAATCCTTGAACATGGTGAGCAGGTTTAAATGGCCATTTTTACGAACATTAATTTGTTCTTTAGTAGATCATTCCGTTGCAGAAAATCCTGTTGTTTTCATTCCTGCAAGGCAGTGGAGACTAACCTTCTTCTGCTTCCCGCTCCTGCCTCTGCAGCATCTGTTGCTCCGGCGGTAGAGCCTGCTGTAGGAGCTGCATGTAGAACTCGTTTTCCTTCTGCACCTCCTTCTGTTTCCTCAGGCGCATCTTATAGCTGACGTAGCTCTTGAAGCCGAAGCCCAGGGTCACCACTGGATAGCCGATACTAGGAGGAATAATAACGAGACTGCCTTTTGGTTCCACAGACACCAAAGCAAGGGAAGGGAATACTTTTACGCGGCAATGTGTGCTTAAGGAAACTCCTTTGACTGAACGATGCTTACCAGTGGGCGGCGAAGGGTCGACAGAGATCTACGTGGAAATTCTTCAGGTCTTTGAACCGTATGGCAGCTTCGATGTACACAAACAGAATCCAGAGCGAAACGGTGGGTAGACAGACTCCTCTCTCTGGATGAAAAAGAGCGACGTTAAAGCGGCCACTTCCCAGACAAGAAAACGTTGAAACCAACTGAAAATTTTTTTGGCTAACCTGTGTGCCACACATACTGCACCCACACGTAGGTGCTGGCTGCAAAAAACAACCACTGGACGGGGATGAAGAGGAGGCATATGATGTCCGACGTAAATGCCACACAGACGAAGAAAACAGAGAATGCCTAAATGGAGAGGGGGAGGATACAAAATTAGATGCTACTACATTTTCCAAGTCAATTGATACCAAACATGACTAAGACTTTACTTCAGGTATTTCTACGTTGGCAAAGTTTTACATACCTACAAAAACCAAACTGTGAGGGGATGAATGGATGGAACACGAGCTGTGTTTCCACTACAAGCAAACTTTGTCGATATTCCGCTAATGTTGATTAGCTATTTTTTTAATGTTGAAACAATTTTGCAGTTGTTTCCCCTAAATTAAAATCACATGTGAGAAGTTATTGAAAAGCATGCCACATAATTGTCCTTCTTCCACTTCTTGTCGTCTTTATCTTTTCTGCCAGTAGTAACGGCCGGTTGTTGATCTCGACCCGTGTGATTGTGAAAAAAGTGTTTCCATTGTAGTTTTGTGAAATACACCAATTTTGAGACAGCTGAAAAACCACCTCATCCTAGCACAAAAGGTTTTTAATCGAACATTTTAAAATCGCCGTGTTTCCATTACATTTTTGTAATTCCAGTATATGCAATCTTATGGTCAATGGAAAGGCAGCTACTAATTCACATATTCTTCCACAAATATTCTGACCTGCACGATACTTGACCATATTCCATACTTCCTGTAGGAACTCTGTGCACAGAGGGAACACAGACAGGCACTTACCAGACCCTGATATCTGAAAGAATCGTAGACGCTTCGGATGAAAAGCCAGAAAGGCCACAGGTACTCGAACCTGAACTCCAGCACAAAGTCAGCCAGCAGAACCAACACCCACACCACCAGGAACTTCAGGTACAGGAATGTGCTGTGAGAAGGAGGCAACGAGTTAAAGGGGAGGTAAGGAGGCGTCTTACGGATAAGGAGTCTAGTAACGATTATTTGTTCCGCTTGAACTTTTCCACACTAGCTAACCTTATACAAAGGTATTTAGCTTGACTCTAGTCAGTAAACCAACGCCAACTACTTACCATTTATATTGTTGTAATTTTAATCACTTTGTACAGTGATTATAATTCGGGTATTTGTAGACCTTCAATGTATTTTTTTAATGATATTAGACAGCTTCATTGGCTCACCTGCTCAGGGACTACAGATGGAAACTAGCATAAGCTAGATATGGTGCAAAACACCTTTTATTAAAGCTTTTTTGTACATTGTTACTGTTATTAATTAACTAAACAAATTAAATAAACAGACCATAAAGGATAATTGTAAAGAGAAAGGGAAATTAAACAAAATAAAAATCTATTAATTGTGGTGTGTGACTTTCTATACCGGCAATCAATACTTTGTGAGATATTGCAATTATAGTTTGAGTTCTTTCCAGTTCTAGAGACTAGAGATTCAAACTGTTGATGGAGAATGACTGAAGACATGTATATATTTTAAGTCAAGTTTAACATATTAAAACCTGGGTTTAGGTCTGGCCTTTGACTGGGTCAATCTAATTTATGCATGTTCAGTGTTGTTGCCCTGCTGGAGGATCAACCTCTGGTCAGTCTCAAGTCTTTTGGACCCTCTAAATGTTTTTTCAGTTTTCTTGTCTGTGTTACAAAACAATTAAAAAAAGAAAACTGACAGCATGATTCTCCCACCACTGTGTTTTACAGCGGGGAAGATGTAATCATGGTGAGGAGCGCCGTTAAGTTTTCTGTAGTATACAGCATTTTGCAAGTAAGGCGACACGTTTGTGGTGTGAAGGACAACGGGGGTTTTTTATGACTATTTGATATGGAGTATTCAACAATGTTCTGCAACTGAGAGAAGGGAAATTATAATTAAAGAGCAAAAGGAAATGAAAAGAACAACCAAAAAGTGTTTTTCAGACCAGTGTGTTGGGTAAATATACAGAATGAATTAAATGATGAGCTCAAAGTACAAATATAAAATCAGTTAAAAAAAACAAGAACAAAAAAAAAACAGATTTTAAAGTATGCTGAATAGTACATGTAGGTCAAAGTCACAAAATTGCAATTGTTGTTGTTAATGACGTATAAATAATAGAGTTGTGAGAATGTGAAATTTAAGCATCATTTCATGTGGGAATATTTTAAGGCCTGAATGTTGAAGTGTATGAGAGCGAATATTTAAAATTCATTCAAACTTTTTGTACCTATTTATGTATCAGGTGACTTCTGACGGCACTGGCCTCTATTTCAAAGGGCTTTGATACACAGGCATGTCACAATTTCCAGGTTTATTCTTAAGAGGATTTGAATGCCTCGTTTTGTGTCCGCTGCGTCCGATAAGACGCACCAACTTTTCTGTTTGTAACAGTTCCAGGAGCACCAGCAAACACTCAAGATGGTTGGATGAAAATAATAATAATAATCATCTGAAAAAAAAACATATTTATACATTTCACTACTGATCTGTGTTGAAACATCTACACTCCCAAAGCAAATGTAAAGTCATTTCTCAATTTGAACGCAGCCAAAACACAGGATAGGCCCTGAAGAAGCTGGCTGAAACCCCACTGTGTGGTTTAAGCTCTCCATGTATAATAAATGGGGGGGGTCATGTCTGGACATGCTGCCCGGCACAGCTGCTTTCCATTTCGTGTGGATTGCTACCAATCAACCAAAAGGGGCCGGCCGGCTGTTTGCGTTGCAACAAGTTAAATTAAACCGGCTGTAAATAAGACATTGTTTCATTCATACATTTAAATGAAGCCTCCCCCCCCCCCCCCTCTTTCTGCCAGACAAAGCACATGTGATTTCAAAACGAGCGCCTCCGTCATTACAGCTTCTCTCACAAAGTTCCACAGCGTTTTCTTCCCCCCATTTTAACCGGGCACATTTCCTCGGGGTGTCATTTATTAATAATGGCGCTCGTGGAGTTATTCAAGCACTAATTCAAATTTGATCAGAATTTTTTTTTTTTTTTTTAAGGCTTACGCCGTGTCTTACACGCCAGCTTATAAAACCGTTAAGCCGGGCCTGATACTGTGGTGGGGGGGGGGGGGCCATTCACGTCCATTCAGTTCACATTGAAACACGAACGCACCACAGGCTGTCAGTCGCGTCCTGACACATACAGAGCGACGCCATTGTTATACAATAAGGTCCCCTCCAGCCCCCCTTTTTTTTTTTTTTTTTTTTTTTTGTACCTGCTATATATACCCTCGGTGATTCGGTTCCGTTTTAACGGCCGTCGGAGTTTGCTGCAGTCCGCATTGCGCCGCTTCATCCTCCCCCTGTTGATTCTCTGTTGATATCGCTCTGGTAACTGGAACTGGAAACGTCACCCGCTCATCCTAGCATCCCCGCTTGTTCCAATTACCCACCATTGTAGCTGTTTTATGCTCATGAAACAAAGAAATAAATAAAAACAGTCCGCCGAAGGCCCTCCCCCTTTCACGACACGCTGCGTTGCTTGCGTCTTGACGTGTCGCGGCGGCGACGTCGAAGACGTAGGAAACATGGCTGCTCCCTGCTAGTCGAAGCGTTTCCCTGAATGTTTTTTGTTTTTTGTACCTACTTGTGCAAAACATTCATTTCCGAACGGTAAGTCTCATGAGATTGTACGTTCGTTTCAGTTTGGGTTTGGTTTATTCGCCGTAGAGACGCTTAGAAAAAGTCAAAGTAGGCGCCAATGTGCGCAGTATTTCTCACGTTTTCTTAACCACGTTTGTTTGGGTTTTTTTATGTATAGCTTAGCCCCTTTTTCCTCCAAGCCGCAACGTTTCCTGTTTCAGAAATGTTATATCACTTTAGCTTAACAAGAGGAGCCGTCGGTGTAAGCGAACTCAAGAACATTTGTGGATTTTTTTCAACTTTTCAGTTTTCGGGTGATTGAAACTGCAGTGAAGCTCACTGTGTCAAATATGGCAGCCAGATGAAGCTTTTCATTAAAGCTGTAAAGTTTTTACCCAGTTGGGAAAAAAAAAGCATTTGAAAACTCAGCAGTGCCACCTGCAGATCTGAAAACGAAGATCAAGAAATTATGCAATATGCGTAATATTTTATTTAGATACTTATTTGGAATACAAAATTTGACTGTACCTCTTATTTTACTAAATTTTACTTTTAAAATGTAAGCTACTTGCTTGTGCAGCTGGGCAATAGGTGTGCTGTTGAAATTAATGTTAAAAGCGCCATTTAAAAACAAACTATTTAAATTAACAGGCCATAAAAAACTGGAAGAATCAAATGGTATCAAGGCTGTGTATGTCAGCTTGAAATGAAAATAGTTTCAAAGATTTTTAAAGCTGAGGTTTTTGGAGAGATGCTTCACTACTCGACCTAAAATATATAACAAACATGTAGTTAAACATCCCAAAAACTGGCTCAAATTTTTAGAAATTATAAAGCTTTAGTAAGCACATGTTACTGGTGAATGATCTACCTTTTTCAGTGTTTACAATAAATGGCAGGTAATTTACCTGCAATTGTCTGTCATCCATCATAAAAATGTTTCCTGCTGTAAGATTTTGTACAATTTTGCCTTTTACACATTTATCCAAATGTTAAAGGGATTCCCATGCTAAAATGTGTTTTTCTTTAATTGTTTGTTTTTAAGCTGTTACATAGCAATAAGCTCTGTGTTTTGACAGATGATTAAGACAGAGAAAACGTTCCCATCTGTTGAAGAGCAAGAACAGGACGAGAAAGAGGAAGATGAGGAGGACGACGAAGAGAAAGGAACCACAAGTTCAGATAATAATAATGACGATGAGGAGAAGGGTGAAGCGGAAGCAGGAGGTGGAAAGGAAGCAGAAGTGTCGTCTACTGCGGAAGGAAAGAAGCCCTCCGATGTCCTGAATCTAAACAACGAGGTGGTGAAGATGAGGAAGGAGGTGAAGAGGGTGAAGGCTCTGATCATCAGGAAGCTCACTCGTCAGATTGTCGCCTTGAAGAAGAAGAAGGGAAAGGAGGCAGAAATGGAGAGGAATCAGAGGAGAGCAGCGAGGCTGCTGGAGGAGGTCCACAGCATGAAGAAGCTCCCTCCAGACAGGGTACGGCCGTCCCGCAATTTCTCTGAAACCTGAAATGTTCTGTGTTTGCTTGATTCCACAGTCAGGGGTTAGCATTTAGCCTCATTGTTAGTCCTTTGCTGTTTCCAGCTTTCTTCCCTCATGTTAATCCCCTCTAACTAGAGCAACTGTTACACCTGTCCTAGTAAAATCCAAGCAAAATGTATTTCTATAGCAAAACAAACAATGAGGTGTCAATACTTTGCTCAGCAAATCATTAATTTTGCAGCTCTAACCTGATGCGTTTCAATTTTTTATTTGCCGACAACTACAGGTGACCAAAACGGCCTTGCAAAAGAACCTCAACTTTGAGCACGTTTGCAAAAACCCCAAGTCAACCATGTTAGACAGAGCCGTAGCACGCATCGCCAGCCACCCTCAGTTCAGGAAGAAGATCGAGAGCATCAGAGCCGCCGTCAAAGACTTCAGAGAGGAGCGCAACAAGCCCAGAAAACTGGGGGAGCACCCGAAAGGTCAGAGAGCACCAGAAAAAGCCACCCAGCTTTCACCAGACTCAAGACAGGACAGAAAAAATGAGGATGAAGACAAAGACAATTCTTTGAACCAACAAGTGGAAGACATTAAGGAAGGAACAGATGTCCTTAAAAGTGCTGAGAAATCAGTTGTACGATCACCTGCTCCCTCTGATACCTCAGACCTTCACAAGCAAGAGAAGCCAGAGTCTACTAGTGCTAAAGCTACTGTAGTTAAAAGCAGCATGAAGCCTAAGCCTCAAGGTAAACACAAAGAGAAGAATTCCTGTCTTCAGTCTGTTCCTGAATCAGCTCTCGAAAGCGTAGATGAAGAAGAGAGCGACGTAGAGTCATTGGACGACGAAGAGAAAGAGTACTTTGACGACAGCACGGAGGAGCGTTTCCACAAGCAGTCGTCGGCGTCAGAGGAGAGCGATGAAGACGACTTCTTCATAGGGAAAGTTAGCAAATTCAAGAAGAAGAAGAAAAAAGAGACGAGCGGCGAAGTGGAGGTAGATAAAGAACAGCAAGGGAAAAAAGATCCGGGTGACGCGAAAAGCGACAAACTCCAGAGTGAACTGGACGAGCTGGAGTCCAGGTTGAAGTCCAAACCCTTGACAGTTCAGTCTGTGTTCTGCTCGTCGCTGGCCGGAGGTAAGGGCGGACGGGGTGGCCACATAGGGAAAGGGACGGTTAAATCTGGAGCTCCGGGGAACTCCAAAACCGGCGGAGGTTTAAATGATGGAGGCTCTGGCAAATTACAGTTCACAAAGCAGGAGGACAGAACTTCAGATTCTGAGGCCAAGTTCGGCAAACGCCCCGAGTCGGACAGAAAAGAATCTAGGTCTGCCGGGAGAGAAAGAGGCAAAGATGTCCGAAAGCAGAAGGACAACAGGGGGGGAGGCTTCCACTCCCATCAGCCGCCACAGCCGGCGCTCCACCCATCATGGGAGGCCAGCAAGAAGAGGAAAGAGCAGCAGGGACAAATCCTGGCATTCCAAGGGAAGAAGATTAAATTTGATGATGATGATGACTGAAGGAATTATTTTAGAACTGAATAAATTTAGCCTTCAGGAATGTATTTTGGTTGTGCTCATCTTCTGTCCCTCCTAGATTTAAAGTCTATTGCTTAGACACTTGTCATTTGTTCAAGAATAGATGCAAGACGGTGTGTTGAGGCCATTGTGAACTTCTTTGTCTTTAGTGATAAAACTTAAGTCTTAAGATGTTTTCAGCATCAGGATATGACGGTTTAGTACTTTTTTTTTAATTAAACTACTGTGCTTTTCAAGGAAAATTTCTATTAAACTTGGATTTTTATGAGTATGGACATGGAGATGTCACCTATTTCCCTGTTTACATTTTCTTAAAACTGTCAAAGTGTGACGTGTTTACTTACACTGCGGAAAATCTTTCACTCAACTAACCATTTCTCGTTTATGCTAGCCCCTGTTATTAGGTAAGTTTAAATCAATGACCAATTTTGGAGGTTATTTTACCCTTGTGGCTCCATGTTTCTTCAAATATTCTAAGCGGTGTCTTTGAACTTATTGAAAATAACTGAATAAAATATTCGATCATGTGAATCTTTATCTTCTCATCATGAGCCACAAGGTTGTTGAGACAATCGCAGAAATGTCTATCTTTTTTTTTTCACTCTTATTCAGATGCGCCACCTGATGGCAGAAGTAATCTGAACCATTAAACGTTCAGATTGCGTGACTCTAAAAAATTTAAATTATTATTTTGAATATGAAACTAAATATATATCGTTTAAAAAGATAGTCTGAAGAAAACATGGCTTACGGATAACCGTGATATTTAAAGATTTATTGCAACGTTTATCTATGTAAGTATATGTTACTCATGAAGAGAGCAAAACATTTTTCTGATTAAAATTTTAAATTTTTCCCCCATTTTGAAGAACCCGTTTTTGTGTCCCACCACAATTCATGGATTACTAATTGTAGATACTGACTGACTAAATCACTCCATACTCTGGACAAAGGTAAATGTGTTATTGACAGGAGCCTTAGAAGCGTATTTCAAATACTAACTGTGACAATCGAGTTTTATCATTACTTTGAAGGATCTGTGAACAAACCTGAGTTGTGTCAAACCCCAAGAACTTGTGATCGACTTGAATTACTCGATTGTTTTGAAGTCAAAGTTCTACAATTCAGCATATACGATTTAATCTCCATCAAAAACGACAAGTAGGAAAATAGAAAGGAAACTCCGAAGACTGTAGTTTGTAGCACAGTCTCTTTGTTGCTGGCCTTAGTGGTGTGGTGTTAGTTTTGGTAATTTAAACACCAGTTATTTACGACCTCAAAGGAATTTGGATCTTGGAATGACATCAAAACCATTTTAGTTGTTCAAGCTCCAAAAGAAGGCATTAATAGCATCAACATGCACAGTGACCCGTACTAGTATTTCCTAATAGTAATTAGCCTTAACAACAATGTGCTTTTCTTAGCACAACTTTCAAAATTTGTACCACCATTTTCAGTGAAAGAGGACTGTGTATGAGATGTTTAATGAGATATAGGCGAGAGTGATGTAAGGCAGCCATTTGGATTTCAATGCTGTTGGGGGTCATTAAGAAAATTCTGACATTTCTACCAACTATAAACCGGAGCATTTCGACAGTTTTGTCAATCATTGGATATGAACATTTACATGTCGGCCCCCTATCACCAGTCTGAAAAAGTTTGTCTTCCACGTTAAAATGGCCGCGCTTGGAAAACTTGGTACTGAGTTTGGTTTTGTGGTTCTTGCTCTTAAAAACTCTTGGGATAATTGGTGCCTGAATACGGTCAACGTTATTAAGCCGAACTTTGCTTAATGACGCCTTACGACGACTTTAGTAATGCTTACTTTACCCGAATTGATGCAAACATATGGCTTTGTGACGTTAGGACATATGAAGTTTGTTGTTTCTCGTAGGATTTAGTTGGACGAAATATTTGCCTAAATTTAGTCAAATTCTCAAACGAAATAATGCTATTATAATAATAAAAATAATAAATAAATAAATAAATATTTCGGATACTTTTATTTTGAAGGCCACCTCTGACGTTTGTGTATATCCGGAGGCTGCACAGGCGTGCTTATCCTCCGCTGAGGCGATTTGGCGCGTAATACTTTTGTATATTTCTGATTTCGGTCGGCGCATAGCCTAAAGCAGGACCCGAGTGATGCTAAAGTAACTTTTAAGACGTGTGCGAAATGTTGTCAACACCAATAGAGGAAAGAAAGTACTTTTGCAGCCCAGAGGTAAGCTTGGGAAGGGGGGAGGGACTGTTGTTTCAACAAGCTAAGCAAACTTTTAAGTTAGCCTTTGCCAACGTTACGCTGCAGACTCGTGCGTCAGGTGATACACGGAGTCGACTTGAAGCGTCAATTGTTTGTCGCGTGTGTAACAAGGAGCTGAGAAGTGAATATTGAATCAACGTCGCCCCTTAAACAGACGTGGCAAACTTGATGAACGTGTTTATTTGCTAAAATTTTCTGCCAGGCGAATAGCAGACTGGAACTGCAGCGCCGTGTACCGCGCGAGCCTCAGGACGAAGGTGGGACCATGGAGTCTGTCGCTGGGGGCAACCAAACCAACATGGGCATAGCCTGTCAGACCCATAATATAAAAAAGGTCAGGCTTTGCAATCCTGCTTTCTTTCTTTCTTTCTTTCTTTCTTTCTTTTCAAAACTTTCGTTACACATTTTGTCACATTAAAGCCACGAATATTTAGTGTGTCTTTAATAGGTGAAAGTACAACAATAAAGTTATTTAAAAACTAATTAACTGACACATGATGTTGCAATGAAAATATAATGTGCAACCCCAGCATAGACCTTAGTGTCTAGAGCTGCAAAGCTGGAAGAAAGATTCCTCAACAAAAATCTACTGATTGACTCAGGAGGTATGCATATTTTGGGACATTTAAAAAAAAAAAAATTATATCAGTCCTGGTAGAATTTATGAAAACTTTGTTGATATTTTGACAAAATGTAAAAAAATAAGATGCGATTACTTTAAATGCTAATAATCTCTATTTAAGTGTTAGTTTTGTTGTGCAATGACCTCAGTGTCCAATACTCATTCCAGTTTAGATATCAGAGTATGATTTTGGGTCATTTCTCCCCTCCCCCAACCCACAGAAGCCATGCTGCTGTTCCAGAAGACCCGTGCCGATAACTCTCTGGTTCTCCTGACGAGGAAGTTTGCTCAGAGACTAAATCGCTCTCTGAGTGGAGTGGTGGACCTCAACTTGGTCTCATCGGAGCTCAAAGTGTCCAAGAGGCGTCTGTACGACATCACCAACGTGTTGGAAGGGATCAATCTCATGAAGAAGACGCACAAAAACCACCATCAGTGGTTGTAAGTACAGTTAACTCTTATTATTCATGTATTGTCATAGGCAAAATAACTCTTACCTTAGCTGGTAGGCAGTGCATAGTACTGATTAAAGTCGCCTAACCAATTGAACATGAATAGAATGTGAAAAGATCTTAGAAAATTGCTTCAATTAATTATGAAATTGGGTTCAAATTGAAGGCAGCTCAGACAGAATGTCCAGTGGAAAGCTGCGTCAATCCAAAACTTAAATGTAGGAAATGGTTTCAAAACAATCAGCAACTTCCTCTATTGTTTTTAATTAATTGATTGATTGTATCTCTTAATCAAATATTTATTTTTGGAAGATTTTTTCCTGGGAAAATCTGGATATAAGATTTTATTATTATTATTTTTTTTTTACTAATGTGCTCACCCATGGCGGACATCTTGCTTGACAAGCGTTTTTCACAGCTTCCGTTTATTGGAGCTTTGAATTCAGGTGAGCTGTACGGTGGAATATTAGGACCAGACAAAGCTTTTATTTCTTAAATTACAAGAACAAAGTCTAATAACAATAGATTCTAAATAATACGAGAATAAGGTTGCAATACAATGAGAACTCCTTTTATCATATCAGTACATCTGCCACAATAATTTTTGCTGGACGATAAATTGTCTCAGACAATTTGAAAACTGTGCGTCAGGTGACGCACAGTTTATAATAATAATATTGTTGCTCTGAGATAACTTTCAGGTTAAATATTGATGAAGGCATAATAAAGCAACAACAAATTCTCAAAAATTAATAAACTTTCAGCTTTTTTGAGCATGTAACACTGCGGCTTAAAGACATTTTAAATTTCCAAAATAAATAAACAAAACAGAAACAACAAATAAAATGATTTATGAAGTCTTTGTAAACACAATTGTCCCTTAATCAAAGGAATAATTGAAACCAAATACCAGACTGAAAACCTTTATCATCCGGTTTGTGGTAGAAAGAGAGAGAAAAGAGAAAATCGATAAATAACCCAAATGTAAGCTATTGAGCTCGTTTCAGTTTATCATGTCATTAATTGATTTATTGTGACAGACTAACAGATCAAAGACTTATTTTCAGTAGCAGGACTTTGACATGATGGTGTTTTATTTTTAAGAAAGAACTACAAACCGAAATGTTTACGTCAAATTGTGAGAACTTTTGACGCTTTTTTATTTTAAAAGCCACTTTTTCAAAGTATTTTCTGTCATTTTGTAAATTTTTTTTTAGAAGAGAGCAAAAAACTTTTATTTTTTTTTTATCTTATTATTTTCAAAAAAAGAGAGAGATTTTATTTTGAAGTGGCATCACCCAGCTTTATTCTCCTGTGCCCAGGTGCGGCCCTGTGGAGAACAACCTCGCCAGAAGCCTGGAGGCTCTAATTGAGGAGGAGGAGAAACTGGACGAGCTCATCCAAATATGTGCCCAGCAGATCAGCAGGCTGTTCGAGGAGAACTTACACGACAGATATCCTTGGATATATTTGGACGTTTTTGTTTTGTATTTACCTCCAAATATACATCGGTTACTTTCCTGAACTCCACCGATCACGTACGCCTACCTGACTTACGAAGATATCAGGAGCATTCCGAGTTTTGAGCAGCAGACTGTGATTGTGATCAAAGCGCCGCCCGAGACTCGCCTTCAAGTGCCACATCCAGAAGAGGTACACATATTGGCACGATTTCAGATTCTTTTGAAAACTCACTCCATAATCACACCGTCCTCTTCTTCTCTGATGCTCAGAGCTTGCAGATTCACCTCAGAAGCGCCAACAGGCCCATCGACGTCTTCCTCTGCTCTGACACGCCGGTTGCCATGGAATCTATGGAGACGCCGGCTGTGGGCAGCGCCAGCGGTGAACAGGTCCAGCTACCCGCCTCTGTTAAATCCTCCTCTGGACCTCCTTCCTTTTCAATGCAGACGTCAGCCAAAGGTGAGCAAATCACTTTATGAAAGGAAAAGAAAAATCTATATGAACAAACCAGGCTGTGTGTGGAACAAGGTTATTATAGTTAACTTATAGTTAACTCAAACTGAAATTGAGAACTATATTGTGTGCTTTTAAAAATAACTAAAACATACTGAAATTATAGATATAATATCCTTTGTTTTTGTGTTTATGAATATATTTTTTAGCCTCTTGAACTGATGTGAAATGCATTTTTTCCCCCTCCACACAAGCAGTTTACGTCGGCTTTTGGCAAATTACTTAACTCTATACTGCTGGTGGCGCTTATGCTAGCCCACAAAATGATGACGGCAAAAGTTGGAATAAAATGCCAGTCAGTTTTTTCTTCAACAATAATTTAATCCATTTTCTGAAATGGTTTCTTCTGCGTTCTTCTGGTTTCTTCATTGTGTAAATCAATGTACACAATCGCCTTACGCTACTTTCAACTTTGAATTCTGTACCTAAGAAATAACCAACGTATAAAAAAAACTAAAACTACGCTATAAAAAAAACTAAAACTACCGCTATAATTAAAACTAAGCTAAAACTAGACAACATTTAACTATTAAAATAACAAACACACTGTCAAATCTAAAAGAATCTGAATTCGACAAGTCACAACAAATTCAAACTAAACTATAATGAAAAGCCCAAACCTATTATAATCCTAGTGTGGAAAAGTAATAATTTTCTAAACAACCTAAAGTAATCCTCAAAGTAAATATGAGTAATAAAAGACTAGAATACAAATGAACAGCATGCATAATGAAAAAAACAAAGACAAAACTTTGCATAATTTTCTCATTTTCCTTCATAATATTCAAGAAAATGAAGGCTGACCATATTTCATAAAAAATGACTCCATTTACACTAACAGTATGGATGAGTTGTTCCAGTACAATAGAAGATTTCATCTTCTATTGTACTGGAACACATCAATACCTCAGTTTTGTTTCTCTGAGCTAATCAGAGGCTGATTTGGACTTTGCAGTTAACTATTGTTAACAGCACACGTACAAACATGACCTGGTGGGCGGGGCTAACGGTCAACCCTCTCTCACAGCAGAGTATGATGTTTTGTAAAATGACAAAACCGGCACAAAAAAGTTCAAAGCTCAGTTTCTTTTTTTTTTGTAACTGATTCATTTTTCTTTCTCCATCTCTTCCCCCTATCCCAATTGTCTTTCCAGAGAATGCTAATGGTAGCTGTGAAACGAAAGGTTTCTCAAACCTAGAGTCTGAGGTGACACCACACTCGACACCGTTAAGTTTCATCCCTTTGACGAACTCGTGCAGTATCCCCCCGAAACTCGAACATAGCTACGCCATCCCGTCTCCGATCTCCTCCTTTGACAGGGATTGCCTCATCAGCTTGACCACAGATGAAGGCGTCACAAAGTTCTCCTCAGCCTGACATGGAGATGCTGCGTTGCTGAACAGACTCTGTTGGAATCGTCATTCAGGCTGAGGGGAAATAACAAAACAAAACAAAAAACACTACTCACTCAAATTGTTTTTGTTTTGGAACTTTTACTACCTCAGAGGAAACGTCACTCTGGACTTGCTCCGGAAATGCTAAAAAATTCAGGCTTATTGGGTGGAAGCTGTTGGGCTACAGTGTTCATCTATCAGAGATCACTAATCTGTTTAAGATTGAGTGAGAGAACATGGATAATTTTTTCTACTGGATGTGATGGCATAAATGGCGTCGTTATGGTTGGCGTGATGATGCCACCAGGAAGTTTCCACAGAATCTGCCAGTCATTCTGTCGTCCCATGATGTCTTGAAAAGACATCCATATTTTGTGCCCACTCACCAACATTTTATCTCATGACTCCAAACCTATTTCCACTTTTTGCCTGTAAGCAGTGCCAGTGTACTTTACAATTTTTTATTGTTTTGGTCTGCAGGTGGATATCAATTTTATTGATGAATAAAATAATTATAAAATGGAGAAATCTCATGTTTAATTAATACTGTAGTATTTTGTAAAAGACTATGTTAAATATTATTTCCATTGATTCCCCCATTGGATCTTGCATAAAATAGGACCCCCTGATCAAACTAAGACAAAGCTGAGCCACCTGCTGTCAGTAGAGATTATTTATTAGAGTTACATAAAAATGTTTACTTTCAATAGAGTAAGAGCCATTGGTTTTCAATACAGGTACAAAATCTTCCTGTGATGGGTCTTAATTAATAAGTGATGGGGAAAAAATGACCACCACTTGTCCATCTAATTAATTTGCACAGATTATAAAAACCTTAATGTTGTTTCCTAGGATTGCCCTGATATAAGTTAATACATTTATATGACTGAAAAGGCACAGACCGGTAGGAGATTCTGACTGTATTAAACCCTTTTAGTAAAATAAGTTTTAATTTTTGTAAGTTTTAAAAACACTATTTTTACATCTTTGTTAAAATTGTCATTCTGTCCTGACAATGTAATATAAAAATGGAGCTCCTCTGCCTTCTCTCTATGGTCCTACAGCCATCTGCAGAAATACAGTCAGAGCCAGGAGTAGAGTCTTAGCGCTGTCCATCAAGCTCATGTAGGTTCACACCCCTCCCACTGTTCTCTGCTGGGCTACAGCTAGTTCCCTACAGTGGAGGCTGTCTTGAATGCTAAGGTTCGTTAGCATAGCCACCGATGATGGCAGATAAAGTTTTTCTGTAATAAGTTGTTTTCAAGCCCACATTGAGCAGTGCATACACAAGCATGTTTGACAATACTAAGACCTTCCTGTTGGTTCTAATTGGCTGCATCCACCAATTGTAGTTTTAAAACTTAAATACCTTCATCTCCAAATTGTTAGTTTCTTTCCAAGCTGAAATATTTCCAGAGTCAAATTTGACTGGCAGTGCGCAGCAGCATGTTGGGGAGGGGTCACACTAGATTACTTTTGGCAGCGAAAAGATACTCCTCGTTAAAAGGTCTGTGAAGACTAGTTACTGTTGGACAATAGACTGCTTTTAGGCTTTGGTAATGGTAAACAGAATAAGGCTGTTCCTGACATCAGTATGGACAATTCAAGTTTAAAAGCCTCAACATCAAGTCTCAATCAGTCTCGAACCGGTACATTTTGTACGTAATATTTGTCTCATAAAACCCTTACATACTATAGGTCTTGACTTGACTATAGGTTTTGGATTGGTCCATTTCCCTCCACTGCAGTCTTATTAGAACTCCCTGCCAAGACTCTGTCTGAAACTCTCTTACTTTGTAATTTTCTCAGGTCTCTAGCTCCTACTTGCTCTTCAGCCTTCTGATCTGTAGACTTTTGATTGCACTCTTAAGGATTTGACATTGAACATTGCTGCAGTGAAAAGTCTCATGACAGTATTTTTGTCATCAGACCATTCAGAGAGTGGTATGCCCATGCAGGCAGTGTGCCCTCTGGTCGATGTTAAGAGTGGTGTGGGGGATTGTCTCCCGGTGATGCTCTGGACCTCTGAAAGCATCGACTTTTATTTCTCCGTTGTCACAAAAGCCCTTTATGCCTTCCATTTAAGGACCTGCCCTACATTACGAAACAATTTCAACTGTGACAACTTAATAGTTGTCGGGTGCACACGGCTCTGAGGGCGTTAGCTGTATTTCAGCGCACACTTCGACTTGTCATGTTGAGAGAAGCTCAGGAGGATTTGGCAACACTAAAGAGAAGTACTGTTTGGTTTTAGTCTGCTGGTTTTAGCCTGTTTGCCTGGAATTATCCTGGTTTAGCCATTCAGCTCTGCTAAAACAACAAAACTGGGTTCTATTTACACTTTTTTGCTGCATATTCAAGGCCTAATTTAGTCTCCATGGTGCAGAAGTGTAAATACAGTGAGAGAAATAAGTATGTGATACAGCTCTGATCTTTAGAGCTTTCCCACTAAAGAACAGACAGGTCTGTAATTTTCACCCAACTCTACCTCAACTGAGTACAACAGAGTATTACGGCCATAGTAGGGAGAACAAGAAAATAAGATTGCGACAGTCATAATATCCTGAGAATAGTCATAATATTATGAGTTGTACATGAATAAAGTCGGAATATGAAAAAGTCGCAACAATATGAGAAAAAAGTCATATTACGAGAGTAAAGTTGTATTATAAGAATAGTCATGATATTACGACTTTATCATCATCATTCTACAACTTTATTTTAGGAATTATTTGGACTTTATTGTCCCAAAACTTACAGTATTTTCTTAGCGTGGCCCCAATAATCCATCGTACATGAGAGACGGACTCTTAAAAATAGTAGAGACAATAACATTTAATTGATCAGACATGAACTGTAGCTATTGAGTTGGTTTGCCCACAGTGCCGGAGGGATTTTGGCCCCAGTTACATACAGATCATCTTCAAATCTTTCAAAATTCAGGTTCAATTCTCTCCAATATTTTCTATTTGGTTTAAGTTTAGATCCCAAAGCAATACATTAAGTCACTTCAGGAGCTTGATGTGCTTCCTATGGAGCCACTTCTTACTTGGTCCTTCTGTATATTTTGGGTCATCATTTACAGGACCTGTCTGTAAAGCTCTTACTGAAAGAAGTGTTGCCCTAAATCTCATGACTCATGGCCCTCTCCATTCTTTCCTCAGGAAAACCCACAAATCTGCTTTGATGGTGGTGACGAGCAGTGGTGTCCAAAGTCAGTCCTCATTCTGTATGTTTTAAGTCTCTCCCTGGTTATCACAACTGGATCAATTGATGGCTCATTTCAAGCCTTAAGAAGAACATTGTCATGCTGAGGGGGTTGTTAGTACCACCAGGGAGAAAACTAAAACATGCAGCAGCGTTGCGGCCCTTGAGGACCCACTTTGGACACCACTGGTGAGATACTTAATCAGGAACTAAATTCAGCACATTTTTCTTCTTTTGGACATTTTTACCTTTAAACTGTTGCGTTATTTTGCTTCATTTTCCACTCTCATCCTTACCATCTATATATTCATACTTTTATGATTATCTTATTAAGTACGCCAACTTCTGTTGGTTTCAGGTTACGTTTGCTGGAAAATGTGCTGTTTAATGTTCCAAAGAAATGAGCAGAAACCGCTCTAGAAGGAAACGTAGTAAACATGAAGCTTACATTTTATTCATCTATATATTCTAATGAGACAGTTGACCTCCATAAGAGAAAAATGTTAAAAAATAAAAGCAGTACTTCTCCTCTGGGGCTCTCTTCCCATTCTTGAAGCACCTCAAACATTTCTCACCTCTCTCTCTCTTCATACTTGGTGTGAACCTCCCCCCCATGGAGTATTTATGTGGCGACACTAGGGGGCAGCGAGACCCCACAGAATCTCAAAATGTGTCCCGGCTGCTTCAGACCCGATGTTGTTTTCAAACTGCCAGATGAAATGCTACCGTTTGGTTTCCAGAAATACAGCATTTGTGAATACAAGCGGAAATGAGTCAAGGTGAAGTGTGGAAGTTCTCTTGTGTTTTTGAGAGTGGAGAAGAAACCAAGGTGTCAGACTGAACACCTGCATACAGTGATGACATTATTTCAGAAACAGATATTGTTTCTGGAGGGTTTTTTTATGGTGTTCTATGAGATGTTTTTGGTAAGAAAAACTTGTCCCGAAATGATAAAGAACATCTGCAGAATGTTCCAGACTCAGAGTCAGGTTAAAGGTTAGCAGATGAGGAAACACTCTGACCATGTTTTCTTCAAAACGTGACTGAGTTTTTAAATAAATTAACTATTTCTGCTTTATTAAACCATTTAAAACTAGAAAAATCTTTAAACTAATCCAAAATTCTGTGAAATTCCAAGTGCCGTAGCTATTTTTAAAAACTTTTCTCATGTCTTCAGCATCCACAAGCAATCTCTCTTTGTCTTAGCTGCAGCATCTCAGAAAACACATTATCTCCCCAAACATGATGATGTAATCCTTTGGCCACCTGCAGTATTACAGCGGCGTCCGTAGATGGCAGTGTTGGACCTGAAAATCCCCCCTCCTTGAACTCTGTCAACCCAATTCCCCCCACAAACAGTGGCATATTCAGTCTGAGTTCATGGAGAGTCACTGGATCATTGCTGGTATTGATTCATGTGTGGTTCTGATTTTTTTTTCTTCTTCTTCTGTGCCACTAAGATGAGCACATTGGGTTGGGGAAAGAATTTTTTTTTTAAACATTGGTTTGTATTGAGTCGGCCCTGGATGTCAGCGCACCTCCAGGAGTTAAAGAGCAGTCAGTTGTGTCTGTCAATCAGCCAATCAATTTCTCCATGAAGGTTCGTTCTTAAAGTGCTTTTTCTTGTCACCTGCAAACTAATGACGCACAGCGGGAGGCTTAAAGTGCTGAGCAAAATGCACAGATGGCTGGACTTTAACAGCGACATAGGGCAGAGTCGCCACTTAAGATAACATCCATCAGGTTTTGTGTTTGTGTGTTTTTTTGTTGTTGTTTTTTTTTTTTTTTTGACTCTGAAGGCCAGTCCGGCAATCTCTTTTTAGCCAAATTGTGCTACCGGTTCCTGCGCCGCACTGTACTCCCTTCGCCCGGGCTGCGGTTGTGACTGTGAAAACTCACAGAGGCTGGAAGAGAAAACAAAACTCGTGGAGGGTTAAAGAGGGAGCACGAGAGAGGGAGAGAGCGTACTACTCGCCTCTCATTGGCGGCGGGAAAGCACGCGGCGTCTTTTTACGCGGCGCCACCCGGCCAATCGTCTACCTTTTGCAATGTTTTGGGTTTATGAATGAAATGGATAGTGAGAAAGCAGCGCAGGAGTAGTTTGATTCACCACTCTGTAGCTCAGGGTGGAGAGTCTATTCTGAAAAAGAAAAAAAAAAAAGGGAAAAGAACAGGTGTACCTGCAGTTTGACTCAGAGTAGCTGTGGATGTGGAAGAATGAATGCTGGATTCAGAAGAAACTTAAGGTGGTTATGTCAGTAGAAACTTGTTGCCTAAACAGTGCTGATACCCTTTTCTTGTAGAAAATATATATATTTGGAAGGTGCAGGAAACTTAGCTTTTTTTCCAGAAAATACAGCTGTCCCTTAAGATTAAAAGAAAGAATGAAAAATCTAACGGAGATTCGCAGAACACTCCACCGAACAAGCACTTTCTTAAATCCTTGATGTTTTATATCATGTAATGATAGTTTGCTCTAACTACTGAGTTATATTTCTTCTACATTTCACTTTGGTAGTGTATTTTTGTAAATAGGGTTCTATTAACTTATGTGTAGTAGTTATCTTACCTGGGGTTGCTCGCTCTCTTTTAGAGAGAGTAACCGAACAAGCACTTTCTTAGAGAGCGAGCAACCCCAGGCTGCTGAATATGTTTGATGAATTTTGATGAATATATTTGTACATTGTCAACTAACCAGTAGTCAGAGTGATAAGTGGACGACTTACATGTTTCCACAGATTGTCTTTGAAACAAATGTCTTTGTCAGATGTCTTTTTTTATTATTATTTTACAATATTTGAAATTGATTAAATTAACCTAGCCACTAAAGATACTTAAGCTATTTAATCATGAAGGAACATTGTGAAAACATGTCACAAATAATAGAGTAGCATCTTCCTTATTGAAATGAGGACAAATTGTCTTTATGTCGACATACGGTTAGGGCTGTCACAATGAAAAAATTTAACCAAGTGATAAATTATCCCAGAAATGATTGCGATAAATAATATAATTTTGAGTCCTTGTCCAACTAATATGAAAATAAAGGGAAATATACCCACTGAGATAAAAAAAAACTGAAAAACATTTAACATTCTAAATGTTAAATTCTAAATATCCGAAATAAATAATACAGTCAAAACAACAATAATTAAAACAGACTATGAAGTTCCTGCAACTAAAACTGCATTTTAATAAATAATAATCATTCAGCTTAGACAGGGTAAACAGGCAAAAGTGCCAGGAACTGCAAACCAACTACTTCCTACTGAGTATCAAATATTTGTAGCATTTCTCAGTGATATTAAAGGACTGTTGTGATTTAAAAATTATTAAACTCGTTTTAATTGATTTATTACTTATTGTGATAGGCCTACACACTGTAATTATGTCTTGATGGAGCATCTTTCTGCTACTGGACAAGCTAGCTGCTATATAGCCGGACAACAAAAGGCCTAAAAGACCTGTCTGTACATCTTTTCCTTTTTTTTATCTGCATTTTTGTGTTTATCTTCCTGTTAATCACTTACCCTGTGTATATTATATCCAATCACACAGAAATGCAGTGATTTTGCATTTTATTTCTTTGTAAATGTACAAATTGAGCAGGATTACATCCATACTGCCAATTCTTCAGCTGATGTCCCTCCGGGGGTGGCCTTCATGGGTGACTGCCCTCCCCTCCCCGGAGGAGACGATTTCCAAGGGGATTGACTGTAAGATGTCTCTTTATTGATCACCCAAAGGGAAAATTACACATTTCGGCATGTTTTTCCTCTTCCAGCATCACTGTTTGAATTGTCCATTTTGAAGTGGAGTTCTTTGTTTTTATGGGTTTTATTTCTTTTCTTAAAGCAAGAAAAACGCAAGCCTATTGCACAAAAATGAAGAAGACGTTAAATTTTATAATATTTAAATGTATTTTTTCTTAAAATGAAGGTTTTATGAATACAAATGGACTTTTGAAATTTCTAATCAGTGTGGAATATTGTAGTCCAGCTTTGACTAGGCCATAAAGTGTGGATTTCGATTAATTTCATTTCAGGCTTCAATCATTCACCTTCATAGCAGAGGACCGTAATTATAGCTAAAGCGCAGTGGTTAATCCAACTTTCTATTCAGCACAGAAAGCGAGCAAGTATTTCCTGTTAAAGGTAAGTTGCTTCTTTCTGCTGTCGCCATTTGCTTGCTCTAGAGGAGGCCAGTCTTTCTCATAACTCATAAACCATTTGGCTTTATAAACGGTTTCAAATGTGCACTGTACGATAACTTGCGTCGTAACTTACTTTAAAACTGTTAGCATGTATGAATGACTGATCTGGTCTTGTATAGTTTGCTTAGTAAACTTTACAATTAATCATCAGACCAATGTATTGATTGGTCTGATGATTAATTGAATAATCAAATTAAAACAAGGTCTCTTTCTGTAAGAGCTACTTAAGCTAGTAAAACAAATGTATAAAACAGAAAATGCTATAAAGAACAATTCAGTTCCTTTTTTGTGCTTTAACATCAACCTGCCAGCGGAACAAGAGATGAAAATTAGCCACCTGGCTGTGATATCTTATAAATATATCTTGCCCTATTTTGAAGCTTGAACTTTAATAAGACAACATATTTCTTAAAATGTGCAAAATTTCAAATGGCACTTTTAGTCCCAAGTTTGAAGTATGAAAAAACTTAAAGTATAAAAACAGATGATAGTTCACATTCACTTTTTGTTAGCATTTTATTTGAAAGAAATAGAGAAATACAGAGGTTGTGCAGCTGTGGCACAAACTGCAGTGTTCAAAGAAAAATCAACCAAAAAAATGCCTTGACTGAAGAAAGGGCAAGTAAATGAAATGCATAAATGGTTAAGTTCATAAATTAAAAAGTTTCTAGATATTATTTCCAGATGAATAGTTTTTTTTAAGGAGATCAAACCGTAGATCACTGGTCTGGCAGTTCATCGGGCTCCACATCAACTTTAAAAATTAAACAACAAAATCAAATTGAGAGATTGGGAAAACTGACATTTTTTATATATATAATGGTGCTATATAAATAAGCCAAACGTTGAATAAAATGAGAATTAATAAACAGAAAATCTGAAAAAGTATTGTGCAGTTTTAAGATCTCATTGCAGCTCAAGCACCCAGTAGAATTGTCACTCCTTGTGGTTGTAGGAGGCTGGGAGGATGGTAGGCAGATCAATTTACTACTCCTACATGCATGAATCCATAGCATAGGTCAATTTGTCGACTGCGCATTAGAAAAAGTCATTTTACTCTGACATGTGGTCTTCAGGGGCTCATCTGCTCAGAAGTCTGACCTCTTCCCGGGAGGCTTCGGCTGTGGCTTTGGTCTCAAACGTTAATACCACCACTGACATATCGGCATATTCATATCCAGGCTTCGAACCGCAGAGCCCGGTCTCAGAAGGGGAGGAGCAAACTTTGAGGTTACGCTCCTCGATTTGATCTGACACAGCTGGATTGTAGCTTTGATAAATGTGGAGCAGTTTGCATGTTAAGCCTTGTTGTTTCTTCTCAGGTTTTGAGTTTATTTGATTTTTTTTTCCTGGATAACAATTTACCTGCGTAACGATGATGCAGCCATGACTTTGGATCTTCCCACAAACACCCCTATCTCCTGTGGGCCATTTACCTTCCTCAGTTCATCTTGGATAAATCAAACATTTGCTTAGACAAAACCAAACATGAACCAGAACCTAAAGGCGCTTAGTCTTTGGCCAGTGGAGACAAAGACCATTCGTTGTTATTTGCATGCAATTTGCATCGTATCCCCCGTCCCTCCCCCCCACGACTGTTTGCAATGTCAGGAGGCCAAATTAAACCGTGTTCCGTTTAAGCCTGATTTACATCTCATTTGCATGGGAGTTGCTTAACCGGGGCTACTTAGCTGAGTGACCCCTGTGGAAACGCCTTACCTCGCGCTCAGAGGAGGTAAGATGGCGCGACAGGCTAATTTCATTAAGCCAAAGCAGCCGTTCAACTGAGCGAGTGCCTTTGGATGTAATCATTAAAAAGGGACGACGGCTTGCAAGCTGTTTGTAATCAGGCCGTTTCTGCGTGCATATGGACATTGTGTCATATTTACTGTAAGGATGAAAGATTAGGCATGGGGGGGAATGGCGGGCGGCATCAATCTCACTCAGCATCTCGGAGCAGGCACATTAATCATCACATCTAGGGGAAATCATCGCTCGGCGACCACTCTCCGCACACATGGCGACGGTCGCCGGCTGAGGGAATGGACAGAGGGAGAGTTAGTGGCTCACTGAGCACAAGCGCCGCAGCCAATACTTCTTCATTGATCCTCAGAAGTTGGACTGGATCTTAAATGGCGTTTTGTTTTTTTCTCCTTCTCTTGATAATGTGCTCACAGGCAGAGAACAGATACCAACTTCTGCTTCTCCCAAGTTGATCATAGATTTCTTACCCAATGAGGCTCCTGTTGCCCCCCTCTTCCCATCTTCCCCTTCCTATTCCTCCACCCCCCCTTAAGACTTTTACATCCGTTTTTATTTATAGAGGGAAAGAGAAGGATCCTGGGTAGATGGGTTCCCTTGGAAATGATGTGGGGGGATTTCAATAAGGAGAATCAATTCTGGTTTGTTTGTGGAAGCTTGCACACAGACATCAACGGGGGCAATATATCACCCACAGAAATTTCATCATGCTGTTTGTTTGCTTTGAAAGGAATAAGGGCAAGACATGGAAGCTAGAAACAGCCAACTTATTCCACAAGGAATCGTGGCCCTGCTGCGTGCTAGTTTTTCTTCTGGTATTACCTCCACTTCTGTTCCTGTTTTATTCCCTGAAAATAAGGTTATATATGAAATAGAAAAGTAGTTTGATTCCAAGTTTGCAATTTTACCATGTGTCTGAGGCTTTCAAGAATAGTGAGAATATAATGCGCTACCATCCATACAGCCAGTAGCTGCTACTATTGTGAACATTTATTTATGGTACAGATTAGAGGCGCAAAAAACTAATTGCTTCTATAGAGATTCAAAATCGACTGATTCATAGATTTAAAATATATTTACAATTTGTTTTGAATAGATGTAGACAAGTTGTACATCTTTGCCACTTATTTTTGTGAGTATACTGCCTATTGCATTGTTCGTCCACTAACCTACCGTAGAAGGCTTAGAGGAGCCGGTGGGAGCCAAAACGATGGATAAATTCAAAAAGATAAATTCTTTCTCGTTGGCATTTTTAGTATTCATCAACACAAACTAGGAAAGAATGTGCTAATGTTGATTTTGTGTGAATTTCCAGAATTGCAAAATTGTGAAAAAACATTGGGACTGCCATGACTTTACAGTTGTGAAATATATTTTTCAGTTTTCACACAATGGGTTAGATCTTCATTTCATGAAGGCTAGGTTTTAACCTAACCTTCGTTAAAAGTTCTCTACAGATTTCTCTTTGACCTGCTGTTGTTCGCTGGTCTTCGTGAGGCTCTTTGTTCACTACTACTTTCTGACATACCTCACAGTTATACTCTCCTTTGTGTTCTTCTGTCACATAACATCTAAAAAAATTACTCTGACGGTTTTGGTTGTAATGTGGCAAAAAAAAAAAAAAAGTTGAGGTCATTTTAGTCTTTCAGCAAGACACTGTACTGTAGTTCCTCTGTCAGTAACATTTCAAGGCAACCTCTTCAATACCAATCCAAAATGAAGACACAAAGTGTCATTATTATCTTCAATTATATCTTATATGTCAATATCTTCAAACTTTGAGATATTGACAGAATTTATAAATGCATTCCTGATGATTAATAATGGGTCTTGTCAGACAAATGTCACCAAAAGCCTTGCATACCTTCAGACGGTGCTTTCATCGGAATCCCATACACCGATGAATGAGTATACAAATGAATAGTAAAAGCCCGTGAGAGCTGTCAGCTGCACGCTAATGTAAAACTACGATGAAATCCTCCTTTTTGCTGAAGAATTCATCAGAAGCTTTCACTCGCATTGTGCGCATTATTTGAGCATGCGTCCATCATTTTAGAGCGGAATATGACTCTTGTTTCCTGCCGCTGCGCTAATCCCATCTACAGAGGAGAATGAAAACACCGTTGTTACCTAAATCCATTATTCCCTCTGTCAGCAGACCAGCCAGCACTCACACACTCATTGGCAGTGTTTAAGTGTTTGGTGCGGTGTGAGGCACTTGGCTGCAAACCCGCGCACGTGCGCACACACTCGCTGGCTACGTCTAATGAGGGAGAAGGCCTTGAATGGTTCCTATGCTGTGATGCATTAAAGTTTAATAACCTGTCCTTTCACTTTGCTCTTAGGAACATGCTCCACAGCTGATAATTGGAAAGATATTTGCTTCTTTCTCTTGTCTCTTTTGTCTAATGGCTGCTTTCTCTTTAGCTTGGGTCCATTATTTGTCCTTGAAGGAGTATTTCTTCTCTTTGGCTCTTTACTCGGAGCTTAGCTTATGAAAAAGGTGAAAGTGGCATATTTAGTTCGGCAGCAGTTCTCTCTGTAACATCTGCCACATTTGGCCTGTACAGTGATGGCGAATGAATAGGCATCACTCATGAATAGTCAGAAGGCAGTTGTGTTATTAAATTTTAAGGTGACTGGCGTTAAATTAGGTGTAAACAGTTCTTGACTGTAAAAGAAATTCCTGTAACAGCGAAGCTCACAAGGGATAAAAGATGTTGTCCTCTGCTTTTGATATTTTTGATAGCATGTATTTCATTCTGTTCAAGGTGAGGAAAGAAGAAAAAAAACACCTTTAGCAAAGCAAAAGTTTCCAGAAAAAAACAAAACCTGAAACTAAACAGAATTTGTGGTTTAATTAAAAAATTTCCAGCTGAAGGTTTACTAACAAGCCTTTTGCAATGCTGACCTTAACCTGTGCTCGGAAGCTATTGAGCTAGCATCCATTGCAGGCAAATTTTTATGACAATGGTGCAAACACGGTAGCTAGTGAAAACCTTAAACCTCATTAAAAACATTTTGCAGGATGTTTTTATGTGAAAACATCCTCCTAAATCGATCAATAAAAAGGAAAAAACTAACAGGTTATAAATCAAAAATAGCATTTTTGATTTATAACTTTTGGCCTCAGTCAGAAGAAAAAAATACATTATGTACATGTGAATTGAAAAGTGTCCCATCATTTGAATTGTTGGAGCTGGAATGTAGCACCGAATGAAAAAATAATCAAGGTGATGCTGTTTCTATTGTATAAAACTTAAAATTAAACTTGATGCTAAAATCTTGTAGGTCAGAGTCTCAATGACCTACTGCTATAGCATATAAAACTGTATTTAAAACTGTATTCACTTCTTAATTCAACCATTTCAAAAATAAGAAAACTGTTAAAAGCTGAAGGTCTCTTTATTGACTTAAAATGATTGTAAAACTGGATTATGCACCCATGTTGCATGATGAAATAATGCATATAGGGATTATGAGACAAATATCCCTCGCTCTCATTTTTGTTTCAACATTGCATTTCATAAACTGTTTTAAAAGAATCTTCAATTAGTGTGGATTAATCCAGTCCAGGATCAGCTCATCCTTTCGTCATGATTTTTATGTGATGGGACTAAGGTCACCTTAGCTAGCAGTTGGCTAAACCAAGTATTTTTTCTACCTTGCGAGGACTATGTAAACAAATGTTGAAGTCGGTATTCATATCAAGACATAACCCATCTGACCAAGTTTATACATAATGTTCCCCTTGCTGATGCATTTGTGTAGGTGGCTGGTATACCCTTATACATTGGAGATTTTGTAATGAAGGGCAACTTCATGTGTTGATGCCCAGAGCTGTGTGGCTCTGAAGTGCCTCATGTGCAATCACAGTTGGTGGAAGCCTGTCCACATTGGTGTTTCGCCACGGGGCCAAGAGTGTCGTCTCAGCGTGGGGGCTTGTTTAATGCGCTTTGACCCAGAAACTAGAAGTCTGACCTGTTTAGCTTCTGCTTATAGGAAGTCCATCCTCCCTGGCTCTATCTAGCTCTCTCTCTCTCGGTCCCTGCCCTCCAGACCTTTTGTGTTGTCGTCATCTCCAGTTCTTTACTCAAAAGCATTGATTGAACTTCTAAAACTAAAACAGCTTAGAAATCCTGAGGTCAAGCTTATTTATGAGGGCACGTAATCTGTTTTTTTGGCTTTATTAACCCAACTGCTCAAGTCTAATTCGGGCTTGTGACAGAAATGTTGTCAGTTGCTCAAATCTGTAATGATGTTAGCTCTGAGCCACCTTCCTAACAATAGACAATAGTTTGATTCCAGATCAACAGTGGTATGCAAAAGTATGCATATTTCTTGAACTCCCACATTCTGTCCTATTACAACCACAGCTTTCTATGCAGTTCAGTGGGATTTTGTATCATAAACCAACACAAAGGAGACAAAAGAAAAGGGAAACATGATCTGGAAAATGGGGCATGTTTTTGTATTCATTCCCCTTTATTCTGATAACCCCAATAAACCCAATCCAACAATGAGCCCACCTGCATATAAGAAATAAAGGGCATCATGAAGCCCAAGGGACACCATAGTCATGTCAGGGATGAAATTGTGGAGATATTTGAAGCACAGTGTCTCTCAAAGCAGTTTTCCCACAAGTCATGTAGAAAAAACATCAAACTTTGTTGAAGAAGGAGCTCTGGTCAGATGAAACCAAGGTTGAACTTCCTGCTGCACATACAAAATACTATGAGTGGCATTGCACTTTAGTCTGAACACACTAGCCACACAGTAAAATGGTTTTACATTTGGTTTTTCTTTATAAGGGACATGGAAACTGGTCAGAGTAGGAATATTGATGGAGCTGAATACAAGCATGGAAGAAAACCCATTAGACTGAGAAACTATTTGAGACTAAGTTAGAGGTTCATCTTTAAGCAAGGCAATGACCTTAAACATACAGCCAGAGCTGCAATGGAAATGTTTAGATCAACACGATTTCTTTCTTCTGTGTTAGAGATGCATAGATTCTGAATGAACTGCTTCTGTGAACTTTCAAAGACCATCTTCACCTGGTCTGCCTGAGCTTGAGCATGTTAGTGCGATCGAAGGGTGAAGGACTCAAGTCTGTAGACGAGCAAAGCCAGGGGGGGTGCGGGGCTGTTGCCGGGGGGTGCGATGAATGGAAAAAATAATAATAATTCTCAGGGAGATGTTCATGTTTTAACCCCATTTTGCAAAGAGGCTTTTTTAATGTATTGATGATAGCAAAGTTGAATATTCTTACAAATAAAAAGAAGAACTATGTTTGACATAACACTGACAGCAAAGAATACTCTTCTACAATATAGAACAAAAAAAAAAAAAACAGCTACACAAAAGTGTTTCACTTTAAAGATGGTATGTAGTTTGTTTTGTTGCAACCTGAAGTGTGAAATACATTTCAGTGGAGTTTGAAAACAAAATAAGTCTATAAGTTTATGTCTGGTTGACTGATGCGTGTGCCCAGTTGGATTTTTTTTTTATTTGTCTTTTGGGGTGATTTTATTGTAATCCATAGGGGGCCCCAGAAGAAAATCTTTGGGAACCACTGTCTTAAGAGACTCGCAGCTGTAACTGCAGCGAAGTGGTAGTTGCATGAAGTATTAGTTCAGGGGTTGTTGAATAAAAATACAAATTTACATAAAATCTCAACAAAAAACATTGGAGTTTGGATCTGTAATGTGATAAAATTTGAAATAGTTCAATGAGTATGTGTGCATTTGCAAAGGATTGGATATTATCATAATAGACCATTACAAAACTTGCCAGCGGGCGTCTCTGACTTTAGTCCTTGACTCTTGACTCTCGTGGCCTGTTTGGCTTGGTTGTGTTGAAACAAACAAACAAAAAAAAGGCTTCGATGCTCATTTCATTGATTTTGTATCTTTTATGTTTTATAGATGGTTTTCAAGTCTTACTTTAGGAAAGAAAGTTTTTCAGAAGCTAAGATCACCATTTATGCTGTACATGGAAATACACTCACACTTGCCACACTTCTCTCCCCTGCACCCCGCTGCCCCTGTCTCTCTCCTGTTATTGTGACTTATATAAGCTGTGTTTCTGTTTGACCTCTCACCGTGGTGACAGAGAGTGCTGTTAGAACGTTGCCCAGTCAAATTCAATCAGGCTCAGCAGAAAATGTGGGGCCAGTTGGTATGTGTGAAGTGGGAAAGCCTCCTAAAACAAAATAAGTATTACTTTGAAAAGAAGTATATAGTTCTGCCTGATTTTGAGAACTCTAGAATTATAGGTATTACATATTTTGAGCAATAACCACAGTTTTTTTTAAATCATGAAATACCCCTTTATCGCCCATAGAAAGCTTCGAAACAGATGCTAGTATTAGCATAGCTAGTGACCAACACTTTAGTAGTCTGGTTTTTTTTTTATGCGTAAAAAATTTATTTTTCTCGCGATTACCAAATATTATGATTTAAAAGTGTTGGAGCTTTATTTGGTTTGTGATATTAGCCAGTGCGAATGAGTTGACTTTTATTTTAGTCCAGTCTGTCAACACGTCAACCCTAAAACTTCTTCCTTTTCTGCTTCAAAATGAGAGTCTCAAAATAAAAGGAGGTAACTGCTAATTTCAATTGTTTCAAAAAGCTATACATATAAAATGTTACTCAGTAATTTAACACTTTGAAATTGGGTCTCTGTCACTTTAAAAACTCCACCTTCAGGAAGTCATAATAACATGACTCCTCTATTAACCCTTTAACGTTTTTACCAGCGCTATGCTGGGAACGAGCTTGTACAGTGATCTCTGCAAATGCGTTTGCTAATTGCTTCTGGCTAGTCTGAAGGAGCTGAGTGGGAGAGTTGCGGTGGAGGGCTGTTCTGTGAGACAGAAGTTTGCGTCTTGAAGGTCGAGCTAGGTCCACCTTGCATGCATGCAACACCTGAATGGTTGCCATGGGAGATTTAAGGATTTCTCAAACATACATGAAAGAATCAAGGCAACACTCCAGGTATGTTATTGATGAGGAAATTACATTATAACATAATTTTGCATAGCAGTACCATGTAAAACCAGTATTGATTTTACATAATATTGCAGCCTTAAAAAGATGCTCCATTTTGTATCATATTTTCAAAATGAGATGGATTACTGTAGTATCTAATACAGTTTGTTTCCATGTAAATGAGAGGAGAAACATTGTGTTCGTGAATTTTTGACCGAGCAGCAGGTCACTGATCTTTTTCAACCTTTGACACTCCTGTAAGTGAGCCTTTCATTTCTCCAACCCACTTGCAATTCAAACATTATGTCAGTTGGTTTTAAGTGGCTAAATGAGAAGTGAAGGATCAGAATTAACTCCTGTCAACACATGCTTATGTAAACTCCACTTTTCAGAACAACTTCATTACAAAGTGCAACTACGTACGCGAGGAATTGTGTGTTCAAACTGAGGCATGTGTCCATGTCAACATGTGTTTGTCGCCAGCCACTCAGCATCCCCCACCTCCTTTCCCGCCGTCTGGCCGATCCTAAATGTCAACCCCCCCCCTCGCTAACCCTCCCTTCTGTGCGACGCGGGAGTTGTTATGCAACTTTATCCCGAGCGGCACAGCGTCGCGGCATCAACAAAGCCTGCCGGCTGCAGATCTGTCCTCGACAGCCTGTTGTTTTTGTTGTTTTTCTCTCTCTCTGTGATCACCGACTACATTAGCAAGTTAATTATATGACCTGACATATCCGACTTGGTCAGAATCTCACCAGGAGCTCAATAGGCCCATCCTGCGCGGGCTGCGGTAAACAAGTTGGAGAGAATCGGGTCAGACGATAGACAGCTGTCTGCTTGTGTGTGTGCGTGCGCGTGCATGTGTTTGCATGTGGGCCTGTTCTCGCGTTGCTAAAAGTCAGCCTTTCTGTGGCCCGGTTCTTTTAGCGACTGCTCCCTCCCTTCCTGTGTGTGGCTATGTAACCCATGGCCTGGTTGTTGGGTTCTTGTGCACTGAGTTCACCTCTCCCACCTCTCTCTCTTCCCCACTGCCGTCCCTCCAACCAGATGAGTCATGGTAGGTTAATCAGGCCCAGAGCTTTACAAGGATAACTCAGCTTGACAGCGTAGACACACACTAGTCGCCGCCGCCCATTATCCCCCACCGAGAACAGGACGGGCATACGGAAAGAGAACCGATGATTGAGTGGTGCAGAAGTTTTCCGTCATGCACAGCTGATGTTTTTGGGATGCATGCATGTCTTTGCATAAGTTATCGTGGACATGCGTCTCCTTTGCAGCCTGTCTGTCAGTTGCGACGGGTCAGTAGGTGCAGTGAGTTGGCAAGTTGGGGTTTTTCCCAGGTCAGTGCCAAGGCCAGTACCCAGAATAATTATGGTCTTATTATGTGTGTCTATGTGTGTGTGTGTGTGCGTGCGTGTGTGTGTTTATTTTACCGGAAGATTCTGTTCTTCCCCTCATTCTTCTCACATTCCAGCTCTACACAGTGTCTGAAGCCAGTGGTGCCATCTGTCAGTTTGGTGTGCGTATGCTCATGTGTGTGTCCACACACCTTTTAAAGGCAGAGGGAGAGTTTTATTATGCAAAATAGAAGAAGAACAAGGGAGAAAAAAAAAGCTGAGGGTGGCAGCAAGTGAAGCGGCGAGGAGAAACGGAATGGAAATGATTCCATCCGTGTGTGTGTGTGTGTGTGCCTTCTGCCAGAGAGCTGCAAAGTCAGCCATTAACTTGACCCCTTCCTGGCAGCCAAAATGTGTTTTGGTTTGACACTGTTTGCATGCGTGTGTATGTGTGTGCGAACTGGAAAGCAGCAAGTAGCACCAGTTCTCTTTACTGGAAGAGGACTGTGAAGCTGGAAACGAGCGACTGGTGTTCAGTGTGCAGGGGCGGAAAGAGAAGCAGCTGTACTTTCAGGCTGGTGTTCTGCTGGCAAAAGATTGTTTTATTCGAACTGAAATCATTTGCCTTGGAGTGCGCCACAAGAAGACGGAGTTATTTTAAATATTTGTAATGACTGCAATTTGAGCAGAGTTAATAGAATGCAGCTTTGGCAGATGCAGCTAATATATTGTGGATTATGCATCAGCTGGAAAAGCAGAAGGTTGTTTTGAGTCATCCAGAAGATGAGTTTTGGTTTTTGCTCTTGTTGAGCTTCACCACAAAGCTTGCTGACGATTTATTTAGTAATGAAATGTAAAATAAATTAGAATTTTAGCTAAAACTCCTCGCTTCTGCATCGTTCCACATTTTCAGTGGTTCGGAATGTAAAATAAATGATTACAGTACAAATAAATTTGGTTTTCATTTTAAATACATTGTCACAATATCTTGTCAGCTTAAGCCAAGGCTGTGGATTCTAGATTCGCAGGAACAACATCACCCCAAACAATTAGAATCTGGAGGAACAGTACATTTAGAAATCAGCCGAGTTCCTGCCTACCATAGCTGAATAACATGATTACGGTGTGGAGAACAATGTGCCTATTGGTACACCAAGAGAAGTCAAATGTTCTGGTGGAGGCAGAGTGATGGTGTGGACTGGCTTTAAGTCTCACTGGAGGAACAAGACATGTCATCATTGGAGGCAATCTCCCTGTAGAGATATTGATTTTGAGATAATTTTGCTACCAGTGGCAACTCTATTTCTCTACAATCTGTGTCTGAACTCTGTTCTCTAACATAACAGCGCTCAGCATCGTGACTCATCGTTCCAGAATACCTCCAGATTTATGGAGCGGATAGAAAGGCCTCGACTGCACGCCTGCAGTTCTGACCTCAACCCCATTAAACACGTCTGGGATCATCTTGGAGCTGCTGCTGGTCACTAACCCAACCACATTGGGTGACTGGAGCAGATGCTTGTTGGAAGATTAGGAAGCTATCCCACAGCAGTGTGTGACCAAGATGGTGACTAAGATGAGGAAGTGGTGCCAGGCTGTTGGGTTTGATTGTGGTTCTTCCATAAACAATCACAAAGAGGTCCCTGTGTGGCTCATAACACACCGATTATCCAGTCTGATAACGCCAAACAGAGTAGCCGAGGAATACTGTGTGAGCTGTTAAGTTTGTTTGTGAATGCAAACTGAATTCAGTCAGTCCATTTGTTTTCTGGAAATCTGCATATGGCAAAAATATACACTGAAAATACAGGTAAAGTCTTATTGTTAAGAATATTCATTCAGAACATCAGATGGACACTTCAAGCTGCTCAGACCAACCAGTCTGTAGCGATGTCTTACAATGAAGCTCCCCAACTTTTGTAGAAACAGCTACCCAGTAATTATTTGTGAACCAAACCTGTCTGTAAGCTCTTCAGGCAGATCAGTATTTAGCTAAGACGGTAAAACCTGGCCAAAAATGAAAACTTTTCCAGCTCAGGATCATCCATACTAGGATTTTTCTATTTTTCGAAGGTCTGGACCCTCGTCTATTTAGCAGAACCACCACTTCTTTTCCAGGAATAAATTGTCTCAGGCTTTCCTCTTCCTGAGAAATTGAGCTCAATGGGAGAAATTTTTTGTGGAGAACTTCAGGATGATGAGAATTGAATGATATTGCACAGGAAGACAATCTCCAGGCTAACACTGAATTAAAGCAAGACTATAAAGTTTTCCTGGGTCAGGACACATTTCAATTGGTTGATGCTGCTCATTGTACCTTTGCGTCTTTTCCCCACAAACCTCTTTGGTCACTCTGAAAGTGAACGCCTGTCCACGACAACCAGCTGGTGGCATTCCTTTGCCAGTGGAATGCCATGGCCTTCCTGTTGTGTTCTGGTAGTTTTTGGAACTCTGATAACCTGAAAAATATAATCAGTAGTTGTGTTTCCATTATAAATGTTCACAAAACCTTGTCGATATTAAGCTAATGTGAAAAAAAATATTTTGCAACAGCCGCGTTTCCATCAAATAAGAAATGCAATTGAAATCACACGTGGATAAGTTTCTTCAGAGAATAATCCTCCAATTATTTACTGTTGTCGTCTTAGACTGTTGATTATGCAGTCATCCGTGTGATACGGAAAAAGTGTTTCCGTTGCAGTTTAGCGAAATAAACCAATTTGAATACGGGCAAAAAATTCACCTCATCCTAGCTCAAAGCTTTTTTACTTTATCAAAAAATCAGAGTATTTTTTGAAAATGACATATTTTCAATTGAGCAAACATATTTTGGAAATGTCAAATTGCGCAATTTCATGGTCAGTGGAAACACAGCTAGTTTTGTACTGAACATAAACTTAAAACGTGGCTGTGAAAAATATTGCCTTTTGGGAATTTAAAACCTCAAAACAAACAACTGAGGCATAATTGGCTGAATTAATTCCTCACAGTCTCGTCTTTCCAGTTAATGACATAAATGGGGAACTATTTGAAATTTAAGCAAAAATGTGGTAAACCCCGGCCACAGTTTGTTGTGGATGAAAGACATAATTGGATTTTATTGCTTCCACTCCTGGGTCAGGCGCCGACCACATCACCACAGCTCAGCCCTAGTTTGTTGCTCCCGGTGGCAAAAATGTGGTCTCTGCTTTGGTCGTGTTTGACTTGCAGCATCTTACTGTAAAACTCAGTCAGAGCGCGCCACATCCGACTTGCTTTACAGCAGCTGAATCATCTGGTCTTTGTTGCCGCATGTTTTATTTGCCCTCCCGACGAGTATTTAAATAAAATGCTAAATTTGCTGTGCAGCTTTTGGAAATAACATGTTTTGTTGTGCAGTACGTGGACATTTTGTTTAATATGGGGTTTGTGCACTTTTTCACATTTTCTGATTGATTGTGCAGTAATTTTTCTTTGTGATGGACTAAAAAATTAAGGCATAGCTGTAAAGTTGCAGGTAAATTATAGTGTTTTCAAAACATTTCTGCAAATTTTTTACTTAAAATCATTGTGTATATTTTAAAGCAACCTCTCACTTTGATACCTCTGGATGAAAGGTGGTGGAACTAACTGAGGTTGTCACAGAAAGAAATTTGAAGTTGAAGATTGAAATAATTTCATAGTTTCATTGCATTTCAGGAACCATTAAAACAGACATTTCTACAAAATCTATTGTCCAGCTAACTGTCGTTGTGTAGCAGATCTGCTTAACAGCAATGCTTTTGTAGGGGTTCTCAAGGCACGACGCATTCAACCTGTCATATAGTGTGTTAAAAGAGGGGGAAATGTGGCACAGTAATGACAGTAGCATTGGGCTGCTAGCCTACAGGGACATCATTAAATAAGATTAGAAACAGCACAGAGGTGATTTTGTTTGGCCCGTGCTTCAAAGTTGTCAGCTGGCTGACTTTTAGCCCTAGCGGTCTCCTATAGCAAAGCTCTCTGACAGATGGAACGTGGACATACGCGTCTGTAACACTGCGGTTGCATGGCTGCCATTCTTTTGCAGTAACGGAGCGGCGTCCTAATGCCCTTCAGAGTGCGAGAAGTCCGCTGAAGTGCAAAAGGTCGGACAGGGAGAAATATACACTTACATATTCAATTAAAAGCCTAAAAGAGTTTCATAATTTAGCTCAATCAGTTTGTAAAAATGTTGCTGCCTTCAACAAAGGAACACCCAAGTACCTCTAAAAGCTAAAGAAATCTAGTGGAGTTGCTGAGAAGTGTCAAGTCTTCAACTTGACACTTTGGAGACTTGTAGCTTCCTGCTGTGCAAAAACGCACATAAAGACCACTTTAGCCACTCTCGACACTGAAGATGTGACAGCAGTGGTATTAAACTTGGGTAAGATGTGCCTTTGTGTCCACACGGCGTACAGAATCTTCACCTGATTGGACCATATTGTCATTGTCCCACTGGAGTGTTTTTATCGTTCCTGCCCTGCAGGAGGTGTGACCGCCTGTAGGCCCATAATTGTACAAAATCTGGAAATATGATACTCGTGTCAGGACCGCTTTGCTCTCCTCAAGGGTAACTTTTTCCAACGTGCGTCTGACTGCCTCGCTTTCATCGCCCCAGGGTGCCGCGCAGTAAAATCAGTACCAACAAAAACCAAAGCAAGAAATGTTAACAGAGACACCAGGAATATGGAGGAAAATATCATTTTAAAGTGCAGCGTATGAGAAGAAATGACATAGATTTGGCAAAATCTATATGTTAATGTTAGGTCCCAAATTAATGATGTTACTGCCTTCTTAGTATGGATTTCCAGACTTCTACCACACATCCAAAATATTAATAGTTTGAAAAGGTTGATTCTATGCTCATAAGTCAAGATAAAATTGATTGATTTAAGTGATTCATTGATGTAGTTATTAATAACAACCAACTGAGGCGACCAAAGCACTTTACTGTGAAAGTCACAGAAAGAGAGAACAATATTAATGTGGTCAATCTTTACGCATCACCTTGGCATCATCAAATCCACTTTTATTTAGCCAGCCTTACACAATTTCAATATGAAGCATGCTTTAAAGGTTGTTTTACCCTTCCACCATGCAAGAGAAATTCTGGACAACTGAGTTATTTTTAGAGGAACTCACTTAAATGTAACAAATGCTTTTAAAAGAGGCCTGCTTAATTATTTTATTTCATAAAGTTGTATATAAATGAATCAATATGATATGTTACTTGCATTAACTGTTTTTATTATAAATATATTTTTTTCATGATGTAGCCCCAGGAAAAGTAGCAACTGTTACGACAATGGCTAATGGGGATCTTAATGAACAAAGAAACACAAACATATCCCTTAATCATATCCAGCCACAAACCACAGTGTAGTTTGCTGTGATTTTCTGTGATGGACCAATGAAAATATCAGAATACTTCACAGCAATCCACAGATGTTTCCATCTAATCTGTATGAGCCTGAGCTACTCTGGAAAAACACCAGGTGCTGCTCTGAGTTGGTCTCTCGCATAAAATCCCAATGTGATATGTTGACGCTTGGGGTTGTGACATAAAAAACACAGCATAAAAGAATTTCACCGGGCACCCTGGTTGTCCTTTAAGGCGCTTAGGTCAACAGATGCAACACAACAACTAAAAGGATTACTAGTAGGTATTTGCGATTATTTTTCACGAGTCACAAGTAAACATGTCTGGAAGGAGAGAAACACTGGAACCGTGGAAAAGCAATCTGAATACCATTTAGACTCCACAAACTTAAGCTTTAACATACGTTGAAAAAGTGTGGAGATACTTGCAAAACCAAGCGTTCAATCCATGGCAGTTGAATACAAAGTTGATAGTCACTTATTTGTATAGAAAACAAAGTGGGAGATTTTCATGTGAAAGAAATGGCTTCAGAAATTAGTTGTGCACTCGTAAGTTGCCGACTTCTTACTGTTACAATAAAAAGCTTTAATAGGTAACATAACGAGGTGGTTTTCCCTCCTTTTGGTTTTATAAGGTATAAAGGCAATGATAAACAAAACCTACTGGTATTCATCAGTCTACTCATTATAGGGATGTTGTGACAAGGATTCTTGGTGCTTTCACACGGTAGACAGAACTTGAAGTAATGAACAACCTTTTCAGAGGTAAACAAGTCAAAATCATGCTGGGATTTCTCTGTTTTATTTAGGCTCAAAATGCTTCGTGGTTCACTGTCATTTTAGTCCCGGGGTTTTGTTGACCTTTTTATAGGTTATTATGAAGTACAGCTGTCTACACTGATCAAAAGTCACAGCGTCGATAATTCGTCTTGTTGCTGTTTATGTTGACTGGGAGTTTTGGTCAATTTAAAAAAAAATTATTGTCAGTCCCTTTTTGTAAAAGGACACATTTTGATACAAGTAGTTCTATGGTTGCATCTTAAAATAATTTTGTGAAGATAAGGAATAATAAAATAAAGATCAGAGAAGAAGTTTGAGCTTTAAAATACTTACTGGGTGTTTAAAATCTACCTGTTCCAAGTTGCCATGGTCCTCAACATAATCTGTGTCTTTATCTCGATATCTATGTAATCTCATCTCCAGCAAAGAGATTTTACTGTAGCCATGCAAAACTATTCTACCTTTCAGGAACAAGTTTTTGGAAGAGCAGTATTTCCTGATACTTATACGCAACACTTATAGGTGGCCCCTTTTATAACATACCAGTACCATTTTTAACTGCTCTTTGCCTCCAGAGCTGCCTAATTGTAACTGGAATAGGTTCATCAAGGTTTCAGAAATAATTCTCAGAATTGTTGTCCACATTGACATTATTTTGTGATTTGACAACTTCCAAAATAAGTAAAAGCTGCTGAATTGGATTGAAACCTTGACCAAAGAGGCCTTTGGAGTTTAGTGAGCTCATAACCATGTTCGACGACTTTGAGATGATTTGAGCTTTGTCACATGGTACATTTTCCTGCTGCAAGAATCCATCAGAAGATCAGTACATTATAGTCATGAAACCGACCAAGCTGTCTTGTAGGTATCTTTACCTGAGTATAGATACTCTGGATGTGGTGTTTAAAGGATGCTCAGATGATGTTCACAGGCCAAGAAATTATAATAGAATATATGGCATTATGCCACCACTACTACCCTAAACCAGTAGTGCCCAAACTCGGTCCCGAAGGGCCGGTAGTCTGCATGTTTTTGTTCACTCCCACGTTTAATACACCTGGATGTATTATGTCAGTGTTCTTTTAATTAAAAGAACACTGACATGCTGAAAAGGTTGTTACTACCACCAGGGAGAGTACTAAAACATGCAGGATGCTGGCACTCGAGGACTGACTTTGGGCACCCCGTGTTTTACTCTTTCTAAAACTATTATCTGAAATTCAGAGCTGCCAGACCAGGACAATTTTACAACAATTCCAATGTTGGTGAGCCTGCACAAATTATATTCTCAGTTTCCTGTTCTCAGCTAACCAGAACGGTCCCCTGTTTGGTCTTCTTCTTCTTACTTAAAATCCTCACACTATCCCATCTGGCAGCAACAAACATGACTTGTTGAAAATAACTTGAATCCCATTTCACTGCCTATTTTGATGGTCAAACTTCAACAAACCAGATTCTAAAATAAGCTTCTGGCATGTGATACTTGAAGCCGCATTTAACAGTCAATTAAACAGCTTTACCTGATGAAGGAACTGTTGAATCACCATTTAAAGTCTAAATATTTATTTATTCCTAACTTAGAAGTCTAGATCCATCTTGATGAAGTGACATACACAGAGTTATTGTTGCTTTTTGCATGTGATTGATTAGCTATTTATGTATTAAACATTGTGGCATCTGTGTGTAGTTACTGTTTGAGTTACACTTTAATTTTTGCAACCAAGGGATCATTTGTGCACCAAGGATCCAGAGAAACCAGTTTAAACATCTCTGTATATGGGGACTACTCAGTCCTCTTTGTTCAACTCCACATAGATAGTTGTGTACACAGAAACTCACTAGGTTTTGCTTCTTTTTAGTGCCTGAAGTGTTCATTGTGACATTTGATAACAGAGAACTTTAACTTTCACTTCTTTCTCACCCCCAGTCCTCCAAACCTTCTCTTTCCTCCTGTCTTTCTCTTAGAGCAATTAAAAGAGTTAGCCTTGCGAGAAAAGGCTGTTGAGAGGCGGTTGGTTTGTGTGTCTCGCCACACAATAGCCGCTCTCTGTCACTCTGGCGGAGGCGTGATGCAGAGTCGGCCCAGACAAAAGAGGGAAGAGACAAAGTGAGAGAAAGCGCTGGAAGTTTGAATCAACACAGAGATTTGCCTGTGACACACTCATCATCATATCTGATGCAGACAGAATCATCCTCTAGCTCGAGATGAGGAACGAATTTGTGTGTGTTTGCATTTGTCTGCTCGCACCCCACATCCTCCTAATAACAGATTCCGATCACCGCCCCACCATTGTCTTGTTGTTGCCTCTCGAGAAATAAAGCAGGAAAGATAAAAAATGATGGCAGAGAGAGGAATCCTAATTAATTGTGATGAATATGCAGATTGGGTTGAATCCTCGGGACAGCCGGCTCTTTTCACCACGATCTGCTTCAATATTTAGACAGAGCTTAGGGACAAAGACAAGTCTGTGGCGAGAATACAATCATCCTCAATTTAACTTCATTGCTAGTCTTTGGACTTCGTGGTGCTTGTGTGTATGCGTGTGAATGTGTATGCCTTTGGTCTTTTTGAGAATCGTCCATCTGTCTCCTCCCTTATGGCAAGAACTTGCATCCTCAAAAGTCACTGAGTGTGCCACCTCTTACCATTGTTTTTCTTGCATTAGATTAGTTTGTGTTCCTCCATGTGACGTTATAATATTGAGCTTGGCATTCTTCCTTTCTTTTCCTAGTTGCAAGCAATTCTGGCTATTCTAATGTTTATCAGGTTTGAGAGCAAGTTGAAGAGATACAACAGAATCTTCTCTTGGGTTCAGTCAGGATTCAGGCATGAAAGGTGAAAGCAGAACCTGTACTGATGTGTTAGGGAGCCAACCTTGAATGCAAATTTGTATCTCTATTGAATGTCCTGGAGGGCTGAACCACATCAATGACACAACAAAAACCTTTCTCTTGGTCAAACTGAGTGAAGCTGATGCAGAGGTAATAGACAATGTTGGCTCTGAATGTATTGGGTGAAACTTCTCACCTGGCTGGGATCCTTGTAGTGATTGGGTCAAATATGAAAGTTTTGAAACTTTCATGAGCTTTGTCTCAGTTTTCTCTGAATGTAACCAGAAAAGACAAACCGGACAATAGAAAAGGAGAGATCACAAGCCTTTATGGACTAATGGGATTGTAGTGCAGCAGTAAAAACACCTGCTGATTCTGCAGCTGTTTTAGAAGAACTTTGCTCATTGGAGTGTATTATGGGAGTATACAAAGTAGTTAGTTGATCGACTTGGGCTCTTTAAACAAACCCTGGATTCTGCTTGGGTATCTTGAGTAGAGAGTTTTGTTTGGTTACCTATAGAGGGGTAATTAAGAACTCATTGCCTATAGATTGGGAAGTCAGTTTTCCTGGTTTTAAACTTCATAGAGTGAACCAATGACTCCACATGTTGACAATTTCCTGACAGATCTGATTGGCGAACGGTTGGCTTCAGCTCAATAAGGGTATCAGGAGGCTATTTGGTCAATAGATTACAAAAGACAGGCACTTACGTTGAAAGAAAACAAGACTGGCATATCAGGTAACACATATTACCTCTTATCCAGGGCTTATTGCGGCATTCTTCCAGCAAAGATGTAAAACATCTTCAAACTCTTGTAATAAAATTTTTAGTTCAAATTAAAAACTCAGCCTTTCTTCCTCAGATCCACAGTCTCCACCATCTCCCACAAAATGAGGTCCTTTTGTGAGAAAGTTGATCATTGGGAGACCAAAGTTGATGAGATTAGATAAAATAAGATAAAATGTATTGTCCGCAAGGGGCAGTTTGTTTTGCACCCAGCAAGAGATCAAATGTTGATAAATGTAGGAACAAGCTCTGCTGCTCTCAGCTCTTGTTAACGCTCACCTTTTGCTGACACTTTACTCAAAAAACATTTCAAAAACAAGACCTTGTTTGCCGTAAGGAAGTAAATATTTTCAACACTCCAAAAGTCCTAAAACGAATACCACAAAGGAAAACATATCTTGTGTTACTAAATAGCTACCTTGTCAAATTGTTCTCTGGAACTTTGTACCTCTAAGATTATGAATTGTAAAAGGTGCATTAAAAAATCTTTACTAGCACCAAATAATACTGTACTGTCAGTATTCAAAGGCATAATTAAAAGAGTGAGAAATTGGCTCAATTAAAACACCAAGATATTCGTCAAAGTGAGGCCTGTCCTTCAAAGCACTTTCAGTATATTGGCAGTGCCTTTTCTAAAGGTTTAAGGCTTTTGTTTTGAAGTAAAAAGGAAGTAGTTCTTGAGTTGCCATACTGCATTGATGTGGTAGATTAGGAAAGATTTTGCTTACCAACAGCACTCATCTATTTTGGCATTGACAAAACATTTACACATGTTCAATTTTTTGTGTTGCTGTATTGAGGGTAGTCGTATTACTAATTAGGTGTTGAGACATGAGTGTGATTTCTAGTAACGAACTGCCACAACTGGTAACTGGTTGCGAAGAGACAAGTCCGACTTGTCGAAACGCGGTTAACTTTTCCAGTGTTGCTATAAACCCCAAGGAAAATATGGCCCTGTGACAAGTGCCAAATCGATTTCATCAAAGTGGATGTTCGTATTCTTTTACTTTTAATGTGTGAAACTTTATTTTATTTTATTTTACTTAGGTAAATGCAGCAATGACCCATGGAGACCAAGATCCAAACGACCTGAAAACGACTGTTTTCTGGAAAACGTTGCTGTGGTGGAAACGTGCCTTCAAGGGGCGACTTCACTCTATTATTAAGAGAATCTGTTCTACATTAGCTGAAAGTACTAAGCTTTGCTTTTTAAACAAGTCTCTTCCTGTTTTAAATACAGACACAAAAAGTGAACTTTTCTTTTGACTCTTTGGCATCAGGACCATTTGAAATTGAGACAAGCATGAAAACCACAATATATGGACAAGTGAATCCAAGACTGGAAAATGCTGCTATGATTTATTTAATTTTTTTAATTTCTGAGTCCTTCTGTTGTACAATCTTCTATGAGCCGAATGCATCATTACACAATCATAAAAAACATATCTATTGAATTATATATCTAGTAATTTAATCATGTCCAATAAAAGTAAATGTTTACATTGAGATTTACGTCAAGTTCACTTTCCAGTTGTTTTTTTTTTAAAGAAAAATTATTATGTAAAATTTACTTTTTAAACTACATCATGTTGTAATGTTATTCCCTCATCAGAAACAATACCTGGAGTGTTGTCTTATTTCTTTGAGATTTGAGAAATCTTATAATTTCTCAAATATAACACAGCATCCATTAAGCTACGTTAATAGAAGAGTTATGTTGATTTCCTGAAAGTGGAGTGTCGGAGGAGGAGTGTCTTAAAGAGACAAAGGCCCAATTTCAAGCCGTTAACTCACAAAGTAAAAATTTTTTTGCAGTCTTATTTTAATATTTTTATAGTAACTGAAGGTAACACAGTTACTTGAATGTGCTGTAAAATTGCATTATGTGGCTGGAGAAAATACATAATGTGCCTTTAAGCATTACCCCGGAGCAGTTCTGAAAAAAGTCCAACCCACTCAGACCAACAGAACGCAGAAAGGGGGAGCAGCTTCATCTGTAATTGAAAATAGAAACTAGAGGTACATTAAATAAATTTTTTGTCTGTTTGTGTTGGATTTTGTTATGATTAATGCAAAATATTTTACTTTTTATAAGAAAATGTTTTCATTTTGTTTTAAAAACATGAGAATATACTTAAAAGTAATTAAGGGAAATTTCAAATAATGAGCAAAAATTGTCGGCTGGAAACGAACCTGAATCTGTTAATGTCCACGTACAAAAAATAAAACATCTGAGAAATCATAGAACCCAAACTCAGGAACATAGAAACAATGCTTTAAAGCATTTACTGCTTTCATTTCTTTTTGTAGTGTGCGTGCGTGTGTGTGTGTGCGTGTGTGTGTGCGTGTGTGTCCAGATTCTTGTCTTATCTTATCCTCTCCTGTCCAGCCAGACGGAGTAGTTGCTTGAATCATCTTCTGTTTGCACACACGTGAGGACGCAATACACGGTGAGTCACTTCAGTATCTGCAGGCCGTACTGTGATCTCTGAACCAGAGACTGGCCAGCAAGCGGCCGTTAAACAGTTGGTCGTCTGGTGTGGGCTGAGCGATTGCAGCCCGTCTGTAAAACTGTTTCTTTTTCTCCTGCAAGCCTGACGTGGAGAGCTACAAGTGAGATTACTTGGACTAGCCACCTGTGTGCACTGCAAGTTATTGATCCCTTTCCAGGGTCGATGAAGGGACTTTACAGGATCCTCGAGCACCTGACCGTATAGTTTGCTTCTCTTGGTCTGTTAGGCTTCCCTGCTGATAATTGCCTCAGTGTAGACCGAATTTCTTTCATCAATTGCTATTTTCTCTCTGTCTCCCTTTTGCCTCGACAAAGCAGCTAAAGGCATTTTATAGTTTCTCTTTTTCCAAAGTTTCTCTTTGGAAATTGAGATCTTTCGACCCATCTTCAGTTCAGTCATTGACTCTGACTGTGAGGTCTAGGCTGTGTTCAAAGGTATATCTCCACATTGATCTCTTAAGATTAGATGATGCACAACTGAGACCAAGTGACATTTTGACCAGAAAGAATCTAATCACAAACTTAGTTTAAGAAATATAGAATTTAAAATGCTCCATGCCAGGGTTGAGCCATCCAGATATTGCAGTTTTCTCCATACTTTTAATCTAAAGTGGTCCTAATACAAAATTGAAACTATTGTGTTTTCGCCAATGGAATGAAAGTTTTGTAAAGCAGTTTCGTTACAGTTCAAGTTTGATCAGGTGAAATAAGATTTAATCCAGATGTGACTCATGCAGTCCATGTTACCTAAAACAACTGAAACATCTATTTAGTTAACCTCTGCATTGGGAGGTTTTAGAAAAGTGTTGGGGAAAATCAGCAGTACTTCTGTTTTGTGCGCAGCTTTTCATATTTGCAGTTGTTCTCTTTTGCTTGTATTATCTGTGATTGCAGCATTTTGTCTGTGGTTGTGGCACTTTTGGATTGAATTAGTTTTCCTGATTGTAGTTCTTTGCTTCTGTTTTGCATGATTGCACCTTTTTTTTGCGTGGTTTTTCTGTTGAGTTTGCATCATCCATATGTTTGCAGGTCGTTTTGCATTTACACCTTGATATTACTGCTAATAACTAATAAGTATTTGATAATATCAGTCAAAAGAAATATGTGAAAAAAATTTAAGATTTTGTAAAATTAAATTCACCAAGCGTATGATTTAATTTGGACTTGACTGCATGTGTTCCAAGTATACTTGCTGAACATTTAGATAGGAAGAAATGAAGTGACAAGCTAATCTGTAGCAACATTAACAGGAAAAAGCTGTACCATTGTTGATCTGCACCAGACTAATGGCTATGTTATCCTGTAAATGTGTTTATAGTCGCTGCATTCACTCTTATCAAGCTTGTAAACTACATAGATCCATGATCATTCTCAGCCCAGTCTTATTAGGTTTGTAGCAATAAATGTTCAGCAGCCTACAGATTTATGCTAGCAGTGTGACACTTTCTCCGCCCACCCTATGCAGTGCGTTTACATAAACACGCGTTGGTAAATGTAAATGATGTATTAAATTTAAAATGAAGTCCATCAAAACATAGACACAGGAGCATATGAATTTCTCTGCTCACACCTACACAATAGGTCATTTTATGTGCAATAATAATCAAAACGACTACAACTTATTAGTCCAAGTTGCCCAAGCAAGCATCACACCCCCTAAAGTATGATGAATCTATTCATTGGAAAAAAGTTTGGATTTTTAAATAAAATTTCCAATTTGACCTACCTAATGTAGGTCAAATTGGAAATTGGAAATTTGACCTACTTCAGGTACCAATTGAAATTCAGTACCAATTTCAATTGGTACTGAAATTGGCTTCAGTACCAAGCCAATTTCCAAGTTCACTTTGCTTGCAGTTACCACCTGGAGGCAATTAAATATAAGATCTGTCTTGACGTGTAGAAGCACTGAAAATGACTCTGTGTCTAAATATACAATTTGTTGATGAAGATTCTTATTAAATATGGAGCTTGAAAGGGTGTTGGAAACAAACACACACATTTCAACTGACAATAGTGTGTGTGTTACTTTTTTAAAAATTTATTTTATAAATTTCTGCTTGGGAGCCCTTTGATGTAAATATGTCTTTTCCCTTATGCCTCCCAATCTGCTTTTTTACTCTCGTTGTAGTTTTTTCATTTTTCATTCTTCTGAATAAGTAACCATATTCCATAAGAGATTTAACAGTGTTCCATGACATCAAATTAATTCTTCATCCTTTTGCTGGAGAGGTTGGATTGAGAAGTGCTTGGACTCGTTAATGTGACCTCTTCTGGTATTTTCTCTCCATCATTTTTTTAGAGTCAGTCTCCCACATACTTCATCCTAAACTGGAAAGTCGACATGTGGTCAAGTGGTCCCGGATCATTCGTATACGCACACACCTATCATGGAACGATGCAAAATTGGTGTAAAACAACCAACCACAGCCAGGAGGAGAGTCTTAGAGCTGTCAATCATTATGCGCTGCTCAATGTACTAATGAGCAGCGCATACACAGAGAAACAAGTTACCGTTACAGAAAATTGTTTATCAACCTGCGCGTTTGTTAGCATGGCCAACAAACGCGCAGGTTTGTTGGCCATGCTAACAAACCTGTGCGTTCATGATAGACTATGTCATGGTGAACTAGTAGCAAAGTAGCTAAGAGAAAGGGGGAGCTGCCCTTACACAAGAATGATTGACAGCGGTAAGACCCTCTCCCTGGCTCTGAGGAGCTCAATTTCCCACCCACCTCCCCTATCGATTATTTCTCTCATAAACTCATTACAAAGTGAGAGTTTTAACAAATATGTAAAAAAGTTACATACCGTAGCATTAAGATTAATGTTAGGAATAGACTAGTAAGGGTTCGGGAAAATATGTGGGTTATGTGTAAATGGAGTTACTAAACTTAAAAATACAAACTTGTGTATTTTTAAGGGATGAAGGTGAGCAAGAGCTTAAAACTAGGTATGTTAGCTGTATTATTTAGCACACTGGAGAGCATATGAGTGAATGGTAACCCCAGTCAACACGAGAGACAGCGGGGCGCAGCCTCCTGTTTGCGTAAGTGTGTACGTGTTTTCATACCGAGTAGAGGTACAGATGGTGCATCTGTGGTGTCTTTATGTATCACCGTTTACCAAAAGAACATGGCCCAGGACTGACTTCCATGAGACGGACCGACAGTCACTTCACACTGCCTGACGCGGTTTCCAATTTCTCTGAATATGACAGAACAACAAACAAGCAAAGAGGACAGGGGGAGAAAGCGGATACCGCTGGGTGGGGGCAGAGGTGATCTTTCCGAGTAAAGCCTCTTAGAGCTCTGTGGATTTACACTCTTGTCAAGTGATTTAGAGTGTGGGTGCTTTATTCACTTTGAAATGACCTTACAAGAATGCAGAGATGAAAAAAAATCCCCTAATGTGGAAATATATATACATACATCTTTTTATGGGTTGGAAATCTGATTTAGCATTACAGATTTGATTTAGTGCATATTTTAGATTAAAAAAAATAAATGTATCAGCTTTTATATTCATTCAAATTGCTGATGTTGTGGATTGTAACCTTGAACTTTGAGATGAAGAAACATTACTACTAGAGAAGCACTTAGAAATTGTTTGGGTGGTTTTCAACTTGATCCACCCAGACCCGTGCAGTCAGTCAAGCTCAAAAATCCAATTTTTTTTCCTGATCACATTGGGCTGACAGCAACACTCTTCAGTCTGGATAGTGCTACTCAGTCAAATGTATGGTGAGGTATTAAAAATAACGAGGTGTTAAAAAGATTTGAAGAATCACAGCAATCTAAGAAGCTATTTAAAAAACAACATGTCTGGAAAGAGTGAAATTTTTAGCTGATAACAGGAATAGACTACTGTATCCTTTTCAGGTTTAATGTATCTGTTATGTTTAATGTATCTGTTATGTATTTGGCAGTCTTTTGGAAGTGTAAGAGTTGAGATAAGGGTCTACATTCAGTTGTGAGATATTTGAATATCTCAGTTTGAGATATTCATCTCAAACTGAGATGAATATCATTCAACAATTTACAAGATAAACAAATTAAGAATTTTTGCTTCAAACAAATTGTAGTAGGAGGTAAAGTTCAGGTGAGAAATTCATAAATACTGAGCTGTGAATCGGCAGGTGTCCACTGTATTCAATGATCTTTCTCATTTCTTTCAGCATTCAAGTTTATGGTAATTTATATTTTTCAGCATTTTCAGAATTCAAACACCAAAGGATAATGTTTGCAAAACAGATTGTATATGTAAAATACTGATGTGTGGGAAAGTTTTCGAGTTGCTAAATAACAGCAGAATGGTGGTCACTGGATTCTAAAACATACGGCAGCCATATTGGATTATGAAGTTGAAGTTATTCTCTTTTGAAATTCTGATATCAGGTTATTTTTTCCAACTTGCAACTAATTTTATTCCAAACAAGGATAAGAATACATTTTTTGTGATTATTCTTTGCAAAACAAAACAAAAACATGAGATAGTCATACTTATTTTATTGGTTTCTTTTTCTTTTCATTTTTTTTTTTTTTTTTTTTGAAGATTTTCACAGTGAGGTGAGAAGCTTAGTATTTTGTGAGGTCATACTTGTTCCAAAATGTTTGCTAACAACTGATTGGGGGACCATAAATAAAATGCAGGCTACAGTTAGCAATGTTAGCCATAATTTCAAACCTGACCTCTGTAGTAAATAAGTCTTTGTTTAATTTGGGGTCCATGTGGACGGTATGGAACTGACTTTGCATACATTTTCTATATTTATGCCCCCCGCCTCCTCCCAAATGCTTTTTCTGCCAACGTGACATGCAGTGGAGCTCTTTTTCACCTTCATCATGCGGTTCTGGTTTTGGCTCTTCACCCGGCTTCAAAGTGTTTTTCTTTCCATTTCCTGTTTAATCTCCCTCTGCTTGGCCACTCAATCAAGTACCCACCCACCCAGTAAACATGTTGGCATACAAGTAGTGTTTTTCGAAAGCAAAACAACGTGGGGGGAATATGACCAGAATATGGAAACACTTAATCTCCCTGGGTGGATTGGTATCAAATCCCCAGTCGCATGGCTGAGGGAGAGAGAGACCGTGGAGAGACTCTGTGTTCATTTTGCCAAGGCCAGATGGTGAGGGCAGCTTTGGTGCTGCACGGCTTCTCTCTCCCTGCCTGTCAGGCCGTGACACACACGCACACACGAGCACAAACGATTACCTCAGCCTGTTCGCGCTCTACTGTGTGTGGTGGCCCAGACTTATTAGATTAATCTTTTATTTGTCTGCTTCTGTTATCACTGTTTTCCATCTCAATGTGTTGCTGGGATTAAGAAACAGTCTCTGGTTTACGCTCTCATTTAGATGGCTTGTAATCTGCCAGACTCTGTGAAGTTGTCAGTCGCACAAATACATCTCAAGTCTATAAAAAAAAAAGAAATGTCTGTGCCTAACAACAAGCGATATAAACATTTACTTACCTTTTTTCAGTAGCATTTGTGTTTATTCAGAACAGCAATGTCCATCCTATACAGGGCTTGACTATGATTTCTGTCACACCAGCTTAGTACATGCAATTGGAACGAGACAAGAATGCTGAAAGATTTCACAATCTCTTTTGACTTGATTCACTTTGCCACTGCTCCTTGAAAGTGGACTCGGTCGGGTTGCTACATTGGCAGCCATTTTGGGGCGCCATCATAAATATCTGTCCAGTATAAGTAATGTGTGTAGGCCAACCGGTTTTCATTTTAATGAATGAGAAAAACAAACCTATACAGTGTCTGAAAGAAACTCCTATTTTTAACAAAAAACAGGAAAAAAACAAACATTTAAAGTGTAAACAAAGTTTTACAATATAATGACAATGAAATAGAAATATTTTGCACATAAGTGCATAAATTTTCATCTCCTTTAAAGTGACTAACCTACTTCAACAGTGGTCCAGCCAATTGTTGTCTTTAGTCTTGGAATAAGTGGAATGGGTGCAGTAACTGTCTGAAGTGACTGAGATATAAAGACACCCGAGTCTGAAGGTCCATTCACTGTTTCATCAGTATTCCAGCATGAAGACAAACAAATCAGAGAAAAGGTTGCTGAAAGTCAGAGGATGGATACAAAAAAAAATCTCTAAGACACTGAACATCTCCTGCAGTTCAATTAAATTCATCAATAAATGGAAGGAATGTTTTACTTTACGGTATATATTTCTATTTAATTATCATTAGTTTGTAGATATTGTTTTAATGTTATTGTCAGAAAAGCTGAACTATATCAATCACGACTGATTTGTGAAACCAATAAGAGGGTAAAATATCCAAGACGGTGAGCTTGTTTATAGACACTTTATGTAACTTTTCATTTGAATTGCATCTGAAATGAATGTTTCTCCTTATAGCCATGGCGTTCTGAGTAAAACGAATGTATTTGTGGATAGGTGTGAAGTAAATGTGAAGCCACTAAGAGGAGGATGTTTCAAATAGCTAAAACATTTTTTGTCGAGAAGAATGCCTTCTTGGTTTAAACGTTTCGGTCGGTTGTTAAATGCTAAAATGCCTTGCCATAAGTGAGTCAGTGAGCTATTAATGTATTGGTCTCCATATATGATGGGAATACAGTAGTACAGACAAAATATGGTTTCTTTGGTACAGTTAAAAGTCTGTTTGTTTTCCCAATGTAAGCAAACCACATTAGAGTTGACTGGCAAATGTCCCAAGACCCACGTTATTATTAGGCAGACAGGAGTCCAAATGGGAAACCGTGGACTATCCAAAGAAAGCATGTGTAAAAACACCAGAGGACTTTTCTTTGGGTACTGAAGAGAGTTGGAATGAGTTTGTGCAATACTAATGTATCAATTTTTGTCAAAATTAAGTTTGTTCTGCAGAGTTCTTCTCTGTGGCTTCAGGATGTGACTTCATCTGGTGAGGCAGATGTAAGTCAGTCCTGTTCCATGTAGAAGTGTCTCTACTTTGTCACTGCTGAAACAGGTGAAATTTTCAGAACTTGGTTCATGATGAGGACTGAGTTCTGGTATGTGAAGGTTTTTTCGGACTATGGGAGAGAATCCGAGTACGTGGAGGAACTGGATAGGACATGCAATGTTTGCACAGAAACGCTTCAGCCAAGATTTGAATTGGCAGCCCTGCAATTGTGAGGCAACAGTGCTAACCACTGAGAACTGAAGCCGACATGCACAAAGCATATGGAATATGGCCATGAACCAAGAACTGCAAGGCTGTTAATGGCAGCATTTTATTATTTTTGGGAGATTGTTCTGCCTTTGCTTTGTCTTTTGGAAGGAAAGTGGAAACCAGCAGTGGTTAAGATCAGTGGTATGGCTCTGCAGATCCAGAATGTTCCTTATTTTGAAAAAGGACAGCTTTATGCTTCTGTACAATGGAGATATGTCTGGAAAACATTTTGAGTATAGACGCACATACTTGTGCCATATCATTAATTAACTGTGGTAACTTTCTTCGGAGCCAGAAGGATTCAGTTCATCTGTTCTTCTCTCGATGGTCATGAATTACTTCCTGCTTGGCGTTGTATCAACACAGCTGAAGGCTTCAGATCAGAGAATCGCCAAAACATCTGCTTTTCCACTGCTTACAATGGCTGATGATGATTTTATCTGGATATTCTGCCTGATATTTGCCCTGCTAATAGTCAGTCTGGAGTGGGAATTTGTCTTTGTTTTGCTTTACTATGCTTTCCGTCATATGTGGCTATTTTAACCACTTTCTGCAGAGATTGATAAAAAAAAATTTTATCTCGAAAGTTTCTGCATCCTGAACATTGATTTGTTGATTCATGACTGACTACAACCAAAAAGGTTATCTTTGGTTCTTTATCCAAGTTTCTTCTGACTCCATGTAACTCATTCTTGTGTATCCTATTCATCTAATAACGTACAGAACAAAAATAATACTTTATTCATTAGTTACCAGACAAATATTTGATCCACTATCTCTACAGTATGTCTTTAGTCAATAACAAACCTGACAATTGCGTGTTACCAAGAGAATCATAACTTAAAGCGTAATCTTCAAACTCATGGAAAATTAAATTCAAATGCCAACTGATTGTTTTGGAGTAATAACAAGAAAAAACATGTCTTTATTTTTTTTTTTTATGGATGTACCATCACCAGATTCAGTTTCTCTTATCATTGTCCTGTCAAATCTCATGCTATCCTAATCTTTGGAGGAACAATAAAAAACCCACACACTTCACTTACCTCCTGTAATCGTATCAATGTGGCACCTGCACTTTCATCAACACCTCTGAGTCGCCCTGCGTAACAGCTAAGGCAGCAGCTGTTTCCTCAACACCGAGCATGTTGGCCACTGCAGATGCTAGCAGTTAATTAACTCTTCCAAGGCCACATGTGTGTCATTCAGTCTGTTTAAATAGCAGCATTATCAGGATTAGGCCTCTATTCAATATCGTTGGTCAAGGAAAATGCTGCCTGCCTTGAGACTCAATAGCTGGTGTTGATTTTACAGACGGCAGGTCTCCACTCCTCCGGGTGGCGTGTCTCTGTAAGGAGAAGTCAAGAAGTTCCAGTATTAATTTAAAAGTCAAATTTCTCAGTGGCCCTAATTTAAAAATCTACACATTATTGCTGCATCTGAACATATGATGTGATTTTGATAATGCTTATACACCACAGTAGTTCCCTAAACTTTCCATCTCAGTAACTTTTCCCCCCATTTTGTCACATTACAATAAACAAATTTCAGTGTACCTAACATTGAGCCTCACCTTTTTCTTTTTACTTTTTCAATGACAGTACAGTCTAAGTGGGATGGTTCTTGGAGCTTCACCTGCAGATTTACCATTAATCACTCATGCCAATATTGATATTTAACAGAATAATCTGCATTTATTGATGATGATGAGTCTTAAAGCCCTCAGACCTTTTTTTAACTTGCAGAATAAAAAAAATCTTCTGGGCTACAGACCCCAGTTTAATATTTTTTATGCATTGGAATGATATTATTGTTTCTTTTAGATTTACACAACCCTGTTATTAAAACTATTGACAATTCCTTCCATTGAATTCCAGAAAAATAAAACAACAAAAAAATGGCACCCTTGTATGAGGATAGTAATGTGAATCTTGTTTTACAGGGAAGGTTTTAGAGAGAAGAGAGAAGACAATTTTGTTAAACATAAAACAAACAAGGTGGCCTCAGTTATTTCATCTTTCTAACACCTATCCTGCAGCTGTGGTTTGTTTGACCAGGTGTTTTTTTGCTTTGGATTTGTCAAGCAACAACCCAAATATTGAGCTAGATAGAGTGTGGGATCAATGACTCCCTTGTCCTAATTACCCCATTATTGACTTTATTGGTCCTAGTAGTGTGTCTCATAAGACTGTTGTTCAGAATGAAGAAGCTTTTTTGAATGAGAGGCAAAACGTCTTCGAGAATCAAGATCGGTCATCTTCCAGTCACTTAAGACAAATAAGCAAAATCATAAGAAGTTTGTAAGGCGGTGAATACTTTTTGAATAGTTTGTTCCACTTCTTGGTTTGCCTTTCAACCAGTCCTCTCACCCAGCCAGTCCTTCAAATTCAGCAAGACGAAATAGTTAATGTTTGAAATCGACATAAGGTGTTTATTAAATGTGTGCAGCCATAACAGTAAAGAACCCAATGCAATAACCACCAATTATAAATATATTGTGTGAAGAATTCTAAATATATTATGTGAAAACATTTCAATAAATACTAACACTGGGGAAAAAATGGAGGAACCGCCACAAAAACCAGGCAGTTCATTTTACTTATTTTTTTTTTTCATGGTAACCGATAAAAGGTTATTTATTTTAGGATAATAAGCTAATAAAAGGAGTACATGATGTACCGTACGACGAATAGTATTTCATCCTTAATAAAATAAATCTTGACAAAGAGAAATGAACTTTCTAACTCAATATGCAGTGCTCAGTGTCGAAACGGAGGGTGTTTTATAATTTCCTCCACTGCTTTGCCTCGGAACTGCTCAGCTGTATTTATCGATTTCCTTCCTTTCTGCCAGAGTCTGAATCCTGAAACCAGCTACTTCCAAGTCAAAAATGCCCTTTCTAACCTCTCTAAAGCTGGGTCCAAACTGGTCCAATCAATCCATCTGTCTGCAGAGGCCACACTGCAGCTTGCACTTTACTGCCACTATACACCCACGGACATGACCCTCAGAGTGTATTTTTACTCCCATCTCCCGCTTTGTTTTCCACTCCAACTGCAGGTAACCTAAAAGCCAGTACTCTCCGTGAATGCTTTATGTGCCAAAAACGTCTCGGCAGAGCCATTGTGCTTGTACGATTGTCCAATCACATTAGCTTCTACATGAGAGGGTTTGATGACTTCGGCCTTTTCAAGTGATTTAACCAGTGTCACCTTGATTAGTTACTTTGCAGCTTTTCCTGTCACTCAAATTTACGAGCAGAAGCTTAAACTGTCTTAAACTGTAAATATACGAGCCGCAGCTCCGCCGCCCTCGAGGGGGAGGACGGCGCGCAGAGAAGCACTGAGCGCACGCTGACCCCGGGCGGCTCCTTTGGAATGCTCCGCAGTTTCTAGGAACGCTGCTCCGGGCGTCAGCACTGACGCTCTCACATGCCATATTTTAAGAGAAGCATAGAGCATTTGTCAGCGCAACACAGGCAAGCATTGTGGGAGCCGCTCTTGCGGTTCATGGACAAACAGGCCCAGTGGTCATAAGTTCTGTTCAAGGATTCCTAGAAAAAGTGTAGCAATACGAGAGAAATGTCTGCAGAGATCTAGTTTCTGGCCAAAGTTTTCCCAACCTGTGAACTTGTCTCCATTCTGCCACAGCCACAAACGCAGATGTGTTTTACTGGGATTTTATGTGCTCCACCAAACGCAACAGTGTTCTTTTGAGGAAGGACGGCGAAAGTGAAAAATGTTAAACACACAAATTAAATAACATCTGAAGCCTTTTGGGTGTACAGGGTTTAGCGGTAAGGGACTAAATGCATTTCAATAGAAACGCATGCCGTACCAGTGTTTAGATTAATCAGACCCGGCCCAAACCCATATTCACCATGTCTGAGCCAGACCCGACTAATTAACTTTATAGGACTGACCCCGAGGTAAACCTGATATATTTACTTAAGATTTTACTGCTGTTGTCCTTACACTACGATTTAAGTAGGTAATGTAACTTCTCCTGTTTTTAGCTTTTGTTTGACAAATTTCAGCTTCGTCTTGTCACTTGATGTAACCGCAGGGTGAATAAAGTGCAAATCATCTGGGATGTGATTGACAGGAGTGGAACAGGGTAGAGCTGCACATGCAGTACGCTTGTTACAGTCTTAACTACTGCGCCTTACTGTCTTTCTTTATTTTCTGAACAGGGGAAACTATCTACTCCTTTGTTTAGACTACAATAAGTAAATTAGTACAACTTTAGATCATTCTCATTTGGTTTTTTCTTGTGCTGTATTCCAGCCGATACATAAGTCCGAGCCGAATAACTCTGGGATAAAAAATGTATTTTAGCTCAAAGTAATGTCATGGTAAACTCAAAAGTCATGTTTCTGCGGTCTACTAATGCTGCAAAACATTTGAGTTTATGGTTTTAAGCTAACAAAATATGGGCAAGAGATTTGAGCTCTCTCTCATACTTCAACCATGTCTTCAAATTAATATTTTTCAATGAGTGCTCTCGTTTAAAAGATAATACAAAGAAGCGATGAAGCTCAAGGTAAAGACTTAGCCTTTCCACTTTCTGGATCACCTTCGTCAGCTCAACCAGGACTCTGACTAACCCTGAGAGTTAAATAGGTGCAATTTGTTTTTTCTTGGTATGGAATCCTTGGTACCGCTACGCATTGTCTGATCTTCTCCTGTCCTTGTGAAACACATGGAACTGGCTCTATGTTGTTGTATTTGGAGAGTTCTTATCTGCTTTGTCTTTTATTCCCACTTTATTTTCCGCTGTGTTTTTAAATCAACGCTTGGCCTTGCCTGAACCACAGTTAGAGCTGCATAAATGAACTCTGCCAATTCCCTCTCACTCCTCTTAAAGCTCCGACTTCCTCCCCTCTGCTTTTCTTTCTTTTTTTCCCTTTTTTTTTTAATACACTTGGTAACGACACGCTCATAATTGTCAGAAGCTCTTTTTAGTGAAGAACAATGTCCGGGCCTGTGTGAAAAGAACAGGGGTCTTCAGGTCTGCCTGCAAACGCAGAACAAAGCTCAGAAAGAGCTGGGATCATTGCCATTCTGCGCAGAGCGGCCGAGGCCCTGGGCAGAAGCACGCGGGGCCAAGCCAAGGTCCGCTCAGGATACACGCTCAAGAGGTCCGTGACCCAGCCAGGGTGACCTTACACTGACCCCCTTGAGTTTCATCGCCTGAAGGGGGGAAAATGTGTGTTGTACAGTACAAACTGTACTTGCTCTGAGTGGTCATGTTTATCTATGACTGGGAGGTTTTTCTTCTGTATAAAAGAAGAAGAAAAAAAAAACTTGGCTTCAGACACAGTTGGATGTAAAATAATGTGCTCTTGTGAGTTTTAATGCTTGTTTTTCGGGTCAAAGTTATATATTTCACTGCAAAAACGGTAAAACAATAGGGCTAACACCACTGGGGGATGATATCTCTTTAATCTGTCATGCTAGAGAAAAAAAATGGTAAAGTACATAAAGTTTGCATCCTGACTCCTGAAGCATATTTATCCATCTGTCTGCAGCAGATGTTCACTATCCTAGATAAAGTGGGACTAGATGGAGTTCTCTCTGACTTTAGCATTTCTAGCTAAACTCTGGGTTAATCCAGTTTGATTTTCACAACAATCAGTTAGTTGCATTAATTTTCCACACATTAATGAAGTTAACCAGACTTTTCTGAGGGTAAAATTCAATTAAAATCTTGCTGGATATAGTCTGTCACCTAGAAAGTCTGTTTTTCTACATTTCTGTTTTCATTCAATGTAAAACTATTTTATCATTTCTGTCACATTACACACTCCTGTCTTTTCCTACCTGTTTTTATAGCTTAAAGAACTAAAGGTTTGAACTTATTACAAAATTTAATAATTTAATTCTTACTATAAACGTAATTGACTGTATTAAGCTGTATGCAAAATAAATGAAACAACTTTGACAGTTCATGCTCTGCCAGCATGAACAGCTAAAGGCGCAGCTGGAGATAACCGGCTTTAAATTGGACTACCGTCTAAAATCAACAAAACCACTGAGATTAACCAACTTTTAATTATACAAACTAGCGCTAAATCAATCTAACACACATTTTCAATGTTTTTACTTATTTTGTTGTAAAACTAAACTCATAAAACCTGAACGCTTTTCAGATTTCCCAGTAACAATCTTATTTGCACATCTCTATGCCTGCCTATAATCTGATCATCTCAAAAGGACAAATTAATTATCATTTTGCTTGATCATCTCAACATTGTGAGATCTAAAGGCAAACTGATTTGAATTGATATTTCCATTAATGATCTTATGTTTTTAACCAAAGATCATGTGATGGCCAACAGAACGATGACGGACTGCGATGGCTTTTTTAAGAAGGACTTTTTCAGATTTTGCTTTGGCAAATATTGACTGAACACAATTTCATCAAAGCCTGCTTTGTGTGAGGGGAAGATTAAAATTTTCGATAAATAAGGTAGTTTATTTCTTTCAAATACAATAAATAATATAAAATGACAATCTATTTTTGAGTTCTTAACATCTGTCTCTGAGCAGAAGTACCTTCTTGTGTCTTGATTGCATGTAAATCTGTGTCTCCTTCTCCCCTCCCCTCTTCTAGATCTCTGTTTTTCCCCTATAAATAAAGGAATAGCTTGGGGTCAAAACTGGTTTAACTTATCCCTCGTCTCCTGTTTCTCTTTTTGCATGGTTCATGAAAAAAGAAGAAAAACCTCACAAAAATAAATCAAGCCAAAAGGGAACCACTGCTTACTGGAAGGTATCCACTGCTGTTGTCATGGTAAAAACCTGATTTTAAGTAAGTGCCTCAATATTATGACATTTTGACATTGAAATGAAGTCCAACAAGTGATTGTTCAACTAATTTTAATAATTTCCAGTGAAGCTATTTCTGTGATTACTGTGTTGACATGTGAACAAGGACAAACACATGTTCCCTTGATGACTTACACAAAGAAATTCACTGAAAGCCAACTTTTCTTTTTGTTACATACTAATATGCAAAAGTGCAAAATTTAAGTAAACGGCTCGATTCCTTTCAGACATTTTTTCATTTAACTTCACCTTAACCATGTGTAGTTTTATACACATATTTAGATACTAAGTAACAACTATAACCTGAATGTATTCTGTTTTCAGGTCAGGTAAAAGAAAATTGTCTGTTTGCCAGAATAAAGGGAACAGATCTTTTAATTTTGAAAAATTCTCCTGCATGAACACACAGTCACAGATCAAATACACTTCACACTTGTATAGGCCTGAAACGATTCCTCGAGTGATTCAAGTGCCTCGATTATTAAAATTCCTTGAGGAAAATTTAGCTGCCTCGAAGCTTCATTCATTTATGTTTTATCATTTAGTGCACCGTGTTAAGGGCCAGGTTATTACTTGCACTGCGCAGTGCTCTCACTTCCGCTTGAGTTGTTGATGGAAGCTAATTGTTAGCAGCATAATGTTCAGTTTTCAAGTTCGGCCTCGGAGGATTTTATTGATTGATGATCATGTCTGGGTCTTTGTCGTTTTTCGGGGGACCAATAAGCATCCTTAAAACGACTGGTGCAATGCCTGGAGTACAGCAGCCTTTCTCCTCCAGGAGCTGCCACCTGGTGGTGGGGAAGACCACCTGTATTTATACAGGTGAGCGGATAGACTGAACACTGAGGGCGGCTGTGCATTAGATGATTAACGTAACTGTAGCTTTACAGACAAACCAGAAAATGTATTTCATATCCCGGTCTCAACAAATGTGTGGCAGAGTGCATTGCGGCGGCACGTAGCTGGTAGATGTTTCTGTGTGTGACAAACGAAGGTGTCAAATCCTGTTGCTAACATAAACACGAGAACTATAAATGTCTGGGCAAGGTGAGAGTTATCTATTAAATTGACTGAAAGTGAATACATGAACGAAAGCTGGAATATAGACATTTTTTATAAGCACATTTGTGAGCCTGCCTCTTTATTATTAAATGGCATATAATTTCAGATTTTTGTACAGCTTTTATTCTGGTTAACTTAGAAAGTGAGCTATTATTGTTACAGATTAATTTTCTAAACAACAGAAATGTTATTAAGGAAGCTCAAATATAAAAAATTGGACTGATGTTGATATGGAGTAGTAATACTGCTGTTATGTTAGATTTACCTATGTTTTATCTTTTTTTAATCCGATTGCTCGATTAATCGTAAAAATAATTAATAGATTACTCGATTACTAAATATTTGTTTACAACAGCCCTACACTTGTGCTACTCCTGCATCATTTCCAGTACTGCTACTGAAATATGGAAATGTTGACCTTACACCATCTTACTCTCACTGCAAAAACTACATCTGTGTTGATAAAGATTCACTCCACTCAGGCTGCCAGATGCTTGAAACTTAGTCAAGCTAACTTACTTTCAGATGAAGTTGTTCAAAAACCACATGGCAACTTGGGGCATTCCTACAGGCAGTTGCTATTTTTGGGGAGGGTAGGTGTTAAATGTTATCCAGAAAACCTCCAATGAATATTTATATCACATACGAGAGTGAAATATCTCCCAATATAATGGACCCTCCTACACACTTTCCCCTTGTTTTTGAAAAAGATTTTTACTCTTTCAGTCTCTTAAGATTCCAATCAAAAAACCAAATGTTCCACTGTTAAGTGGTGACAACATAATCAATAACCACATCCAAATGAAATGGAAGAAAATCTTTGACTATGACCAGCGCATAAAGACTGTATGCTACGCAACATATCAGTTACTTCATTAAATCAAATGCCGATTTAATGTTGAAATTTGTTATTCAAACGAGACTTTGAAGAAAGCTAACACAGCTACACAAATCTTCATCGGCAAAGTGTTCAAATACTTGCTGGTAATGACGATTTTTATCAGCTTTGAGGCTTGCATCGTCTGATGTTTTCTCAGACTTACACAACATGCTAACTCTGGAGCGATGAACTCTAAAAGTCTTGATTTATAAATGTTACACAGTGAGAGTCAGGACCCCAGCTGTGGCCTTGTTAAGATCTCACAGGGATGCCAGAGTGGATCATCTCACCCCCGTCCACAACACCTCCTCTGTCCAACATCTACAGTCATCCTCTTTATCTTCTCTCTGGCATATTCACCTTTCTTTGTTCAGCAAAGCCACTCTGTCTCCTCTGCACATGCCCTATCCTTCTGTTACAAATAACCCCGGACTCTTATCCATATCCAATTCAACCTTCTTGTCGTCCTCCACCCTTATCCAGGCAGGCCTGTTCCTTTAACGGTTGACCTCAGGTACTTGAGCATGGACACCTTATTTACTTTTACTTACAGCTTCAGTTTGGTTGTCACTTATGTACTGTTGGGTTTTTAAAAGTTGTAAAAATCCCCATCAACAGAAATTGTATGCAGGGCACTTTTGCATAATTCTGAAGACATAATGCCTTCAGAATTATAGTAAATCATAATAAAATATTTGTTCTATAGAGTACAATCCCGGAGTTTAACAACAACGTTGATTTTTTTTTGGGTTCACAGAAACAAGATATGAGATTTTGTCAACATAATCAGGAAAATGGAATCTCTCTTTTTTCACAAATCTCAATTTAAAAGTTGCAAACTGTGTTTTAAAAAATGAAATATCTCAGTTGTCGCTTAATAAGTCCTTATATGTATATCCTTAACCACAGGCAACCTAAAACGGTCCAGATTTAAATTAAAAAACGTCTTTTAATTTGACACTAGCGCTACACATATCCGTTTAATTGTAGTTTTATTTACTTCTGACTGAAATGCTTGCATATTTTCATAAAGTACTGTTAAAACCCTATTTTTTAAATGTTTATTATAGCATGAATTCAAACTTTGAACTGCACAAATACAGGGCCTTAATCCTAATTATTCCAGATTAAATGATAAGCTGTATCTATAATTGGCCTTAATTATCCTCTTATACGTTCTGAATTTAATGAAGCACCACGTTGTACAAAGCTCATCGAAATAAGAAATGTTGGCATGCAGCTCACTGTAACTGTAATTTAAATACCACATAAACGTGTCCAAGTCTGTCTGTAGGTTCTCCGTAAACTCAGCACCGCATGAGAATGCTGATTCCAAATGTACACATGTTGACATCCCACTGTATTGGGAGATAAGATTCCCCCCATGGTAATTCACCTGCCAGTATATACCCAGCAGGGCTGCTTATGCAGAGCAATCCTTTGATTTAATCCGCAGCCAAATTGATTGAAAATAGCCTCAGGTCTGCACCGGGCCCTTTGCATAAACAGATCCAGACTATGTTATGTTTAATTTACTCTCCTTCCACTGGAATGGAACCAAACTGATCAGGACTTGTTTACGCTCTGCGGCCCCAGCAAGCCGTGGCCTACTTTTAACAACCTCAGTGCACTTTAAACGGAGTCAAGTGTGTGCTCGTGTGTGTTTGTTTTTTGTGCATCTGACAGCTTATTGTATATATGCGTGTGTGTGTGTGTGTGTGTGTGTGTGTGTGTGTGTGTGTGTGTGTGTGTGTGTGTGTGTGTGTGTGTGTGTGTGTGTGTGTGTGTGTGTGTGTGTGTGCGCGCGCACTCAACAAATTAGATCTGCCTCCATGATGTAGGGCTGCTCGGATCCATATATCGTCAGCCTTGGAGGGGGTGAGATATCTTTAGCTGCCTGGCCCCACAGCCAGTCTGTGCTGGAAGTAAGAGACTGGTTACATTTGCTCATCTGGGCAGAAGATGTATGGAAGCTCAGTGTGTGGCCTCCATAGGGTCTCAGAACATTCACCATGACTCAATGTTAAGGATAAGATGCATGGTTTTCTAAATGTTTTCTGGATATACGTCTGAAAGATGTGGTAAGCATCTCTTTTACCACAGTGAAGTAAAACATTTTAGAAACCCCCTTTTCCTGTGGATGCAGCTTCAAGCCTTTTGGGCTACGCTTTAGCCATGTTTGGACATGTAAAAACTAGCGGTGGGACTCGAATAATTTGAGTTAACTGCACAGCTTGGATTTTCACTTCAAAAATTTCTTTTTACTGTTGATTGAATTTGACAAATATGTGTTTTTCATCTTCAAAGTGTTTGATGTACTGCTGCTCTTTCATGAAACCACACATACAATAAAAAACTTTGTAAAAGCACCTTGTGGGGTCAGTTCAACCCTTCGCACAAGGTGAATAGCATAAGGACTTGTGTCCCAGGTGATTGATTTTTGAAGTACAAATGAATCCCCAGTGGACCAAGAGAGGTGGCTTTGTTGTCCTTTGTTGTTGTTTCTGGATTTTACTTATGCTTCAAATTTACAGACGTACAAGAAAAAAAGCCGCCCACCATCATTGACAGTGGAGGAAGGATGTTTGGGCTGATGTAGAGTTTTAATTTTTCCCATCACAAAACCCTTGTTTAATCTGGACTTCATCCTCCACATATTTGCTGTGTCCTTGAGACAAACATTAAATGGGAACTTATTTAGACTTTTTTCAGTAATGGCTTTCCATACAACAGTGATTTATATATGATTTATATAAGATATAGCGCGGGACACTCTTTTATAACTCAACTCTGCTTTTAAACTTCTCCCCAACTTTTTTCTTGACCTGTCTGTTGCGCTACATGGACTTTGTGAAACTTTTTAGGTTATCTTTGACGGCAATTGCTTGCAATTTTATGTTGAGATATCAGAGCAAAGCGAGTTGTCCCTTTACTTTTGGCTCATAGATGAATCACGTCACATGTTTAATTCATTCCTTTTGTATTTTACAGTGCAGAGGTGGCAGGTGTAGACACTTAAACACTGCATTATCTTGAATGGGTTGAAAAAGGCCGACAACAGCCCGCGTTTGGAACGATCAGCTCTAACGCTCAGACGACGTTCTATTCACTCATTTGTGTCAGAGCTGCTTTATGTCGTAAAGCGCAATTACAGAATCAAAGGCACATATATGCTCGCAAGCAAAAAAGAAAAAAAAAATCAGACACCCATCTGTCTCTCAGAACATTTTCTTCTGTCAGTCAAGAGGGGAATTCACAGCGAGCCTCTCAGACTGAACGTGTCGACTTCTGGATGAAATCGAGGGAGATGTGCGAGCTTCTGTGCTCTCGCGCATAACCCCCTCCCTCCACTTCCCGCCCCGCCAGCTCACTGTACCAGCGGCCCCTGTAGCAGAGGAGATAGCAGCCAAAGATTAGGATGTAATTACACGCCACTTTCTGCTCCATCCCTCTGCCCGAGAGAGGAAAGAGGGAAGAGACGACGGCGAGGAGCGGAGGAAGGCGAAGGCGGGGAGCCGAGGAGGAGATAAGGCCGGGCCGGGTTTTATGTGTGTGTGATGAACATCCTAATGGCACACCCATGCTGCAAATGTTTTGACTCGAGATTTACCCCCTCTGCGGCTCGCCTTGGCCGTCTGTCACCATAGTAACGAAATGAACCCCCCCCCACCCCCCGCTTGTCCCACATGCGAAGAATGTGTGTGCCACACATCCTCTAAAGCACGAGACATTAGGATAATCCCCTCTTCTCATTTTAATGTAAAGTCAGCAAAAGAAAGTATCTCTGCCAAAAGTGTTTTGTATGTATGAGGTTCTATGTGAATAAAAGTGAGATAAAAGAAAAATCTAATGCCACCAAATTTAATATTTTCCCTTCGTCTCCCCCTAATATTGAGCCTCTTTTGTTTCCTTCTTGCCACCGCCGACTTTATGCTGCTTCTCCTTTTTCCTCATGGTGACATTTTTAGGTCATCCCTCACTTACTTTCATCATCTCCACCACGGCGCGTAGCACGTGCTCGCATCCGCATCCACGGCGCGGATCTGCGCGAGGTGATGCCGGTGGGATGTATAGGAGGAGGTTGGGGGCGGCAGGCGGGGCGGAGGGGGGATGCAGGATAAATCCCTCAGGGGAACATGAGGGGAACGATCATCTCCCGGCATTCCTGCACACGCTTCCCGCTGGGTGCCTTCTGAAGACGGGGAACGCCGTTGTTAGTGGAGGCTGCTGTCACAAACATGCTCTGGCACCTAATCTACAGATTGTCACATGTATGTGTGTGTATCCTCCATCCCGGCCACACATGTCCACCTAAATCAGGCCCCCAAAAAAGTTTCGCCTTTTCAGCTGTTCTTACAGATAGCCTCTACTTTAAGGAGCCGTGTTGATTTGAATTCGCGAGCAGGAACGTGTGCGTGTCTAACAGACAAAAAGGAGCGGGAACTCGGGGAGTTCCACACTTTCCACAGATCAAAAGCTTCCAGGGGATTTTTTTGGAGCTGGTATTTGTGTGTGTGTGTGTACTGTAAATGTGCGTGTGTGTATATACGTGTGTGTGTGTGTTTAAAGTGGAAGGGGGGCTTGGGGATTTTGACACAAATGTGAATGTGGAAAAACAAAAACAGCACATGGACCAACCGTATCCATGCATATGCAATACTTAATTATGTACAGCTAAAAGCACAAGCATTTCTCACACAGAGCTTTACCGCTCTGTCAGTGCCCCTCTACACTCTTACACACACCTTGTCATTACTTCTAACCATATAAGCAGTATTTATTTTCACTCACTCCTCCATGGTGTTACAATTAGATATTGGTTACCATTTAAAACTCGCCAGAAAATAAGAGTAATAATCACAAAAAGCACTTGAGATTTTTGCTGTATTTATTTTTCCTCCAATAGAAACTATAAAATAAAAAACTGGAGTTCTTTACTATTAGTTAGTTTGTTGCTCTCTCTGAAAAGTTTCTTTTTTTAATGAACAAGTTATTTGCTTTTGCTTATTTTATGAAAAAAAAAGTATTCAGTACACTTCACACTATGCTTTATTGGGCTTGATCCTCAAGATTTTTGGGAAGATTTTCCTAGTTGAGCAGTTTGGAAGGTGTTTATGCTGTTATATCTGGGATTAATGGAAAGCTGCGGGTTAGTAGTGCGGTAGTGATCAGACAATCCTGATGGATTCTGGTTCAGCCATGAGTTTGGGTCCTAAAACTCAAGCACACTCGGGTTATTCAGTAAGCCAATGATCTGTAGAAGAAAAGGTGTAAAGACGACTTTGAAGCAACCAAGTTCATGCTCAAACAAATGTTCAATTTATAAACAAAATTGTCATTTATTACCCGATTTTACACTACATTTGCACTGAATCTTAAGATTGATTTGAAATGGTTATATTTACCCCTTTTTGGCTGTTTTGAAACAAGATGATTCCCTTTCTGATGTTGATTCAGACTATAAAGGCTTTGGCCAGCAGTCTGTACACCCTAAAGAGGCCTAGCTTATAACTATTCCTGTAAAACAGCGATTTTGATCACACGTGTTCAGACATCAGCCACTTAGTCATTCCATAGCCTGTACTATGTTGACAGCATATTAAAATCATGAGTGGATTACCAAACAGTTTCTAAATCATACCGAAATCATGGCCGGATTATTTCCATGTGACATCAGCTCGTCTGCGGCCACTAAGCCATATTTAGTTGACGATCAAAAGGCTTAACCTGGCCAGTAAATCTCATCCTAATATTCCCACTAATCTGTCCCCAATCCAAACTATAACCGAATCAGCATTGGTTGGCCGTTTGTTGTTTGTCCAGGACTTAATTTTTCCGTTCCCTTGCTATTTCCCCCCCCCATCCCCTCCCTCACTCAGATTTTGCAAGCAAAGGAAGCTGTTGAGCGTAAAACTTGTTTGCGATTCTGCTTCTGACTCTTCATGTTTTCCTGTAAATATTCACCATGTTCAGGCAACATGACTCATTTTTCTGGCAGAGGCAGCGCTACAAAACAGACACAAGCACACGCACTCACACAACCTCTCATACCACAGCGACCTGATTGAAGCCACATACCTAAAACAAAGGATTAGAGACTTATCATCAAGTCCCCGAATTTAGATGCTAGAGAGGTTATGTTTCCTGGTAAGGTTCTTATCCTTTACAATAAGCAGGCAGCATCCGAATGTTATTCATTCTGCTTGTGAATAGCACTTTGCTTGATGAGAAAAGTGTGTACAGCCTTGCTGCCGCACTTGTTTGTTTGGGACAGATCAAACGCCGTAATCAGATCAACATTTTTCAATAAAGATAGAAACGGGAAAGAGGTCGGCGGGGCGGGACGAAGGGGCGTGGCTCAGCAGACAGCGGTGGCGATGAGGTTTGAAGTTTTGTATTGAGGGGAGCCTGGAGGAGAGTGGGATGCTGTGGTGGGTGGTGCTGGTGGAAGGGGGCAGCAGAGCTTTAAAATTGGTTGGGAATGGATGGTGCGAGGGTGGGGAAAGTTGTGAGATGAATTTATCAGGCTGCTCGTGTCGATCTGTCACCTCACATTATTGATTCCGCTTCTCTGATAGCTTGATCTTGAAAAGCCCTTAATAGATAAAAATGTTGGGAGGAAACAGAGTTATTGGCTTAATGAATGTTTGTTTCACAAATGTATAAGATGTCATTATTTTCGTCTCCACATTGTAAGATGAATTACTATCAATAGAAAGATCAACAACAGGAGAAATGGAGAGCTGAGTAACAGCAAGTGTGGTTCCTAAAATGTTACTTTTTATACAAACATGTAAAGAAACTTTAATAAACCACAAACATTTCTCAAATTTTCAATACAGGAAATGGGAGAAACAGGGTGGAGACAGTGTGATGTGTGGCAATAAACTATAATGACACAATAAACAGAAATCCTTGTTTTGAAGAGTTTATTTTTAGATTCATTATTGAACTGCATCTGTGGCAAACTGCCTTACTTTGCTGGTATCATACTATTCCACATAGCAAGTGTTTTTTTATTTAGAAAACAAGTAAGTATTAGTTGGATGAATCACAATCTTTGTGTATAATACTACTACTACTTTATTTATTGACCAAGAGAAACACTTTTTATTGGGTTAGTTTGGATATTTTTTGGTGATTTTACTTTGTATACAATTTTGGTTATTTTTATTATGGATCAGTTTGCTCTTTATTTTCTAAATGTATTGGTGGTCTTGTCTATTTTAGTTCATACTTGCGGTAAAAAGCAGCATCACCAAAGTGAATTTCCTCCCGCAGGTTCTTATGTCAAGCAATTAGTTGACCGTTTTCGAATGTGTTTTGACTACTCAAGCAGGTTATCGGTTTCATGCTTATATAACCTGTGTTATAGCTACAGAATTCAAGCTGCACCTGTGTTGCTGGTAAAAACAGACCCCAGAACATTAGCAAGCCTGCTTCTATGCAGTGTTGGCATTTTCGCTGCAGTTGGTACACTGATTTTGTTGTTGGAAAAGAACCGAATGCACCTGTGTTTATACACCAGCATGGTGTTAGTAAGTCACCCAGAGATGTGGAAACTCCCAAAAGTGTTCTTTATGAAACTAAACCAGCTTTGACAGTAATAGGTTCTTCACTGATGGTTTTACTTTAAGCTTTCATACTATTTATATTAATCAAATTAGCCCTTATTTAACATTGTGAAAGTTAAAATTTGGTTCTTATGATGCTAATTTACAACAGATTTAAGAACCGTGTTGAATTCAGCCATAAACCTATTCTATATGCTATCTTATTCTATAAGTCCCACTCTACATTAAAACAGATGCTAAGCATAGCGGATATTTTCTGCTGCGTTGATTGACTCCAAAATCTAATTTGCATTTAGTTTTTTCGTTCACTCAAAATTTGATTGACAATTGGATGGAAACGTAACTAATGACGGCGAAACCCGCATTAAGAATGGTTTATTTTTATTTCTTTTGTCACTTTCTGTTCTAAAAATCAAATTTTTTTGTCTTTTACTTTGTTCAATCCCACTATAGGGGAGGAAAAAATATTGATAAGAAGTTTTCCAGCACAAACCTCTGGAGTGGACGCTAACATTAGTCATTAGCAACTAATGGATGAACAGTTGCTGTACTCTCATAGTGCTTGTCCTCATTTTCCTTTTATTACTGAAAGTCCTTGAAGCTTTATTACTTTTATTTTTGAGTAATGTTGATCCCTTTGTCAGAACTTACTTCTTACTTCAAAGTAAGAGTCTTAAACATTGATACAAAGGGTGAATTGGCCCATTCTGATTTGGATAACACTTTGTGAGCCACACTTGTACATAGTGCTGTTTTTAACCAAGATCTCACATTTTTACACATGGAAAAGTTTCTGGGTAAGCCTGAAAGAATAGTTGATGGACTGCTGAAAGATAAAAAAGAGGCAATGAACTCCTGAGAAACCAGCTCTGCAAATCTGCCAATAGGAACAGATGCGGTCTACAGAATGATGAACAGCCAAGTTCATTCGCATGGAAAGAGCTTCTAGAAGTTGTTATATCCACATTGTGTTGCCAACCCATTTAGATTTGTGACTGCCTTCAAATCAAACATGACTGCAGGGGAGTGAACAGCATGATTTTCAAGCATCCGTGCGATGATTTATTGAACCTGGAAAAATATATCCCCAAACGTGCAAAAAGTGTTCTGTTTTTAATCACGGCAATAAGAGTTTTAGCTGTCAAGTAATGAATATTTGCTGCCTCCAGGCTCCTGGCTGTAATTAAAAAATTTGAAACTGCCTGTCAAGGGAAAATAAAACTTGTCATTTGGTATCAAAGTTTACAGTTTTGTATATAAATCCTTGAAAATGATGCAATGTTTGAAGAAGAAGGCGTTGATTTATTTTTGTAGCTCTGTGGGCTGAGATGTTGAGATTTGCTATGATTAGAAAACAAAATTAAGTTGGATTATATATATGCACTGGTGCAAACAAGAAAAGGAATGTTCTCGTTTTCATTTTAATGCTTAAATAATATTCTGTTGATAGTAGTTTTAGGTTGCTTTTCTATTTTCTGTGTAATGAAATCGCTTTTGGTATTCCAAGAAAGCCTTATATTTTTTTCCCGTGTGATACCAATATCAAGGGTTCAGAGTTGCATCAAAAAAGATCCCATTGTCTGTGTAGACTACAGGGTATATAGTGCCTCATCTGCACCATATGGGACAGATCCCATGACCCCCTTTCAGAGTCTACCTCTGAAGCTTCTGATGTGGAATCAGTGGACCGTGTTGAACTTTGTGACATGTCAAAATGATAATCAACCAGGATATGATGGCTTGCTTATTTCAGGGTATAATGACTTTAATGAGTCTTCTAGAAGTGAAGCATCACAAACAAAATATTTGAAATGAACTTCGCTAAGAAACCTTTAAATTGATAGTTAAAGCGGCTCTTATTAACAGTAGGAAGAAGGAAGGTAACGATATGTGAAATGGCCGTCTGTGTTCCTTTTGGCCTTAGACTTCTCATGTCAATGGCAATTTGATCCCTTTTCTTTCTCATTACTGAATCATTAATACTGAGCTTAACTGAGGCACATGAGGCCTGCTAAGCTTTGAATGCTATTCTCGGTTCCTTTATGACTTCCTGAATAAAGCCTTCTTAGAAATTTCTTTACATTGGGGAACAATATGTTGCTTTGTGAGGTCTTTCATCTTTCTGTTTAAGTAATTTCTTGAATCTACACGTCAATTTTCAGTCCTGTGCGGTGCTAGTGAAATTGAATTAAACATAAAAAAAAAAAAGAGGTCAGTTAACCGCCACAATCAACTGATGATCACCCTCAGTTATTATAAAAATGCTATACGTATAAAATATGACAAGAAATTTTACTTCCTGCTTGTACACCTTGAAATTGGGCCTCTGTCTCTTTAAAAAAATCCTGCTCCTTCAGAAACGCTGCCTTCAGGAAGTCATCACTTTAACAACGTTTTTGCCAGTGCTTCATACCATACCATACCAACTTTATTTATAAAGCACTTTAAAACAACCACAGCTGATACAAAGTACATAAAATGTACATAAAATAAATAAAAACAAATAAAAACTCTTACAGTTTAAAACAAACAAACATACAATGTAAAACTAGATGTCGCTGGAGTTGAAAGCCAAGTAAAATAGATGGGTTTTAAGACGAGCTTGAAGCTACTTATTCACTACCAGCAAATGGAGACGAGCATATAAGCTACTTCACTGAGAAGCTACTTCACTGAGAAGTAGCTTATATGATGAGCTCGGCTAATGCGCAGTTCTACCAGGTGTTTGCTAATTGGTGCTGGTTAATCTGAAGGAGCTTCAGGGGGAGCGGTGGGGATGTAGGGTGGTGCTCTGTGAGGCGGAAGCTTGGAAACTGCTCCTCTGAGGAGGGTGGAGCTCGGCCCAACCAGACGTTGGGCCGAGCTCAACATCTGGTGAATGGTTGCCAAGGATCTCTCAGAAATGAATATAAGAATTGAGGCAACACTCAAGGTGTGTTTTTGATGAGGGAATAATATTGTAACATGATGTATAGCTCAACAAAGTCAATTTTACATAAGGGGGAGCTCATAATTTATGAACTTATAAATTGAGGTAATTATTTCACATAGAGCCACGTTTCTATAGCTTTTTTCTCTGAATAATATCAGGATTTTATTAGTTCATTTCTTAATGCGACGTTATTGTAACATAGGATTATACTGTAATTGGGAAAAGCAACAATTCAACAGCTAGCTTAACCTCTAATAATGTCACGGATGAATCAGGCTTAGAATAGATTTAACTTAATTGTGCTAGACTAAAACAATCGCTAAGCTGTTTTAGATCTATTGTCTATAGTGTGAATGAAAACAAATACTTATGTGATCTACAACTTGTTCATATTTTGCGTAATGGCGCTATCAATCTTTGTCTGAGCGTTGCTCAGTCTGTGTGACTCAGGGAAACTGTGTGGGAATGATTTATACAGGCCTAACAGATGTGTGTCTGCAGCATAAAAATCTGTGTGGTGTGATAAGATCAGTCAAACCTGTCACCTGTGTGTGTGGTGAGATAAAGAGGTGTGTTCTCGTGTGTTTGTGGACAGCTAGATAATCCTGGAGAGCAGCTGTGTTTTAGCCTGCAGAGCTGCTCTGAGCTTACAGAAGTCGTATGGTTTTCTGACCTCCATTTGCTGGTAGTGAATAAATGGTGATTAGGGCTGAAGTTACAATAATTATTATTATGGATAAAGTGCTTAATGACTTATTGGGGATGCCCGAAATATTAGATTGTGTTTCCCAGAGTTTTGAGCCAGGCTGCATTGTTGTTTCGCTGACCTCATTAGAAGAATGCATGAACCCTTACAGCTAAAACATCACTGCGCATACAAATATCGGTTTCTGTGGTTTCTCTACCAACTATCTTAATTTCATTTAAAAAATGTAATAAGGATGAAAGGAGGAAATTCAAGTATTGTTTACAATTAAACAGATTTTCTAGGAAAAGTAGAAAATGACATTCTGCATACAGCTTAAATTATTTGACTTTATATCATGTTTTACTTACTCAACCAGAAATTTCTGATGCGCAAAAATGCCTTTTTACAGAATTACCTTGCATAACCCTGCAAACATCAAACAGAATCATTACAGATGGATTTAATAAAAAAACAATCAACATACCCATTTGACATTCTGTGCTAAATCTAATCTTGTGGTGGATGAAATTATTCATGCAAATGTCATATTTAGATTTTTTTTAACATCTCTCAAAATGTAAAAGGTGTATCAAATTTAAAAAAAAAAAAATTTTTCAATTTATATTTTTAATAAATACATTGTGTTGAACTTTATTTGTACCTTTTTCTGTAAGCAGAGCAGAGTGAGTTTTACTGTGTATGCCCAGAAAGTATAATGTAGTGACGCCTCGTCATTGATATGAGGGGATATTATGAAAATCTGCCTTATGTCATGATGTTTAACAACTTTTAGAAATGTACATTTAAGCATAACAAAGTCTGCTTCAAGACAGTTGAGCTGTTTTACTCGGCTTATGTTCAAAGGCCAGCAACTGTGGCCATTTATGTGGCCTTAACAAAATCGTATCCTATAAAATGCAACTAAGTACATTTTGGCAAATTAAGATTTTGCCTTAAACTTTGTCACTTCATTCATGCTAGTTTCTCATGTTCTTGTTCATTAGATGAGGAACTCGGTCATTCACCTGCAGCTCTAAGGTCTACATAATTCTGTCATTTTGTCACTTTGACACTCACAACTAATAAGACATTTTAATTTCTTTAAGAAAAAACAAAGATAAAGAACAGCAGAACAGAAAAGCAGATTGTTTCATAACAAATTTTTTCAAAACATGTCCATGAAATTTTGAGTTATTTAAATTGGTGTTCATAACTAGTAATCTAATAGTTTCTTTGTGAGTGTAAAGTTTTCACAAAGATTTTTATAGCGGGTATTGCCCCCTTCGGATAGATTAGATCCCCCCTTGAAAAGCTGCTTAATTTCTCGTTTGAAGCCATCCAGAGCAATCTTGGATCACAGATTAAATTTTTTATGTTTGCATGTGTCTCTGAGCACGGATAACACATTGCATTTAAAACATCAGCTCCTACTTGGAACAAGTGTCTTTGAAGTGTGTGTGTGTGTGGGTGTGGGTGTGTGTGTGCGCGTGTGCGTGTGCGTGTGTGTGAGTGTGCGCGTGTGTGTGCGTGTGTGTGTGTTCACAAACATCTGTGCAGGAAATACCCTAAAGTAGTATATCTTCTCTACTGGGTAATTAGACTACTGAATTCCTAAAACACACAGACTCAAACCCTTGAGTAATATTTTATGCTTTCTCAGCAAATCCAGCGCTTGTTCCCTGGCTTTTATTACTACTTCCCTCAAACATTAACAATAGAGGCCCTTTTGATTTGCAGGAAACACAAGTTCTTCTTCCAGTCTGTCTGTAGGAGTCTAATTCGAGCTCTGACCCATTTCCAAAAGCAAAACAAAAGGAAGCGAAAAGATTTCTGCTTTCGACTTTTCATCATCCTGAGCTGACCTGCTGTACGCAGAGATTTTATTTATTGAATAGGTTTAAAATTAGGCAATTTTAGCTGTTTAATGCATTATGATTAGGGATGAACCCACCCAATTGTTCTTCTTTTTTTTTTTTTTTTACTTCCGATATCGATATTGAAGGATTAATATTGGCAGATACCAATCTGATACAGAGAAACAGCTGAATTGACTTCAAATGCCCAGGCTACCTCTGCTGTATGTCAACACAGACATAAATATACTGAACTACAAATGTATTAGATGACCAACACAGCTCACTTAAATACACCAATAGCTTCATAAGCTCGGTGAAACATGCAAAAACAACACAACTTAATTCGTTCAGTATAACAACCAATGTCAAATAAATGATAAACTGAAGCCGACAAAAACAATAAACTGCAACCTTACTTCAAATGGTTCAGAAAGTGAAATTAGTCATTATAAATACAATTTAAAACAAATAATAAAGCATGACATTACTTAGAGCACAAATCATAGAATTAGACAGAGTAGATATGTCTTTTTACCCCCGTTGACGGATCTAAAATCTCTTTCAGCATCTGGACCGATGCTGATACTAACATCTGATTGGCGCATCTCTAACCAATAAATTGCCCACTAAGACTGTCTGAAAATGCTAACTTATATCTAGTTAGCGATACTGTATTGATTATGTATTCTAGATTGTTTGTTTTAACCCCTACCTGCACCAGCAACGCTTTTATGAATACGTTTTCATAACAACACTTGTAGTTTTCAGTATTTTCTCCGTGTAGCCCGGTAGCCAAGCGGTGACATTTCATTGCCAAATGTACCGCAGTGTCTTTAACAATTAAGTAACATCAAACTATTGGGAATCAAAGTGGGAAAGAAAAATACTTTGAATCAAGATTTGTATGTGATTGATTTCAAATACAAAACTCAAAATGGAGACGAGCTAATACCTGCGGATAAATCCATCTGAAAAAGAGAGGGGAGTGATTTAATGAGGAGAGTGTGATAGATGGAGGGAGAGAAGGATGGATGGGGTGGATGAATGTTTTGATCAGAGCAATAAAGAGAAGTCGACCCCCAACCCTCCATCCCTGCCCCCTTTTTCGTTGCCCTGGGCTGTAAGTGTGTGCCTGGTGCTGGAGTGTGAGTTGCCCAGGCTACCTCTGCTGTAGCAACACACTGGGATGGGAATGAGGGAAGACAGCCAGGGGAATAGAGGAGAAAACGGAGAGGCGGCGTCAGTGGACTCCATTCAATCAGCGCAGCTCTGCAGCCGGCTCATCTGCTCCCCGACAATGGAAAGGTCACTACGAATTAGAAGCACACAGAGATTGGCGAGATGGAAGCAGGCAGCGCACACTCGGGCACAATCAGACAACTCAGACATGCACACAGTGACTGACTGATTTATCTTCCTGGTCACTCCATCAAGATGCTTCATTTAATTTTTTCTCTCTTTTTTTTTTTGGGGACTTACACAAGTCACTCGAGGCTACATTTTTTATTTTCATTTCATTTTTTGTTTAATTCATTCAATAATAAATAGAAGTTGTTCATGTTACAACTAAAAGAAATCATGAATGAAAAGGAGCAGGAAGAAGTCTAAACGCATATCTCGCCTTATTCACACAACAAAAATGAGCTGTTTAGCAGAAATATTTCAAATATATGTAAAAAAAAAAAAAAAAAAGCAACGAGACGTCAGCCATGTCGTTTGTGATAACGTATTTTAATTGCTTTTAAATGCAGAATGACATTTAGAGTGTTTAATCTCGCCGTCAAGATTGTTCCATAAACGGCGACTTGCCATCGTTGCTGTTCTGAATCGAAACTTTTTGAAACTAGTTTTCTATCCCAAAAGCCTTAACCACAACTTGGTTCCCTTCCTATTGTCATCACACTCCTGCAAAAACTCAACAATTTTTCATTAAAAAAAAATCTATGCATGCGCATTCAGCCTCCTTTCTTCCAAAACCAGTAAATAAAATCATATATCATCACTCTACTTTTATAGAATTTAATCACAATATGAATTGGAAGTACTCTTCAGCGAAGGCCTCTGTTGCTTATTGAAGAGCAAAGAACACAGATAGTGAAGGAATACATTTGTGGGGAGGCTTTAAAACAGTTTTTGTCCAAAGCTTGGAACTTTTCTCAGTCATTTTTCAATCAGCCATCCAAAAATTATGAGCTTGGCAAAACTGCAAAAGAAATAGCTATCCTCCCACTGACGACAAGAACATTAGTCGGAGAAGCAGCCGAAAGCTCTACAGCTTAGTTGAGTAAATCTCTTGACAAGACAACTGTTAATTATTTACTCCACACATCTGGCCTTTATGGAAGCATGGTAAGAAGAAAGCCATAAGAACATGCAGTTTGCCTCGAGACATTTTGGAGGCTTGGCAAACAAGTGGAATAAGGTGTTCCAGCAGATGAGCTCAAAGCAGCCCTGTTTACCTCCCACCAGGACACTGACCTTATCCATACAGCCAGAACTGCTACGCATGTTTATTATTGAAGAAGATCTTACAGATGCTGCATAAAAGATATCCAAAACTGAGCTGAAGGGTTCAAGGTAACATAGTTTAGGCCAAAGCACTTAGATTTGTTAAATCCCAGAACTAATTACATTTTCTGAATCTCTCGTATTGAAGATTACAGTTATAGATTTTAGGTGTGTTGTAGAGACACACAACAGAAAGGACTGTAGCGAAAGTTGGTTTTACAATCACTGAATACTATCGGATGATAACTTTGTAAAAGTTAGTAAAAATAATTTGGGATATTTAGCCTTTAATAAGAGAAACAAATGGGGGCTCATTTTCAAAGTCATATTTCCACCTAAATAGTTAGTTAGCAAGCTAAATATTGCTATTTAGTTACAAAACTAAATATTATGATAATAGAAAAAATTTCTTGGACTCCCAAAATAAAAGCATTGTCTGCTGGACCTGTTTTCATGTTCTGAGCTAGCTAAATATTGACTTTGTAAGCTAACTATTTAGCTAGAATAGATCAATGCTAAATATTAAGGTTGGAGGTAAATATTTTGCTTGCTAACTCAGTAGTTAGCTTCAAATTACATACTGAGTTAGTTTGTACTGAGTTAAATTTCTAACTAGATATTTGATATTTTGTTGACAAACTAAATATTTAACTTACTAATTAAACATTTGGCTGAAAATTTAAAGACTCCTCAAAGTTTCACCATATTATTCTTTCAGTAAAATATATCTTTCAAAACTAAATCTATGACAGACTGACATTAATCATATTAAATTTTGACTGTAACTTTACAAACGACCGCCAATAGAATACATCTGGAGTGAATGAATGTATGTGGTGCAACGAAAGCATCCATTATCAAAGCCACTAGTTTGTAACAATCCATCTATTTATTGACCACACCTGCCTGGTACAGACATTGAGCTGGTGCTCATCTCCGGCGGTCATTGGGTCAGAGGACGAGTACACCCTGTACATGTCACCAATCAGTTTGTAGCGAGACGTAATCTTTTATAATTCCAAGAAAAAAGATGAAAAGCATAGAAAAATATTTTATTTGGATTGGTAGTTCAGTAAATCTGTTTAATTTTGACCAGAATCTAAATCAGGTCAATACATTCCTATGAATTTAGCTAAACTGCTAAGGAAATTAGCATAATTTCTTCTCTGGCCAGTGGCCAGTAGCTAACAGGCAGATCTACTTGACATTACATCAATGATAGGTTTCTGCTCTACATGCAAGGAAATTCTTTTCCTGTACACCTCTCTGAATTTAGTTTGAACTTTTTGAGGCTAGCATATTTTGCTAGCCTTAATAAGCTTCGCAGTAAACGCGTACACAGGCAACCTTTGTTTTGCACTTGTAGAGAAGAGTGTCTGCTCATTGTTCTCTGTGTTACTTTGGTCTGAATTATTGCTGATCACATTCGAGGTCATGTTTTCCTACATTGTTTAATCTGTACTTCTGTCTCCCACACAGTTGCAGCCCCTTTTGACGCGTGGGTCATTGTGAAAACGTCGAGCGAATCTGGCACCATAGCAAAGCCGAGCGATAAAACCCGCTTGTTACTGAAATTGTAGAGTCAGACTAGTTTTCTTTGGCTTTAAATCGTTTCATTAAGCTGTTCACTGACAAATTATGGGCTTGACCGTAGAAACATTGTTGAACAAGGAAAGATTTATGTTTTATTCAACATTAATATCTCCTGCTTTGGTATGGGATATTTCTAGTTAGTAGACTTGTTTTCTGCAGCAGATTTTCAAGACTGGCACAGGGAGATCTTAACATTTATGAAAGGTCTTCTAGCTAGGGGTTTCACTCTTTTCCTTGGCACAAATACACAGTTGATGGAAAACAGGCAAAAGCTCTCCAATTGCACACTATTAATTCTCTTCTGCTCATATTTGTTTCTTCCAAATTTGCATATTCCACTGTAGAAAACACAGAGCAAATCTAGCCCTGGTATTGAACGTGCAGAATAAGAAGCGTTTAAAAGTAACCGCGTTTTCACCCGATCGGTGTCTTATTGCATTCATTAGGCGGTGGGAGGCCAGAGCAGTCAACGAATCCGCACGAATAGAGGTCATCTTGTTTTTTTTGCCTTGTTTACCGTCTCCTGCTGTCTCCAGTCAGCGCTGCTGAATGTACACACAGACAGCTCCGAGTGGGCTGTTTGTCTATGCATAATTTCATGCACGCGCGGCAGCCCTGTTAAGCTGCTAAACACATTGTATATATTTATCTTAGCGGATGAAGCCGTAGCATCCAGCTGATGAGTCTTTGCTTTAGACGGATCAGTCTGGTAAACGGGTTGGGAGGCAGGGAATAATAAATTATGGTGGATGGATATATGTGTTTATAAAAAAATGGGACCTGACCCTATTGACATGATGTGTATTTAATCTGTACAGACGAACTGCCATATGAATGAGAATGGAAGATAGAATATTTAGTTGAAAAGTTGCAATGGTATTATTTATGTATGAGAAAAAAAGCAGGGTCTCCTGGTTGGTTCGGTTCTCTTTAAGTTTTCAGATAAAATGTTCTTTTCCGACTCCCAGCTCTTCTCATGCCTCTTGTGTGTCTTCATTTGTGGCGCAACCATTTAAAATCATTCAACCTGCGAGAACCTTTATAATATACTATTTTTATTTTTATCAGCTAATTTGGAGTGTTTTCACACCTGATAGTTTGGTAGGTAGACTGATTGGGGACGAAACTTGCAATATTTGTCACATTTTCACACTGCAGTGCATCGCACAGACCAAACACTTTGAAGAACCTGTTCCCCCTCGTTGCCTTTTGTGGCGCTGCACCAAAATTACTGAAGGAAATGACACAATGACAAAAAAAAAAGACACTCAGCACAACTTATTTCTTCACAAAATGTAAACAAAAGTGGAGCGGTGTCATACAGTATTTTAGCAGTTGAATCTTTTCTCTTCCACAAGCCATTTCTCCTGACCAGACTCTCATGAATTCACCCTTAATGTACCTTTGCACTGGATTGAAACTCTCTGGGACAAGCAGTGCTTATAAAAAAAAAGTATTTGCCTCTTTGGATGTCTTATCCTTTTTCGTACTTTCACAAATTAGTTATTTTTAACAGTTTTTTTTTTTTGACAAACTGAAAAAATAAATTAGTGAATACAAATATGTAACATTAAATTAGTGACTATAACTATTCACCCCCTTTAAGCCAGTAATTGTCAGATGCACTTTTGGCCCAGCCGGGAGTCTGTGTGGTTAAGTCTGAGTCAGGTTTGCACATCTGGACGCTGCAATTTTACTTAATTCTTCTTTGCAGAACTGTGCCAGCTCTGGCAGGTTGTAGGGGGGGAATTGGTTGTGAACTGCCTTTTTCTACCACGGTTCTCTATGGGATTGAGGTCTGGCCTTTGACTGGGCCACTTCAGAACGTTCACCTTGTTATCTTAATCCATTTCTGTACAGCTTTAGACGGATTCTTTTTTCTGGAAAAAAAAAAATCCGACTCCTTAAAACTGAATTAGTCCAGAATGACAACTTGCTTTCAGCCTCACTTTGCCCAACAGGAATTGTTAACAAAGTGAATTAGGAATGCAAAATTACATGCCGCTTTATCAAATGTTGCATTTTCTGACTTTATGATAAGTTCTTTTATCAAGTAATGCTGAACATAATTAGCTTTGGCCTTTAGTAACTACAGTCATTCAATGATTTAAAATATACTCCCATGTGAGTCAGATAAAAAGTACCTTTTGAAAATAACTTTGAAGCAAGCGTTAATCATACTTTTCAAAACTAAACATTTCTGTAATTGGTCTGATGTAATATTGTGCTACGGCATATTAGGGCCACACTAATAAAAAGTCAAATTACGAGAAAGTCTTAAAAGTATGAGAATGTTATGAGAATATAGTCGTATGAGAATAAAGCCCAAATAATGAGTATAAACTCTCAGTAAGAATACGAGAATAAAAGTCATATTTTGAGAATAAAAGTCATAGTGCTGTGACTTTATTCTTGTAATTTGATTTTTTTTGTGTGTGTTAATTTTCTTAGAGTGGCCCCAATACGCCATCAAAAATATTGAAGTTTAAAATGTGACGTTTTCATTAACTGTAAGTGGAAAATTATAACAGTTGACATAAACAAAGGCTTTATTTTATGAATAAATAGATGTTTGAACTGATATAATGTGTTTCACTTGAGGTTTTAAGTTCCTCAATATATAGACTTTTAAATAATTATCTAATTTATTGACCAGATCTGTACTACTTAGCTAAAAGGCTAATGGTGTGTTCATTTTGTACCAAATCCAATTTCTTTGCTTGGAAGATGGAGTTCTGTCTGAAAGTTGGAGCTTACCACTGTGGCTGCACGTATTTTGCATGGATTCTCTGTTTTTTCTCCCTCTTTCTTTCTTGTTTTCCCACATTGAATCACACGCTGGCTCCCCACCTCACCTCGTCCCGCTCCCATGTTACAACTTCCCCTCACCTCCGCCCCCAGAGCTGTCTGACCATGTTTGTTTGTGTTTGCATCTCCAGGAAGTTTGGACAGAATTCTGCCCCTCTTGTCCTCCCTCGTTCCCTCCCTCCATCCCCAACACTCCCCCCTGTGCCTGTCCCAGCTGTTTCCTCCGTCCTCCCTCTCTCTGCCTCAGCAGGGCTCCTCCACCCCGCCTCCATCGCCATCCATCAGGCCTAATCCATAACCCGCGTTTCTCAGCGGGATACAAGGTCGGTGCGGAGCGCCAACAACCCCTCCGCCCTGCTGGAACATCCATCCCACAATGCCCCTCATTTCCCTCCCAGCATGCTTTGCCTCTCGCCGACCCCTGGCACCCTGGCGCTGGTGTTTGCTGCCGCGCTCTGATTGGCTGGCTGCTGAAGCAGCAGAACGGGTTGAAAAAAAACAGCCGTTTCCCTTTCAGAAATGGCCCGGAGTTTAACTACCATCCCACGGCTGGCTGTTGAGTCATGCGTACAGCGATCCGGCTCGCACTTTAAAAGTCTTTAAACCTGCAAAGTTACTTTGTGGGGGGCTGTGTGACCAGCTGGTGAACACATGAAAGGCTGTTTACATGTGAGTGATACAGGAGGTTAGATGTGACAGGAAACTTAAATCCTTCCCGCTTTTTCTTTGTCACAGCAGAAGAGCAGTCTGTGACTCCCTGTTTGGGTCAGGATGAAGTAATTAAGTCTGTTTGTGCAGCTCATTTCAGTAACATGAAACAAGCAATAAACATTATATTTTGTCAAATATCATCAGTATTATCAAGCAAATAATAAATTACATCAAGCAGAGCAGAACCAGAAGACCTGAGGGATCTGGAAGGTTTATACAACAGCAGATCTTTAATGCATTATGATGCTAAACTGTTTAGTGATTTATAAACTAAGCAGTATTTTAAATTATATTCTCTGAGCTACAGGGAGCCAGTGTAGGTGATGTTCTTTATCTTCCTAGTTTTAATGAGAACGCAAGCAGCAGCTATTTTTATTTTTTTGTTAGGCAAACCTATGAAGACGCTGTTGCCATAATCAGTGTGACTGAAGATAAAGGCGTGGAGAAGTTTCCCTAGATCTTGTTGTGACATTAGGCCTCTAATACTGGTAATGTTCTTCAGGTAATAAAAGACTGACTTTATAACTGTCGTTATGTGACTCTGAAGGTTCAGGTTTGAGCCCACACCCATATTTTGTTCCTGATCTCCAGTTTCTAGTTGAGATTACTGAAATTAGTGGAAAATAAGGAAAAAACTTTAATCAAATAAACTTTTTCAGATACATAAAGTCTTAATATAGTCTGTTAATTGCTGATTTGAACACCAGTTAACGCTTGTTTGCATAAAAAAAAGAAAAAGAAAATGGTCTGTCCATTATTAGCCAAGCCTGCAGGCTGTTTGGTTTGAGGTGAGAAGAGTCTGGACGACTGTGCTGAGTGAGAACAAGGAGGACAGCTTTAATGTATTCATGAAAATAATTATGTAAACATTGGCTGGACGAGAGCGGAGCAGATCATGGCAAACTCTCTGGAGGATGATTCATGCTGCGGCCTGATCTGTCCACACCTCAGCTGACCTGGGGTGTGGACATGTCCTCGGGTGCCAGCAGAAACGGACAACAATGTTACAACTGAAAAGCATTGGACGTCGTAAACATCTTCTAAAACATCACACTCTCCCTTACTGTACATTCACGTCACGCAGATACAAGGACAGATGATATTCTCTCCGCCGCCGTGTTGAATGTGAAAGCAGCACACGGCGGGATTACTAAATGGGGGTGGAGGGAATGGCCTGAGGTTCAGGATCACTGTAATCCAGGTAATTTAGTTCCTGCAGCTTTATTGCGTTTTCTTTAAGAATTGTTTTAGATTTTTCAGGCAGAAATCCCTAATTCATGTCAAGGTTTGGACATAAATAAAACACGTGGCTCACATAAATTGGATGACCCGTGCTTGCCCAGTCCTCCAGTACTACCAGCGGACTTTCTCCTTGAAACGGAGGATTGCCAGGTACGATGGTGCAAACTGGGTCTCGAGGGATTGTTTGAATTTAGAACTTCTGACAACTACCAGAGGGCTCCAGTTTGACTTTAACTAAACTTTAGTGTATCCACTCCCCTCTCTTTCCATCCAGCCATCCTTACAGTGCAATACATGTATAGAACCTGCAGGTGTGTCTGTCTGGTGAATTTTTAGTTGAAACAAGCTTGTCCTTCAGCCTGTCAAGAAGTCTGAAATTTTCCCAAAAAGTTACTCCACGAAACATAACGAAGTACATATAACTAGTTATGGCCTAACTCTGAGCTACAGTCTCTTTAGCGACCTCTGGGTCTACCCTGTATCACTTTCTATTGGAATATGCATGGAAAACCTTCAAATTGAGGATGATGGAAGGCATCCTGATCAGCTGTCACATGAAATTTTGGATTATGAAATTTTGGATAACAATGCAAAAAATTTATTCTTTGCATTGTTATCTTAACATTAAAACATCATCGATAGAGTAAATCGTCAGATTATGGGGGAAAATAAAACAGCAAGCTAAGATTTTCTTTGCGTACTATGCATCGGCTTTTTCTGCACCTTTACTTTCTTCCTTGTGCTCATCATGTCATTAAATCACAGTCAATGCAAAGATCGCAGTTTAAATCCCTCGGGGCTTTCTTTATCGCCGTCACTGAAGATGTGCATAAAAGGGGCTCTTGCATCTTTTTTTCCAGCTTGTAATTCTGAACCCACACTTTAGATTTTATAAGTAACTTAAAGCAGTAGACATGAACGCAGATTTTTTTTTTTCTTCTGAATTCAGTTTGACATAGAGATGTATGATTCAGGCTTTCAAGTGGCTGACAAATGAGAGAAATATGTCAGTTTACACAATGATTTGGCAGAGCTATGTCAGGCAAGGAAATGGGACCAATGAAGCGTGTGTTGTGTCTGTAAATTAGCTTAAAAAACTTGATCTCATCCACATGTGCTGGCACGTTTGCTTCTCTAATGCGCCGTTCCCTTTCTCATCCACAGATGGATGATTTTACCATTCCCGTTCCTACAGTCCGGTGTTTGTTCTAACCAGAAAAGAAAGCGCCAGGGACCATTATATTAATGAAAAAATATATGTCTTGTGGGTTAAAATTCATAATTTAAAAGCTTCCTTTTTACTGTGGACTATTTGGACTGCCTCAGATGTACGGTGCCCTGCAAAAGTACAGCTTTCTTTCTATTTTGTCATAGAACAACAACAAACCTCACCGTGTTTCAGAGGGATTTTGTGTGGCAGTCCAACAAAAACCACAAACTGTGACACAAAAACAAAACTAGACATATAGTTTTACAAAATGTCTGAGAAATTAAAATGTGAAAAATGTGGCATGCTGGTTTAAGACCATGTGGCATGGTCCTGAAACAGCTAAAGGTGCTGCTTTATAAAGATATAAAGTCACCTTCAGTGCTTTATATCAGCTCTGCTCATTTAGAAACCGTCTTTTTAAAGCATCCAAATCATTTTGCTGATTCTAAGATATAAACCATTTTCTTCTAGCTGTTTTTTTTAGTAATGTCTTTTCATAAGACATCATGAAAAGTAATGTTGTCTTATGAACACCATTCAATGGTGTTGAAACATTACTCTTGTGAGAGTCTGGATGTCAGCTGGCTAAAAATTTGACTTGGCCCCCGTTGCACTGTGGTGATGCAGCTGACTGGAGTTACAGTCACAGAAAATCTAACCCAACTCATGCACCCAAAGACACCAGCAACCTGTTCCCCAAAGCTATATTTAATCGCTGGTGTTTCAGCACACAGCGCTGTTCTTTCCACGACTTCCACTGTTCTTTCGCATTCTGCCGTTTCTTGGAAAACCCTTTTCTGTTGTCTTTGGATGGATGGGACGGGATACAGACAGATGGGGGTGTGCTTTGGCAGAAGTCGGTGGTCTTGAGTATTTTTTTATTTTTTTTGTTTCTTTCTAAACCGCTCCTTTTTCTTAATTCTGTGCGAATGTGTGTGCTCAGAGCCAGGACCACGTTTTATTTTGTTATTCCTTCATTCCTTGAGGGGGTCTGCAGTTGAAAGAACAACAAAAACAGGATATCCCATCCTGTCATTGTGTTGGGGACCGCGTCATGTGGAACGCCTGTGCTCTTCTGTGTTTATATAGTTTCTTTCTGTCTAATATATCCGCACTCAGCAGCGGCTGTTGTTTGTTTGGCCCACTTTCTCTTTATCTGCTCCCATCATCTGGTTGAGGGGAGGAAAATCCCCGCGTGTGTGTGCATGTCTGACGGCAAGGGAGATGGGGTGTCGCACCTGAGCCTGATGATTAGTTGCCTTAACTCCCTTCGACACATGCTCACATGCGCACACACCCATTCGGTCCCCAGGTTAATGACACGGACATGAAAGATATTTGCTGCCCCCACCCCCCCACCCCTCCATCCGATTCCCTCAGAGATCATTAGGCGGTGTTGTGCGACCTGATTCATCTTCCCTTGCCCGACGCATGTCCGCCGGCCCCGCGGTTCCAGCAGATGTGTGCCCTGCAGCTACCGTTGCGCCACGAGTCTCTCGCTAACGGGTGTGTGTGTGTGTCTGTGTTTTCAGGCACAAGGCCCAACTTTTTTCCTGGCTTGTTTGGCGGATGGGAAAATAGGGTCACTGTAACAGCGGCGCGCCAGGAGGGGATTCCGACCACCACCTTTTGCGACTCTCTCTATCTTTTCCATCCATCTCGTGCAACTCCTCCGCTCTCCTCCCTCATTACCTTCAGGAGTTTGAGGGGAGGAGGAGGATGGTGTCAGGGACGGTCCCCCCCCCCGTCCCCTCAACCCACTCTACCTCCTCTGCTTTTGCCCTCTTGAGGATCCAGGAGGAGACGTGGAGATGGAGTGTGAAACAGAAAGGGGGGATGATGGGGCTTGGCGGGGTGTAAATGGGGTGAGATGACAGACGATGTGGAATGAGGAAATGGAGGTGGGGGCTTCGCATGGATGGGGTGCATCATTGAGGCAGAAGGCTTAATAGAAGAAATGGGGATGAGGATGGGGTGGTTGTCGTCATGGAAACAAGTCGCCGTGGAAACAGACCTTTTTTTTCCCCCCTTCCAGACAGACAGACAGAGATGTGGGGAGGGACGACTGCTGAGTGTGTGAAAATGAAAAGATGTGTGTGAGTATGAGACAGCAGCAACCACGCCCACACACACACACACGCACACACACACACACACACACACACGCATGCAATCAAGCTGTACACTTATGTACTGTCTTGGATTTAAACAGGTGACACAAAGTGGTTGGATGTGTTGAATTTACTGTTTTTTTGAATAATAAGAAGAAATAGCGGTCAGATTTAGCTCTGAACATAAACCGACAAATTGAGGCTGAACGTTTGGCTGCTGTTTGCCTTCAAACACCGGAGGAGGGCTGTGATTCTGCACTTAAGCAAAGAATTGGCATCAGCATGCCAGAAACACTCCCCGTGTTGTGCAGTCATGCTAATTGTTTTTGCAAAGAGCAACATTTACTAGGCCCATTTTTTCAACCAATAGTTGAAGATTTATGGTTCCTTCCAAAAAATCCGATGATACACCCTTGAGCCTTTTCTACATTTCGCCACAATTTAAAGGAGGACAGTATATCACAGCTCAACACAACGTAGCACTTTGTTGTAAAGTGAAAGGAACAATAATTATTTATACAAAACAAAACCAAAAAAGGATGTCACACATTCAGTTACTACAGTTCCCACTTCATGCTTTCTTTCATCTTGGCTAAATAGTCAGTGGTTTCACTCAGATTTGATGAACAGTCTTCGCAACTCTGACCAGTTTCTCTCTTCCTGCTGTTGAAAATCTTTATGGTCTGATGATGTGTTTAGGCTGATGCTCAGTGTTGCAATACTTGTACCATAACACGTCCAAAAAAGTCTGAATTACACCAAATGCAAACTAATCAATAATTATCAATCTTGACAGGAGTGGCTTGCTTTTTTCAGCCAAATCCCAGCTCTAGGAAGTACGGACAAACCAAACTATCCCAAATTGCTGCATTCCTTTTATACCATACTCAACAATCTGAGGCATCAATTTCCCAGTTTCTTGGATATTTCAGGCTTAACTGAAGATCCTACACACAGTCAGACTTTGCCATTGACTTCGCTTCTTTCTATTGCCGAAAGGAAGGAAATTCATCTGAACACTTCTGAACGCTAAATGTATGTTATGTTTACTTGCATCTCGTGTTTCTGCCCGACAGAGACAGTGCAGTCAGCTGCGATGCAAACTTACTTGGCGATGACCAGCTTCCATTCTTTCTGCACTTTGTTCTGAATCGGCTTTCACATTTCTGATATATCTGCAGATTGTGTCCATGTCAACCTCCAAGAAATGCCGCACCATCTGTTGCTCCCAGGTATAAAGCATCCGTTTGTGGTTGTGTGACCGCTCCCGTGTTGCACGGAGCAAATGTCTCTGTTTTTGTCTTCAAACGGTGTGAAACATGACCAACAAATAAAGTCTGGATAAAATCTCACGCAGTTGGAAATTCAAGAAACTTATTGAGTGCTCCATTTAGTTTCTATCCATTGTTTTTACTCTTAGTCCTTCGCTCTGTCCTCTTCTACAAGGGCATTTTTGCTTTACCTATGTCTCTGACCTGAAGGAAGACTCAATCATCCATCCCACATGTATTAAAAGAGGGTTGAAATTGTGCTTCTTGTCAAGTGAAGACTTTTTTTTTTGAAGCAACACTGATGATGTTGTTTCAGAAAGGCCAGTCAGTGCCAACTCACACCACTCCCACTCCTCAGCGCTCAAATGCGAGTTGTTGCATCAACATTTCATCAGCCAGCTAAAAATAAGGACGGGATTCTGTGAAGCCAGACCGCTTTGTACGCACTGTCACAGTGAACGTGCAACAGAAGTGTTTCTGAGACCACCGCGGATAAGAACGAGGATGTCTGCGTTTGTACAAAATGACGCTTTGCGTCGGTGACGGCAAACGGATATTCAGCATTTGTGAGGCGCAATTAGGCAGATGATTATTTAACGTGATGCTGAGTGTTGAGAGACGCCCTGAACAAGCATTTTGATTGGGTCGGACAGATTTCTCCACCTGTTTCACCAGCATCTGGATACCTTTTGTTTTCCTCTCCCATATTGTGTTTCTAAGTTTACATTTCTCTTATCTTTCACTGCGCACCTGCTTCCCATTTTCTAATAAATCTCCAACAGTTTAAGACCAAGCTGAACTTTTATTTTCTGCCAGATTGTTGTTGTTGCAATGATTATTGGCTAAAATGTAGTTTAAATTCTTTCCTCACCATTTCTCTTGTCCAAGGGGAGGTTTAACTTGTTTCTTACTTGTTTCTTACAAAAGTGTCTCTCTTGCTGAGACACTTTTGCTCCCCACTCAGGCTGCCAGCGAGTAGCACCAGAGAGTCTTATGTGTAAAGAAACACACAGTAAAACAGGTGACAGCTGCTCTGTGGGGAAGTTATCCATCTGGTAGTAACAAAAACAAGACAGCAGCTAGTGTTGCAGAAACATTCAGAAGCTTCTTTTTATCAGAAGAGCGACTTGGTCTGTCCCACTCCTGCTGTTTATTCACCTGACAAGCTGATAATACCATCCATCTTGAACAATACTCTTTCTCTGTGTCGCAGCCAGGCTGATATGTCAAACTGAGAATAAGTTACAGAGTTAATTGACCTCCAATTATTTAAACTCTGAATAGTGACAAACATCCCCACTCCATCAATATCTCAGCCGCCAAGCTTCAGAGCGGAGGGTCAAGTGTTTTTGCATAACATAATCCAGCCTTAAGGTAGCTTGAAGTGTTTTATATGATAAAAACATAACACAATAAACAAAGACACGTTACACTACGGTGGCAAAACAAAGGGAAGTAATGAAAACCTTCAATCCATAGCAGAATGACTCAATGTTGCATTTACGGTTAATCAAAGGCAGCTCTAGAGAGATGCATTTTTAGCCTTGATTTAAAGGAACTCCATGTTTTGGCAGTTTTGCAGTTTTCTGGGAGTTTGTTCCAGATTAGCAGAGCATAAGAACTGAATGCATGCAGAACAAAAATGAAGAAAAAAATTATTTATAGAGAATCACAATTCCTAGTTCTAGGAATTCTGAATTGAATGAAAATGCTCAGTAGTAGATTTTGGTCTGTTTCATTTTTTATAACATAATTCTTTTCTTTTCCATAATAAAAAAGGCCAGGAAGTGTTCATAAAACTGGTAATTTGGGTTGGAGAGTTTTAGACACAAACTTGAATTAAAAGATGGAATTTGATATAGAATGGAATATTGTATAATTGTTTTGATTACACTGCTGTCAGTCACATAACTTAAACAAAATCTGTAGACCGTCTGAATAGAACGATTGATTTCTGAAGTAAAAATAGTTTCTGAATGGAATCGTGACGTTAAAAAGCTGAATTGAATTGACTCACTAGACGCTGAAAGATTCGCACCAATAACGTCCCACAGCATGATACTCCCACTACGCTGGTTCACAATAGGGATGATGTAGCTACATAGGTGATAAGCAGTGTAAGGTGTACTCTAGAAATTAGAGAAAAATACAGCTTATTATTATGTTACTGATAATACATCGGACAATGTAAACCCATTTAAAACACTAATAATATACTAGTGTGTGTAAACTTCTGTCCCAACCTGAAACCTCCACCTGTGATAACTAAACCCCATTGTAAGTACGTGACGTTTTGGACTCTTCTTTATGATCGCAGGGAGACGCAGCGCCGCTCAGCCATGCTGCAGTGACTCTCGCGGGCGTCCTGCATATAAAGCAGCCTGACTCTGCAGCTGCCAGCAGAACCACGTGACCGTGGAGTGTATCCTCAGGTCACCCCTTGCAGTTCGCAAGCAGCAAATCTTTTGGCTCTCTCCATTTTCTCTCTCTTCTCCTCTTCCCCCCTACGCTGTTCAATTTTCCAACCAGCCCTCTTTGTTTAAGCACAAAGTAAAACTGTGTGCGCCTCTTGATTAATAGTGTTTGACCACAGCACTCAGTGTAAACATCTCCTTATCTCTGTCTGCATCGTTGCTTTTCTCTCTCTATCTCTCTTTTCAGTCACTCTGGACCGGTTTGAACCCTGCTGTCCCCGTTTCCCTCTTCTCCTTTTCCCCTCCCCTCCTCTTCCTGCCGCCTTCCTTCTTCCCATCCCACCCTTACCTACCCTCATCTTTTTTCTTTTTTTTTGTCTCCCCGATCGTTGTTCTTTTAACTCTCTCCCTCCCTTTCTTCCTCCTCTGGGCTTGAATTTTGCTACGAGTTGAGATGAGGATACAGAGCGAGAGTTTGAGGTGAACCGAGGTGACATAGACGGAGAGCAGTGAGAGAAACCGGTCTAGAAAGAGGCAGAGGGAGGGCACAATCTGGAGTGGGAGGCACTTAATGATCTATATGTGTGTTTGACAAAGCGAGAGAGAGAGACAGAGGGAGGGAACGATGATGAACTGTGGGGGATGTAACAGAAATAGTTTACTTCACAGAAGCACCGTCTGGATCCACTCAAAGTCGCTCCCCAGAGGGTGAACCAGGGCTGCATGCTCGCCTTACTGAATGTTTGCCGCTGATAAAACCTTCTGTGTCCAAAACAAAGCCCGGTGAGATAAGGCTGCTACTGAAATCATCAGCAGGGGCTCTCTTGGTCCCTCGTTCCTTCTCGCCTCACCCGCACCCTGTGCGCACCCCTCCTCCTGTGGGTGACGGGGATTAAGTGGCTGGTGAAGCTGCACAAACGCACGCCGCCTTATCTCAGCTGTCCCCACGACGCGATGAGAGCGCGCGCGTTGGTGTGCGCGCGCATTCATGCGGTGCTGCTGTGAGTCAGAGGCACTGGGTCACGGTGCCGCTGCACAGTCAGCACATTCACAGTTACTGCGTCTCGTTGACAGATTACGTGTTTGTGTGAACTCCTCAAGCCTGCATATGTATTTATATCTCTTTATGTACGCCTGGATGTGCTGTATGACTCTGATTAAGTGTCATTTTACATATTGTCGCTCCAAGATGTGTTGGATGCAGTAGATTTTAACTGGATGCATTAAAAATATCATTATTCTCTTTAAAGTGTCAAAAGAAGATAGAAAATTTGATGCCCAAAGTGCAAATGGTCTTTGAGTATTTGATTTGTTCCTGTAGGGCTACCATAGAAGGATTGATACGTGCAACAAGGTAGGAGTGAAAAGTAATTGATCAAGTCATTGGCTGAATAATTTTACTGGGTTTCCCTAAAATAGAGTTATAATTTACACACAGAAGCTTGACAATGTCCGAACATTCTTGAAAGAGAGTTGAAAAAAGTCTCAAATTTCAAAGATAACTAAAATTGTTGCCAGATATTTAGGATGTATTAAGGACAGATCTGTCTCGTCTGCCCAAATCAACTTAGGACTTGTACACTATTAATGAAAGTCAGATTCTTTTTTGAGGTGTGACTCAGCAATCAGACTTAACTCTGGTCCTCCTAAACACGTCGGTCTCAGTTCGGTTGAATTGCACGTTTCGAATGCATATAAGAAAATCAAGCGGACCAGAGACTATACCAAAGGGCATTCTGGGTTAATACAGGAGTTGTTGTACTGGGACAACAATGGGACAAACTACCATAATTTCCGGACTATAAGCCACGACTTTTGTCACACGCTTTCAACCCTGCAGCTTATGCAATGATGCGGCTAATGTATGCATTTGGCCACCAGGGGCGCTCGCCAGGTATGACTGAGACACGTGGAATATATGTGTCGAGGAAGACACGTTTAATGTAGCTTCGCGCTTTGTACATGAATAAAATTAGCATGGAATTAGCATCATGGAAAATGCAAGAACAAATGCATATGTTGCAGCTTTCAAGTTAAAAACAATCGAGCTGGCCGATAAAGAAGGAAACAGAGCTGCTGTACATAGTAAGATGAAGATGGCTCTCAGTGACTTTTATTGATATGTTCTTTTAACCAGCCCTGTTGGTGCTATGCTAGCGTGTTGCTGCTGTATTACTGTCACGTCACAGGCACTGTTTGGAAAGAAAAGCTAAGGTATATTATTAAAACTGTGAAAACTCTTTCTGTGTACCGTCTTTCTTTGTAAATATCTCATGTTTCAATGGAGGCACATACAGCTTATTGACAGGTGCGGCTTATGTATGTACAAAATGTTTTTTTCTTTAAAAATGTACTGGGTGCGGCTTATAATCAGGTGCGCTCTATAGTCCAGAAATTACGGTAGTAGGTGTTGCCTTATGGCTGTTCAAAGCCAACAGACAAAATGTTGGACTTTTGAAGCCAAAGCAAGATGGAGACTGAAATTAAACTGATATGAAAAGAAACTGATATGTTTTGCTTGCCGTTTTCTCATAGTGCTCCTTGAAGAATCTCTTTACTTCTTTACCATTTGTGGGATGATCTCAGTGGGGTTCCCACTTTTAGGAAGATTGACAACTGCCTTCAATCTTTTCCACTTTTATGTAATCTTATAGAGGTTATTTTGCAATGGTGTTGTAACCCTTACTTGACTGATAGGCAACGCCAGTCATTTATCCACGAACGCTGACGATGTCTTTCCTTCCTGGCATTGTCGTAGCAATGCCAGGAAGAACTCCAGCTTTCATTGGGACGATGGTGGTAGGAGTTTGTCCTGGCAGTCGTTTAGGTTGCCAGTTTGATCTGCGCTCCCTCCGCCTCTGTTGTTGTGTCCTCGGGTAAAACACTTCTTGCCTGTTGGGCAGCTTTGGCTACTAGAGTAGCTTCACACCATCAACATTTGAATGTGCGTTAATTGTAGTGTGAAGTGATTTTGGCTATACAGGTACAGGCCATTACCATGTCATTGAGTTGAATATCAATTAATGTACTGCTAATCAAGTACAGTTGCCCTTTATGTCCTATGGAAGCAGCACAGCTGTGCTCAAATTTTTTTTGTCCCAGTGACCTCATTGACAGATGTGGACATTTTTCCATCACTGTATGTGTTTACATAATTTTCTAAGTATTATATATTAGGGAAAACAGTGGGAATAACTGTCTGTGGATATTTCAAGAAGACGAAGAAATAACACGGTTTCAGACGTCTGTTCCTAAAGCAAACATTTGCTCAAACACAGTGTTATTATACTCTATATGGTCATTTAAAAAGGGCCTGGATCATTAGGCTGCATATGTTTTTAGCTTTGGCCGACTGCTGCCTTAAATAAGGAACAGCTGGGATCCAGAAGTTTGTTTGGCCCTTTGACAGTAGGTTCAACTTGAATACATTTTGCTGCTCGCCGCCCACACACATAAAGGTTTACACTGTAGTCTTACACAGTCTTAGTCCTCCTGAGCAGCAATTAACAGCTGCCAGCATAGCTAAGAATCCCTTTAACCAAAGCCTAATGAAAGCCCTCGCACCTCTTAAGTGTCTCTCCAGGCGTGTAACAAGCTCCCTTCATTATCACTCAGCTACAACCAGATACCTGCACACTAATTATACAAGGACAGTGCAGGGATTCATCGTACAGATGACTCAATTTGTCCATGCATCTGACTTATGTTGGTCAATTATAAACATATCTCCTCTCGTCAACATTCCTTTGCCATAGCATACTAATAAGCTTAATAATTAGTTTCCCCTCCTTTGATGTAACTCATGAATGTAAATGTTGGGTTTAATCTATAAATATCTCTAATGTAAAACACCAGAAGTATTTTTTTTTTCTTGGTCCGTAAACATGAGGCGTACAAATCGGAGGACGCTGCATGTGTCACAAGGTTTTCAATCACAAGCTCCTGGAAGGGGGACGCTGGTGAAGAAGTCAAGCAGATGAGTGTTTCATATAGGAGAGTGCGGAGTTTTCGTCTCTTCCAAGGAGACATTGTGTCACAGTTCAGAGCGAGTCGAGGTCTCCAGGGGTCACAGGAAGAGACCGCTCGAAGTCTAAATAAAGCAAGTGAAGCAACGAGACGGGAGGGACGTCAACATTACATGCTGCAATAGCATGGCATCACTTTCTCTCTTTGGATTGTTTGTCTCCATCAGTTTTCCTGTCTTTCTCTCTTTGATCAGTGATTTCTTGACCGTTTTACGACCCCTCTACTGAGATGTTTATCTTCTACCATCGCCTACCCTGGAGACGTACATGTTTGTAAAAAACCTACATCAGCTTCCACCTTGCTGCTTGTTTAGATTTACACGGCTGCATGTAGTATTATCTTTGGCATACTAATCTGATGAGCTCTAATCAGATTTCCACTAATGCTGCTAAATGGCTCTTAGGGGAATATCTTGTTTGTACACTAGGTAGGCTCAGACCGACATACTGGTTTCTGGATTTGTCGAGCTGAGTCGTCCAGCTTTGATATGATTAAGGGTGTAGTTCAAAGGCATTTGATCAAATCGGAGTCCCATATAGAAGGTTTTTTTTTTTTTCATTTGATTGCTCCGAAGCTCTTTGAATATCTGCAGTGTTTATTTTTGGCCAAAGGGAAAAGTGAGAAATGCTTCTCTGGCAGACTGATGAAAACTAATAGTCTCTTTCAAAACCTTAAAGGAAGATAAAAGTGGATGATTAAGATCACAAAGTGATCACATGTTTTGCATCTATCATGTCTTGCTTAAAAGCAAAAGTATTAATTCACCTTGAAATTTTTCACATTTTATTACATCTGAGCCACAATCTTAATGTACGTTATTGGAATTGTTTGTAACCTGATAGACCAATACAGAGTACAGCCTGCGTGTGAAATGGAAGGAAAATTACGCCAGTTTTACTCTGATACCCCTTAATAAAATCCATCTTTCTACCCAAGGAGTTTCCGCATCCTTTGAAAAGTCTTACATTTATGTATTTAAAATCAAGACCTTAAAATGTCTTGAAAGAAAACGCATTGTCCTTAAATATGTTAGACACAGGTTTTAAATTTTGTTTTTGCAGGACTATTTTATCTATTAGTAATTTTTTTCTTGTCGCACTTTTCTGTCATGTAAAAGTCACACTCAGACATCTTTACGTTCTGTGACTCAAGGTATTTGAAGCTACCAATAGCTAGCTGCTAATATACCCCTGCTAGCTAGCCAGCTAGATGTTTTGCATCTATCATGGGTAAGGGCAAATGTATTGGCAGTTGGCTGGATGACGTTCATACATTTCTGTGGAGGTACAGGTTTTACATTTTATTTAATTACCTTACAAAGTCTTAAATTAGGAGAAACCTGGAGAAATTCTGCTACCTGTAGTTTATTCTTAGTATGGATACATATATGTTTTATGAAGACCACAGAAGTTTGTCACAGAGCATTAGCGTACAAAACAGTATCAGGAGAATGTAGGAACACAAACAGTCCAGTGGAGATGTTATATATCGCAAACTTTAAACAAAAAGAGAAACAGCCAAGAGGCTCAATGTGACTCTGGAGAAATTCAAAGATCAAAAACGCAGGTTAAGTAATCTTTCAACACCTTAAATATATGTTAGAATCGGTCATGCGTGCCACAATTTTGGCCTCCATGGAATAATGCTAAGAAGAAAGCCATTATTGAAAGAACATCATAAACAGTCAAAAGCCAGAAAATAGATTAAATGTGTTGTAGAAAACTAAAACTGCACATCATCCTTTACACAGAGCTCCTACAGTGAAACATGGCGGTTGCAGCATAATCAGTCAAAGTTGATGGGATGATTTTGCTAAAAATGGTCTAAAGTGTTGCCTTCTAGATTTTCAAAGCAAGACAAGTTTGGTTTTACAAACTATGGACACTATGAACACCAGATTCATATTTGTCAAAATTTTCAAAACCGTGTTTTTAATTTTACTCCAGATCACCACCATGCGTTACCTTGCGTTTTGTCAAACAATTGAGGCATAAATCCATTTTCAAGGTGTTATTTATGAACCTTATTGAAACTATAATATATCACTTCTCACTGCCAATGCTCCATTTTTCTGAAACAAAAGGTCACAATCCTAATTATGAAGGTAGACATCTGTGCAGGAAAACAATTCAGTATCAAAACTCACCTTTACAGGAAACATTTTTTTTTTTGTCTCACTTCCCTTCAATCAGGATTTTGTGTTATTGTATGTTTGCTTGTTGCACTCCGCCAGCTCTCTGTAAACCACGGGGATTTATCTTGCACTTTTCTCAAACTTTCATCCTGAGTGCCACTCCAAGCAAACCAACAGAAGGGCGTTACCTTCCCCAATAAAACTAACATTTATCACGCCGTCTTGTGTGTGTTGGTGTCGTAACTCCATCCCCTGTCCTCTTCGCTTAATGCGTCTGTTTGCATTTGGCCCGTGCGTGAGTGTTTACAGTTTGTGCGCGCAGGTGTAGGTGTAATGCGTCTAGACAGCTCCATCTGCTCGCCCTAATCGCAGGGATCCTGCAGTCCGGTGAAAAGACACATCCTATTTCCTGTGACATGGCTGTAACTTCCTGTCGAGCAGGCTTCATGCACCCCGGCCCGCTGACTACTTCCTGATTAGCTGGCCTCTTTGTGTGTGTGTGCAGAGTTCATAGAATGGCTGGGGTGACAAGTTGATTGCCAAGACTGAGATAGTATCTGCCTTGACTCACGGAGAAGATTGAGAACAGCGTGTGTGTGTGTGCTTGTGTTCGTGTGCTTTGCACCATAATGAAGACAAAATGTCTCGACAAAATTGGGGACCGAGGGGTATGTGTCCAGAAAACTACACAGAACCAGTTAAAGGCTAAAGCTTCACACAGAATTTGTACTTTCCGCATTGAGTTGTTGTCATTGTTGATATGTCTGGTGTAATCAAGCTTAGTTTTCAGAAACTGACCATGCTTGACCATGCCTGTTGGCATTTGCGCAACTCATATTTTTCTTTTTTTTTCCTGCAGATTAAATCAAGTTAAGTTTAAGCATCGAGAGACTTTATACCATAAAGCACTTGTGTTACCAACTGTAACACAAACAATAATCAAAAGCAATCAAATACAAATCAGACACGTTGATTCATGTTCAACTGGTTGGTTTTTAGCATTGATTTAAAGGAGCTCTGTGATTCAGCAGTTCTGCGGTTTTCTGGAAGTTTGTTCCAGATTTGTGGTTCATACAAGCTGAATAATGAGAGATCAGCATAAGCTTCGGTTGTTTCTTGTCAACCAGTCTCACCAAAATAAGAGTTTCATTGTGTCATGTGTAGGTCCATGTGCGAGTCGACATGGACTCATGGTGTCAGACTCAAAGCACTCACCTTCATATTCGGGGTTTGGATCAATAGCTAACACTTCACAGAATCCGAAGAGTGGATTTTGCTTTAGTGAGAAATACAGCATATGATTTGTTTCTAACAAAGTACTTTTTCCCCCTCAGTGACGACTAAATCAAACACACCAGCAACATTGGAGTAGGATGGAAAACATAGAGCAAATCAATAAAATGCTATAAAACATCTGTTTTAAAGACGTCCAGGTTAGCAGGTCATGTAATTAATTTAGTTTTCCTTATGTGATTATGCTTCATTTCCATTTGCTGCGTAATGCTCACCCGCTGCACATGCATTGACAAGATTTGAGCCTATACAAGCTTTTAAAGAAAAATTGCTTGAGGCTTCATGTGGTATGCGATTCCTAAAACCATTGACTTTACATTTTGCTCTATTCAGTCAGCTGCGTTTTATTTTAAACTGAACAATGCATTTTTGCGTGACTTATTTTTTGACGGCGTTTGAATTTCTTTCTTTCTTTTTTAATTGCGCCGTTTTGTTGTGAAAAATACTGTGAAAAAGAAGTGTTAAAAAAAAACTTTTAAGTTGAGAGGATGCAAGAAATGTATGCTATCCTCTTTTGTTGAAGGCAGAGGGACATTTCAAATTCTGTGTTAGCAGAATTTTTACTCCCTCTGAGCACACCCATCCCATCCTTCCCTCATACGCCCCCCCTTCTCTTTAAACACGTCCCCACCTTGTTATCGCCCTGCAAACCCCCAAAATCTGGGTTGCCATGGCGACAGCCTACCCATCAGACACAAAATGTGTGACTTGAAGGTACCACAGCCAATTTTTACGGCTGATAGACACCAGTGTTCATAAATCCTTTATTATATATTCCATTATCCTGTCTTTTTTTTTTTTTTTTTTTACCAGAAACTCCCCTTTGCATCATGTTTATTGCATGTGTGTCTCTGATTATTAATCAACAGACACAGCCAGGAGTTACTGAACACTATCAGAGCACTCTTTTACTTTTAACGCATAAAAAAGAAATTTTGACTCTGGCATCCAATGTAGGGTCTAATACAAAATCATGTAAATAGGACCAGTCAAGGCTTGTGAATTATACATGCACGGAGCTGTCCTATGGGCAATCAGTGGGAAACAGCCATGTCAGTGTGGAGATGGAGATTGAAGAAAGCAATTTTAAATGCAGCCCCAGAACGACTCATCATAGCATCCGTGTCCTGACTTTAGCAATATAAACGTATAACAGAGATGGGCGGGTCGGCCCAAAATACCGATATCTGTATCAGGTTAATATTAGAGTGACAAGATTGATCCTTTAGATTCAGATTCCCTTTTTGAATTTTATTTCATTATTTTTGTATTGTAGTTACTCAAGTCTAAGATAAAAAAAATGTTGCTGTGGTTTTTCTCACAAATTATTGTTTCAGCATTTTATTTAGAAAAAGATGCTCACAATTTTTTTTTTTTTTTTTTTATTGTTTCTGTTTATCATGTGGTTTAAGTTTTTTGTAGACACCTATAAACCTTTTCTAAATTCTGACCTCGGTTTTAACAAAATAATTCAGAGGAAAAAAATCCACAAAAACACATAAAGGCTAGAGAAGTTTGATGACTTATCATATTTAGGTTTTAAGTATCGGTATTAGTATTATCGGTATCGCGATACTGGTTCTGTATTGACTTGATTTCTCAACATGTCCAAAAATGTACTGTTTAAAATGGAAATATGGATTATCAAGGCTCAACAGAAGTAAAAATGGAGCGAACCGACTCAGTAGTCATCTGAGTTTTGGTTTCGTCCGAGACGTTATACACTGCTGAATTAAAATACAAATCCTACTGAATGCTGTGCTTTCCATATACTCTGATTACCCTTGCTTTTATTAGTTTTTTTTTTTTCAGCATTTTCAATTTCTCTCTGGGGTAATTACAGTATTTTTAAATTGAATTGTGTATAGAATTCCAGTTCATTAAATGTTTACTTATTGGACAAAATGTATTGCAAATATATGACCAAAAAAAACCCCATAACAGTCTTCTACCAAAGACAAATAAAAAACAACAGGTTTTTCAAAAGTTTTTGGTCCATTTGATACGGTGCAGTATGAAAGCAAACCGCACCAGCTGAAAATGCAACAACATTTTGGTCACCAATCGAATTGAGTGAACCGCACTATCAGGTGTGAAAACACCCTGAAAAATTGCTGTTCAGAAATACTCTCTCCAGTCTCACAGAGCTTGTTCTATTTTCCAACATAGAATGGACAATTTGTTGCTGTAATTGCCCAACATAGACTATGCAATTTGTTGCTGTAATTGCACCATATGGACTTGTGGAGGTTGAACACAAATGCACGCCACATTTCTTAGGCTTTAATTGGGGAAAAACTTTGAAAACCATAAAATGGATTGAAATTTGCAATGTCACAAAAATACAAAAACGCTCCAAGGTTGCCGAGCACCTTTCACAAGGCCGTGCAGATCCCTCTACATCCATCTGGTGGGCTGCACACACTTTCCAAAATGGCCCCACAGAGGATCCTTTATGGAAGAAGAACACAGCAACATGGTTTGTGATTTTTGACTGCTGGTTTAAATGGAAGCTTACAAACACCATCTGCCCACAGCCCAGCAAACCCGCTGTGTATATATGAATAGACAATGTCAATTAACTTGTTCCTCAAGTGTTCCGCCTAGTGAGGAGCTGGTTTGGAAATCACACTACCTCTCCCAGGAAGTGTGGGTGCATCCGTACTGTACGGGTGTATGCGGGGTATTAATTAAGGCTGTTTAACATGCATATGGATGGGCTTTTTCTTTTTTTTTTTTTTAGGGATGAAGACAAATATGCGGATAACATATGGTGCCCCAGACAGAACGAAGCAAACAGAGATTTGCAGTTGCACATAGACACTTTTGGTCCTCAAAATGACAAACACGCGTGCATGTCTGGAGTCCTGCTGAAACCAGAAGTGATGGGTTCTGGCTGATTGTGTGTGTTTGGAATATCATCAATCCTTTTTTTATTTATTTATTTGGCTTTTTGGTGAGGTGTGTGTTCATGCATAGCTGAGTGTGTGTTTGCGAGGAATTATTTTTCGCAGATGGAAGGAGCGGTGCCCCTTCTGCAGGGTCAACAAGGGGAACGCTTACCATCACACACTCTTCCATTCCTCCGCCTCCTCCTCTGTTCTCGTTTTTTACCTTCTCCCTCCAGTTCTGCATTCGCACCAACATCTACTTTGTCTCCACACAAATGTCCGCTCCATTTTCCACAGCAAACAACAAATAATTTCTCAAAATATGTTAAACTTGAGCATAACTTTCTTAGATGCTGGTACTGTTGCCGTCTCTGATAGAAAATCTATGCATCTTTTTTGAATAGTTCCAAAACTATTCAACTCCACTGGAAGTTTTCCACAATTTAAACCACAGACATCATTGTATTTGATTGTGCATAGTGCATCTTCTTCACCAAACATTTATGACTCAGTTAGGCTGAACGAATGACCATCAATTTCAAAGTCTTGCCACAAATTCTCGACTGAATTTAGATCTGTACTTTAACTGGGCCCTTCAAACACATGAATAATGTCATAGTACTGTAAATAAGTCGCTATACAAGTAGAAGCAATTTATTTAACTGTCCATTGGCTCTGGCAAGCTTCACTCTCCCTGCCAAAGAAAAGCCTCTCTGTCCAGATTCAGTGAGCTTTAAAGACGTTTGCTGAGCTGCTGGATTTACACTGAGAGTAAATTACACACAGCTGGGCTTTTTACAGGTACACCTAGTTCACTTATCAAGACAGGTTTTAGCACTGGATTCTGTTAAGATGTATCAGACTATAGAATATACATGCCATGTAAAAACTTTCCCTCTACTTCACACATTAGCCCTACTTTGTGTTGATTTGTCACATTAAGTCCCAGTAAAATACACCAAAATTTCTAACTGTAAATTAACTGTGAATTTGGCTTCACTTGACAAGTTGTTAGTTGCTGCCAATGCTACATTGGCTGAAATAGTTTTGTGGCATGTTTAAGGTCATACCAGAGCATATTGTTCTGATTTAAAACAAGTCTTTGACTAGGTCGTTCCAAAACCTTCATCTTCTCTTAGCTATTTGGAAGGGTACCTGCTGCTGCTCTCCAGCTCTTCAAACTGCTATATGTCAATAACTTTCTGTTTCTTTAGTTTATAACATTATTTTCTCCTTTTTAGGTCTTTTTGCTCACTTCATGCTGTTATACTGGTCCTGTTAAAGTAATCTTCCGATACTACAGATTTTGCAATAATCAGGACATGTGATGGTTTGTGAAATTGACCTCACCTTTTGAAATGTGGCTAATCAGAGTTAACCAAAATTCAAAAAGGATTTACTTTAAATAATTCTGCTTACATATTTCACCTGTGCCTCAGAAAAGCAACAATGAGGAAAAAATGTAGAAGGGTAAAGTACTTTTTAAAGAATGTATGCTGTGGACTTGGATGAAACTCAAATGGAAGTGAATGATTTTGGCACTAGGAAAGGAAAGACAGTATATAAAGAAAAAGTTTAGAAGGCATCTTATCTCTCTCAGAAATGAAGGTTCAGTTCCTCATAAAAATGAACATGTTTCATGGAAGCAGCCCTCCTGGAGTTTGATGAAATAACCACAGAGGTCTTTGGGGCTTAAAAGAAGCATTCACATCCTGCCAAACATGTAGCGTAACTCTCTCTTGAACATGAATACTGGTGGAGCTGAGGGGGGGAAAAAGGATACAGCAGCAAAAAGCTGGAGGCTAAATGGCTGCAGTCTGTACTGTAATGGACTTTAAGCACCCACAAGCCTTATCACTTCGGTCCATATGTCTTAGCATATGTATGTTTGCACCACTCAACCTGCACGTTTTAACCTGAGCAGGGACAGAGGCAGCCTGGCAGAGGATTAGGAATTTATATTCCCAAATCCCAGATGCAGGGTTCCTTCGCCAATCTCACTTCAAGCGGTCTACCAAACCTCTGAGTGAGCCATACAGGGAAATCCTGAAACAATGCTAGTCAAGGCGATGCCTGGAGGGACAGGAATCTTGGATCAAAGACTTTCTGATCAACCCTCTTCTCAGAAAAAAATCCATCCAAACCGCTGAAGTAAGAAAACTAGGGAAGCTTTGTGTTTGCATTGTCCTATAAAGCAGTTCGGATCCCCACTGTTTTCTATCAAACTGTTTCCCTGTCATGTTACTTACAGGTTCAAACATGTGAAAATTTATGCATCCAACCACAAAGGTGCATAAATGTACTCAAGCACAACAAATCATACAACTACTGCTTCTAATCCCAACAAGAACTTCAAATTTTCTTGGCATCCGAGTCCAATTCTTACTTATTGGACCTTGATAAACTATCCACACAACTTAAGCTTTTCCACATTTTGTCACACTGTAACCACTAACTTGATCACATTAAATCGAAATTGTGTGTGATGTGAATATCATTCTCAGCTCACTTGAGTCATCATTTTGTAGACCTAACTTCCATTGAAATCACAGCAACAAGACTTGCAGGGTGTGTATTTACCACAGCTTTGCAGCTCTAGAAACAACATTTATCACCCATCATACTCTGAAAAATATCTCAAGATCAGATTGAGCTAATTGACATTAACTCACAAGATGATTGTACCGCCACCAGCTTTCAGGATGGACCAAAATGTGGGTAGGGCTTCTCATAGCCATTTGTAATTCAATGATTCTCTGCTTTCCTCCTGGAAAGTGGTCAAGTTTAGTGGATTGCATAACTAGTAGCTGTCTTGTTGACAGATTGTGCTACTGTGACGTTTGAATTTAGATGGACAGCCATCCCAGGGCAGGATTGAAGTTGTCGATCCATTATCTTCCACTTAACCCGTTATGTTCCCAGGTTTGGGTTGTACAGGCAGCAGTCTCGGTAGGGAGACCCACACTTCCTTTCCAAATCCTCTTCGGCCAGAACCTCTGGGGGAATTCCAAGGCCTTCCCAGGTCATCTGAGAAACATAGTTCACAAGTCTTCCTCTGGGTCTCCTCCCACTTAGATGTGCCCAGAAAACCTCACCAGATTCTCAAGCCTCCTGTGACGGAGCAGCAACTCTAAGCCCCTTGTACATAGCCAGACCTCTCACCCTATCTCCAAGGAAGAGTCCAGACATCCTGTGGAGCAGAAATGTCCTGTATCTGCTTTTTTTCTGAAAGGTTGGGGTCTTGGTGTGTCATTTGGTAGAACATTCGTACTGCTCTATTGTCTTTTGTCATGTGTCTCTTGTCAAGGCTAAAAGTACTGTAATCTGAAACTAAGCGAGATTAGCAAAAGGCAAGACGACAGAGTCCACAGAGACTAAGCGATTGTGTTTCAGCGAGAACACACAGTACGTTTCTCTTGCAGTCGATAAGCCATACCTTATAAAGGAAAGAAAGGAATCCCTGGCAACAAGAGGGCCAAAGGAAGTATAGTAATGAGGGCACAACCTCATGCATATTGTACATAATTTGTCCAACAGAGTCTGTGTTTCCTTTACAGCCGAATTTCTCAGAATTTGCTTCCCGCGTATCCGTGACCCTGCCCTCTCTTGATTGCCTTGCAGCTTGTCTGCGGCTCCTTGGGGTTAAGATGAAATTTGACAGGAAGACTTCCTCCTCCCTCCCTCTCTCTCTCCACCCTCATGTGATGGCCTAAGCCAAAGCCTGGCTGGTGTTTTATGAGAACAATTGATCGGTGGGCACACACTGATGAGCTGAGGCGAGGCAGAATCGTGAATGAAGTGGGATATAGAGGTGACCCAGGGGGAATCACAACACACTCCAGTTTGATCTCATGCAAAGCTGCTTGGAAGCCCAATGCTGATGAATATACTCTCTCTCTCCTTCTCTGTCTTACCTGCCGTCTCTCTTTTCACTCTATGTCTCTTGCTTGTGCCGCTTTCTGGGCCTGATGAATGCAGGGCGAATCAATAAATATATTCCCTCGCTGGATACCTGATAAAATTTACAAGGACAAGCGTAATAAATTACTAATGGGCTGGCCAATTAGTTTGTGTGCTTTCCTGTGCAGGACTGAGAGCCTGTGTGGTGGCTTCTGTTTGACTTGAAATTCCTCCGTGGTCATTTGTATGCATATATATGTGCTGGCATGTCTTGGCCCTCTTCCGTCCCAAGATTGGCAGTAATCTGACTGTGGCTGCATTTTCCAAGGCGACGTCCCTTAAGCCTCTGGAAGACCCTCCACCCCTCTGATGTGTTGCTTTCATTTGTGGATGAACACTTTTCCATCAAACATGGTAGCCAACAAATAGCAACCGAGCATCATCAGAACCAAGGAAGAAACACTTGCAGTTTATTTTTCAGGTACAGGTGCAGCTGGCTGGTGGTGACTTGCTGTGTGGCCGGCCCTCCCAGATTCAAACATTAGTCTGCACCTGGATTACATTACAGCCGAATCAATGAACTTTGTGCAAGGCGACCGTCGAAGCAAGCTGCACTTCTGTTCCCAAACTGAGCCCATGAAGGCAACGCTTCTGGAATACAACTGAATTACCTACTAACATGCCTGAGACTGAGATTTATCACTTAGAGGTCTGCACCACGAAGGAATTTACTTAAATAAGAAAAATAACCAAAATAAATCAGGAAGAACTGGAATTAATTAAGGATAAAACACTACCCCAACCAACCTGACTTTATGTTGAATAGTCCTGGTCGTTCTTGAGAAATCATGAACAACTTTCCCACTGCTGAACTATTTTTTTAGTTCCAAGAGCCAGACTCAGGCCCAGTTACCTCTTTGCCTGCACAATCACAATTTCACTTAGACCAAGCCAGTGAGATAACATGAAAAAGGCTAAAAGATCTTACAGATCAACAGATCACGTGCGAGGGCGTGACCAGCTGAACAAAATGACTCCTAGTGATAGTCAGAAACTCAACCCAGGAATTCACAGAAGAATGATGAATCGCATTGAAAACAGTGTTCAGGTCAGTGCTCATGATTTTAAAAAAGACAAAAAATAGTTTTCCAGATCAGTGCTGAACATAATAAACACAAAGTCCGGTCTCTCATTTGAAAAATTACAATATTAGGTGCATGTTGCAGTATGTCAATTTTAAGAATAGAATAGAAAAAAAAGACTTAAAAAACAACAAACAGAAAAATTGTAAATAACAGCAGGATTGTAAAAAATGTATTGAGTTAAAGTTTGTTAGAGGCAAACGGCTGTTGAGAGGAAGGGTGTGTGATGATGCTCCTTTGTGCACCTAGGATGTCTTTAATTCACCATAAGCTTTATCCCATAATTTGAAGAAAGTTACAAAAAAAATGTTCTCACTACATTTTTTTTTTTTTTTTTTGTGGCATTCAGCAAATAGAAATAATTTAGCTAATTCTAACCAACCGAAGACGAGAGAAGTTTGCTCTGAATCACCACCCGATGTGACTTGGATGCCTCGCTGTGCACCTGCTCTAGGCCTCTTCACAGCAAAGCAAAGTAGACACAGTTGTCCCAAACCAATACCGGATATGCAGATTGCCCCCCTGCACCCCTCCTTTTATTTTAGGGGAAAAAGAGAGACAGAAACAGTAGAGTAGATACCAGTTTGGCTTCTCTCCTCCATTAACCAGCATAACATCAATGAATCTTTTGAGGATCGCTATCTTCAAAAGGCATCCCAGCTTCCCTCAGCGCAGACAAGACTGTAATTATTCCACATTTGCATGATAAGTGTGTCTGCCAGTGTGCGCATTTATGTATGTATGGATGAGTGCTTAAACGCACATTAGCTGCAGCCGGGCACGAGTTCTCGTCTTTTATCTCGACACAAGATGGGATGAGGCCTTTTTAATGTGGAGTCTGGATGGCTGTCTCTTTGCTCTTCATCTGAGTGTTCATCATTAGCCACTGTCTGCCCGAGAGCTTTGAAGTGAAGTTGGAGGGCTCTCCGACGACGTGGAATAGTTATGACACAGACGCTCCGTATCTGTGTGGGTTTTTTAAAATGTTTTTAGGGGTGTGCGTCCACTTACATTTATTTATTTTCCTCTCTGAAAGCACCGTTTTTTTTTTTTAACTCGGATGTGAACTCTAGCAAATGTTTTCATCTCTCGATCGTTTGACTTTTATGCTCTTCAGCTGTAATGATGCATGTGATAATAAGAGAGGAGTTGTTTTTCCCCTTTAAACTCAGACATGTTTTTTTTTCTTATTTCAAGACAGGAATGTTCTAATAGCTCCTCATGCTTCACAGGCTCTGCTGATGGAAAAATGCAAATATAGTAATAGGAGGGACGCATGAAAAGCAAAAATTGGCTTAATGAGTGCAGTAAATGAGCTTGCAGTGCTTCGCCTTCTTTGCAGTTCTGAACATGTAAAACAGCTTCGTGCACAAATGTATAGAAAGGCGAGCAAACATGGGAACATTTTTAGATATCTCGTAAGGACTTGTTAGCTCCAGAAAAGATTTATGTGCATTAAAGTGGAACCGTAAGCCATACATACCTCATTCAAACACTCGCCATAGCTAAATGTTTCAGTTCAGGTCACAAATTTTGATGTCAGAAATGGATATCATCAAGAAATAGCAAATTTAGTTCTGAATTATGGTTTCATTTATTGGGGTGAAAGCTATCCGAATGGCTCTGAAGCTACATGAACATATCAACGTCGTTTTTTGATTTAGTCAGACTTGTACCATCTTGAAATTACTATTGGTCAACATGTTGTGAGCAAAAAGATCTCAAAAGACGACACCTCATAACACAGTCTTAAGACATTTGAGAATGAGGATTTGCAAAGTCATTAACTTTTGCTTGGTCAACTATTTCTTCAGAAATGGTCAGCCAAGATCCAAGATCGTGTAAACGAATCATCCAGAAGGCCCCAAAAGAATCTTACATCTTAAAGGGGAGTAACATGTAAAATCAACTATTTTTTTTTAGCTTTATATAATTTTACAGCGTCATTCTCTCATAAAAACATACCTTTCATTGCTTTGATTCCTTCCTGCATGTTTGAGAAATCCTTAAATCTCCCATGGCATCCATCCAGGGGTGCCTAAAAGCTCACTCACACAAAGTCCTGGCTATTTGCACAAAGCTCCTCTGCTTCTGCGTCACAGCGCAGCCCTCTCACATGCCTACTCAGCTCCTCCAGACTAGTGGCAGCAGCAATTAGCATACTGGAACTGAGAATCTGCTGAGCTCATCACACAAGCTACGCCTCAGTCCAACGCTGATAAGATGTTCGATCAAAGACAAATATTGCTAGAATGATGTTCTGACGCTGAAGTTTCCTAGAGAGAAGGAGCTTCTTAAAGAGACAGAGTCATTGTGTTCTGAACTCAAACTTCTTATAAGCTATCATCTTTTAACAACAAAAGGTAACAGTTACTTGATAAAATGCCAAGTCTGCATTTTCTTGAAACTTAATGATCCCCTTGGAAAAAATATTCTATGAACAGACAAGACAAAAATGTTTACTATTTGGAAGGCTCACATCTCATTATACATTCCAGAACAAAAACAGTGAACCAAGATGGTGTCAGTGTGATGCTATGGGTTTGCTCTACTTCATCAGAACCTGGACATCTTTCAGAAAATCCAGTTGAATAAAAAATAAGATGACTTTAAAATGACACACAAAAAAAACTCAGCAGAAAATTAAGTCATCGTTTGAAAATGGCTGTTTCTACCACAAAGGTTGTAGAAAGTGCAATAAAAAAAGCAAAAACCAGAGAAATCTTAAAGTGAATACTTCTTTATGTCTATTTTAATCTATTGAATGTCTCTTTTATTCAGTTTATGTCATCATACATGAATTTTATTTTCTGCACCCACTACTCTCTGCTTTCATAGCACATAGACTCCATGTCAGCGACTAATTGCATAGAACTCCTCTCTTATCTTCAAGGTTGTAAATCTCAGATGAATCAGTTGGGGAACGCGCCTCGCAACCTTTCCGGCAAGATGATCATTTTCAGCAAGAGAGAGCGAGTGTGTTGTTTCATGAAAGAGTTTGCTGCAAGTCTGGTTTTGTTTCGGAGGTTTTTACAGCTGTTGGTTCCCGGTCAGGGTTCCACCTTGTTTCCGAAAGGCGATTAATCTTGCGGTCACGAAAAGCTGAGTTATTAAGTTTTGGGGAAAGCGTGCAATCACGCTGATGTCAGTCTGTGAAACTCTGCCAGCCTTGTAAAACCCCTTCAGATTATGGAGTATGATTTAGGCACATTATCAGTGTTTAAATGTCTGTTTGGATCTTATTAATGAAGACATCTGCATTTAGTTTGAGGAACATACAAACGTAAAAATAAATGTTTATTTTTTTTTTTGTATTTTTTGTATTTCAGTTCATTTCTGACATAAAACCTTGTTCTTCTGTATTATGTCCATGTTTCATTCTGTTACCCAGTTTTTTCATTTTCTTCTTCTTTCCACCATCTGTCTGTTGGTAAGCAGAGCAGAACCCACCGCAGGCAAAGTTTCCACTTGTTTCAACTGCTCTATCAGACATCTCATATGTTGGTTCAAGCTGTTTAGCGGACACAGCAAACAAGTGGAAGACGTTTCTCTGGTCAGATGAAACCATAACTGAACTTTTCAAGAACGCACATGGCTCTAATGTTTGTCTTTTTTTTTTTTTTGCCAATTTAGCAATTTGACTCAGCTGAACATTAAAAATGTTCATATCTGTTGGTTGCTCAAACGGGAAGTTATCAAACGTAACTTCCCGTTTGGAGTTACGTTTGCTGAGCTCACCAGATTAGCTGCAATTTGAAGGACGGAGTAAACTTTTTTTTTTTTTTTTCATCACCTGTGCAGCATCTTCCATGACTCTTCTGCCTTCATTGTTTTACAGCAGTTTGAAAATAATCTGGATGGACTCAGAATGAGCTTATTTCTCAGTTTGCCTTTCTCTAGCTTGTTGATCTGAACCATTCCAAAGTACTGAATTTTCCAACAAGCCCATGGTCATATAACATATTATCACAACTGATTGGGAAATTATTACTGGTATTATTAGTGTTTCTATGCTTGAGGCTGTGCAAATTTTAATAGGCCTATGATCAGATCTCAGGCCAGGTGCTAATGGTCGGTAAAGGCAGTACGGTCAAAATGAACAGTTGCAAAGGGATGAAAGGTAAGGCGGATCAATAATACTGATCCTTCTGGTGAAAATTAGACTCCAGCAGCACCTCCATCAGCCCCCATAAAGACTGACAGATGAAATAACCGCTCTGATAACGGCGGCACAAATTAATAAGGCATACCGTAAATGATTACCTCCATCATTAATCCATTCCACGGCTATTTAAAGCCTCGCGTATTAACAATTTGGACAGGAGGTTCCACGTGTTAATGGGCAGCCTGAGCACACCGAGTACAGAAGGTACATTAGAGGGAACAAATGATTTGATTAACTCCATTCACGAGAATGGAAACAAATTACACAGGCAGTGCGGTGTCGCTCACCTGAAAGAAATAATGGGGAGAGCTCAGGCGAGAAATGAAATGTTTGCACTCAAACCCGCTTAATGCGGATGAAATGCGGCCTCTCATTAGCCGAAGTCGGACTAAATTGCAGCCGGTCCATTTGGGAAATCCTTCTGGGCGTGCTCCAGGGCGCGGCCTTTTAGCGACGACCCGGCCGATTCACACTTAATGAAAAATCCAGTGCTATCACCTGATGAATATCGCATTCCCAGCCTGCCCACCTGTCCTCCTGTCTGTTTGTCTGTCTAAAACTGCACCTGGCCTCATGCCAGGGACTCTGATTTTTTTTCCACAACACAAATATCAGCTCAGCCTCCTTTCCGACAGCTGGCAGTGTGTTGGAGGCGCTCTGCATCTGAAAACACCGTCAGCGTCAGGCTGCAACAAGACAACTGCTCCTCGTCAGGCAGCAGTGGAACTTGTTCCATAACAATGTAACATCCCACCCATCCGACACCAACCGGAGGTGGATATTCCTGCCAGCTGGAGTGCAGAGTCTTGGTAAAAGGGGAAAAACAACAGAAAAAAGGTAGCTTGAAGGGAATGAATTATCACCTTCAGCAGATCACCACCGGGAAAGGCGCTGAGGAGCGCAGCACAGCGCGGGGCACGTGCTGGCTTGCTCCAAAGCTTCTGTTCCACTCGCAGACGGGAAGGCTTCATGGGCCCGATATGTAAAACTTCCTTTATAATCGAGAAGAGTCGTCATTAAAAGGGCAGGTTCTGACATGTTGGTTGCATCAACACGAAGCAACCAACGTTTGTGCCGAGATTTCTTTTTAAAAAAGTCTCATGATTAGTATCACCTGAAGATTTGTTTCAAGTCCGCAAACGTGTTTGTTTCACTTCATGATGAGTGTATCTTGTCACCATCTGTGAAATTATTTTTAGAGGTAAGAGGCTGTTGGTGTGTTTCACTAATTCACTGATGAGGATAACATCCTTTCTTATCCTGCACAAACGTGAAGTACAGCTGTAATTAAATCTAAAGGGCTTCCAGGTATTTGGTATTTTGTCGGGATTTAATGAGACGGGCCGACACAAAGTAGAGCATAATTGTAAGATGGGGGAAACATTATTTTTTTTGAAAATGAACATTTTAAATCTGTAAGGCTTAGTTCACATTTGTTTGCAGCATCTCTGTCTGTTTAGAATTATGCTCTCAATGACTTTGGTCTCCACTTGCTCTGTAGTCTTTCCATCTATTACATCCTTGGTCTTTTGTGTTACTTGATATTCATGATTCTGTTCGTTCACTAATATTCCCCAAAAACCCTCAGAAGCCTTCATTAACCTTGCTAACTGGCCACAACATGAACCATTTGAGTGATTGACAGCACTAAGACCCTCCCTCTGGCTCTGATTGTTTTTTTTTCTTAATGAATGATGTATTGCTGCAGTTAGTACTGGGGGCACTGGGAGAAGACAGTCTTATACTGGAAGCATACTCATAATTTGAACAAATGTGTAAAAAAAAAACTAAACATTTTTCATAAAAGTTACATACTGCAGCATTAAGTCATGACACTACTTTTAGGTGGTGTCATGACTTAACGCTGATCCCTACAGCAAGAACCCAAAATGTCAGGCACCATTTAAGCAGCAAGCTCATTAAGATGCACCAGCTGCATACCGTGACTATCTCTGTAAAAATCTTATTGCAGTTAATCTAACAGATGTTGAAATGTAATGAAATCATTTCTCCTTCCAAGCTTTTTCCTGTAGCTGTACTGAATAATATCATCAATGTTTACTCGGGTATAATTTCACTTCATACTGAGCTCGGTTCCAAGATCTGCCTTGAAAATTATTCTCTTTGACATTTAACATTGAGTTTATATACTTCTTACAAGAGTAATAACTTAGAAAAGTCAAAAATAAGATGATGGTTTTTAATCAGCTGAAATAAAACATGAGTCTCACAGACTAGTCTGAGTATGTGTGTTTGAATTTTCATAACTATGATGGTTTCCCAATTATAAACTTTTATATTCAAGTCATTACTTGTTGTATTATGGCTATATTGATAAAATGTCATTTTATGTTGCTTTTTACAGCATGAAGGATCACAAGAATATGCCTGATTTGAAACGACGTGCCATAACATGCCTGAACGAGGCATAGCCAGAGTCAGAGAAAACCTGTTGTCATGGATATCCAATAAAATAAAAAAATATCCAATAAAATCATTTTTTTTGTTCTAGATCTATTATAACAGCAGGTGTTGCCCTGCTGTTATAATATAGAAAAGAGAAAATTATGGGCACTTATTTCTGGCTGCAGTGCTTTGAAATATGTTTCCCTCTTAAATCTTTAGTCTGTTCTTGCTTTTTCGCAACGCTTGGTTCAGATGGTCAGACGAATGACATTAAATAAACACAAATAGCAGTTTTTTTATCGAGATTTCATTCATTATTCATGTAACTTCTTGTGTCCAGTCATGCATTAACTTAGACTAATCCCATGTCTGTAGTTCAGTTTACCACGCCCAATTCTGATTACTGCCACACCTGTAAAAGCCAAAAACCACCTGAACAGAACTTGTTTTATGGCATGAAATAAGTAAACTTAGCTCAAAAAGCAACAAACTTTAATTATAGGAAGAGTTCAGAATTGCGTATTGACATGCATCAGTCTAGAAACTACTTTTAAAACTTTGGGATCCCAAAAGTTTAACCCTAACCCTCACCCTAATCCAGTGCTTCTCAATTATTTTTCGTTACGCCCCCCCTAGCAAGAAGAAAACTATTCGCGCCCCCTACTCCCCACCGTGACTATCCATCTCTGCATAACATTTTTTCCTTCTTAACATTAAAGAAAAAAAGAAAGACATATGGTCAAACTTACAACGTATAACTTTATTAAATCGTGTTTTAAGTCTGCAACAGAAAAGATTTTAAGTGCATCAATGCCTGAAATTAAAAATAAATAAATCCTTGTTTAAACTGTAAACATGTTTGACCAACTAATTGCACCATTGCAAAATTAAATCAAATCAATAAATAATATTTAATAATTATAATAACTAAAACTACAAAAACTAAAACAATAATAACTAATTTATATTCAGTTCAGCAACATTAACTCAGGAGCACAATATATAAAACACTTGAACCTACAAAACAAAAATGAATTAAACAATTTGTGCTGATTTTTTCTGTCTTTTTTTTTATCAAAATGAGGAGGAAGTCAGGTTTAATGGCTACAATGAGCACGTTTTGATGTGCACAGTTTTTCAAAGCGAGGTTCAAAGCATGATAGTGCAACTCTCAGCTCCTGCTCAATGTTTAGCTGGGACCTGTACTTGGTCTTCAGTGCAGCAACAGCAGAGAAGCCAATCTCACAAAGGTAAGATGTTGCAAAAGGAAGCAGAATGCTTATAGCTTTCTCCCCTAAGAGTGGATACTGCCTCTCTACACTCAGCCAGAATGCACTGAGTATCTGTGATGTGAACCTCAGTCTCAATGTGGAGTCAGACGTCATGTCAATGAACTGCTCCCTTTCTGCAGAGCTGAAACCAGTTGGAGTTGGTGCACTGAAAGGGTCTCTCACCCAGTCATACTGGGAACTGTTTTCAGGGAAGTACTTTTTAAAGAATCCCATCAGTGAAGAAATATGCTGCTTAATGTGTGGAATCACTGAGATAGCATCATAGTCATTAGTGTCCACAAATTCATGCAGGTTTTCAAATGAATCTGTGTTTCCTTCATCAAGTTTGCCTGCCCCACATTGCAAGCTTTCGGGTGAAAGAGCTAATCTTGTCTGTGACCTGCGGGAGGTGTTTATCTTTCCCTTGAAGCTGTAGATTCAGTTCATTTAGCTTTCCAAATATGTCACTCAGGTAGGCCAGTTTACCCAGGAAGTTCTCATCACAAAATTTTTCTGCCACTTCATACTCGTGCTCCTGCTCCAAAAACACTCTTATTTGCTCTCTGAGCTCAAAAATTCGGGACAAGACTTTTCCTCGTGACAACCACCTTGCTTCACTGTGATAGAGCACAGCTTGATGTTCAGCTCCCATCTCCTCACAGATGGCAGAGAAGACTCTTGTTTTTAGTGGTCTGGTCTTTATAAAATTGACTACACCTATGATGTCAGTCATAACCTCACTTAATTCAGGGGAAAGTTGCCTGGATGCAAGTGCTTCTCTGTGTATAATACAGTGTGTCCACTCAGCATGAGGTGAGGCTGTCTTGATGAGTGCCCTAAGTCCTTTTCTCTTCCCTGCCATGGTTTGTGCACCATCACTGCAAACACCAATGCAGTTCTCCCACTTTAGCCCATTCTCAGTCAAAAAGGAGTCCAGGAGTTTGAATAGCTCTTCAGCTATGGCTCTGTCTCTGACATATTTACAAAAAAGTAGATCCACACACAGGGAGTTTGCCAAGTCAAAACGTACATAAGCAATAAACAGACAGTCTTTGTTGCTGTCAGTTGCTTCATCAAATTGTAAAGCAAAACGTTTGTCTTTGAGTTTATCTACCAGCTGTTCTTGAAGATCGTTGGCAATGTCATCTATACGTCTGGCGACAGTGTCATTGGACAGAGGGATAGTTTTTAGTTTTGCTGCACTGGCGTCGTCCAGCATGACAGAGACCATGTCTACTGCTGCAGGCAGTATCAGCTCCTCTGCTATGGTGTGGGGCTTTTTGCACTGCGCAATTTGGTACGCCACCTTATATGATGCTAGCAGCGCTCGATGGTTTACTGAAGTAGCCTTCACAAAGCGGGATGACTTGGCAATATTCAGCACGTTTTCGCTGAAAAACTCTAGCGGCTTATCGGCGTGATTGGGATGTAACGTATTTAAGTGACGCGCTAATTTATTTGGCTTCATGCTGTCCGCTGCGAGCATTTTTAGACACAGCAAACACAGCGGTCTTTCCTCTTCTCCAACTGTAGTCACAGTGAAGCTAAGCTAAATACGCTTTGTCGTATTTTCTTTCTTAGCTTTCGGTTGACTTTCTGTTGTCTCATTATCTTTGTCTCTCTCCGCTTTTCTTTTCATCCCTGTTAAAAACTTTTTCATGTTGGCGGTTGTTGAATAACGGAGGCCATAGACAGAACGCAGTCGGAGTTTTTTGTTGACGTAACACTGGTAACCAAGGCAAACCTGTTGTCTTGTAAGTCGTAAAATGTTGCACTGTCGCAAACGTGACAGAAGTAACAATGAGAGCGCCACTGCTGCCTACTGTGCGCAATTACAGTTTATACTAGTACGGCCAAAAAAAAGCCTGTTCCCCAGGATCACACGCCCCCCCCAGGTATCGCACCGCGCCCCCGAAAGGGGGTGCGCCCCACTATTTGAGAAGCACTGCCCTAATCCATTATCCAAAAGTGAAAACATGGAACTTTGGGTGTTTGACTCAAATCACTGTAGGAGAGAATCAAAGGCTGAGTCAGCAGGTCACAAAAGAACTAAGAGTTCAGTTTTAATGCTCATGATTAAACAATTAACACGAAAGATACAGAGAGACAAATACAATTCCACATTTGGCAAAATTAGCTCTTCTTGATCCCCAAAACTTGACATCAAATTTACACTCTTGTCGAGAAAAAGAACATTATTCCAACAGTAAAACATATTCAGTGCTTTGATCTATTCTGCAGGATCATCATGAAAAGCAAACCAGAAAATCCACCTCTGATTTTTCACAGCACTCTGTGTAACGGTCTATTATTTCACAAAACCAACATAAGATCATTAGTGTCCACCCACTAATGAGTAACCCTCAGTAGGTTATTCAATCCACTGAGGATTGGGATATTCAAACACTTTGTCAAAGCCAAACTGTCCTTGTTTTATTATTTACATCTGATCTATGTGATCACATATCAACATTTAAAATAATATTTCTGTTCCTTTACCTTCATTACGTAAAAGAATAAATGACAAATCAGGTTGTTGTTTTTTTTCAAATGAACTAATACTCATCATTAATTTCACTTTGATTTTGCGTGAAAATATCCAACCCTTTTCATTAGATTACAATGGCTTGAGCTGAAATGTTGCATCCTCTTCAGGGAGTTGAACAAAATGAAAGACAAAAGCTGAGGCATAAATTAAAAAGAAGCTACTTTGATCTATACAAGCTGAAAGTTACAGAAAAAAAAAGTTCCTAGATCAATTTTGATTAAAACACAGTTTTAATTACTTTTTATTATTATTATTATTATTAACTGAATCTCTGTGTTTGTCGTCTGTGAATGTAGGATTCCTCCTTTCCATCTTCTGTATTTACTCTGGAGACCATTGTCGCCTATATAAAGATTTTCTTTTATTTCATCATTATTTGACAGCAATGTTTGGCTTACACCGTGCAATATGATATGTAAAGAAGAATGCTAAAAGTAACAGCTGAACTTAATCCCAAAGTTGCAGTGTCGGTCGTTTACCTCAAATTCTTGTGTTTTGCGTGCGAAATTAGACAAGAAAGCAACCAATCGGCTCTGAGCTTTAATTAAAGAAATCAACCTGTGATCAACATGAAAATGAGACATTTACCTCCCTACCCCAAATCCTTTTTTTTTACAGCCTTCTCCTTCACACTCCCACTCGTTCTCCTGTGAGTGTGTGTCTTTTGATCGTGCCAGCATGTGTCAACAGCGCTGTGTGTGTGTGTGTCTCTGTGTGTGTAAATGGAAGAAGAAAACAGGTAAAAGGGAAAAAGGAAAGGAGTGAGCGTTGAGCCTAATCAGCCAATCAGGAAGCAGATTAGGCGACTGGGAGAGCTGGAAGAGGGAGTGAGGCAGAGCTGTTACCACAGAGGAAGAAAAAAAAAAAAGAACGAAAACATCTTTGGCTAGCAACACGGCATCCAATCACAATCCATAGGCAGGCCAAAACAACTTTATACACCAATAACCCTGCCTGGTGGATATATGTGCGTGTGTGTGTTTGGAGACAGAATGGAAAAAAAAAAAAACTGCCTTCTCCAAGGATTTTTTTTTGGCAGCAGCCCAAATGTTTGTGGGTGTGCATACGTCTCACTCCAAAGATGACGGGCAGACTTCTCTTCTAATTTGACATGGTTCAGTGTTTTGGCATGCACTCGCTGCTTCCCCAACTTTGTGGATGTGAGTGTACGCTCTTCCATGGCGTGCGCCGGGTGTGAGTGACAGGCCTGACCTTTTCAGTATGCCCGCTAAACCTGAGCTCCTGTCCCAGTGCTGACATGCCTGTGTCTACTCCTGCGCTGCTACATGAAGGTCAGACGTATTGGCACGTCCGCGCACAAGCACTCCGATAGACGCCGCAAGTGGAGGGTTTTCCTCCTGATTTGAAGAAATTAACTCGTTGTACCGATCCGCTGTAGGTTTAGTCTGTCTTTAAGGTTTTCTTCCGTTCTTCTGTTGTCAGAAATGACTGCTGTGCTTTCAAAGTTGGACGTAGTTTTGTCCGATTGCAATCAACGAGCTATAGCTGCATCTTCATTAGCCATGGAATTGTGCCGATTGAAATTGTGAAATTGAAACACGGCCAGTTTTGAAAAATGAAAGTTTTTCAATAAAAAAATGTTTTTGCTGGCATGAAGAGGTTTTTCAACCGAATTGAAATAGAGATATTTCACAAAACTGCAATGGAAACGCTATTTTTGTATCACATGAGTCACATGATCTGCCAGTAGATACTACTGGCAGAAACTACAAAGAAAACGACTATAATTTCCCCAAAACGCTGCATGTGTAGTTGCTCCCAGCTATAGAGACTAGTCAGTCCAGCACATGGACAAGACGTCTCCTCTTGTTGGCTGACAGATGATGAGAACTGGTGTCATGGCTGAATTATGAATATGTCTCATGTAACTGTATGCATTTAGTTGATTGTGACATAATTTGAAAAGCAAAAAAAAAGGTTAAATCAGCCAATTAGGGGGAAGACTTTACATAGGCGCTGTACAACAATGAAGCCACTGTGTGATTAGGAGAAGGGCGATAGGGTGGTATTCAAAAGCGACAATGCATTGAAAAATCCTTATCAGATTAACCTAAATTTTATACTGATTCTTTGATCATGTCGGATCTCTTTATTCTGTCTGCAGAAAATAGTCTTAACGGCATTCCTGTTGATTCTACAAGTACTTCTCCAAAAGTTTCTCCGGCGTTTGCTGGAAGCCAGCGCGCTTTAAGCCGTGCATCTTGAACGTGCTCGTATCGGATGTCTCTCCTGGGGTGTACGCAACATAGCAGCCTCAATTCGTTTACATCCATTTGCCTGGGCGGCCCTGCATGCACGGCTCCGCTTTGTGTGTGTAATCGTCTCCTCTTACAGTGCTTACAGTCCATTTTGTCAGCGCGCACATTGACCATTAGCTATCCACCATACATAATGTATAGCGGTGACCTTTCTGCACGCTGCACCCTTAGGCCTATAAGCCATTGTTTGGTGTTGTATTGATTTTAACCCAGCTAACCCCCCCTAACAGATGGAGACGGTGATTTGAAGAGTGGGGAGACTGAGCGGTGCTGTGTTTGGTGAAAAGGAGAGGAGAAGGCCAGCCCAATGGAGTGTGAAGAATTGAAAAGGTTCTGTGTGCAGAAGGACACAGACTGCGGCGCATACCTTTAGCCTCCTTCTTTCAGCAGAGTTGTCGCTGTGAAAGACAGGGTCAGGTCCAGTATTCCTGAATAGAGCAGCTCATATAAGTGCCTCCTATACACAGCCCATTAGACAGAGTGGTGAGAGCAGGGCTACAAAGTAAACAATTTAAGCAGAGACACTGAAAGATTTTCAGCATTCATCAATGCTCCTCTCGGAGTGGAAAAAAAAAAGGGACGACACACAGTGGGGGGAAAAGGTGCAGACTGTCAGGATTTCCATCTGTGCTCCTTCCCTGTAATCTGTCAGAATGTGTTTTTTTTATATTCCTCCTTCTCCAGCTGACAACTAAAGTGGAGATGCACAGAAGAGGAAAATGGGCCGAGAAAAATGTTTTTGGTCTCCTGCAGCGATGGTGCCATAGGTCGCCTGACAGATGATGGAGGAAGGGGGCGAAGAGGGCCAAATTGAATTCGCCGACATCACTTCTGTTGTCACCCAGAAGACACGGGACGTGGTCTGGAGGACGTGGACAGCAGTCGAGACTCCACTGCTTTCACAGCTGCCCACCAAGGTCAGCACAGTCAACTAAAGCTAACAAAATAACGAAGACTGACCTTCATTCTTGTCAAATTAAATAAGTAAAAACAGTAATAAGTGGGGGAAAACTATAACTAACTGTATTCTGTAATATATTATAGTTTATTGATACAGGAATGTGGACTTAATGAAAAGAATGTTTAATGTCTGACAAACAAGTCTCATGGGAACACGTATTTTAATGTATTGATGTTTAAATAAATACATATGAGAAAAAAATAGGTTGAAGTCAGCCTGGTCCCTTGAGATGCCTGAAGAAATTGGTTGTGGGCTGGAGTGAGACAGTTTTCCATTTGATTGTCCCAAACCTCCAACCCCAATGTCTGATCCCTGAACACACCGTATCTCAGGATATTAGGCTGGCTGGATGCTGTTAATGAACTAATATCGGAAGTTTTCAATTAAGATTTTAAAAAGGAAGTCAGGGAAATCACAAATAATAATTGGTCTGATTTATTCATTTGAGATTTGAGCCTCAGCCAAAATGCTGGCTAACTTATAGGGAAAGCTGCTGGTCAGCTGCTTCCTGTCTTGCCACATATGTTGGCTTTTTAAAAAATGTGACATATGTCTAAAAATCAGGTAATAAGGTCATCCTGTCTCTTAGTGTTATGTGTATCTCTTTGGTGAATTTTCTGTTTCACTGACTGATTTTTAAACTTTGAATTGATGCAGATTCTTTGTTATTCTGTTGTCTTATGACATTCTATGGTTTATACAGCACTTTTCTCTTTAAAAGTTCATTTTGAATAAACCGACTGGGCTTTGCTAGAATAGTACACCGTGTTCCAAATTATTATGCAAGTTATATTTTCTTAAATGGTCATTGCAAATGATGGTCAGTATAATTTTCAACTCATGAGCTATTAGAGTATAAATCAAATTTTACTGAACAAAGCTCCCCATGACGACAGTATTTTTATTTTTTATTTTTTCAAAAATGAAGGGCCCAACCAATGATTCTCTCCCTATGATTTTGGCCCAAAGCATGACTCCACCACCTCCTTACTGATGTCACAGCTGTGTTGGGACATGGTGGTCATCCACCACCGATCCACTACTGCGTCAATCTGGACCATCCACAGTTGCACAGCAGTCATCAGTGAACGAGTTTGTTTGAAAATCAATCTTCATGTACAGCTGGGCCCACTGTGACTGTTTCTGCTTGTGAACTGGTTAGGGACCTAATAGTCGGTTCATGCACCACAAGCCTCTGGTGGATCCTCCACCTTGAGGCTCCAGAGGCATCAGCCGCTTCAAATAACTGTTTACTGCTTTATAAGGACATTTTAACAGCTGCTCTCTTAATCCCATGAATTTGTCTAACAGAAACCTTCCTCATTGTGCCTTAATCTGTACAAACCCACCTTTGTTCTGAATCAGCCACAAATCTCTTCAGTACGATAACGCTTCAGTTTTTGTTAAATATCTAATGTTTTCATACCTTGTCATACGGCCCTACATCATTTGATGATTTTCGTCAGCAGAGAAATTTTTTCTCTTCCCCATATTGCTTGAAACCTGTGGCCTGCTTAATAATATGGAACAGCCTTCTTAAGTAGATTTCCTTTAATTGAGCTCACCAGACAAACTAATCAACCCAGGTCTCTAAAACGTATATTTATGACACTTTAATCCAGTTTGCATAATAATTTGGAACACAGTGTAAATGTGTATTGGGATCAAGGGTGTGGAACTAAAAATATTCAACTGTGTCAGAATGGATATTACTTTTACAATGATGCCTCCATCTCTATTTTGTTTTTTCTTCTCAGAATTGATATTCATCTTTAAAAAAATTCAGTTCTTTATTCCCAGATAGTGAAAGGGCCAGATAATTATTGATATAATGAATTGTGCCATTAGTTTCCTTTTTTAATTCCAGTCATCCTGCATCCTCATGAAAGTAAGAACTCATTGAACCAGACTGAAGTTTTGCAGAGCACTTCATGAGGTAAAGTAATGCTGTTCTTGGGTCATTGCTGCATCATTTGCAAAGTGGTTCTACAAATTATCTAGAGTTTATTGACATATGGGACCTTCAGGGTGTGTGAAGGCTGCATCATTCAGTATGATGGAGTTTCCAACAGAGCCAAAAGAAATGTGACAGCTGGTCTATCTGTCGATGAGTTGTGAATGCTACAATGTTAAATGCAAGATGCGGGAACGTACAGCAAATACACAGTAGTTTGATGGGGGAAGTAAAAAGAGCCATCCATTTTTATAAGCACAAATCTCGCTAACTATGCTAATTGCAAATATAAATCTGAAAAAATGTACAAATAATGTTAATTCATCTGCAACATTTTTTTAAATAATAAAAACCTAATAATCATGCCAGGAGGCACAATAAACAGTCATTTGAATCCTGTTATAATTCTTTATGAAAAACTGATATTGGTGAGTCATCCCTTTACAAAACCCAGAGATCCAAAACCGTCACAAGACTCAGCAATGATGTCATCCTCAAGTCTGATTCATCCTTTCAAAACACAGTATTAGAGATCAATAGAGCACATACTGCATTAACATTGGATTTGACAATAATCCAGCATTAACTAAGGAAATTAGGGAACTTAGGAAATTATCACTATACTTTGCATTCTCACTTCTTTTATTAATACTGACACATTAATGTGAAAGTTGTCTTGTTGTTGTCACAGCGGGTGCCTCTCCTGCCCCAAACCCATCACCCATCGCTACATTTCCATTGATCGTACAGTTGTGTGATTTGACATTATCAGACTAATTTAGCTTAATGGAAACACATCAATTTAAAAAAAAAAATCTAGAGGTGGTTTTTCGGCCATATCGAAATCAGTTTATTTCATTTTCGCTTTTTTCACATGACCAATAATCGGATGTTGCCACTGACTCAAACCACGGAGAAGAAGACAGGAAGTAGTCGGAGGATGATGGCCTGGCATGTTTTTGAAAGACTTACTGCATGATCAAACTTATTCATGTGGGATTTCAATTACACTTCTTATTTGATAGAAAGCACCATTTTGAGATTAACGCAATATCAACAAAGTTTTGTGCATATTTGTGATAGAAGCGCAAATACAGCCCCTGCCAGCGTTGGTAGTAAAAGCAGGAAGTGCTCGTCCACCCTCTTTGTGGTCACTTATGCAAATTTGGTGATTACTTCAATAAGCGAATTTTATGGAGCACTAACAGCTCCTTTCCTTACTGAGGAGTTGGTCACAGTGCATTTAGTCTGTTTGTGGTAACTCCATGTTTTACTTCTCAACCCTCCTGCGGTCTTAGCGCGACTCTCATGGAGAAGTGCAGCAACTGATTGTCCCATCAGACCGTCAGTTCCCGAAACTACACACACAAAAAGAAAATGTTGCAAAAGCGCACAGTGGGTCCCACCGGACAAAGTAAAAAGCTTAAGAATCCAGAGGACCCCATCTCTTAAGACTGCAGGAAAATAAAATGACTCCTAAACTTGTGAATGTGCTTACATTCACAGGGGTAGGTGTTTATGATAATTATATTACAGTTTAGTTCTGAGAAATAGTCATTTTGAATGCAATGACTGGTAAAGCCATTTCAATTGATTCAGAAGGGGAAATCTGACTCTTTAACACAGACACTAATGCAGCGCTGATCACTCTGTTACTGGAGAGAGGAAGAGGGGCCGAGGAAAGAGGGAAAGCATGCCAAGGGCGGAAAATAAGTGGCATCCCGCAGCGCTTTCTAATTCCTTCAGGAGATTGACACCTGAATGTGCTTTCAAGCAGCAAACCGCTGGGTGGCAACGCCCCGCCGCCCCCGCCTGCCTTCCCCCTCGATTCCCTCTGTCTCTCTCTCCAGCAAATCTATTTTTCTCTCCGAGGGCCCCTGCTCCCTTTGCCATCTGATGCCACGTAACAAGTTTGTCCTAAAGAGACATTTTAGCTCCCCCCCCAAAGAAAACAAAAATCTGCCTTTATTATGTTTATTTGTTAAGCAGGATTCGCGCACATGTGCTCGGAAATAAATTGCCGGTCCATTAAAGACGAGGAGAAACTCGCCGAGCGAGTCGGGGAAAATTACATCCTAGTTAATGGTACGTCGTTAATTATTCAGTTTGCCCCATAAAGTATTCAGGCCTATGATTTTTTTTTCTTCTTCTTTTTTAGCACATTATGTTTATTAGATCATGATGCGATTATGGTAATTACAGGGCGAACGCTGTGCGCTTCTAATGCACTTTTGATGTCTTTTTAAGGAGGACGGTGCAGACAGACAGAAGTGTCAGGGTTTCGTCCAGGAGCAGCAGATCACTCTGGCGTCAATTCAGGAAAAAAAATCCCAACAAGTTGACTTGCATTGATATTCGCCAGAGTATCAATTTTTGACACCTTGCATCTGGTTTTGCGGTGTTTTTCATCCTCCTTCATTCCTTGTAATATATTTAATCACTGCTGTTGTGTCCTTCTGCTGTTTCCTCCACTTTGTCCTCGTTCGTCACGTGTCTTCATTGAAGGATGGCTTTGAAGGAGTGGGGGGAAACAGAAGAGCTTCGCAGCAGGGCCTCCATCCCATTTGTCAACATCGGGATTTCAGGCGCGACGTCTTAAAAGCCAACTCGCAGACCTCCGCTCTTTCGGCGAACAAAAGCCGCAGCAGCAGAAATGTGAAGTCCTACCTTTTCTTCTCACGCTGAGCTCACCTTTTTCACCAGCGGGTGCTTTTTCGGCGCTCCGCTGCATGAGGTTACTTTCTTTTCTTTTCAGAGGAGATGGCAGATAAAAATGAGTGACAAACACACTTACACAGCCCTGAGGCGGCACTATTTGTGTGAAAAGGCTTTTTTCCCCTCCCCTCTTTTTTTTTTTGAATAGTTTCCATTCAGTTTCCTTTCTCCAGTTTCTCGCTTTTTCATTCCTTCCTTCCACTGCGAGCCGTATTAACGCCGCAGCACTGAACGCTTCCAGACGCTTGTTTTAGTTGTTTCTAAGAAACAAATCCTGCCTGATATTCTTCAGCCGTGTGAAGAATTGGCAGATTAAGCCAACCAAAGATTTACGCCCAGAAACCACTTTATTAGGACGACCTTGAGGTGGTTTGTGTTCAGAACTACTATAAAAAATATACTTGGCAGCTAAAAGCCTTTGTTTGTTGCTTTGCGACAGCCCATTGTTTTACACTGTCAAAGTGATTTTTTAAAATAGACAGAGATGTCTCCAGTAAATAAAAAATACAGTTTTCAAATGATGATTTATGAAGGCACAAAATGGTCCAAGCCAACGTTGACTCTGTGTAATAATGACTTCTCATGTTAAATCACAAATGAACAGCAATCGACCCAATTGTTTTTGGTTCATTTTCACTAGTCAGAGAAACTTGATTGCTGTGGAATCGACAAATCAGCTTTACTGAACGACTGTAACAGCACCAAGAGAGATACGTCAAAAAGCACGACATCGTTTCCCAAGTTAAATAACTTCAAGAACATATGAGAAAAGTCATGAACGTGACTCGATCTGGAAGGGGTTAAAAAAGCCAATCTCTAAGACTTTGGGACTCCCAAGAGTCACAGTAACTGTACAAAATGGAAATATAGAAGTGAATTTGTTTAATAGAAACACAAAAATATTGGAAAAAAAAAAAACTGTTTTTGGATTAAACGTCTTTGTGCTGGAATGAGGTAGTTCTTTGACCGTGTCCAAATTAGTTTCATTTCCCAAAACTGCAATGGAAACACTTGTATAGCAATAGCAAGGTGCTTGTTTATAGCACAGGCCTCGATGGACAATGAGCTCTCAAAGCATCGCACAGGACATTTGAATGTGTTGAATCCATAGCTCAACTTTGGTCAACTACAATTTCCCCAAAACGCTGCATACGTAGCTGCTCCCAAAAATAAGGCGCTTGTCGCATGTTACTGTTCAGATCTGTCGCTGCCATGGCTTTTAATCACTTATTGCCTGAACTAGTTTATTCACCTGTGATTTTAGTTTCTTGTTTAATTGCATTGTGCCTTTTGGAAATTAACGGTATATCAACAAAGTTTTGTGCACATCTGGATGTCAGTGGAGCGATCCAGAGCCAAAAACTTCAGCTGACCGAAAAGAACAATTATTTATGGAACCACAAATTGTAGTCCCTATCAGAAAATAATGGCCCAATTTCATAAATAGTTTTTATAAAAACTGAAGGTGACATAGTTACTTGATTACGCTATCAAATGGCGCCTTGTGCTTTGAATACACATAATGCCGCCCCTATAAAGCGGCCTAGTTAAAGTGCATTTAAATCCAATTGAGATGCTATGGCATAACTTTAAACAGGCCGTTTTATCCTACAGTGCGCCTGAAGTCAAACGGCTCTGCAAACAGTGAGTCGACGTTCCCTCACTCTGATACCCGATTCCAGCTGTCATCATCTCTGACATCAACCAATCATTGTTGTCCACACGACATCCTCTCTTCCTCTTTCCGATGCCTCTTGAACTCCAGCATTTAACTAGCATGTGATTGTTTGATACTAACAAATCACTTGAACGTGCGTACCTAATAAAGTGGCCGGTGATACAGTGGCTTTATTTCCCCCCACTTCGTGTGTGTGTTGTCATGGCCGCGCCCCCCTCCACATTCATCCCTGCATATGGCCGCTGCAGATAGCTTTCTCTGGGCTGCTTTTTGGCGCGGCTTTAATTAGCGGATTTGCCGCTAATAGATGGAGCTAATTAACCGAGATCGGGGGGGGGGGGGCTTCCTGTTCCAAGCGCATGCGGGCAGCCACACCCGTTGGCGCACTCGCAGCACACGCCTGCTGACATGTTTCTGACGAGGCGACAATGGGTACAACGGAAGCTGTAACCTTGGAAACCATTTCAAAAGGATTCCAGGGGTGGAATCGGCCAGAGCCAATCAAGAGGCAAGACGGGCAAGAGAGCTGGCAGGGCGCACACAACTGCACTGTCTCGGTCTACACACACACACACACACTCTGATAGAGTGTTGCCCCAGGCAGTGTGAATATGACCACCATAATCAAATCCCCAATAACAATAACTCTGCTCAGGGATGCAAATAATCTGTGCGTCCACGTGTCTTATTGTTACAATCAATAATGGAGAAGCATCCCAACACACACCCAGTCACAGGAAAAACTCTCCTGTCACTCTAATGAGAAAGCATCGCCTATTACAGTGTCCTGTGTGTGTGTGTGTGTTTTTAGTTGTGTGTGTTTGTAGGCAGCTGTGACTCCCTCTCCGTCTCTCTTATTTTTGAAAAGCGAGGAGATCAAAACGGAGCAAAGGGGCTCACGAGGCGTAAAAACTAATTTACTTTTTTTTTCTTTTAAAGTAATTCTGCCTGTCCCTCCATTTTCCGCCCACCATCAAGTAGCCCCTCTCTTCCACAGAAGCAGAAGAGTGATGGAGAAGCGGGCCAAGCGTTCAGAGAAAGCGCCGGCGCTCGCTCGCTTTTGATTCAGCTCTCGCCGTGACCCCGGCGCTCCCTGATGAAATGGCCACGGTATTACTGCTGACTTTGTGATAAGACCCGGCTCCTGATGTCACACATTCGGACAGGACGGGAGTGGGCGGGGCAGGCCATGGCGCAGAAAGCACAAGTGAATTTGTGTGCGTGTGTGTGTGTGCGTCTGAGTGTGTGTGTTTCTTTTCTTTTCTTCAGGGGGGATCTGAGTGTGCCTCTGCGCGCTGATAAGTGTTGATAAGGGAGCGCGTGTGGATGATTGCTGATTTGTGGCGGGTTGTCTCTCGTTAATGAAATCCTTTGTGTGTCTCTGATTGGCTCATCAGTCAAACAGCAGTTCGCATATTACCCATAACCCCCTCTTCCTCTCTCCGGGTGGTGGATTGCGATGTGACGTGTGTAAACTCTGGTCTAAAAACCGAAGGACGGAAAGAAGTCGCACCTTTGAACACACGAGGTACAAATGGACACGTGTGTGAATGAAATCAAGTCACACACACAAACACTTTAAAGTTTTTTTGCACTTTAGAAGTTGGAACCACTTATTAGACAGACCAACGCACAGTAACACAGATTACCCAGGGAGAGTATTATGTATTTTCCAGGCACATGTTGCCATTTTATATCCCAATCAAGTAAGCATGTTAACGGCAGTTGTTGTAAAAATGATATATGTGACTTGAAAGAATTTTTACATCCTAATTTGACGCCTTGAAATCGGGCCTCTGTCTCTTTCTGAAACTCTGCCTCCAGGAAGTCGTCGCAACACGGCTCCTTTATTAACCCTTTTACCAGCCCCCATTTTCACCAGCATTTCACTGAGAAGTCGCTCCTATAATGAGCTCAGCAGATGTGAAAGTGTTTGCTAATTGCTCTTGACTAGTCTGAAGGAGTTGAGCGGGAGAGTCAGGAGGACGGAGCGCTTCTTGTCCGTAACTCAACGCACCGCTGTAGTGTCCAGATCTGAGATGATACTTTGAAGGAAATTTTGTCTTGTATTGATTTGAATTAGTGACTAAAACCACTGAGTCTCGTCATAACTTCAGCAAAACAGTGGTTTGTAACATGACAGCATTTGAAAAAGATGAAGACAAGGGAGCAGCTTGTTGAGCTGATTGCTGCTGTGTGAAAGCAACAGACATCCACACACACTAGATAAACACCCCACAGCCTCGGTAAAAGCTCCACATCAGTAGTTTCCCCCACTGTCGCTGCCAACTTCATATCCATCCACACAATGAAGGATGTAATGAGACAGTGAATGCATCATCTGCATTAATCCCCTCTTGATTCAAAGCGCCGTGGCTAAAGAGGGCAAAGGGAGGGGCTGGAGATGGGAGAAGCTGAGCGGTAAAGAGGTACTGCCACATGGGGAGGCGCGGAAAAAGGCAAAAAGGAGAAGGAAGCCTGGAGGGACACCTCACTGCGGCTGCCTCGGGGCTCAGGAGAAGCACACACACACACACACTCGCTCGCTCGCTTATCCGCTGAGATTAACAGCAGCGGACACACACTCTCACATTTGTACATTCATGCAGAAAAGTTCCAGACGAAATGAAGTGAACGTCCCAAACAAGTGCCACCAGATTAAATCCGGACACAACTGCGGTACGATGTTTCTCTGTACATAATCAAGCCTTCATGTGGAAATTTAACGGTTGAACTCCAACAGTACTGAAGGTGGATGTAACGAATGCGCAGAAGACATCGAAAGGTTATGTTCAAATAGTGCATGAAAGAACCTGTGATTTAAATGCACCATAATATTTTTGATCCAATCAGATTTTGTTTTGCTAAGAAAAGTGTTTAAGTTTATGTTTTTGAAAAACTTCACTCAAAAAGAAAAGCAAAACAAGAAAATGGGACTTTTGTTTTCCCCAAATGTTTTTTTGCTAATTTCCCATCTCATTTGGTCATTGTGAAGTATTGTTACCCTACTTCCACTGGCATTAAATGTGATTGGGGCCACTGTCATTGCAATCGCAATCTTCTTGTAAAACTGACTTGACTAGTAGGTGGAAAAATGTTGTCAGATAAGTTGGACGAGGGAGGCCATTTAAAATGTTTCTGCACGAGCAACATTTCATTAGCTTAAAATGAACGGGAAAGCTCTTACAGTATCAAGATGCATCGTTATTACTGATTTCACAAAACGGTCAAAGCCTCCTCTAAGCTGCCAATTGCAGATTGGACAATGAAGAGAACCAATGCCTTAAAACCAGAGTAAGGCTGAAAGACGACGGTGGGAGAATTGCGATTTCATCTGGCTGCAATAAGAACTGGCAGGTGAGGGGAACTGTGGAAGTGCAGACATGATCTGGGGGAGCATAAAACTGTCAGATAAAACTGGATGTCTGCTGGGCAGAAAGGGGAACTGACTGCAGATTGGCTGACACCGATAAAATTGCACATGGGGTCCTCTGAACAGTGTTGATGCACGGCGCTTGTTGAAGAGTCTTCGGCAAAGAAAGCCATATCTGCAACCTCATCAAAAAAAGAAAAAAAAGCTGCGATGAGTGGGCCTGGAAGCAAATGCTGTTGACAGATGAAGCTGAAAATTAGTTGCAAAAACCAACAGTATGGTTGGTGGGGGGGGGGAGGGGGCGAGGGGGGAGGCTGTAGAGCTTGATGAGATGACGCTCCTGCCAACTGTTGTGTGGAAATTTTCTGCTTCACAGTTGTTTGACAGGCAGCAGCGGTGGTAGCATTACACACTCAACGGGAAGAGCAGATTTCACGAAATATCAGAAAAGAAATGGAACGCCAGTGAAATTTAAATATTTGGATTGTTTGGGATTTAGACAATTAAAAGGAAGCTGTAAGTGGAGTGTTGGCAAGACAACAAATTTGGTGCTTTGAGGCTTGTTATGAGGTTGCTAACTGAACTATTCACAAGCACATTAAGCTTGATTGAATAAAAATACCAATAATGCTTTTGAACGGGCTTTTGAAATGATGTTTGTCACCTTGTTTTTTCTAGCTTTAAATCACTGAATGTATGCCTTTGAGTTTTAATTCAAATTCAATTTAAAATGTACACCAATCTCTCAATGGCTGACTAAATGCTTACATTTTTAATATAATCGTTTTTGAGCTTCATATGTAGCAAACGTGCTTTATGTCGTACAGTCATTCAAATTGGGTTTACGGGAAGAGGAGGCGGGGGGCGATATGCGCGCTATTTCTTCATGATGTGGTTCTAACATAAAGCAAGAAATTTCTCAGCAAAATCTCGATTTAGACTGACAATAAAGTTTACAACTCATCAAAGAACTGGATGATTCACTAATTCTACTGTAAGAGATTGGCTTTTCCATAAGAAAGTCTTTGCAGAACTCCTCTTTCATTCATGCTAATGCGTTAGCATTTGTCAAAGTGCGAAAGCTAACGCCAGCTATAGTAGCACAGCCTGCAGGGATCTTTATTGTAACGTACATGAGGACATTTTAAAATGTAATGAGCGATTGTTGAATTGAATGTTTGAACGTTTGTGTTCTGGAACCTGCTGGAAGAACCGAATTTTCTTTCCTGTAAGACTGGGAGCACACACTGAATAATAATTACTGTGTTTCTGTGAAATCAGATGAAAAAAGGCTAATAGTAATATTAAGATGAAATTTTTTTCGCTTTACTTTATCTGATCAGTCAACCTAAAGAGGCAGACGGGCGTCGTGTTTCTTCCTCGCGTCCTCCTGTCCTCCCCTCTACTTCTCCGCTGCTTCGGCTCAGCAGCCTGTCGGCTCTGGGACACAGCTATGACTCATCTGTCTGCCACATTCAGGATGCCAGACAAACAGACAGTCAGAGAGTCCGGCCTTATCTCGGAGGAGCGAATCACAATTTGTAGCTGGAGGCTCTGTCCAAATATACGGCAATCTGTGCTGTCTGAACCCATTCTCCCTCAGCAGTTGGCACGTCACTAGATGGTTTATACTTTATCAAATATTTCACAGGCTGATTGGCAGTCAGAAGTAATTTCTCCCTGACTCAAACGATAAATGTAGTGCAAATTTATGATTTGTTTCTACTGGTCTAACAAGTTTTAGTAGAGAAGGTTTCAGTTTTCATCATGTGGAAACTGCTTTTGAGGCCGAGTAGACATAGCAAATAACATAGTTCATTTGGTAATATGACTGTCTTAAATAAGTGTTTTTGTTACAATCAAGTCATGTGTCTTAGTTATGGTGCACTCACAATTGGTAATTCGACCAATGCCCAACCTTGAAGATCTTACAGGGATGGTAACTTTCGTACTCTCGTACTTTGTCCGAAGTATGAGAGATGAAATATTCTCACGGCTTTCACGTGACGAAAGTTGTGTCATCTTGTTCACAGAGAGGCCTTCTGCCCTGCTGGAATCCAAACTGTATGTGAAGTGTTGGGTCTGAAGTTTGTGGATGTCTTTAATGCAGGAATGCACTTGGACAGGAATGGTGATATTTATCTTCAACTAGTCCGCTTCCACTATTCGGTTTTTGTATCTGTAGGTGATGTTACTACTTTTGAGGACTGCGTTTTTCTGCCCTGGTAAGGAATTCTGTTCATTTGTAAGATTCTCCTCACAATACCTGTGAAGATCGTCAAATGGCATTTTCATGCTCGGTTAACGTTGTCTCCTCCAACTCGGTGAATTCATACGCGTTAATCTCTGCCATGGCTTCTACCGCTATGTTTTTGTCTGTCAGAAAACCTTGACTGGCGCTGTATTGATTTGACTTGGTAAAGAGAGAGCTGAGTCAAAAGCAAAGCTCTCATTTTAGCTTTTGGTAAATGGTAAAAGGCCTGTAGTTGTAGCACTGTAACAAGTCCAGAGGTCCCTAAAGTTCACACTCACTGCAGTGAGCTACTGGATTGTAGCTACAGCTGCCCTGGGCCAGTCTGACAGAGGTGAAGCTGCCATGCACTAGCGCCACAAGGCACAAACAGGCAGGATCTTGCCCAAGGTTCAACTCACCAATTACAGGAGGAACTCCTGCCACTGTCACCATCATCATCCCAAAGCTTTCAGGTAATGGTAAAACAACAAGATCACAGATACAAGGAGCCAAAAAGAGTTTTCTCATCAGGGAGTCTGGGCCTTAGAGATAGGTTGAGAAGCTTAGTCATCAGAAAAGGACTCAGAGTAGAGCCGCTGCTTCTCCAGAAGAGGATCAAGTTGAAGTGACTCTGGCATCTGGTTTGGATGCCTCCTGGACGCCATCATGGTGAAGTTGAATCCAGAAGAAGACACACTGGAGAGACGATGTTTCTTGGCTCGCCTAAAAACACCTTGGGATTCCACCAGTACAGCCGGCCCAGGTGTTTGGGAGAGGGAAGTCCAGGCTTCCTTGTGTAGACTGCTGGTCCTCCAACCTGATAAGCAGAAGACAATGGATGGAGGAAACCGTGACATATACTGAAGTCTACGCAACCATGTGATTGATGAAGTATTGGAGAGTCTTAAGTTGATAACCTTGTACATGTAGATATTTGGTGAAAGCCTATGCTCTCCACCCCTCAAGAAGCGTTAGAGTTGCTAACAGGTGCCATCAAGGGGAATGTCAGTGTAAAGGTTTTATCGTTGAAAGCTGTGTCTTTAGATTTATTTTAAGACGTGTTTAGTCTTTCAAGAAAAGCCAGAATATCTATAGGTTCGGCTTGCTCTTGAATTGCCTGTGTCAAGTTCTCTTTATAAAGCACACATTCCCTCAAAGAAGTCTTGGAATGAAAAGACTGGCACTGGTCCTGACATTGGCTGTTGAAGTATTGCACATAAACCAGCTCCTATACTCACAGGGATACAAATCAAGTGCAGCTCCTTTTAAAAATAGAGCATATCTGGAGAAACCACATCTCTCGTGATCTATTGCCAGAGTAGCATGGTGACGAATGACGTCTGACAGAGGTCGGCCTGGAGGCCTTGAGGTGAGACCATGTTGAGAAATAAGAAGTTAGTGGATCTGCATGTCAGTGCTTAAGTCTGACTGTGCCGACTCTGTGTGTGTGTATGTGTGTCTGTGTGTGCGTGTGTGTGTTGTGTGTGTAAGATGGCCTACAGCGAGCACTGTGAGCTTTTCCAGCCAACTCTGGCTGGAGCACAGAGGCTCTGTGTGACCTGCCAAAACACACAGCAGCAACACCAGCAGTGAACTCTGTATGGCTGGGGATGGAAGGATTACAGCAGGAGAAGGGAGGGATTGATGGAGGAAAACAAGATATAAAGAACAGAATGAGGGAAAGTCAAAAGTTGGAGTAAGGACACCAAAAACCACTTTCAGATGTTTTGTTTTGTTTTTTAATAAGAGGGTGTGCCTAGACTGGTGTTGTGGTAACTGGAGGTAGATACCCTGTACTTAAAAACTTGTTTGTACTTGTACACCAACTAATAGTATAACATGAGGCACCTGATGGAGTTGGAGCTACTTGTCCACTGATCCAGGGAATCTTTTCTCATTGATTGATTTTAAACATCAGTGTGAATGTCCTGCAACAAAACATGTTATAGCTTTGTCATAAATCTCGTGCATTGAAAGGAGGTGATAGTGTGTGAAGTGAAATTCTTTTACCCTGTAATACTGTTGCCGATCCACCTTTCTGCATATGTCCCACTGTACAGATTCAGGTTCTCCCCATTACATGTATCCTCTGTGTGTGAGCCACTGCTAACTAATTAATCTAAATGTAAATCAAGTATCAAAGCAACTACGCTAGTTAACCTCAAACTATGGGATGCCATTGCTTGCCTGCATGCTTAAAACTGAATGTGAAACTGGCAATATGACCTGCTTTTCCGCTAATTCAACTAACAATCACGTTACCATTTTGAATCACTTATTTAAATTTGAATCTCAAAAGGTGAGTTGATTCTTGTACATATAAATAAAAACTAGGTAGTAACTCTATGTAAATGTGAAGTACCCTACACCTAACACTATGCACTCCACACCCTTGATCTCAACACACATGCCCTGTTTTTGAAAATGAATCACCTGACACTCCACACATTCCCTTCTATTTTCTCACATTTTGAAGGCCCATAACATTAATTTCATTCTTTTTTTTTTCTTCTTTTTTTTTACAATACGCCAGCATTCATAGTAAAATAGGAAACTGTGTGACAGCAGCTTTGTAGAAGATGAGGGGCAGGGAACTGGAGCAGTGAGGGGTGGGGTAAATAAACGCCGGTTCGTCAATGCCTGACAGCTAAGCTGCTGACATAAGACAGATGAGGTGATGGTAGAAACAAAAATGGGTAAGGAAAAAAAAAGAAGCAAAAACAAAGTGTGAACCTGTTTACAACACCCCACTGACAGTTTTGTGAGCTGTAGTTTTTTTTTTATAGAGTACATTACTGCCACTCAGTTTCCAAGTGGAGCCATCATTTTCGGATCAGTTTCAGGGCTCCAATTTCTACTCCTGGCAGCTGAAGAGCCGTGGGGCGATCAGATCAGACGGCACGGGGATTGCATAGAGCAGTCACTGGATTGCACTGTGTCCTCTCAGCATCTAAATTGTCAAATCACAGCTTGGCTTTGGCCTTTCTCTGTGGAGTGTGTGAAGAGTTCTCGATGTTCTTCTTTTGCATTTCTGGCTTTCTCAAAGGACTCTCGCAGTCCAACGTCAAGCATGTTGAGTTATGAGCAACTCTAAATCGCTGATAGGTGCATGATTGTCAGTCTCAATTGTCTTTGTGGATGGATTAATGGAATTTTAGGTTTCACTGCATGTATGTGCTCTTGAAAGGATTTGTTTTGTTTTCTTGGTAGTAGGATGTCTGAAAAATAAATTTCACCAACATAGCGTTGCTGTTTTTAGCCCTTCTAAATCTCTGGATTAATAGTTAACCAAGTTGGTCTTGAACCAGATAGAGGTTCAAATTGCAATAGACAGGACAATCACAAGGACATCTTGCACCGGCTTCGGATGGGTGTCTTAGTTCAACCTAAGTCCATTTACTTCTGGTTCCACATCTAGGAAGGTCCGTCTACAATGTCACAGGACGTGTTTTAATCATTGGTAACTGTTTTTAGTGCAGCCATTTGTTGGTTTTTAACTGGTGATTATGGTTCATTGCAGCAACATCCTATTCCTGAAAGTTTGAACTGAGCAGTTGTTTAAGGCTAACTTATCTCTTTAATAATTCCTGCATTACTATTTTAGCACATCCTTATTACATTAGTATCACAGAATTTGTTCTCAGTTTTTTTTTTTTTTTTTTTTTTGTTACTCTGGTACGGTCTAGAAATGCTTTCAATTAGATCAGTTTTCATTGGAAATGAGACATTGCTGCAAAGCTTTGTAATGGTGAGAACGAATGTGTCCATGTCTGTACACCAGATCACAATGATAGATTTTATCTGCTAAATCTACAGCTCAAAATTATTCATACCCTCTGCAGACTCGCATGTATAGTTGTTCCTACTCAACCAAAGAGTTTGTTGCTGATATGAAATGGGACATTCATGGTTCTGAAGTTGATACATGTTGGACATGTAAAAGGAGCACCAATCACATACTTATGTTTGAAGAAGCTGGTGTCTTTAAAAGTCCATAGCAGTTTGTTTTACTGCTTCTATTGGAAGTGTTTCGTCCTTTTTGTATCGTCTGCCGGTTCGGGAATGCTTCGGCTGCCCAGGAAAATGCTGTCAGGAAAACCGTGTCGACGAACAAAGCGAGGAGAGCATTTACTAGGATGAGCGGTGAACAAGGCAAAGAAAACTTTGATTGACAAAACCCATCCCCTTAATCACTGCTTCAAACCAGTCCCATCTGGGCGACGCGCGACGGTACCGTCTGCCTCCGCTCACTAGAAACAGATCAAAGTTCTCATTTGTTCCACGAGCTCTGAAGCCCCTAAATCATGTGACATGTATGTAGTGTGTTTGAAGGAGTGCCTCGTCAGTCTGTATGTACTTGTGATTTATTTTGCGGTTGAGTGATCATGCAAAGCTGCGCCTGAAACGTCTGAACTAATTTTCTACTACATATCAATGTCTCCATGGGGACAAATAAAGTATTTATCTTATTTATGCTAAAGGAGCAGCCTTTAATATTTAATATTGTACAAAACCTATGTGTTTTGTACAGCGGAAGACTAAAGTGTTTTCCAGGCACATGGTCCTATTTTAATGCATAACTCAACTACGTCAACTTCAGTTGTTATAAAAACAATTTGTTCATCAAATATGACTTAAAATAAATTTTACCTTGCAATTAACGCCTCTATTTCTTTAAAAACTCCTACTGTTTCACTGAGAAGTAGCTCCTATAATGAGCGCAGCTGATGCGCAGTTGACCCAGGAGTTTGCTAATTGCTGCTGGCTAGTCTGAAGGAGCAGAGTAGAGGAGTCACAGGGGATGGATACTCTGTGAAGCAGAAGCTCAGGGGAGGAGTAGCGTGTTGAGGGCGGAGCTAGGTCCACCTATGCGTTTTGCACAGCTGAACGGTTGCCACCGGAGATTAAAGGATTCCTCAAACATGCATGAAAGAATCAAAGCAACTCTTCAGAAATGTTTTAATTAGGAACTAACATTATCATATGATGTAAAACTAAAAAACTAAAAAAGTTACATTTACATAATACTTCTGCTTTGGTAAAATATAACTTTAGACATTAAATATTTGATAAACTTTGTCTTGACTGTATCACATAAGCCAAAAATCCTGTCCAGGTTGTTCAGAGGTGCGTCCTACCCTACTTGCAACCTTCACAATGATTTGGTTAAACACGGCTAGTCATAGTTAATCATTGCATCGTCCTTCGCTTTCCGCAGTTAAACATTCAAATATTTAAACTGGCAGCTGAGCTCACAGACTCAGCCTTTTCTAAAAGCACACTGGTGAACGTCGACGTTGTGCTGATTTTGACAGCTTAAACCTGCGAGTCAGGAAACATGTGAAGGGAGCGCCGTCTGATTAAAGCCCACATGGGAACCCACGTCACATTTTCCCTCAACAGAAGGAGGTTTGTCTGTTTAGCTTCATGCTACTACATAAAACATCCTGATTTCACTGTTTGGAGCGAGAATATTCGCCCCATCTCAAAAACACTGTATGACACGCACCTTTTTTTTTCTTTTTAACATCACATTCAATAGAGATGATTCAGTAATAATCATTAAATTTAGACCAAGCAGGAATGTTAAACTTCATCGGAACGATTTTAAATTCTCTAGTTTTTTAAAAAAAGTGTGCCATTGGAGCCGAGCCTGTTCCAGTAATGTGATAGAGACTGGGCCCAGGGCGGTAACCGTGACCTTAGTCAGACTCATAACCCTTTTTCTCAGCTGACAGCACACACAGGAGGGCTGTGTGCGCCTGTGTGTGGCCTCGCTGTGCACACACACTCACCTCAACACCCTCAGCCACATCCATAACGTTTTATGTCCGGCAGTCTGCGCTTCTCCTCATTGCTATAATTTACAGCCGCTTTATGCAGCGTGTCCTGTAGGTCGTCCAAAGTTTAACACCTCTGTTTTTTTTTGTGTTTTTTTAACATTCTTTATTTAACAATATTATGAATCCAACATATATGCATATGTACATTTATACATGTGCTTACATAATACCACAAGAGAAAGAAAGAGAGGAACAAAAAAAAAGAATGGTGTTGGGGGAGTGTTCAGCAAACAGTTAAATCCATTTCGGCAATTTACATTCCTTACAAAAGGCCATGTGGGCTCACGTGAAAGGGAGGTGTACATATCCGGTGTATTTCATTAAGAAAGAGAGATATACAAAGGGGGCTGACACATCTTTTTATCACCCATTAACATCTTTCTCCATGTGGCCATCCAAAGTGGGAAATAGCTGGGGTCCATACACTCAGAAAAGTGTCCATTTTTACATGAAGTTTTGCTGTTATCTTTTCCATTATATTCACATTCTTCAATCTTTCTTTCCATTGTTGAAGGGTGGGAGGTGAGGGCTTTAGCAAGGAAAGAGTTATCATTTTCCTTGCTACTAGTAACAGAATCTGTAATAACTGGGCTTCCTTTTTATCTTCTCTTAAGGTCAAACCCAGTATATAATGCAGTGGGTTCAGTGGTAATGTAAACGTAAATATTTTTTTGATTTCTGTCTGAACCCCCTGCCAGAATGGAATCAGCACTGGGCAGTCCCAAAAAATGTGAGTGTGACCCCCAATCTGATTTCAGCCCCTCCAGCACAAAGTTGTTTCATTTCTGTCATATCTTGAAAAACTGAAAGGTGTTTTGAAGAATCTCATTTTTAATTTCCAGTCAAATTCCTTCCAACCTGGGCTGTGGGTGATCTTAAAACCTTGTACACAGATCTCCTCCCACTCCTCATCTTCAATATCATTTTTCTTGTTCCCACTTTTGCTTTATATCTGTAGAATTGTCAGAGAAATGCATCTGTAAATGTTTATATAGATTAGATAAAATCTTCCTCTTATTATTGTCCTCTACACATTTTATCAGAAATATTTCTACGGGTGATGTATCTTGTTTCAAGCTAGACCATTCTTTGTGTGATAAAAGGTGATCACCTTAATTGTAAGTACTTGTAGAAATCTTTTGAGCATAATCCATATTTATTTTGTAACTCCCCAAACGACTTAAGAGCTTAAGACTGAATAACTGATTAACTCTTATTAATTCTTTCTGTGCCCATCTCATATCCAGTTTGTTTGGAAAATAGTCAGTAATCTTGGCTATTTTTATCATGCGGGATATTGTTAAAGGTGCTCCCAATTTCTTCCTCACCAGAGATCAAACTCTATATGTATAATTAATCCACTCATTTTCAACTTTTAAATCCTTCCAGTTTTTTCCCTCCATAAATGGAATGGCTTCAAGAGGTACCAGTGGGCCTGCATTGTCCTCCAGACTGATCCAGTTCGTCTCCTCATCCTGTACAAGCCACTCGACCACAACACGAAGTTGTGCTGCCCAGTAGTACAATTTCAGATTAGGCAGATCAAGGCCACCTTTTTCTCTGTCTGACAACAATAATTTCTGTCTGATTCTTGGTTTCCTCCTTTACCAAATAAAGTTATGAATAATTTTATCAAAAATTTTAAAAGTGGAGGCAGGTATCCAAATCGGGAGTGCCTGGAATAGGTACATTAATCGTGGGAGCACATTCATTCTCACTGTTTCTATTCTGCCCAGAAAGGACAGAGGGACAATCTCCCATCTAGCCAAGTCTGATTTTATTTGTGTGATTAATCTGCTATAATTTCCATTAAATAGTTGCGAGGTTTGTGGCGTAATCATCACACTAAATATTTGAATCCTCTCTAGAACCAATTAAAAGTGACCTCTTTATCTGAACCAGTAGGCCATTTCCCCACCAACATCATAGTTTCTGACCTGACAACATTACTCACGACCAAGGGCTCGCTCCTCTCTGTTGTCTCCATGGATAATGGCTCTGATCTCAGCAGGGTTCAGCTGTTGGCTCTTTCTGTTCTTTCTCTGGGTTGTCCATCCATCCTGTATCAGCTCCTCTTCCGTTTTCTCTCTGTCCTCCAGGGAGGATTCAACGCCGAGATCTTTAAATGTTGAGTGTGCTGCTGAAAGTGAGGGGAAGAGTTTTGTGCCCCTGTTGATGAAAGAGTTTCAGCTGAGCTGGATATGGTGACTCGGCTTTAATGTTCTTTTCTTTTAGTTTTTTTATTACCTCTGACCTTTTTCCTTTTCTTTTGCAAGTCATGATCGACATAGATTGTGTGCTTTTGGTACTTTATGTTTCTTTGCTTCCAAGCTTGTAACAGCACTTTTTGTTTTACATTAAAGTCCAGAAACCGGGCTATAATGGATCTTGGGTGCGCCGCTGCAGCTTTAGGCTTTGGGCCTAATGCTCTGTCTGCTCTTTCTAGTTTAATGACAACTTCTTCTTGAAACTCCAGAGAAGTGTTCAAAAGGTCTGTGATAAAGTTCACCAGATCCTTTTTTTCCGCTCCCTCTGGGACGCCATAGAGCCTGATGTTATTACGACAGTCTGTTTTCCATATGGTCACATTTAGCCGCGAGAATAGCTTCTCTTTCGAGCAAGTGTCCCAGTGCCCTGTCCTGCCGTATGCTTCGGTCTTCCGTTGCACTTACTCTGTCCTCCGCTTCGGTCAGTCTTCTGTCCAAACCCTCCAATCGTGTGTTTAAGTCCTCCATAGATGATTCTACCCGGTGTAGAGAGCTCTTCAGGTCCCGGAATGAGTCGATGTTTTCCTGCCGCAATTTTCGTAATTCTGTGCGCTAACGGGGCAGAAATCGACTTTAAAAAGGAACAAAATTCGGAGTATCGTATGTACGAATGCATTTTTAGGAACTGCGTCAAACGGAAACGAGGGGGAACTGTAAATCTCCGACAGCTTTTGATGTATTGCTATCCAGCTGGAGGAAAAGTCTGACCTCAAATTCAGCACAAGAAGCATCTGAGAACATGGTGTTGCTTTCTGTTCTTCCACTGCTGTTCTCCCATGGTGTGTGTCCATATGCGTGTTTTATTGCAGATGCAGAAACATCACATGACATCACCGAAAAATGAAAGGGCTTCAATTCTTAGAAGACTATTTCATCACTAGATCGGGGGAATCACCAAGGAGAGCCATAGATCATAAGCAATACTCAAGAGATCGCCATAACATTTTTCAAGTACTCCAAGTATGTGCTCATTCAGCAGAGATGATCAAGAACAATTAACACTGCAACAACACACCAAGTATTTTTGATCTAGTTCCTTGTGGAAACATTTCAGTAGACTTGAAATGTGAGAAAATTACCTGACATTTAACAGCAAGATATAGGAGTTTGTTTTGAGTCAATCATTCCTTCATTCCTTAGTAGTGATTATTTATAATCATTTATAAAATGTCGTTACAGCTGAAATAATCTGTCTGCTGAAATAGTACTTTTAAAATTCTAGAAACAGCAAAAATGCTGAAACACGAGGTTTTAATAATTTAAAGTCTGTTTGTTTCGGGCTGCTTTTGATTAAAAACAGCTGGAACTTCATAAGTACAGTTTGTTTCAAACTTGTCTTTGCTTTTTTCCTTTCTTTTGACACTACAGTGTAATGTGTTTTTTTTTTTTTTTTGCTTGTTTTATTTTCCTTCTGATCATGCGCTTTGAATTGCCTCGTCGCTGAAAATACGCTACGCTATGAGTCCAAATCAAGTTTCAACTCTCAACTCCATAGGGCACAAGTAAAGGTCAAGTCTTTGTGCAACTCAAGGTGAAGAATTAAACTCAAACCATCATCATCATCAGTTCATCTTAAAGCTCCTATTAAGACGAAATGTATGTGTTGAATTAGAACGCATCACCTGGTGGATGAGTGAGTCAGTCTCACCAGGTAGATCTTGTAACACTGATGCAATGTACTTTACTTCAAAGCTAATATGTTTTCAAACATTTATTGTACATGGTACAGATTTTATGAACTTTGAAAAAGTGAACTTCTTGATGTTTTGCAGAGGCACCTTCAATATTAAAGCAGAGGCGTATTTTCTTCTGTATGTGCTCAGCATAGAAACGTCAAGGAGAAATCAGGAACCACTGCCACTAGTTAAAGCAGCTAGTTTAGATTTTAAAGGGTGTTTTTGAACTTGATCATCTGGTAGACTTGGTTCGATTGGGGACCAAAATGACCACACTTGTTACGTTTTCAGCTGCTGCAGTTCTGTTTCCCCTCCAATCGCCTGTGGTGGCGCTGCACCAAGACCCACTGAAGAAGAGAACAAAGAAACCTCAGAAGAAGACGCTGAACTTAACTTCCGTATTCTCAGAATGTAAATTCAGAAATGTTTTGGTGGTTGTAGGATTTCTCTTTTGTCTTTGGTAAAAGACCACCGGCCATTTCTGCGACTATCGTCAGAGACGCATGTTTGTTTTTGTTGCATTTACCCAGAATGCCCTGAATCATAGTCCACGCCCTGCTTTTGGAGTTTGCTTCCTTTTTTTTTTTTGGTCCCCATCAAAGTTTACGCATTCGCTCCAAACAAACCGGAATTTCTAGGCGAACCAAGTAGAGTTGGATTGAAGCGGACTCGATGTGAATGCAGCCTAAAAGACAAATATTTTGTGGTTTTTATTTTTCCATTTTGTAGCTTTTTAAATTGCAGTATTTTTCTGGTAAACTCAATTTGAGTTCTGGAAATAGCGCACGCATGCGGTTCAGGGAGACACTTTAATGGCAGAGCGATAAAAGCCGTGCCGGGTTCACCTCTAATCAGCCCGCGCCGCAGCTGTGAAGGGGCACCGCGTTGACACGTTTCCCGCGTTTCTTCCTGTTTTCATCTTCTCCCTTAGTTACAACTGAATACATGCAAGAGCATGTCAGAATAATAACGCGGAGCGTGTATGTCATCCTGTGTTGTGCCGTACACAAAGGCTCTAACAAGAGGATTATTTACCGCTCGTAGCTGAGAGCTACATGTGCCAATTTTGCTCTCCGTAGTGAGGCAGCAGGTGCCTGCCGCTCATGTCAGCCAGACTTGACATAACTTCACTCTGTTCTGCCTATCAGTCTTTCTAACCCCTGCCTCCCCGTGCCACCCCAAGGCAGAGTAAGGCGGCGAGGGACCCCGGTAAAAGCAATGATCAAAAGTAAGCATTCGGATGCCTACAGGTTCCCCTGACATGAGAGGGGAGACGGTGTGGTGGGAAGCCAGACGGCTGAGCGGGGTTCGGAGGAGTCGATGGGAGGAAGGGAGGAGGGGGAGAGAGGGAGACACACCCTTTTTTTTTTTTTGCTTTTTTTTTTTTTTTTTTTTTGCTTTTCAAGCCAGAGCAGAGATGGGTACCTCAAGACCGGGAGAGATATAAAAGAGGATGCAGGAGGGGATGAAAGGTTTGAGGCATGAAAGCGCAGCAGGCGCGGTGTGAAAAGATGCGGAAAAGAGAAGTAAAGGAGTGGGGAAAAAAAGGATGACAAGGAAAGTTGGGCTGAGCAGATTGGGATGTGAGGGTGACGGGGGGATGGGAGGGGGGCACCGCATTGAAAAACAGTCATAGGTGAATGACTGGAAACGAGTTCAGCTGCCTGCATTTCCAGCCAGTGAGAGTCAAAGGCAGACCTGCTGTGTATCTGTGTGGTTAAAAAAACCCACTAAAGTGGAAAATGTCATTGTGAGGAGGAAATTCTCGACTTGGTATGTTAATATTTTTGCTATTTTGTTGAAAATCTATTGCCTAGCTGATCTCACTGCCAGAGTTAGAGAAAGAAAAAAAAACACTCAGAGGATGAGGAAATAGCACTGACACTGCTGAAAGCATCCACACATTTTTTACATGTTGTCATGTTTTATTGGGGCCTTTATGTGAGAGATCAATGCAAAGTAGTGCATAATTGTGAAGTGAAAGAAATATAAAATTTTTTTAACGTATAATTTGTTATTCGATTTGGCTTATTTGTTGTATATAACAGCAATTCACAACACGTCGACTCAAGGCACTTTAAAGAAAGAAAAGGCAGTTCAGTCCTATCATACAGACAGATTTATGGATTATGTGCTCATTTGTATTCATCCCCCTCCCGGAGTCAATACTTTCACTGCTATTACAGCTGAACAGTCGTAGCTATGTCTCTACCACCTTTTCCCATCTAGAGGCAGAGCTTTTTGCTCCAGCTTTGGAAAACGGGACATTTAGACTGGATGGAGAGAGTCCATTTCAAGCTATGCAACAAAGTCTTACATGCATGGAGGACTGAACTTTTGACTGAACCGTTCTAAAGGTCTGGATGTACTTTTAGAGTTGGTGTCAAGTCAATTGACAACCTTGCCTGGGGCTTGGACACGATGGTGCATTCACACCAAACGCGATACACAACGTCAAAAACCAACTCCTCAAGTTCACTCGTGTGCACTTTGAATGACGCTTGAAGTTTTGCTCCATGCCGAGCATTTGGCGCATCAGGCGCCCCTGGTTTACATTAAAAGTTTATGTGGAGGCGCGTCATAATCGTTCTCGCCGTTGTTTTCCGTTGCCGGCCTATGTTTTGGACATATCGGATGCATCGGGCGCTCTTAACACATCAAATGCTCCAAATGGTCCAAAACGCGTGACACTTTCCTCCACACAAACCAGACACACCTGACACTTGGTGTGAACGCACCTTCAAGTGGAGTCCTGTTGGAAATTAAACTTTGACCTCTGCCTTCTGATATTGCCTCATATTTATCTTTGACCAGGTGTCCCGCAGCATGGTATTTCCACTAACCATCTTTCACCATTGACATTTTGTGTTCAGGGTTTTTCTTTCTTAGCACACATTTTCTTTCGGCTACAAGCTTTTAATGGTTTCCTCACACTCAGCCACACTGTGCGGATTCTTTGACATATGCGCGACAAAAATATCTGAGTAAAAAAGGGGAAAAAACTTTGTGAGAGCCCACTTAATGCTTCACATGTTTGCTGTACACATGGTTTACGGCAAACTGGAATAATTTTGACTCTCTATCAGCAATTCGAGAATCTTGCCAGTCTTCCATAGAGTTACCATTCATGTCTTGGCTGCGTCTGCTATAAATGTGGCCTGATGGCTTAGATGGGAGAGTTTATGTTGTTTTTCTTTCGAAAGATGAGTAAAAGAGAACATTGTTGCATGCTTTTACATTGCTTTATAACTTAGCCCTGCTGTAAATATATCCGCAGCTTTCTCCCTGCCGCGTCCCGTCGTCTTCATGATGCCGTTTGTTCGCTAAATGTTCTCCGACAAACTTCTGAGGCCTTCGCAGAACAGCTGGATTTATACGGAGATTAAATTACACACAGATGGCGCGTGTTTACTTTTTTACGAGCTTCTAAACGCAAACGTTCTCAATGGACTTTTATTTTGGGGTGTAAAATCGAGGGGCGTTAAAAACACATGCGCGACAAAACTATCTGAGTAAAAGAGGGGCAAAAAACTTTTGTTTTCCGTCCAGTTTATGCTTTGTTAGAGCACACTTAATGTACAAAATACATTCAGGTTTCAGTTTCTTGACAAAAACAAGAAAAGGTTTAAAGTGAACGAGTGTCATTGCAAGTCAGTGTGTGTCGGTTCAGCTTTCTGTTCCAATACAGTATCCCATGGTTCAGTTTGGGCCTCATAAACAGGATTTCACCCGATCCCTCCGGGGCGATGTTAGGTAAATGATTTACCTCCTCGCTGGGGTTTTGTTCCTGCTGTCTCTGTGTGTGTGTGTGTGTGTGTGTGTGTGTGTGTGTGTGTGTGTGTGTGTGTGTGTGTGTGTGTGTGGGGGGTGTGCGTGCGTGTGCGTGTGTGTGTGTGTGTGTGTGTGAGGTTTTATGTTTTCTGCCCCTCCGTGTCAAAGCCTCGTGTTCCAACGTGACATGATTTCTTGCTCCCACAGCATGTATAATGCATATCCCAAATTATATTTTACATGTGCGCCTGCTCGCTCCGGGCTCGCGGACATACACCGCCGCTCAAACTCCGGCACTCGCCGATGCTTTATTTGGTCACATATATGACCAATTTCAAGCCAGATTTATGACTCTCCTATAGTCAGGTTATTTCACCAAATCCCCAGACGGGACCCCGCTCACGGCCGGCGTGGGCGATACCTACTCTGTTTTCAAATCGGAGGAGCACAACGCCGCCGGCGTGCGAGAGGAGTTATAAGTTGAGCCCCCATCCCCCCATCCTCCCTTCTCCCCTCACCTCCCTTTATTTCCAGCAGCCGTACCTATTTAGTCCTTCCCACAGTGAGAAGGAAAACAACGCTCTGGGCAACTTTTATTACGCCCTACTTCAAATTACACCGTCGTCATAAAACAACACGCGTTTAATCACGGCCTCGGCCAACGTGATGAATTAGTCCGTCGCAAAGAAACGCCAGGGCCCCCTGACAACGAGCACATACATTCCCGAGCGGACAGACATTAGATACGTGTTGATAACACAAAAGAAAACAGACATAGGTCATGCCTGTGCCAGCAAAGCACAGAGAAAGGATGACGTGCACCATAACTTATGGCCCCACCTGATCCCCCACAGGGGGGCAGGCACGGGGTGGGAGGGGGGGGTGAGGAGACGCTTCCCAGCTGGGGGATTCACGCTCTCAAAGGAAACAAAGATCATCCAAGCTGGGATTCACACTGACTGATTTTCCCACTGGGTGGAAAAAAAGAAGGAAAAAAAGTAGATATGTCAGCACTGTGACTCCGACACCATTGTAATCCGACTTGTACCCTTAAGACAGCAGCAGAGTTGCACTTATTTGTCTGTTCTTTTTGTGTTGCAGAATCAATGCAGTATGCATCGGCAATGTGTTCATGATGCAGGCGGGGGGAGGGGGGGCTTCTGCTGTTTCAGTTTTCTTAAAGGTTCGGCAATATCTATGAATGTTTTAAGTGTGATATGAAAAATTTAAACCGATGATGACATGTAAAGATTTGTCTGTGTGTGTGTGCGTGGGTGGGTGGGTGGGTGTGTGTGTGTGTGTGGGTGTGTGTGGGGTGGGTGGTGGGGGGGTGCTCTAACAAGCTGACATGATTAACGCACAAACAGAGCGGCGCACATTGTGAAATCATGAAATATTCACAGATTCGGAGTTGAACAAAAAAGCCGACTGAAGTTTGGTTTTAATTTGATTCTGTGAGACATTTCTGCGCCACATGTGTTGCTTAAACTCTTTGTTTCAGCTACCGTGTGAAACTCAGTCGAAACTTATGAACTGTTCTTTTATTGCGAGATTGGATAATTATTCAAAAGGGGGGGAAAAAAACGTTAAATGGGTCAAAACTCAACATCTGACTGGATATTTTTGCCGCTGCTCTTCTCAAAATTGGTAGAGTTTATAGAAATAGTTGCTTTTTCTTTGCTGACATTAATCATTGCCTGGAGTTTTTCTATTCGACCATCGAGGGACTGAAAGAACGGAAGAGAATTGAACTGCAGTCAGCTGCACTGAGGATTGTATCCTCTGCATGAGGTGCGGATCCGGGACATTTCCAAAGCCTAACGTTAACCTGTTTTTTCCTGCGTGTTTGAGCTCATTGTCTGCTTGAACGTGCCTCAAAATTTTATCTGTCTGACCCAAGTAGCCAAGGTGTCCAAGATCAACTCGCTTTAAACAGAAATGCATTTTTTCTCGGTCTGAAATAGGCATTTTATTGCCTAAGCTCAGAATCACAGCAGCAGGGAGGAAAAGCTCATAAAAATCTTTTGACTCTCATCATTTGTAACAGTTTTGGAGGGCAGTGATCATCAACGTCATGCCAATTACACGCGTGTCAAGTCAGACAACATTAGTTCCATGAACGATTGTAAGATTAACACCGTTCCCCCACAGGATGTGCGGTAATATATTTCTCTGTTCATTCATGAAGGAAAATTCATTTCCAGTTGTTCCAGCGTCGCACGATGATGAATGCCCGTTCAGGCAACATCGTCTAATTTCGTAACGCCGCTCTAATGCAGATGTATGTTGACCCACGTGAGATCGTTCCTCAACAGGCGAGCATTACTTACACTTTGCCTCGGTTATTGTCACACGTGAAACTCGGCGTCCCTTTGATTCATCGTCCAATTAACAAAAAGAAGCCGAAGAAATAAGGCAGGAAGCGCTTTGGCTCACAGTTGAGGCAAGTAGCGCGCTTTAGAAGACCTTCCTGTTAGTTTTGAGCTAAACTAAATCAATTAAATTACACCTACATTATGCACATAATTCATGACTGTTGTGCAGCAATACTTGTTGTTCACCCCCACAAGTGAATAAATGGTCCACAGGTACATTAATATATTTAACAGCTTGTGCTCCTGAGCGAAGGCAGTTTAGTGAAAGCTAAATAGTTAATACTGTCGATGAGACAGGAATGAAGAGACAACGAGAAGGCACAATATAATGTTGTGTTAATCCACTTATTTCAGTCTAAATACAGGATCAGAAAGAAAGTACGTTTCAGATGCCAGACTGTAACAAGCGCAGCGGACTGCACAACTAATACACGCTTGGTTCTGCTCCCATCAATCACACATCCCAGACGATTTGCACTTGACTCACCAACAAGCAACAAAACGGAGCTGGAAGATGCTTAAAGCTATAAATGGGAGATATTTGCAAAGTCAGAGGTCTGGAAGCGTTTTCAAACTGGTAGGAGATTAAAACAACATGTTCAGGCTCAGGCCTCTAATTACAGCTGATTAGTTGGGTTGGCTGGAGCTCAGAGATGATTTCTATGAGCTCAGGCCCGGTCAGGTCGACCGGATGTTTTAGCTCCAGTCGAAATTCTTGGACAGACAAGGTTCCGGGTTTCCCGAACCCATTCATTTAAAACATTCAGTTATGTCCAAAAAACATCATTCCAGAAGTTGCTGTCTATCAAACCTTAGTCTTTTCATTATGCTTCATTCTTCTCATACAGGCTAAAGCTAAAAGCTACAGGCGTCCAGTGTGACAGCAGCAGTAGAAAGCGTGTGCTGTGGGTCCCCTGATGACATTTCAATTTCATAGTTTTCAGACTCTTCTTTCAGCGTCTTGGACGGGCCAAACCTAACCTGGGCCTGTTTTCAGGCCACTTGAACGTCCTCCGCTCGCAAACTGTTTCAAGACGTCGCAGAATGTTTGATTTCACATCGTTTTGAGGCCTTTACCAGACTCTGAGCTTCTGCAGTTTTTCAGACCGCTCTTTTGGTTCAGTCTCAGTTCATCAGTTAGCAGCAAACCTGAATTAATTGTCTCAGATTTAAAAAGAGCTCCTTCTGCTGGCACTAAAAACATCTTGTATTAACTTTGACGGTGTATTTTTAGTGATGTCATAATTGTTATTATATGCCTGTGTTGTTTGTTTGCTGTAGGTTTAGTTTTCTTTCTCTTTCTGCAGGTGTAGTGGCAGACTTGGAGGGTGTTGACTCTGGTTATCTCCATCCTTTCTCTCCTCTCCTTTCCCCTTAGAGCTTTTCCTTCTATAAGTCTATTACATTTGAAATAAACTCAAAGCAATTTGTAATAAGAATTGTAATAACTGCATAATCTCAAGCAGAGATTTATGGCTTTTTAAAAAAACAAACAGTTTTTTAAAGTTACTAACAGTGTTTGAATTACATGATCTGATGTGATATGCCGCTCTGTGATTTTAAATGGGAATATGTTTGATTTTTTTCCTAATGTATTCCTGAGTAAATGTAGCAGTTTTTTATTCATGTGACAGAACTTTTTATTGTTTATTCACTTAAATTTCTCAGTGTCGTTCTCATCCGTCCAAATGTGCATCGGCTCTTGGCGAAGGACAAAACAGTCTGACCAGGACGTTCCTGCTTACATGTAGCTTCAGTTTTGCTGCAGCTAAAGGCACCTGGACGTTTCACCTCTTACGTATTCTCTGTGTGAACCTGGCAGCGTTGCTGGCTGACTTCCCGGCAGAAACCAAGCTGAATTGCAGACCATTAAAATCTTGGCGAACGTCAGCAATCCATCAACAAGCTCTCACAAGTCAATGCTACATCTGCGCTAGCACGTGTAGTTCTATAAACTCGTACAAAGCCCCTAACAGTGTTTTTTTTTTTTTTTTTTTGCACATCTTGAACACCTGTTGATAAAACATTCTCATAAATAGACCAGCTGGCGTTCGGATCTCTTTTTACACGTTTAAAACCAGGTCCTGGTCTGAGATTTATGCTGGAAATCAGCTCCGATGTGACATCTGTAAAATGTTTTCCACGTCAATTCTGCAGGTGCCTTTTTTTTTCCCCCCGTATTGATTTGTCACCTTCTCAGAACATGAGGGGCGGGTTGGCATAGCCACGCTTTCCGTTCGCTCCCGTTCAAAACGTGCATCTGCTCTTCCTTCGCCGTCCCGGCATCCTCCGTAATCAGGACGCAAGAATGCAATTGTGAAAATTAGATAAAAGACTTTCAGATCAAAGTGGCAACATCTATTTTTGGGGGCGGGCTGGTGTTGGGCTCGCAACGCGGAATAATTTTGGAGAGAAGAAATATTTAGCCACAGGAACAAGAGAAGAGAAAAGCAGCAACACAGATAAGAAGGTGCCCAGAGACAGCAATTTTGATTGAGAGGAGGAGGGGCGGGAGGGTTGGGGTGGGGTGGGGGGTTGGGGTGGGTGGGGTTCAGCTGAGAATTAGAAGGCTGGGGGGTGGAGGAACTGCGATGGAAGTGCAGGTAGCCAGTAAGTGGGTGAGAGAGCTAGAGGGAGCCTGGATGAGGGAGTCTGCATTGCATTCGTGTTGCATCAGTTTGGAGTAACGAGATTTGAAGATGCAGGCTCAGACGCACTAATGGGTTTTGCGCTGACATACCACCCCCCTACTACCCCCCTTCACCCCCCTCCACACTCGCAGAAGGCAGTTCTGCTCAGCAACATGGCTTACTAGCCACTCACATTTAGCCCCTGTCGATACCTTTGTGGTCTGTATCTGTGTTTCAGTGTGACTGTGGAAGAAGGAGGAAGAAAAAAAAAAATCCAGGCGACAAGCCTACGCACACGCACACGTAACAGGAAGAAACACCCAGTAATCCCTCAGCAAAGAGGCAGATGAAGACAATGACCTTGAGCTCCGGTGAATGGAGCCAACAACGGATAGATAATGCCTATCTGCCGGTGCCAATCTAATTTAGCTGTTTTCTCTGTGAAAGGCCAAAGAAACTTAAGACTCACAGGCGCGCTAGCACACAAACGCCCTGCTGGTGCTGGAGGGTATGACAAGTTACCGTAGCAGAAATGTTACTCGTTGAAAAAATAAGCAGAGGCAATACAAAGTTGGGAAACATCCGTCTTCCACGAGACGCATCTCATCGACCGTGTGTCAGTTTGCGCACGCGAAGGTGAACTTTCACTTTTAAGAACTGATGAGGTAAAAGAAAATTATGCATATGAATATTTAAATTCTTTGTTTTTGAAACATTGAGAAGATAACAAAAGGACTTCGAGAGCTTGATTCCACCTCACACTCACAGTTCCAGTCTGTGACTGATGACAAAAAATTTATTCTCTTGCCATTTACAAAAAAAACAAAACATGAACACAAACAAGAAACAAGCAGTCACTATTCTATAAAGATGTTACTTTTATGCATATGAGTACATTAAATAGCAAATAAACATTTCCAATCCTCTTTAGAGTCAAAGAAATGTTTTAATGATCTGAGGTAATGTGTGTAAAATCATTGTTTCGATCGGGGGTTGTAAGCGCTCGCATTTAACTGACTCAAATAGGAATTGCTTTCCAAACAAATATGCAATTAAATTATTTTAAATTACACATTGTCATGTTTTAATAGTCAAAGAATTTGAACGTCTTGAAAGTATAAAACCCAAACAGATGGCTTACAGTCTGAGTACTGTTTCTGAAAGTAGATAAGCCCACCAAAACTGGAATGTGTGCATGATGACGGATTATCTGTTTTTGACCAAAAAAAAAATTGTCTGGATTTTGCAAAATGGATGTTTTGATGATCCAAAAGTGCAGTGAGCACTTTGCCTTTGAGCCAACGGATCAAGTGAATGTTTGACTTCACTTCCATTCGCCACATGTACATCATGTAAGTCAATCAGGTTGAGTGTTTTTTGTTTTTGCACATTTCAGCAACAAAAAGCAGCTCTTTACATGATATAAACAACACAATTAGTAAAAATGCAAAAGTAAATAGAGGTAATGGAAAGTTTTGATCCATGCGAGAACTAATCTATGTTCCACTTATTTTTAGTTGAAGGAAGCTCTAAAGAAATGGTGTTTTATCCGTGATTTAAAGGAACTCGATGGTACAGCAGTTTTCAGTGAGTTTGTTTCAATTTAGTGGAGCATAAAAACTGAATGCTGTTTCAGAAGATATGTAATGTATTATGGTGTTAGTTTCAGTGACTTTCAAGTCTGTTATAACTTTAGTTCTAAACATTAGAAGAACTTTAGTGAATTTGGTCATTGTGACTAAATTTATTAGTCACAATGAATTCAGTCAGAAATTCATTGTGACTAAAGATCAAAACATGGATGACTTTCTTGAGATTATTTTGGGAGAGTTCTTCAGGTGGTAGTAGGCTGACTTTATAACTGTCTTTATGTGACTCTGAAGGTTCAGTCCATCACCACCCAGAATGTGGGCCTGATCGTTAGTTTCTTGCTGTAAGAAAAGCAACATCTTGTTGTTTTGAGGCTTCTCTGGTCCTGCAGTTAAACCATCATGAGTTACACAAAAACTGATAACCTGGAGAAATGTGACACATAAAACCACCCATAGCTTGTTGATATAAAGTAGGCTATTCCGGTGAGTTTTTGCCAGAACCATCCTGCCGCACATCAGAGTAACGGTGCTCCCATCTGAACCTCTGAATCACAAACCAGGATTTTCTATTTTGAATTATAGTATTTGTCACAATGGAAAAAACCTTCCAGCTTTTAAATTCTTCCATATGGGCCTCCAAGGATAACATTAATATTTTTTCATAAAGTAATTCAAAAAGTAAATTTTGAATTGTATATATATATATATATATATATATATATATATATATAATATTTCTGCATTTCGGGCGTATAGTAAGTAACTTCTGATATTGGTGTAGCTTTATTTTAGATTAAGAGGCACAATTATGAAGAATAAATATATTAATGACAGCTTAAAATTGCAATCTCCACTAGTCCATATAAAACTGCCGCTGTGAAGTTTGTGAACAGCCTACAACTGGACAAGTTGTTGTAAGGCACACCTGAAGCCACTGTTAGCATTACAAAAGCGTCAGAAATTAATGTATCTACACAGGCAGTTGGAGGATACGTTGGTTTTTTTCACATTGAGGATCAGTCCTTAATGAGGAAACCGATGGCGCGGCGACCTGTCCAGGCGACACGCCTCCAGTGCCCCATCACCCAGCGATGCTAAGCGTCCATCAAGAATCCGCCTTATCGATCAGATATTGTCTTGTTTACAACCTTTTGTTGGACAAAAAGTTGCCTCATCCTCGTCGCTTTCATGACGAGATGAGCGAAGACGATGACATGCGTGCTCCTGACATCAGGTCTGTGAAAAACCTCCGCTACAGGGGCCTGAGATGTTTGTTTACCAGAGGAAATCTGATCTGCATGAGGCCAGCTTAAACAGACAGCGCCGTGTTGCTGTTGTGTTGCAACATCCTGAGTCTTTTTTTTTTTTTTTGTCAAGGCTGTAAGAATAAAGGGCAGAACATTTCCTCTCTCCTTCTGGCTTTGAGTATAATATGAATGCACAAACAGCATCAAGAGAAGAAGAGAGCATTAAAGTCTCTTCAAAAGACGCAATAAATTACAGAGAGGCTGTTTTTAACGACAGCAGATTGAGTAAGTTGCTCAATTTGAATGGGTTACCCCCCCTTCTTTCTTCTTCCTCTTCCTTGAAGCTACAAAACAACAGCCTGGTTTATCTGTTGTTCACTCCATTCTGTTAAATCTCACTTCAACCCTAGGTTTAAATCTCCCCGGTGAGCGTTTCCCTCAAAGGACCTGCGCCGCCTTTGTTTTATCCTGCCTCCTTTCTTTCTCGTGAGTTCTTTCAGGTCGAACTTGAACCTTACGTGTAAAGAAGAGAGGCAGGGAATCAATAATCAAAGCTTACGGTCTCGGTGCCTAAAGGCGAGCGGTTCCTCTGCTCCCGCTCTCCGCTGAGGATCATTCATAGTATATAAAAGGCATCGCTAATGCCGGGCTGGATGAGCGATACCTAAAGCAAAGTTCCTTTCCATTCTCAGACCTTTTTTTTTTTTGTTTCTTTTCCCTTCGTCCTTGTTTCAGTTTCTTGTGATCCCGAACACCACGAGACAGCAGATCTGTGGTTTCAGGTAATTTTATTTCTATATAAAGAGCGTCCGCCCCCAATGACTCAGGCAGCACTTCAGATCTCTTTAAAGGACCTGAAAGAATGCTATGCATCTTTGAAATGAAAAGTCGGGAAGTGTTCAGTGTAGAAGAATGTCTTCCACACACGAAAAGCGAAAAGCCTTTGCATACACCATTCATTAAAGGGGAGACTCTTTCTAATGGTACATATTGATTGTTGGAGGCTGACGTAATTTCAGACGGTAATCTGCTTAGTGTTATGGCACTTACGGCCTGCAAATTCAACCCCGGTGAACCTAATATGGTTAAAAGTCCCCGCCTCCACCAGTAGGCTTGTTTAGGTCGTCATGTTCTTCTGTTTTAAGTAGGAATCAATTAGCACACAGCGGATTAATGGGATGAGAGCAAATCCCATGTCCATGACTTGACCCATCAAACAATAAGATTACTGACCATTTCCCTTGATGCAAGCTACCTTACAGCATATGTAGGCTTTTGGAATCAGGTGAACGTGATGAAATGTCAACACAGTTTTGCTTTTTGGGTTTTGGTTTTTCGGCTTTTGATTCAGGTGAATCCACCTCACTGGGATGGATCAGAGGGAAGGAGTCTTTGCCTTGGAATCGGAACATTCTAGGCTAATGGAAGCTTCGTCCCGTTGTGTCTTGAAATCTGTGTGTTTCGCACACCTCCTGATTGTGCCCCGTCTTCGCCTTGCCCACTGTTGGAAGATTGTTGGAAGACTTCCAGGCTACATAAAACGCCGTTAGGAAGAGTTGAAGTGCTTGAGCCGTGCAATGATATCAACCCTACACCTAGCAACAGTATGACGTTTAAGAATATGTAAAAAGACTACAGCCTAGACTTTGAAATGCAAAGCTGCCATGAACACAGAGCTCTAGACGGACAAATGTCTTACGCTGCATGTATTAATGGGATGGTGGTAGCATTGTGTTTGGATGACACCATCATGATTGAATTTACACTCAAATGGAGGTTTTCACCAATTTAGACACGTTTGATTGGGTTGACGTAGAAACCCAATCTACCTGGGTCACAATCCAACAACAAGACTTTCTCGGCTCATCGCTGTTGACATTGTTAAAACTTTCCCACAGAGAGGGTCTTGTATCCCCTGTGAATGTAACTTAAAGACTAAGGGAACCTTGAAAATCTAATGCTTGGAACAGGAGACTGCCTGTTTTACAATCTGCTTTTAAAGAGTGAAGATCAAAATGTTAATGGTGGGCAGCAATATGAAACGTTTCTAGATATTAGTACATTTCTAAAAGCCCTACTTGAAGAATTAAAAATCAATAAATAAGCTATCAGACATGATTTTAAAGCCATTTTTACGTAGACATTGCTAAAAAGAAAGAATACAACATTTAGGAAATCATGCTAATTCCTTTTTTTCAGATGAAACTTTATTTTTGAAGGTATTCCTGAGAAGTATATAGTATATCCTACGACAGCAATACATTAGGAGGGATCAAACAGTCCTTTTCTTCTTCTCCACCAATCCTTTTTGAAAGAAATGCATGTTTTACACTCAAACTCATACAAGTGTGATATTGCATTCAGGCTTCAACTTCAATCTTAAGCACATCTTTTCCCTCCTCTCTGTCGTTTGGCTGTATAAAGCTAAGCGTTGCGGTTTTGGAACTAGTAACATCTTGATTTATGCTTGAGATGCAAAACCCACGTTTTCAGACCATCCACTGTCTCCCTGTCGGCTTGAGGCAAAAGGAGTTTGAAATGTACTGTTGATGTCGTCAAATGTCTCTCTGTATTCTCTTTTGGATCACTTACCTTCCCCCCTTTCCGTGGTCTCAAAGCGCAATGAGCCGCAGACGCGCGGGCGAGCGTTGACCTTTCAGAACTTTTAGGTCAGGGGTCGGTCATAATCTGCGTTTCACCATTCCTGTCATAACCCGTCTGACATTTTACTGACCTGGAGTGCAAATGCCAAGTCCGTAATCCGTCAGGGTGAACGCCGCCAGGCAGCGGACCCTAACGCATCTCCTCCGAAACATTAATCCTACACGTTCCCCTCATCCCAACAGTTTTAGGAGGATTAGGTTTTTGCATAAACACCAGGTTTAAAATAAAATACTGCCTTTGTGATTCTTCACACAGCTGATTGAATTCTGAATCTGTGCAGCATGCTAATAGTGCAATGCATTTTTATTTGTAAGACCGAAGAGGGCGCTGGAGTATTCACAAGCCATACATCACATTTTAGTTTTTCAAAACTAAAATTCTCAAAAAACTGTTATTTTTAACACAACAGTTAAAAATAGTTCAACAGTGAACTATTTTAAAGGGACAGTATTATGTACAACCAACTTTTTTGATCTTGAAATCATGTGACAATGAGTTGTCAAAAACATACTTGTAACCTTCAGTGTCGCCTAAAAGATGCACATTTGAGAAACCCGTTAATCTCCCGTGGCAACCACTCAGCTGTGAAAAAAACGCCTGAATGGACCCAGCTCCACCTCCATGGACGAAGCTCTTCGTCGGAGTGACCAAATTCCCACCTCACAGAGCAGCCCTCCTAATTTGCTCCTTCAGACTAGCCGAGGGTAATTGGCTGATCTATTTATATAGACAACTTCGCAGTGCACAACTGGTAAAAAAAAAAGTTGCTAAAGGGTTAATAGAGGAGCCATGTTGTGATGACTTCCTGAAATTGGAGTTTCAGGAGAAGCTGGAGCTTCAGGATAGATCAGAATAGTCAGATGTAATGCACCTTTATTTGACTTTTTAACATGAGCTTGACTTCACATTAACAAGAGGCATGCTCTGAATATTAGCTCCATACATTGTTGAGTGGGTTTAACTACAAATACGCAGAGCACTTTTCAGACTTGTATTTGTAAAAGTAAAGGAAAGAAAAAAAAGTGAAAATTTTTTCCTTTCATTTCGCAATTTTCTTGTCCTTTATGTTGCTTCATTGCGCTAAAACCCAATAACTTTTGTGCTTTTAATGTGGCAAAGAGTGGAAATGTGGCATAAAGACGTTCAGAAGGCTCTATCTCCATCGAATGCTTTTATACGTCCTTTGCTAAATGCTGCCTAAGATGTTATCCCTGCATGGCTTTAAACAGATGAGTCAAATAATCCATCAATTTAACATTTAAATTATTTACACCACCCCGGTCATCTCATCTTCATCCTGCTACGACATGCATTAGACATTGATACGGCTCTCCATTACCGCTCAGGCTCCTTACTTTGATGTGTTGCATGAATTTAGGTCATGAGGTTTTATGGCAGCACTTTAAAGCTTGCTAAATTATATTTCAGCCAATAAAACAAGCTAAGTGAACCCAGCTTTTTCTGGCTCCAGCCTCCCCTACTATCCCCGTTTCCCATTCTTTCATCCATCAGCCAACACCCACTGCTTGTCATCTGCGTGTCACGGCTCTTTGGGTTCAGATTCTGATGAATTCGGATACCTGAAGCGTTGTGAGGAAATGTCAGATCTCTTCCAGAGCCCCTGTGGCCGTGTTGGATTGTGCGATGTCGGGGAGAGATCTCCGCCATTGAACCCGAGCTCCACCCTGATGTTCCGGTGCCTCGGGCGTGTACGTCATCCACGGCGAGTGTCTCTGGCTTCTTGGCTGGAGCCGCCGTGTCGCTGCTGCATCACCTATAGATGCCAAACTCCTCCTGCCTGCAGCGAAGCTTCCAACTGTATGTATTCATGGTGTGGAGGGAGCATTCAGGCATGGTGACATATATAGGTCTTTGATGGCTAGTAAGTGTACGGACTTGTGTGTGAGGGTAAGTCATGCTGAGAGGTAGGCATCGAGGAGCCGGCTTTTGTGTCAATCACGGACACACTCATAGGTTAGAATCAGTTCCCCTCAATTACACCTCCTAAAGAGGAAAGTGGAGATTGGAAACAGCATGGAGAGATGGGGGGGAGAGCAAAAGACACAATTGAGCTTTGCTTCAAAATTCAAGACGGTTTGAACATTTTTATTGCAAGATTATCAGTGATTGTTGCTGAAATACTGAAAATAGTAAAGAAGCTGACCCTCACCCAGATCGTTTCGGCCTCAAGCCGAGTGCTAATCCCAAATGACCTCCCTTACAGTTCCACTCTGTTTCATAAAACTCCTCCAAGATGCACAATTTCTCATTTATTTACAGCATATTTATAGCGACACAAAGCCCCTCTGGTTTTCAACCTAACTGCAAACCCAGGGCCGGCCAAAAGCACAGGCAAACTAAGCAGCTGCTTAGGGCTCCAGAGCCACCAAGAGGCCCCCTCAGTCGAGCTGATTTATTTATTTACTTTAGTAACAATTTCTATGTCAGCATAATAACAAATACATACAACTTCATCATTAAAGGATTTGGTTTTGCAATAATATATATTTGATAATGGATGTAGAAATCATTGTTTTACGGACAAAAACAAAAAAGCGTAACTTGCTCTTGGTTGCTCTTGCCCCTGGTGGCCGAGGTAGGTCGTGCACGCTCAGTTCAACAGCCAGACATTTATGCTGCCATCTTAGTGTGAATCTTTAACTTGAAATGAGTTGATTCTCCTGCTTGGCTCTGTATATTTCTGAGGATTAGTGGCTTCAAAATAGCCTGTTTGATAACATTTTTATATATAGTTTCATTTATATAATTATAAATGAAACTTCTCAATGTTCGAAATTGTCTAGCAAATAGTTTTACGTCAGGCTACATGGCCGCTATACTAATATATCAATGAGCTGCTCTAAGCTGCAGTTGGTGATATGTTGTTTGCTGCTGATCGTTTATGTGACTAAAACAATTTTTTTACATCAACTCATAGAGTATGTGAAACTTCTGTTAAAACCGTTTGAAGGCCCAGAATCAACCTGGTCCACATTCTCATGGGAGAAAAACTCACCTTTAGATTAAGAGAAATGAATTAAATCAAAATATGTCATGAATATGTGTCTAGGGCTGCACCGATTGTAGTTTTCTGGCTGTTCTGCGATTACTGACCTGTTGATTTAGAAGTTTTCTCCCATCTCTGCCTCCTTAACTTTTTAGATTTTACTTGTTGAAAAATGTAGAAAACCATCCTTTTTGTCCTGTCATGTGCTATGTGGTCTATCACATGAAATCCCAGTAGTTCAAAGGTTAGGAGTGCTTTCGCAAGACATTATGCACATGTGATTCATAATATAATCTCTTTTTGTGTGTTTTTATGTAGTTTAAGCAACGCTATGAGCTTGTATGTCTTATGTTTATTACTCTGATACATAAGATACATAATACGGTATTATTGCATCATCTGTCCAGCCAGCAATTCTCAGGGCCCTAAGGCAGTCGTAACTGAAGTGACAGACAGCCTCTGAGTGTGTGTGTGTGTGTGTGTGTGTGTGTGTGTGTGTGTGTGTGTGTGTGTGTGTGTGTGTGTGTGTGTGTGTGTGTGTGTGGTGTGTGTGTGTGTGTGGGTGGGGGTGTGCGCGTGTGTGTGTGTGTTTCCATACGTGTGTGTATGTCTGAGCTGGAAGGATTGGTACAGGTTGTGTTTGAATTGATGGCCAATCATTTGTGCTTTTTGCACGTCCATATGTTTAAACCTGCAGCTCCATCCGCCATCTGTCTCAGTAGGCTGCTAATGTAGCTCTGCCGTCATAACCGACGATCTGTTTATTCCCCCCCCACTGTTGACAATCGCCTGTTTTGTCGCTGGAGATTGCCGTGTCGGCATTCCACACTTGTTACCAGGGCCACTCAAAGCTCCTGTAAGCAGCGCAGGTGCTCGGATACAAGAGCCCTCAGGGCGGCCCGTTTTTGGACGGAAGGTTGGGAGCCACGGGTTCAGCTTTCTCGCGCCGCGTCTCCAGCGTAGCCCACGGAAGCTTGTCAGGATATTTTCGGGATAATCACTCAAAGCCGAGCTGTTTGCCTTCTACTCAGAGCGAGGAGGCAGAGTAAACCTGCCGAGCGGTTCTCTCACAGAGGTCAAGGGAGCGAGAGTTCGCATGGGTGCACATTTGCTACTTGTGCCAGTTTGTGGGAGACAGAGGAGCGTAAGATTATGACACTTGTGCACGTAGGGACAAAAAGACGCTTTCACAGCAATGTACGGGCCCTGCGGGGAAATCAGACGTGAAAATCTTATGCAAACGCGCAAAGACAGGTGACAAGCTAAAGAAAATGTCAACAAACAGTAACTATGTGTGATGCCAGGCCACCACAAGCCTTTAGATCAATGTCACCGCTCCTTGGCGTTGCTCTGAAATAGACTTTCCTACAACCACCGGGGTGTTTGGTGACCACTGGGGCTCGGAAAACGAAAGGAGCAGGGTCTTTAGGTGTTCTTAAAAGGACAGGGTGGGTTTTTTGCAGTGAAGTTATCTGAAATTACCATCAGTCCAGTAGTTCTCTTAGATTTCCTCGATGCGTGTCATCAAATGTCAAGAAAAATGTCTGAATCCTCTGGTAAAAGAGTTTGAAACTAAAACTGAACGTGTTCATGTCCATGCTACGTGAGTCGAGCTGAAACTCTTATCAATCATAACAGTTGATTGATTGATCGATCAATCAATTGATTGATAGATTATTATGATTCTTTGAGCTGCACTGGATGCTCACATAACCTGTGGCCTGAGTCGACCGACGTACATGAAGCTAAAGGCCAAAGCGATGTTGTGAAAGGACGACCTGCGCAGGGCTATGTGGAACTGTCATTGCACATAAGTAGCTTGTATTTGTGTGCAACTATTACAAATAGACTAAGAACGTTTGTATTTTCAGTCAGTAGTTAAGGGTCACATGAGTTTTACACTGCAATTTCTGAAGCTAAAAAGTTTTGGAACCATCCCTCTAAAAGATTTGGTAATGTCAGTAATGAATATTGTCCATAAGGTGAGTGAATAATAAGAGTTGGGATCTGGTGCATGTAGGCCATATACATGGAAATATAATGCAACTGACTCCCAAAATAATACAAATTTAAATGAGTTTTTATTTGCTTTGACTCCTCCCTCTAAGGTAGACTTGGGCATTTGATGGTTTATAGGTTTATGGCCCTTTAGATGTAAACATGCAGTTACTTTTTTTTTTTTTACATGAATCCAAAGATGCTACTTTTGATGATGGAGTATTAGGGCCATAGTAGGAAAATATAAATAAATAAATAAGATTACAAAAATAAAGTCTCAATATTATGAGAAAGTCAAAATATTTTGAGAATCGTATCATGACTTTGTTTTCGTAATACAACTTTATTCCCTCGGTACAACTGTATTCTCTTGATACTTTTGACTTTGTTCTTGTACAATTTTGACTTTTTCTCATAATATTAAGACTTTATTCTCATGATTTATTTTTTTTTCTAGTGTGGCCCAAATGTGTAATTTTCATCCTTAAAAAACAGCTTCTGTTTTAAAGGCAAATACTTTGTGATGACGTGCTGAAGGGGGCGTGTCGGAAAGGGTAGGAGGTTCTTAAAGAGACAGAGGCCCAATTTCAAGGCATCACATATAGTCATGATGCAAAGTGACATTTATTTTTGATACATGCGACATTTTCATTGCAACTGAAGGTAATGGTTTCGTGACTGTAGGACAACATAGCTGTATGTGTCTTTAAGTGACTGGCATACCTTGATATAGGTAATGAATCTGTACCTTCTATGTTTGGTAAAAGATAGAGAAAATTAGTTACATTTCTTAAAAGTTAATTATTTTAATGGCGTTGCTTGAAGATTCAGCACAAGAATGTCGTACTTAATCCAGTAAACCTTTCCTAGCTGTCTTCATTGTAATTCTTCTACCATCTGTGTAGCACAACTGTACAGACTTTGCCACTTACCTTAGGGGACAGATATTGGCACTACACACCAAGAGCATGCGATAATTAACGCACCACATCATGTTGTTGGCGCAGCCCTGGCTTTCCCCTTGAGTGCGCCATATAAGGCTGTCACGCAACCGAAATGTTCCGCATGCAGACATGTGTAGAGTAATTGTGTTTGAAGGTAAAGGTGGACAGGTTCCCTTGGGACAATGCTTTTCAAGAGAGACGCGGTTTGAATGGCGTAGTTGAGAGATAAAGACAGAGGGGAAAAGAGAGAGAGAGACCCGGGTGACGGAGACAAAAGTAGATGAAGGGAGAGTTGAGTGTGTCCTCTCTGATAAACAGGAACATGGCTCATCATTACAGAGAACAACGGGGGAGCTCTGCCGCCCATCTGCCAGCTAATACATACTAATGCCCCTGGCGCACCGCACAGCCACCATAAACACCACAGGACTCAGACGTGACATGTGCATTCTGCCGCAACACGCCGGCGTGGGGAATCCAAGCAGGCAGTCCAGGATTTCGTGGCCGGACTTGTGATGCATAATGGAAAATGTTGACACGGCGGCGGCGAACAGCAAATCCATGTAAACACGCCTCAAATGCGAGAGCAGCGGAAACCCGCGGGCGTCCGCGCCGCCGGCATCGCTTCCTCAGATCAAGAGCGGAGCGTCCTGCTGGTACGAATTTAAAACAGCTTCCAAATCTGCTGTAGTTGTTGGAAACATCCTACATGCCTAATGGGTTGAACATGACCACCTCCCTGTTCCAGTATGCCACTATCCATCACGTTCTTGCTGGGATTTCTTTATCTTCCACATCTTATTTATGGCTTTATTTGTCAGATCTTTGTTCAACTGCTTTGCTCTGTTTAGTTTGTTTTCTTTCTCTCATCAGGTCAGAATGTAGTTTACTGACTCAGGATGATTTAAAGAAGGTAGAGGCCCACAGGGTGACAGTTGTGTCACCAGCTCAGGCCTGCTTTCGCCTCTTCCTTCCTTCTTTTCTAACTTCACTGCCTACTATGTTCATGTCAGCGGTGTAAACATGGAACGTCTCCGGTGTCCGGAGGTATCACACTTGAGCGCAGCCATGCATACAGGCCTAGGAGGGCCTTTCTGAACCAGCGGACAGGACCGCAGTGACCTTTTCAGCTCACATTAAAACAGGGTCACCTCACTGGGAAGAAAATTTGTGGAAGAGCGACACAAAGTGGAGAAGAAGGACAGATGGAGCCTTGCATGGCCCGTTTGCCAAACCTTAAGAAGCGGTTCCTTTTCATTATTACATCTTGATTGTATTTCTGCTTTAAATATGTTAATTACAGGTCTTAAATTTTGCTTTAGCGGGACTATTCAGTTTCTTTTCAATGTATTTTTATTTTTCTATGGGAGTTTTCTGTCGATGCAGAAGTTTGAGTCACATGCAGAGACATTCACTGCCTATGTGACTTTAGGTGCTTGATTATTGATTGCTAATGTTCCCTTGCTAGCAAGTTGGCTATTGTTGGTTGGCTGGGTGACATTGATTTTCACACCTGGCTGACTTCTGGTCTTAAGTGATATAAAATATGTGATTTTCTTTTTGTGTATTTCTGTGTGTGTGTATTTGTAATGGTCTTAAAATTTGAATTTGAGTTGCTAAAACTTGAAGAAACCCTGACGAAGCTCTTAGTACCACGTTAGCAGCATCCCTGACTCTCCTAACACTCAACCTGACTCTCCTAACACTCAACTTCCAGTTACATTTCAAAATAAGAGCATCGACATAAATCACATGGCTTTAATAACTGACGGTAGCGATTTTTCTGAGATGTTTTCAGGTAGGTAGGTTAAATGTCAACGCCTTGACATGAAAACAAAAAACAGAATCCGTTTTGATTACTGAAAAAATGTCAAACTGACAAAAGTAGTAAAAACAAAGAAATGAAAACAAAATTCTAATTCAAAAAATAATATGACTTAAGCTGACCTTCAGTCAGAGGATGATAACTGTAACTTCACTGCTTCTAGTTCAACTTTCTAAAGCAGACGCCACAGACATGATCGATTTCTGTAACTGATCAGTGTCAGCACAGCCCAGAGTCGTATTAAAAACCTCCTGCAAGACTTAAGATCAGCTGTCCATTTTGCGTTTTGACCACTTTTGAAATTGGTCAAAACTTTTATCAAAAATTTGACAAATTTTGAGTTTTGCGCTGAAGAATTGCCTCAAACTTTCAGTCCCAAGACGTTTACAGCTGTTGGAGGCATACTTTGAAAGAAACCACGCAGCTGGAACGCAGCTGAAGGTGGCTTCACTGGGAAGATGTTTACACCAGATAGTCATGATATAGTGTCATATATGCTGTTTTATTTGCTTGGCAGAACTCCGTGTCCTCGTTTTATGAGAGTTTATCAGACTGGAATACACTCGGAGCCCTTCTGTAAATGTTCGTGTTGTCTCACATATAGGCGGTGTGTGAATCCAATAAAAACACAAGTCCTCCCATTCCCTTACAGGGCCTGAATAAAACACACGCACGGCTGCACCTCTCCTGCCTCAGCAACAATTTGTACAAAACATGAAGGCGTGTGTGTATGCGTGTGTATGGGTGTGTATGCGTGTGCCTGCATGTGTGTGTGTGTCCATGACTGTGTCTCAGTGCATCAGACCGGTGAGGAGACGAATAACCCAATTACAGAGACAGTCTGCCTCACAGACATACAGTATGAAAACGGGTAGAAAAAACAGAGGTGTGTGTGTGTGTGTGTGTGTGTGTGTGTGTGTGCGTGCGTGCGTGCGTGCGTGCGTGTGTGTGTGTGTGTGTGTGTCTACAACAAAGACAAGTAGGGACCATGATTGTTAAAGAAAGCAACACATGAAGAAAAGAAAAAAAGCAGAGGTTTGAATGAATAAATGTGTTGTAAACTAAACGTGCTGAACCCAGGTGAGCCGCTCAGAAACTAAGAAAAACACAAAATCTAATGTTTGATAAAAGCTCAAGTATTAAAATGAAGGAATTTATTTAAATGAGAAATCCTGAGGGTGGTTGTGCTTTGTGCAACAACATCTACAAAGTGGATTCTTCTCTACTGTCTTTTTTTTTTTTTTCCTCCATGAATAAGGAAGGAAAAGGAGGGGTATGTGGCCCTGAACCTGACAATTTGGATGATGTAGTTGCATAGCAACAGACAGCAGCCAAGTACCTAAAAAGCAAAAAAAAGAAAGAAAAAAAAAGAACTAGATGGAAGGCTATTTGGCTTGTTAAATATTCCCTGCCTGCCAGGACAACACTCAAAGCGGAATGCATCTCCATAGAACCAGATTTAAAAATGCAGCTTAAAAAAAACCAAACATCCAAAGTACACAAGGCCAGAGGAAGACAAAACCAACATTTTTATCCACCTTTTCATCAGCATGTCATGTAACAATCAAACTCAAGCATTTCATAAAAGTATAATTTGACCTTTAATTCATTAGCACCTTAAGGAAAGATTAGCAAAAACAAAGAGCCGTCTCTCATTGCGGTATCAACATCTTACAATGAAAGATTGTGAAAGATCCAAAGTTTAGTTTGAGCAGTTTTCTTCTGTGATGGAATAATTCAATATTTGAACAACCTCTGAGGTCCAGTTGTACCTCAAAATGCTCCTTGGACCTGCTGTGTCAAGGCTTAGTCTGCTGGACTTCAGCTGCGGCTGGTTTCATCCAAAGACTGGGATACCTCAAAATCAAACATATTTGATTCACACATTGGCATCCTACTGCTGCCAATGTGGGTGTTGCAATGGAAAATACCAGGGCGATAATTGCTTTTGCGCATCTGCCATCAAAATACACGTGACTGAGGTGTTTTTCAGTGTAATGGTTTCATATTTTTTTTCTTGATATTTCTACAAAGCCCCAATTAATAATCCGGAATTTAGTGAGGTATAAATTTGTGACAACTTTAAACAAAAACATGGAGAAAGACAGGAGAACATCTCATTCCTTTCACCTTTTCCTCCATTGTAATCTTCTACAGGAGATGGAGAAAAAATGAAAAAATGGGATTAATTGTGTTCATTTCTTAACCTGTCAAAATCTCTGATCAAAATTCAAAATCTCTGCCATAACTGTCACTGGTGACCTTTTTAACAGCAGTCTGTGAGGAATGATCACACCGATCAATCTCACAGTTTTCTACCCAATGCTGGCTCAAAACCTCCCAACTTTTTGCCCCAGCCACATTAAAGTGAAAAACCCAACGTTTCTACGTGACATGACAGAACGTCCAATACGAATAAAAACACAAAACAAAACAGGTATGTTTCTCAGCTAGCATCCCCGTCCACTCACACAGCCCATTGTGTTAACATATGATCCAATAAGCCCACGCAACACAACGGAGGATGTGCATCTGAAATGCCACCCGGGCGTCGGCGGGCTTATGACACATGGCGCGGATCAAAGTCGAGGCGTTTTGTCGTATTACAGATCAGCACTGAAGCAACTTCCCCTCCACATCCCATGAATTTATTAACATTTGAGACGTGACTCCTCAATCTGCCGTCACGGGGCGGACGCTTACGTCGTGGATTTCCAATAAAGCTGTAAGCTTCTGTTTGTTGTCTTTAAAATCAGCTGTACGTTCATCTAGAGATGATAATAAAATAAATGAACAAATCCCCACCCTAAAGGACAAATACGTCTCTACTTTTATTAAACAGCTTCAGTGCATAATACCCCAGCATTACCTGTTATTGAATTATACATCAAAACAGACCTTAACCCCTCCCCCCCTCCCCTTCCCCCTCCTCCTCTATCTTAAACCGGTTTGTGTTGAATAAAATCAAATCAAAGCCGCGCGCCTCCAAAAGCTTTTGCCAACTTTGCAGCCCCTCCCTCGCTTCTCCCGCCATCTGCAGCCGCAGTCATTAAGCTTTCTTTTTGCACATGAATGGCGCGCGGTTGCTCCGGGACGTATCATAAGTGACTCGCCGTTGATCTCGTCCACCAGTATTTCTCTCACAGGGCTGTGAATAATAGATAGAGGAGCTGACCATGGATAATGCGTCTTTCATTGAGGACGGAGCTCCTGGCGCACGCGGCGTCTGAGAGAATGCTAACGAGGAAGCGTTCCCCCTCCCCACAGCCCCGCCCAAAACCTCCTTTCTTTTTCCCTTTTTCTTGTTTTGTCAAAGCTGCAGAGTGTTCACTTTCTCTGTTGGCTCTCATGCATTTATTAATAGAGTTCTTTTTCAAAAAAAAAAAAAAAAAAAAAACATCTCCTCTGGATAAGATGGATAACGCGGCTCTTTTATCAGTCCCGCTCCCTTCGCAGACGCGCATACAGTACGATACGACGCTGACAGTGATGAGCTGTGAAATCGGATGGGAGGGCTTTATTTATATATATTTTTTTTTCTGGGAGGGTTTGTGTGTGTGTGTGGGGGGGGGGGGGTTAAGGGGAGGAGGTGCGGTTTCGGGAGCCTTCCTTTCAACACATAAATTTGGGTCACAGAATAGATTATCGCCCCACACATGTCACCCTGACACTGATAGACGCGCGCGGTTCCACACCACTCATAAATTACACATGCGCGTTCATGAAAATGAATGCGCTGTTTGAACTGGTAAGCGGTCGCGGCGCGACGCTAACTGCACTTTGCGCGCAAGCTTCTGCTGTCGCCGTGTTGGCATTCCACTTGCGCTTAAATCCGTCGGCCGGTGCGAGAAAACTTCATCGGGCTTCACGTCTCAACATTTGTTTATGTATACAAAAAAACAAAACAACTGGCATGCTTTTTAGTATGACCTGTTATTTGGATTATCGGATCCATTGGATTATTTGGATTAGCATCGGAGAGCTAATCTCACTGTGGACTTTAGAGGCCGAATCAAACAGGAGCCCCATGGAAAAATAGAGATAGAAAACACTGTCACAAGGAGAAGCACTCTGGGAAGAATCCACAATGTTTGAAGTCAATGACAGCTTTTAGGGATTTGGTGCAGACTCGAGGTCTTTCTTTCCATCCTCTCACATAAAGATGAGTGTTTGCTACGTCTGTGTGCGTGTGTGTGTGTGTGTGTGTGTGTGTGTGTGTGTGTGTGTGTGTGTGTGAGTGTGTGTGGTTGAAGGTGACAAAGACATAAAGAATGCCTTCAGTTACCCTTGAAAGCCAGTGCTGCTGTCTTTATCACAGATTAAAAACTCCCTTTTTCTGATTAGTGTCACTGCGCCTCAGCGTTCTAATGATGACTTTGAATTAATCTTTATTTTATAATGACCCGTATGAATTATTGGGAGAATCCGCATCACGCTTTTGGGATTTAACTCAAGGGTACAAACTGGGAATTACTGCCTTGCGAAAGTATTCATGATGTTTTTCTCAAAAAGAAAATGCACACACACACACACACACATATATATATATATATATATATATATAATATATATATATATATATGCTCTGGCTACTCAGTTTCAAACAGGTTTCCTTCCAGATTGCCTTCCATTCGTCTTGCATGTCAAATTTATCTTCATTTCTTGCCACATCAAGATCGTACATTTCCTCAAACGGCCAATTGTTGCAGCAGTTATTGATAAAACTATCTATTAACAAACTGCAGACATATTCTAGTTTTCTCTTTGCTTTCATTTAGAACGCCTTAAAATATAAACATTGTTTTAACATCTTCTCGCATTGGTGTAATTTGGTACAAATGAAAACTCATTTGATTTGACTGATAAAATAATATCTAAGCATACAACTATGATCTTAAAGCTCTATTAGAAAGCTTTAAATTGGACACCTGATGGTAAACTCATGCTTTCTTTCTCTTTTTTAGTTTTACCTCGACTTTTTATGTTTAGCAAGTTGCGATGCTTGGCGATGTTCCATCGACTGGCATTTGTAAAGCAGCCGATCCAGGAGCTCTGCGACTTTAGTCTACACTCAGACGTCAGCGAAGACTGGAGCTGAAACAAAATAGGACAAAAATGGATTCCGTTCAAGGTGAAGAGATAACCTTTTGAAACAAATAGTTAGCCAGAAGCGCATCGCAAATTTTAGGAGCTAACTTACTGAGCAGTGGTCCACAAAAAAGAAGCAAGCAAGACATGAGCGAGCTGAAGACTTGAAAACTAAACTTTACAGTTTAGTTTTTTTTTTCTTTTCGTTTTTTTTTGTAAAGCTAGTTGTGTTGGAATGGCAGGAAATCGTGTTTGGATAAAAGTCTAGAGTCGAATGAACATTTACTACCTCCTTTAATCTGGTCGCTGATGAATATGTTCAGTAGCAATTGGTGTGGAGTGCTGTCCACCTTGGACACACTCAGTGGACACACCCACTCCAAAGCGCAGTTTTCACTGTAGCCAGTGACGCTAACGTTCTGACTCTGAGTAGAACAATGCAGCTGTGCTGCATTCAATCTGTTGTATTGTCAGGTAAATGTCAAGACTTATATGACTAATTCATATTGGAGATGAAATTCTCTTTTTTTCATTTTTTCAAGAAATGCTTAGTTTCCTTTTAAACTTCCACCAAAGTCCCACTTCAGACTGGACAGGAATTACCAAAAAGACGAGCAAACAGAGAAGAACTGTGACAGAGAGATTTACGAGCCGAGTAATTAGCTCATGTGTAAGCTAGATGGCTTCACCACCTTTCCCACTGCAGGCGTTTGACCGAACCAGAATCGTCTTACAAAGTTGACCTTAAGTTCACTTTTTGGACCGCGAGCTCCAGCTCTGAAAACGGCGTTTTGTTCCAGCCACATTCTTCAGGACGCCGGTTCTCAGCTTTCACTGCAGACAGAGCATCCAGCTGCATTTCTATACCATGAGCAGATTTCCAAATTGGTAGGTAGAGGCTGCCAATCCCCTTAGTGATGCTCTACTGGGGATTTTTTTTTTTTTGTTTGTTTGTTCGTCTTTTTATAAAAAGTATAGTGCCATAAATCCCGTACCACGATTCATGTGTCAGTGAGGATGTTCGGGATCCTCTTTCGTTCTGTTCTACATTTCCCTTCCTGGTAAAAGGCTTTACAGGAGATCTCTTGGCATTCCCTTTTCTCTCTTTTCCTCTTCCCCTGGCTCGCCTGTGAGGCAGCTGTGTTTGTCTTTGCTTTAGGTGACAGACAGGAGGTCCACCCCTCTTGCCCCCACACCTCTCACCTCCTAACACCCCGTTGGAGCTCGTCAGGGGGATTAGCGTGTCATTTCCCAGGTAAAACAAGCCGCACCAATGGAGGCCCGTGGAAGAAAGGAAAAGACGGAGGGCGAGCGTTTTTATGCAGCCCTCTGTGAGTTGATCGCGTCGACATCAATCGGCGAAACCCTTCACGGATTCACCTCCTCCTCCCACGAAATGAAGGGATGGAGCCCGATCTTTCTGAGTTTGATGCTTGGGGAGTAGAGAAGCACAAGGAGAGAGGAGGGAAAGTGAAGATGACAGTGTCCTCCCACACGGTCTGGCTTTTAGCTGGTGGGAGGAAGAGAATATGGGAAAGCTGGTCTATTTCCATCTGAAGGAACCGCGTCCTCCGTTATCTCCGCTGTTTTCACTCTAAACAATATTTCATCGTAAAAGGTCAACAAACGCGCTCACCGTTCGTTAGCATCTAACCGTCGTTAGCATTTGCTGTTTGCAGATGCCGAGAAAGCCTTATCAGTGTTTTCCTTTATTGTTGCTGATATCAGCTGCCAGGGCTCTCCTTCTCCTCCACTGCACACACACAGACACACACACACACACACACACACACACATACACACACGTTATCGCTGCTATCTGGTGTTTAGCCAACTCCGAGCTAATCCAGTGTGAACCCACTCCCTGGCTTGTGCTCAGCAGTTTGCAAACAGATTTGAAGGAAACACACACACACACAGGAGGAGAATGGGAGACAGGGAGTTTTGGCCCCGGAGCAGGGAACATCATGCTCCAGTAATGTGATGCCGGGGCAACACTGTGGCACAGTAGTGTGGCATTAGCATAAATGATTGTCTCAGCGCAGGGAGGCGGGAACGCGGTGCAGATATTTGGAGCCGTCCACATGCAATGGCGATCACACACACACACGCACGCACACGCACACACACACACACACACACACACACACACACACACACACACACACACACACACACAGAATAATTAATCACAAACTGTTTATCGACACATAAGCAACTCTTTCAATTGAAAAACCCGTTTTGCTGCTAAATTATTGAATAAATAGACATATAAGCTCAACAACAAAGAGTTTCAAGGACCCGTGATGATTAATGGAACTGATTTGAAAAAAGATACTTGGTTAGAAACATGGGGGTTGGTATCCGCACTGTGGACATTTGTGCAAGCTGCAACATGTTTAGCATTCGGATGCTATTTTAGGCTAGAAAAGCTTCACTGAGAGGCTAACTTCTTTTATTATTACTATCACACAACGTTTTCCATCGTCCCGTCAAATAATACTCTGACGCAAATCCGCTGTGGTCCAAGAGGTCTAACTTCATCGTCCATTGCTGTTTGAGGATGTTGCTTGTGCAGCAGATTTATGGGCGTACCAGAAACAGGAGACAAAGGTTCCGTCTCTGGACTTTTGTGTGCAAAAAAAAAGAAAAAATGTGATAAATTGCCTTAAAATTTTTAACAAGTTAAAATCGACATAATTAATTACTCAAAATCAATACAGTAATCCCTTTAGCTGTCACCCTGAAACCATTTTTTCATGCTTAATAAGTTTTCTAAAGGTCTGAACAACATAAATGCTTCTAACTGATTTTTTTTTTTAAAGTCTCATAATTTTAATTATTTATAACTCTTTTTAATTTAAAGCTTTTTACAGAGGTAGCAAAACAGTCTTCCAAGGTGGCAACATAGCTAGCTGTTAGTTTGGGAAAAATTTTGCATTTTTGACAGATTTGGCCATTTTTAAACTCTTTTTTTTTTTAAAGTCCTGTCTGTGACTTTATGTCAGCTGCACTCAAAGAAAGCTGTTTGCCTAACTTGTGTGTAACAATCACATCTTCTTTTAGTAGACCTTTCAAACTGCTACAGGCTGCGGATAAATCGGAGCTTACTGTGATAACTGAAGCACTTTTTTTTAATGTTGAGAGTGTCCTGGCTGCTGCAGCTCCCTGTTTTGTGCTGCTGGTGAAGGGAAACATCTGCTAAAAGTGCTGCAAGGGAAAGAGCTGAGCTGATGAACCAAACGGTTGGCCAGAAGCACACTAAATTATGCACCAAGTCGAATTAACAAGGAGTTGCATCAGAAAAGTTAGAGACAAGCTAAAGTTAGCTGAGCACTTTAGCACACTGCTAGCTTTTAGCAATTCGCAAAAGGGAACAAATAACTTATTTGGAAATTCATGTGTGCTTGGTTGCAGTAAACTTGCTCAGAACTTTAAAAAGAAATGTAAAACAGCACTTTAAGGCTCACGTAAACCGTATGACTCATTAAAATAGACGTGAGGAACTTGGCGGTTCGTATGACTTTTAGCTCTTCCGCTACGCTCACAAGTTCTCCTGCTTTCCAGCTTCACACCATCCGCACTCTGTCTCCGGTTGTCTCAGGAGGCCTAGTTAGATAAGACTGCCTGGGCTATAAGCAACAAAGAGCGCACAGAGAAGAGTCTGACGCTCAGAAGCATTCAGCAAGTGTAAAGTACAACTGCAAAGACATGAACACGCGCATACACTACGTGGGTGACAAACACAGACGAGCCTTTTTTCTTGTCTGAACCCTCCTCACCCTGTCTCTTCCTCCTCCTCCTCCTCCTTCCCTCTGGAAAGTTTCTATTTGTGGAATCCCCTGAGAACTTTGGATCATTATCATATTATTACTATTTCTTTTTCCTCAATCAGACTGGGTCAATATGAACTAGTGCTTACAGTGCTTTCTTGATTTTATTGCTTGAAGTTTATTTATGACAGTGATAGACAGATACAAACCATCTGACACATCAGATTAAAGGAATATCATCTCCCTTCCCCCAAACAGCTCTGTTGTGTCGAGTATTGGTGAGCAGTCAGCATTAAAGCTGTGAATCTTGAGTGACCTCAAGAGTCTATTCAGAGATTTTGCTCTGTGGTGCAGAGTTTGATGGATGTTTAGATGCATCTTTATGTGTCACAGCCTCTTTTATGACAATTCCTATTGTAAGCTCTTGGATCCAGTGACACACTAAGTGTGAAAAAACATTTTCCTTTCGAAAACAGTGGACTGTGAAAGAGTAATGAGAGAGTGAGTCGAGATGTTGGCCAATACACACCAGAAAAAGTAGGTTATGTTTCTCATTCGGATAAAATGCAAGTGTTTATCACCTTAGATGTGGAGGGTAAAGAGGCGAGCTTAGAAACTTAACCATGGGCCGGTATCGTCTTACTGTGGGAGTGTTTAGCGGCAGGAGGAACTGATTGATTTCGCAAATCAGATCAGACAATAAAGAAAGGAAGTCAGTGCTTTTGCACCACAGGTCTTCCAAATGGACAATAACCCAAAGCTTAAATGCAAATCAGCTACAAAGTTGCACTAGAGCAACAAAGTCGATGTTTTGGAGTGGGCATGCCAAAGGTCATGACACAGTGACATTTCTTCGGTTTTGGGAAAATTGAACAAAGGTTCTGCAAACTGCCATTGTGTCGTCATTAGGGCAATACAGCAGTAATGATATCTACCACAATAGATGCGTGATCAATAGTAATAGGGAATACGCCTGATGGGACTCCAATCAATAACCACACGGCATTTTGGGGGATGTAGGCAGAGGAAAGGCTGAACCTATTACAGCTAGCTAAGCAAGCTTGGAGGCATCAAACTCACTCACTCTTTTGTTTCCTAGCAACAACCTGTTGCGCAACAAGTACAACAGCAGTTTCATGTTGTTCTTATTTTGTATCGTGACACATTTTTCCAGCCCTACGCATTACATTAAAAAACACGCAAATACAATAAATAAATAACGGCCCAAGTCAGAGTACCCCCTGTTCGGGGTGCTGCTGCCACATTTCTGACTTGAATTGTGGACAACCGTTGGACACTGATCAATGCAATCGACCTCGGGCCTCGCGAGACACTGGCCCATGTGTAGGACCTGGGCGCAGACACAGGGGCCTCCTCAGACAGCCGGCGGCTCATGCATCACAGCGCAGCTGATTTGCCCCATGGCCTGACACTCGCTGTCCACTCTAATCATTTGAAGGGGCCGCGGCCGGCCCGTTGGGGTCCGCTTGTCTGCTCCCGAGTGTTCACATGGACTGGATTTGTCTAGATATCGGCGTTTTGTTTTTTTTCAATTCTGCTTTCAGAAGCATTGTTTGTCACTACATTTAAAGTGTTAAGCCAAGGGAAAAAAAAGAAAAAGCTGAAGGCAACAAGATGAAAGGGGGAAAAAAAAGTGTGTCACGGATTTTGACCGGGTTGCATGCTGTCTGTTTCTTTTTTCGCTCTCTCTTAGAAGGAGGTCACTTTGGACAAGCACTTTGAAAACTCTACAAGGCCTTTGAGAGAGATACCCTGGCCTAAAACACATATCTGCTTATAAATAGTCATTTGCCCCAAGCTTTGAGCAATTCTGTTGGGAAACTGAGGTTAACAACGTCTTGTTATTTCACTAAAGACATCCTAGCATTTCTCCAGAAGCACTTGCGCTGTTCCTTAATTTTTCCACTTTAGGTTTTCCACCTTTTCCATATTACATCTACAAACATCAATGTATTTTATTTGGAGTCTAAGAAATAAACACAAGATATTGCAGAGTTTTAAAGTGGAAGGAACAATTTTTGACATTTGACTGTGTAAAAACTTTTGAACACCAACCTTTGGTGCAGATCAGCTTCGAGTTCTTCTAGGCGTGCCTCTTCCATCTTGATTAGGTCAAACTGGGAGCATCTCTGAGTCACTGTTTTCAAGTCTTTTCGGTTGGATTTTCTAAAATCTAACATTTGCCCTGTATTTAGGCTGGTCCATCGTCCTTTCAACTCTCTGGATGTAGATATTTTCATCTCGTCCAGAGTTGCCATGGTTCTGTAGGCTGTGTCGTGTGATTAAAGGTGACCTATTGTGCTTCCTTGAACAGGTTAGCGTCGGTCTGTGGGCTATACAAAACATTCATTACATTTTTTGCACAAAACCATTATTAGATAATGTCATTCTTGGCCAAACCCAATGTTTACATTCGCACATGAAAACGACTACAAACAGATGGGCAATTATACAACAGTGCATCTTTGAAAAGCAGAAGTAGAGCCTCCTGCTCAACGAACAAGAATGCAGCAAAGGGTTTCTGAATGGTTAGTCAACAACAAAACTCTTGTCTTTTTAAACAGTTTGTTTTTCAGACACCAAATAACATCAACTTAGTGCCACAACACAGTTGAGTTTTTCTTTGGACTTGTTTTGTTTTTTAAGCGCTTTGGCTGTTTCTAGGTTAGTATAAACCCAAATGAAAGTACAAAAATGTGTAAAATGTTAGATTAGGAGAACTGCCAGGCCAGTCCAATTAACTACTTCAGTGAATGACCAGACAAACAGATTCAAACATAAGCCTGCTTTAAACTTCTCACCAACTTTCTCTCTGTTGCTTTGTGTTCTTGGTTCTGCCAATACACTAATGTTCTTTCACAAATGTCAGAGTCCTTCACAACGCAGCTGTATTTATACTAGGGAACCTGCGGGGAAGGCAGCAGAATACATATGCATAGCCACAATTTTCCATCTTCTAATTGTTAAGTATTTTGAAAGTCATGCATCCGTGTCCCATCCACTTCATATCACATGAAATCAAAGTAAAATCCATTCAAGTCCGCGGCTGCGTTTGCCTCTAAGTTCCCCCATCGAAAAGATCTGAGGCTTGAACCGCCTCGCCTGCACATGGTTATAATTTGCGACAGACTGATAGTTTTAAATTGTTTAACCATCAGGATTTCAAATTAGACCTCAAGACAGAAAGAAAAGCCTTGAGAAGCAGAGCGAACTTCCCTTATAGATACAGTACAAGCGAAAGATTGACTGTAGGAGAGCGAAGCATGCAGTCTGGGATGTAAGGACAGATTTAAGATAAAAACCAGATGGAGGCAAATAAACTTATGCTCCTTCTGAGTCTGCTCTCTGCTATTTTGGGATTGTGTGGGGGTGAGGTGGGGGTGGGAGGTGGTCCGACTTGGCAAGTGTAAATATACAGGCTAGTATAAGCATCGGGTCTCTCCACTTAAAGGGGGAGGTATAGGGTCTGGCACATGTTCAGTGTGGTGACCCACTTTTCTTTGCATCTGGACCTGATAAGTTTCCTCCCCAACAGCACTGGGAAGAAAGGAGGTCCAGACCGGTATCGCTATCCTCCGCACGTGAACTGATCTTTAGACTTGAGATCCAAATTTTAGGTTTATTTTCATAATCTCCACCTATAAGAAAAATGTAAACATGTGAGTCAAAATGCGGCGATGTTTATTGCTGCGCCGTTGCTTTTGCACTTAGTGGAGAATCCCGTGGTGCTGAAACCTTGGCATCTTCAAGTAATGATTAGCACTTTTTTGCACCTGTGCTTATTGTTCTGTCATCTGTTTTTTCCAAGACCAACAATTAGGTGCTGGCAAAGTGTGGCCTTGAGCCACTGAAGGCAATATGAGAGGCTCTGTTACTTTCATTTTCCTCTTACGCTGGTTCTACTCATTGGTATTTCGCCAATACGAATGGAAATTAGTCAAGCTGTAGATAAAAAGCTTTCTGACTTTCAACAAATACAATAAAACAGCTCATTCGTATTTTGAATGAAGGAATTAGTCTTTACTTGCTTTATTTTCAGTTTAAGCTTTGATGGGGTTTTTTAAATCTTTAACACATAACCAAATCCGAGAATTTCCCAACGGCGCCTCTCAATGCCATACTTCATGTTTTTCACAGCACAAAATGAAACTCCACATTTCATTTATGTAGAGCATGAAGTGCTCAGATCAATTGAGTCATTGATGGAATAAAGTTATAGAATTTGGAAACAAAATGTCCGAATTATTAAACTGGATGTTCTGTGTTAAAATATTTTGAAACCTGTTTCATGATCTTAGACAATTTGAGTGCTGATTTTCAGAGCTTAGCTTAGCTTAACTTAGCTTAGCTTCGTCCAAATATCTGAAACTCAATTCCAGTCTCGTACCATTATCAAAATGAAACACAGAAAACTCAAGGTATCTCAAAAAGCTTCCCACTGTGTCTGCAATGCTTCATTAATATGGGTGAATCCTGAACAAAAAAGGCATTAGCCGTTTAGTTTCTTTCAGTTTATTCAAGTAAAAGCAATTTACGACAACTGTCGTAGCAAAGCATTTTACAAGGTAAAAAAGTTCAGATTCATATCCAGAAGTACTTTCTCGCCGTCCATTTTTGCCGGTGCACATTGAGGATCAGAAGGAGATTAAAGTGACTTTGGCATCGTTGTTGCCGCTAAAAGAGAAAAGTAAAAAGAGTAACAAGACAGTGAATACAATGGTAGTTCAAATAACTAATCATTACAACCGTTTGCCCTTGAAGGAGATGGACTAAACCAACAGGAGACCCAACCAGGTCACAATCCTGTCCACTGAGGACAAGGAACTGAGAAAATGCAGGCTCACCAAGTTTGGACAGTGGCAAAAACTTCCTGTTGGCCAAGGATGAGAACCAACTGGAATTGTGTAGGAAGGCGACGCAATTCCAGGGAGACAGAACCAGAATAACAAGGTGAACCTCATAAAGTGGTAAGTGCATAATCAGATCAATCCAGCGTAATCAAGCAAACAAATTTAAATTAAATTTCATACATTTCTGACAGATTAAATCTGTCTGAAGATGTATGAAATCTTCGTCTTACTATGCATGAGCGGACTTAGTCTTTATAGCAAATGAACTGGAAACCTGCTGTAAAGAACAGAAAGTTTCAGAACACAACCCAGACCAGAGCTCTAAACGCCCAGGACGTCTTCAGACAGCGTCTTATTGACTCAGTGGCATTAAAAAGACAGACAGACCCTGCTGGGCTTTATTGTAGCTTGTGATGAAGTGTCTTTGTTCTCCAACCCTCACAGAAGCAATACATGTTCACCTCAGCACGAACACGTCATGTTTCTTTAGAGACAGTGTTCCGATAGTACACAAGGTCTCCGAGGAGCCACGGGAACATTAGCCTGATGTATTTGTTTCTCTATTAGTATTGATCCGTGTTTAGTGTCAATTCAGGCACTTGGGAGAAATGATCCGGCGCAGGCTTTGGGGAGCACGAGGGAAGCAGTCGGTCAATGCAATCAAGGACATCGCAAGCAGCAAAGCCTATGCTTTGGTAGGGAACCTAAACTGTGGTAGAAGGCTGCAGCACAGCGCGTCCGCCGACACAACCACGCTGCGAGACACGCCGAAAGCTTTCCTCCACAAACACACACCTTCTCTCCTCCCTCTCCTGCTACTCCTCCGCCTCGTCTCATTCCCCCCCCAAGCCCCCATAGCCGAAAGCCAGAGCAGACTGATAAGCAGGCAGCCAGAGACGAACTAATCCTCCCACAGTGAGAGACGTTTCGGATGGCGCGTGATGGAAATCAAACCGAACTGACAGACGAAGGCAGGATGAGCCAGGAGCAGAGGGTAGAAGTGAGGCGAGGATACAGATTAGCAGAAGAAAAAAAAAAGGTGAGGACGAAATGCGATCAAATGAAAAAGAGGGTCGGTTATAAAAAAAAATTCTACTTAATCCTCCTCCTCCTCAGATACTGCCTTCGTTTTTTTTTTTTTTTTTTTTTTTTTTGTCGTTTCGATAAATGTGCAACCAAGCCTCCCAACCAGTTTGCCTGCTCAACCATCTCCTCATCATTCCCACCCATCCGCTCCTGCCTCCCTCCCCACCCCACCACCTCATCTCTCTCCTCCTTTCTCAGTCTCTCTCTGTCTCTCCGTCTGACTGAGGCGGATGTAGGTCAGTGCGTCTGGAGCTTGTCTGGAGCTGCAGAGAGCGTCAGAGCCATCTCCGCCTTTGCGCCCTGGCTGCGGACGACTTTCTCCAGGCTACCGGAGGACAAGAACCGGCGCCGACTGACCCGACGTGCCCTGCAGGAAAGGATGTGCCATCCACAAGGGCGAAGGGGGTGTCAGGGGAGGGTTGTGTGTTTACTTTTGAGAAGCTTAGCCAGTGTATGTTATTTGCATGTGTGCTGCAGATGCAAATGAATGAGGATGGAGAGGCAGAGTGGCGGTAAAGACTGAGCAGGTTAAGAGGAGATGGGCATTAAAGTCGTCGCTACGAGAGGTTTTCTGGTAAAACGTTCATGTGACGCCATCGTACCCCCTCTTCTTCCAACACACACACACACACCTTCAATGCACTGCTCTCATACCGCCTTCCATCCCATCCACATTCAGAATCTAACCTAATCATCACGAAGCCATTATGTTTCTTCCCCAGATCCTGTACGGTTGCATCTGCAGCCGTCGCCGTTTTTTTTTTTTTTTTTTTTTTTTTTTTGCAAGGAAAGACAAAACCCGGCGACCAAAATCCAAACTCCAGGACGAAGAGAAGTGCGGCGTTCAGTCTTTCGTCTCCTGCGGTACACTTCCTTCACCGTGTCTCTCCATACGGTGTCCCTGTCCGGCAGATGTCCCGTGCCCCCCAAAAAAGGCTGAACCGTCCAAAGTCTCCTCCGGCGTCCTCCGTAGATCGTAAAGACTTCCGCGTTTCCAATCCCTTCTCCGTCGTCTCCCTTCTCTGGCTTTTTAGACAATGCCCGTCAAAGAAAGAAAACACTGAACAATGTTTCAGAGTGCAGCTGCTGCGAGGCTGTCTGACTGGAGTGTGTGTGTTGTGAGGGAGTTTTCGTGTGTCTGTCTGTGCTCTCGATTTGTCTCTGCAGCATCTCCGGGTCCTGCGGTGGTACTCCTGTACTTCAGTGACGGTGTGTAACAGCCCCGCAACTTTCAGTGTGTGTTTTTAGGCGTTCGTGTGCTTCGCCGTGACATGGCAACCGTGTGACCTGCTGCGTCAGAATCTGTTGCAACTCTATCTTTTTTTTTCTTTTTGGGGGGGAGAGGAATTCCTGGGGCGTGGCGTCGCCGGCCCGACCACGCCTCATCCTCTTGCCCCGTATCGGACTCCACGAGACGCTGTGGTCCCCGATTCCTGTTTCCAGTTCTTGCGGAATACGAGTGAGAACTTCCTCGATGAAACTTGTTTGCGGTTCATCGTTTGTCCCCGTTCTTTTGTCACTCGCTGCCCGTCGTTTTTTAGTTCCCCTTAGATGTGTTGATTTGAGTTGTTTCTCTGTGTCTCATTGTAACGTTTCTCTTTTATTTTAGGAGGAGAAGAAAGGACCGAGTCCTAGAAAGAGGAAGAAAAGGACTGAAGAAAGATGAAAACTGTGTCCAAACTCTTTGGAGTGAAAGAAATGGCAAAACAAAAGTTTAAAAAGTTCCCTCAACGGGATTAAACTGAAGACATATGTGGAATAGCAGATCATATTGAAGTATAGGGTTACTTTTATTTGAAAAAGTTGCAAAAGAAGGAAGAAAGTCAGTTCCCTAATATCTTCATCCCCTTTTTTTGTGATAAGAGTAGCATGGGGAAGTATGTCTCGTTTGAAACTTAAAAATAGCTCCAATTACTGGCGCTGTTGTGTAAGGGCTGGGACAGCAGTAGGTGGGTGACATGGTGAGACGGCCACCTGTACTGTCTGCCACATTCACACAAAACACAGAGGGGACAGACTGCCTGTGGATGAGTCACAGGCACGGCGATAAAAGTGAGCGTGCACGCGTATGTCTGTGTGTGTGTGTGTGTGTATGCAAATCACTGCTTAGTCGTCAGTTTTTCTGTTTAACTGCAGGGTGCAGGGAACTTCCCTTTGGTTTTCAAACCCTTGGAAAAGATCCAAGTCAGTTAAGGCCCGGCGCACACGAGAGGCACAAAGGGCCTCGTTGTGCGCAACCTCTCGGGATGACGAGCGGCCGGGTCAGAGCGGCGCGTCACTCTTGAGGCGGTTGAAGAAGGGCGAGTTCATGGTAACGAGAACCTCCGTTCCCTGACACACAGACTCCCCTTTCCCCCCCCACCTCCTCGCTCTCGGGGCTCCTAATCTCATAACTCGCGTTTTACGACACGCTGGGATGACTCCCTCGCCCGTTCCTGGGGGTTTTTTCTCTCTGCTCCCAGCACGGTCGTGAAGGCCCGACTTATAATAAACTACGACCCCTCTCCCCCCGTGAAGAGGCACATGCTGCTTTCTCATTAAACACTCAGGTTTCTTGAGGGTCAATCACATATTAGGCATTCATATTTGTTTTATTTAAAAAAAATGCATATTAAACATCTTAAACCAGCAAATGATTCCCTTCTTTTCACATGTATAGAAACTGTAGAGTAGAGTTAACAATGTTTGGAGGAAAAGTTCCAAGGAATGTAATGAACAACAAGCAGTCATTTGTTTAAATAAATCCAGATTAGTTGGTTCTGAAGCCTGAAGCCAACAGCTGGACCAGGAAGTGCCACGACCAAAGTGACGCACAGCTGTTTAAAAATAACAGCAGATTGAGCAAACTTTCTGCCACTGTCATCACAGTCGAATTGGGTCATTTAAACCGATGGCTAATATTTACACTAGAAATTCGTGTTGGAGGTGGTGCTTCACAAAGTACCTTCCTGTGTGAAACATTTACCAAAAAACTGAACTTGCGAAGCATTTCCTGTCAGAGTAAATACCTGATGGGTGTCTGGCGTCTGTTGGAGCTCTACTCTGTGCGGGACCATTTAAATGTTTCGCACTTAGAACTTGTTTCAGTCAGGAAGATACTTGGTGACGCAATGCCTCCAGCCTCTATTTACCATGTAGGTTGTCAGGTTGTTGTTTTTTTTTTTGTCAAATGAAGGTTCATTTAAATTCAATTTGAAGAAACTGTCACGTTTTGAGATTGAACGTTCACTCGGTCCATGGCTGCCTTGGACTAATAATCTGGATTTATTATCAATGCAGACACCAAGGGTGTAACATAGTAAACTTCTTATAAGTTTTTGACAGGCCGTCACTGAAAGAAAATTGGCAATTCTGCCCTTGATGTACCAATTTTCAAATTTGCCACAAATGCAGTTTGAAAATGGAAGCGCCCCCACCGGCCTCCCTGGCACTGACACCGTCCCTTCAGAATCAACAGAGCCGAGACAAAGGAGGAGGCAGGCGTAGTTTGAGGGAAACGCCTGGCTCCGGCGGAGCAGTGGGACCGGTCCGACGAGGGCCCCAGGGAGCCGGGGCTCCGCAGCAGCACCAGCAGTGCATCTGCCGGCGGAAAGCTACCTGACAGCTGCTTCTCACACATCAGATAAGATCACAGGTACACCCAGTACACCTGTTTAAACAAACCCTGGCGCAAGCATGCCGCCGTGCGCGCGCCTGTCTGAAGAAGACTAATAGAGATAACAAGCTAATCCAGGAGCAGGTGCATGCTTGTAATTGGGGCGAGCCACAGATATATAGCAGGGGGTAGAAGTTCATTATTAATACTGCGTTTGATTTATGCGATCACAGGGTCGATTGAGCATTTGTTAAGAGTTTATTGTGTGTGTTTGTGGGTTTTTTTTTTGCGCATTCATTGTTGTTTTCACCAACTACCAGGCGGGTGTCGTAAACCTCAGAAACTCTGGATGTCAGTGATGTTGCAGAATCAGAGCAAGACTTGCAGAGAAGCAGTCGATCACAAGACGGAGAAGTTAACACACAATCACGTATCCCCTCCCTTCCCCCCCCCACACACACACACACCGCACACAGTTAATGCCTGCTCCATTTGGCTCTAGCCTGACATCTAGCGACTCAGGCTGTAATATGATCTCACATGACACTGGCATGTCAACATAGAGAGATGGGCTGGAAGCTGCAGCAAGACTGACGGTTGCTGTTTTTAAGATTTAAGATGAAATGCGACACTTACTTCCCACATTTCTGGTTCACCACAAAGTACCGACACGTAGAGATTAAATAAAAGCAACCCACAGCCACGCCGTCCCTCTAAACCCCCGCCTAAGCTGCCGTCTGTGACGTCACTACGCGCGGCTGGCCTTCGGGTGGGCTCACCCCGCGCTGAAACACCACGGCAAGCCTGACTGACGCAACATGTTGTGGCCTCCTCCTTTGTGTTTTCTCAGCATTTTCTCAGCCGCCACGCATGACACACAATCTAATTTTAGCTGGCCTTCATCCACATGAACCTAATGTGGTTCCAAGTATAACCCTGTGAACTGGACAGGAGGAGGACGTTAGAATATATAGATCTATATATAACAGGGGTATTGGTGCATAGACGTATTGAGAATAACAATTCTTTCATTTTAATCAAACGCGTCTGTCTAAAAAAGGTTAAAAGTGATTATTTTGGTAGTTGATCCTGCCAAAACATTTTTTTTATTATTTAAAAAAGTCGCCTATTGTTGTGTATTTTGTTGTGAGCTGTAAGGAGGTCACGGGGGTTAAATTAGGTTGGACAAGAGTGTGATTGTGAACCCAGGTTCGCCTGGTTTAGCAACGGCGCTAATGCTAATGTCAAGCCAGCGCCCCAAGGGAGTTGTTGAGATCTGAGCTGTCGTTGCCAGGGAAAAGGTTTCACATGCAATGTGCCACCTGGTTAGAATGGATTTTTAAAGGTTTATTATTATTTCAGGACTGTTTTATACCTTAATAAGAAAAAAATGTGTTTTGTTTTTTTGCCCGTCTTCAACATGGAGGTCAACTCAGTGACTGCTAGCTTACAGTCGAGTTCGCTAACATGACTTTTAGCTTGCAAACAGTCGTAGTGACGATACGGCTCAGACAAAAGCAGCAGAAATGATTAAGCTACCAGTAAAACTTGACTCTGTTAACACAAATGACAAATTATGAAAGGGGTTTTTCTTCCATAGAGTTCCTTCCTCCCGTTGAAAGCGGCGGCTCTGTGTTAATCAGGCGTATCAGATACGGATCAGTAGGAGCTTGTAGGTTTCCAACGCAAATGGGGAAGATGATCCTGGACGGAAAAATTTGAAATGCGTGTTGATTGCTTTGCGTTGACGTTCCATATGTCCAATATGTGTTAGTGTGACGTATAATAGTTAGTTTATTTCAGTAAAATTGCTGTGAAAAGTAGAGGGCAGTTTCTTATTGGTGGCTAATGAGTAGCCACTGCTATTCCTTGGGATGGTACAGCAAAGGCGGAAGAGAAGTTGCTTTATTGGGCCCTGGAGACCTTGATGTTTTAGAAATACACTAAAATTACGTCCTTACATCTGACCTGCATAAAATCCAGAGCGAGCTTATACATTTCAGGTTCCTCCACTCATCAAAACACACACATTTTCAAACTTTTTCCCGTCGCCCCTTCAAGCTTCACCACCCTGAGCCGCCGCCTCAATAAGCTCTTGCTGGAGTCAGACCAAAAGGCCAGCGCAACCGCTCGGCCATCATCTGTTTGAACACACCTGCCGCTGCTCAATCAGTGCACTTTCATAAAGTTTCTCGAGGAAATCACATTTATTTCTCTAACATGCATCTCTTCAGTTCTAACAGCTTGTGTGTGTCTCTTTTCTCTAAAGTGTTCCTTTGGAGAACAGAAACCTGCAGATGGAGACGCTCGCAGTCTGACTTGGTTCTTTTCTTCCAGTGGAGTCTGACAGGAATGAGGTCAGACACACGGATCCTCATTGCACATCATTATTATTATTAGCTGGGTGCTCTTTTTTTATTTTATTATTATTATTATTATTATTCAGCCAATGGGCGTCGAGTGGGAGCGGTTTGAGTGAAAAACCAGGATGGAGACAGGCGCCGATTGGCTCCTGCGCCTCGATGGGAGGGTATAAATGGACGCGGTCCGGCGTTGTTGTGTTTACAGTAATATCTCAGAGCGCACGGGAAACAGGGAGACTATGAGAAAGCGCAGCTGCTCCATTCAGCCACATGGTTCCTCAACCGCACAGACAAGCTGCGCTGTAGACAGCCGGGCTCACAGAGGAGACTCGCAGCGGCGCCTGTTGAGCCTCGCAGGGAGAATCTTCAGCCGCACCGGCAGTTGAGAGCCGATCCGGGGGCCGCGCCGGCAAAAGTTCGGACACTCCGAGTGAACGCAAAAAGAAAGACAGGAGAAACTTGGATCAACTTTTATTTCTTAAGATTTGCTTCCAACTCATAGCTGAGGAGATTTTTTAAATATATTTGTTCCCCTCCTCTGTCTCTTCTACGCGCATAAACTTCGTCACTGACTTGAGCGCTTCCCGACTGTTTGGAGGAGGAGATGGTGCAGCACATGAGCCACGCAGAGAGCACCCACGCTCACTCCCCCGGCGGGGACTCCACGGACACGGGAGACATGGACCTGGAGATGGACGCCTCTCCGGTCCCGGAGGGCTCCCCTTCCTCCCGGGAGCGCAGCGACCTGGCGTGGTGCAAAACCCCGACCGGCCACATCAAGAGACCCATGAACGCGTTCATGGTGTGGTCCCAGATCGAGAGGAGGAAGATCATGGAGCAGTCTCCGGACATGCACAACGCCGAGATCTCCAAGCGGCTGGGGAAGCGCTGGAAGCTGCTGAAGGACACGGACAAGATCCCGTTCATCCGCGAGGCGGAGAGGCTGCGGCTCAAGCACATGGCCGACTACCCGGACTATAAGTACAGACCCAGGAAGAAGGTCAAGTCCGGGACCGCGGCGGGCAAGCAGGCGGAGCGCGGGGAGAAGAGCGGGGAGCGCGGCGCCAAAGCCGCCACCGGCAGCAAGAGGAGCCCGGCGTCCAAATCCGCCAGTAGGACGCTGAAACAGGGGAGCAGCGGCAAGAGCGCGGCGGCGCAAGAATACGCCTCCGCGGTGTTTAAATCCAGGTCGGCGTCCGGGGCCAGGCAGATCCCGGAGAAGCGCTCAGGTTCGGGAGAGGCGAGGCGTGCCCACGTGTTCGGCGGGACGGGCAGCATGGAGAGCGGGCCTCCCTCCGTGGGCGTCCCGGCCAGTCCCACCCTGAGCAGCTCGGCGGAGTCCAGCGACCCGCTCAGCCTGTACGAGGAGCACAGCCCCGGCTCCACCGCGCGCCTCAGGTACGCACGCGCCTCCTCCCCGACGCCGTCCGCCTCGCACTCGTCCTCCTCCATATCCTCCGCGTCGTCGGACGAGGAGTTCGAAGACGAGCGGCTCGACCTGAACCCGAGCCCCGGCTTCGAGAGCACCTCTCTGGGCGGGATGGGCTTCTCCGACGCGGAGCTGGACCGGGACTTAGACTGGGGCTTCGGGGAGTGCGGGGCGGGATCCCACTTCGACTTCTCCGACTACTGCACTCCGGAGGTCACCGAGATGATCTCGGGAGAGTGGCTGGAGTCCACCATCTCCAACCTGGTGTTCACCTACTGAATCAGCCCCCCTCTTCCCTCCCACGTATGAACTCTTCTGTCCCTCTACAAGACAAGCCTGTGCGTCTAGATAAGACGATTTCCGCCATTTTTTCACTTTTTGAATAAATAAGAGTGAATAAAGGAAAGAAAAAGAGGCGACCTGCGTGCGCGGTGAAGCCCAGGTGCGCGCCGCTCAGACTTGGACAGCGCTCAGTGGCGCTTGACTGGAGGAAATGCTTAGTTTGCATTTGGAGAGGCGGAGGTATGGAATGTCAAACGTGCCACAATTCAATACATAAGTAGGTTGGTAAATAAAAATCTATATACGTGATCATTTTTAACAATAACAACAGATACATGAAATAAGTAAGTGAGTGCATCTGTGATATATTAAATTGCTTCAGTAAAATCATTTAAATGTGGTAAAATGTATCTGCTTTCTAAAACCACATATAGTACAGGTATTTGTAATCATTTCACAACCCTGTGCTGAAGTAGATGAAGAATTTACCTTTATGTGCCAGCCTCACCCAACAGTCAGTAGGCGGGGCTAACACTGCTTTAGGCAAAATGATTGGACGGCAGTTGAGGCGTTGTGCAAGGTAAACAATCCGATTTCAGCTGGCAAGTTATAGTCACAGTTTAAATTATTACAGTGACCTAAACATGTAACATTTGACAACTATGTATTTAAGTTTTAATTATCGAGAGCTTTTAATTATTGGTGCATTTAATGATTTGTTGTCACATTCATCTTTAAAGATATTTATGTTATTTATTTCACGTATTTATCGCGGCATTCTTAAAATCATCATGTATATAATGTTTATTTAGAAAATGTATTTATTTATTGGATTGTGGCACTTTTGGCCCTCCCTATTGAGGAGGAGTGAATGTAAGCAGAGGAGCTGCAGATGTTAAACTCATTCCACGCAGGATGAGGACTGAGACTGAACTTTTTGAGTCATGATAAGACTTTTTTTTTTTTTTTTTTTTTCCCTTTCGTTTTCTTTTTCTGTTTTTGGAACACTTGGAGAGCTCTCGAGTTCGGTTGTGTTTTCTAAGAGACAGCCAATCCACACTGACCATCAAGTTCAGGACATTTTTCTTCTCCTCAAAACTCAACATTTGGAGTATGAACACGCATGCTCTCCAAGAAGAGGAGGAATTTTCTTATTTAACGCGTAAAACAAAACAAAAAAAAATGTTTGTCTTTGCTGCGTAACTACGCATTTTGTGTGCGCATAGGACACAATTCACTATCACCAGCTTCTCTCTCAACGGCAGGATTTAAAACAAAGACTGACTTTAAACTTCAGAAACTTAAAAAAAAACAAAAAAAAAACACTCAGTGCACAATTCAGGACCAATGTTCTGCGCTTTCTCTCTGCCTAGTGCTTCAACTTTGTAGTTCTTGTGTCAGATATTCTTTCCAAATATGTACAGAGCCGGTCCAAGGTTATATTGGGCCCCGAGCAGAATTTAATAGGGGGCCCACTTCCTGTTGAGGTCACGTGCCCACCAACTACAACAGCAGGTCTATTTCATATTGTATATGCTTGATGCTTTTTTCCTCAGTATTTGTTCTCAAATTGGTTTTAACAAAGAGTCTTAAAGACACAGATCTGTTTTTTTTTTCTTTTTTTTTAATAAACACTGGGTATTAGCTGTTGTAGATAACTCATTCAGCAATTTAGTTTTAATATGAAATGTCACATTTTGTGTTTATAAGAGCTGGGCAAAGAGTAAAAAGAAGTCCCAAAAATTTCCACGCGGTTCATACAATATTTTACAAACCATAAATCGATGTCATGTTTGTATTGCCTTTACAACAAGCACATTTTTTTAAGCTATCCTTTAAAATTTCATAACATAGTGGCATTTTTTGGGGGGGGTGAGGGAGAGACCCCCGGCCAGCAGGGGGCACCAAGCAACCCACATACCGCTATGCCTTAGGCCGGCTCCGTACATATATTACTACTATATATATTGATGTATTTATACTGGCCAAACTTTTTTATACATAGAAGTATTGTTCTCGTACAGGTCTCGTTTGTGTTTGTGCGCACACACACACACCTGTCTGTATATCCAGCGGCGGAAGGGCTAAGAAGTGTATCTTATTTAACAAAAAAAACCACACACACACACACACAAAAACAGTGTCCGACTCCTCTCACTTTCAAAGAGATTTTGAGTGTGTCATGATTTTCTACTTGTATTTTTGTACAAAATCTATAAAAGGGGGCAGCCCTGCAGCATTGTCGTTCGCATCTACATTGGTGGTTTGGACGTGCAGAGGGGGCACAATCTGACCTCACACAGTGTTTACAGTATTTACCCACATGCTTCTTAAATGGCACAGTGACTCCAGCTTCACCAGCCGAGTAAACAAAGCGCCGCCGAGGCTCCTCCTGACTGTGTTTTCCAGTCCACGCGCAAGCAAAACACACTCAAAGTGAAAGATCCCAGATAAAGAGTCACTGTTTGGATAGAGCTAATACCTCTGTGTGCTTGGTTTGGTTTTTTTATATATATTTGGAGATAAGTTTTATTTGAACCACTGGACTCATTCCACTTTTGCCTAGACTTTGGAGGGAGGAGGAAATGTTTTTGAAGTGCTTCATCTGTCATTGCGCAAATTGCATAAAAAATAGTATTTAACCTTTTTCTGTACCTGTTGGCTACGTATAGCAGGCTATTTGTTGAATTTTTTGTTTGTTTGTTTTTTTTAATATTATGGCATGGCAAATAGCATTTGTATTTCAGATTCAGGTATATGTAGCTATAGCTGTTGTGTTTAAGATTTTTAAAAGAATAACATGAAGATATTTATGTAAACTGACTGTACTATAAGCAAAGATTGTGTGTTTTTATGTATGATGATCAATGACAGGCACTAGGACGGCCATCTTGGTGGAAGATGATTGTGGTCCAGGAGTTTCCTTTTAAAAAAAAAAAAAGGAAAAAAAAAATCTATTGTCCTTTTTTTTTAATTTTTCTTTCCCATTTGTGCAATATGTTGTGTTTGATCATGTTTTGTCCACTTCAGCCAAGATCGTTTGATGTCTTTTGCTCAAAAACCAGCCAACATTTGGGTCAATCACTGCCTCTCAGACCTCTGTACAGATTGTCTTTTTTAATTTTTTTTTCTTCCGAGAAGGAAATAAAATCAGCTGGAACTGAAAGTGCAATGCTTCCTCAAGTTGTTTTCTTTATTGAGTGTTTGAAAATTGAAAAAAAGAAAAAAGGTGCCGTTTTTGATATGGGCAGTATGGCCCTCCACCCAGGGTGGTTATCCTTGGGGGACAGCATGAACACTCAGTTTATTTTGAGTGCTAAGTTATTCATAGCTTATTTATGTCTAATTTTATGGCCCAGACCCCCCCAAACAAACATGCGAGTTTTAAACTAAAGCTGTACATCAGATCACATTATTAGCTTATTATAATGTTAGGACTGTCGTGGATTGAGCTTAGCATGAAAAGATCAGTAAGTAGACTGTTTTTTTTTAACTTTTTATCTATCTTAGTCTCTTTTGGTAAAAAATATATATGTATATATTTCTAAATAGAGCTAACAGAAAAGGTTTTCTCTTCATTGCAAAACACGTTTTAAGGACACCATTTGTTCAAAGAGTAGCATTTTGGGATCCCCAGGTCTCCAAAACAACCATTCCACAACAGTCACCAAAATGTTTAAAAGTAAAGAAATAAACCTTTTTTTTCTGTTCGACTACCAGGACATTTGTCTGGAAGTGTGAGCTTTGGACAGATGAGATTAATATTTAGTCTTGTGACAACATTCAAGGTTATGAAACGGAGAACAAATTAAAATAAAAACAGCTTTTATGCACTGGTAAGTAAGGTGGAGGTGTTGTGGGCCTGCAGTCAATGTAATTTTTCAAATGAATATCTATATATCTAGCTAAGTAGCTAGTAACTAGTGAGCTATCCAACCGGCTAGCTGTCGACCTAGCACGTTATCTAGATATTTATCTTGCTGTTTGCTGTTTTTCACATTATTAATGTTGTTCACCCACTGACAGAAACACCTCCAGTAAAGTTTTATAAAAGCTAAAAGATGCTCATTGAAAGAAAACATACGTTTTGCCCTCCTTTCTTTTTAAACTCGTGCGCGTTGGACGTCATTTGTTTACGTTCTGCCAAGCGCGCGTGCGATATGAATGCATGGGAGTGCGTCGCGGTTAGTAATCGAGCCGCCGCCGCAGCAGCAGCAGCAGCAGCAGACTGCCAATCAATAGCCAGCCAGTGAATCGATAGGAGTGGCCTCTTTCCTCCATCTGCTCCTCTCGTCTGATTCCGCACGTGCAGAAAACGTGGCTGCCATGGAAACGATGTATCCGCGAGAGAGAGAGAGAGAGAGAGAGAGAGAGAGAGAGAGAGAGAGAGAGAGAGGTTGCAATCCACTGGGGAACAGCATGGCACTCATGTGTATGCGCGTGTGTGTACACTTGCATGTGCGCTGCACACACACTTTGTAAAACGTGTGTGTGAGTGTGTTAAAGGGACACAGACTGATCCATCAGGGCGGGGTGGATGGGTTGATGAGTGGGAGGGGGGTGGTAGACATTTCTGCAAGGCATGACTGGAATAAAGGAGGAGGAGGTGTGCGCGCGCGCGCGCGCGCGCGCGCGTGTGTGTGTGTGTGTGTGTGTGTGTGTGTGTTCTGAAGGGAAGGGAGGCAGACGAGGGTAAAGAGGGGAGGATGTTTGCCCGTCCTGGTGGATTGTGCAGGAGACTGCTCCCAAATCCAATTAATTCCTGCTGGATGCGTTCATTTGTCTCGTGCGTCTGACGAGAAAGACACAGAGAGGGACCCCTGAGGTACAGTATTTAGTGTGTATCAATTTACGCCCTATTCCACGGGAGACGCTGGTAATTATTTCCATCTCTCTGTCAGGAGGCCGGGGTCGTCTCCTCTCCAGCTTTCCCTCTGACATCCCGGGCCCGGTAATGAGGAGGAGCCGAGGCACGGGCACCCGGGACGACAAGCCCGCGCGCCGCCGCATTGTCAGCCATAAGCCTCGCATCAGGCTCCAAAGAGCATGCGAGGCGTCCCTGTTTCCTAAAGTCCTGCGAGGAGGTGGGAAGAGGTGGCCGCGCTGCCACTCTGACCCACATGCCTGATTGGTGCAGTTTGTTTGTGTCCTGGCTGAACCTGAGTGAGTCTGACAAGATGGAGTCAAGGTGTCCTGCTTGGAATAGAGGCCAAAACGGAAAACGGCTCCCACACACACGCCCGCGCCCCTGTGTGTGTGTGTGTGTGTGTGTGTGTGTGTGTGGGTGTGTGTGTGTGTGTGTGTGTGTGTGTGTGTGTGTGTGTGGGTGTGTATGCGTGTGTGTGTGTGTGCGCGTGTGTGTTTGTGTGTGTGTGTGTGTGTGTGTGTGTGTGCTCACTCCAGAGGAAAATAACAGGTTTACTATGAATTAAGTAATTTGAAAAAAAAAGAGTTGATTTGAAGTTGGCTCACTTTTTACCGACTCTGTGCTTTAATCACACCTTGTGGCTACACACTGTGCTAATTATGTTGTAGCATAGATCCAGATCCATAAACCTTCCTTTTATTGCCTATCAGAGTGTTCACACCCTGCAGACTCTTTTCAACTGGGAACAGATTCGCGACATTACATTTTCAGCTGGTGCGTTTGAAAAGCCTGTTCCCCTCCTTCCCTGTGGCGGCGCTGCAGCAAGAACCAGGGAAGAAGCGACAGGAAAACCTCTGACGAAGATGCCGAGCGCAACTTCCGTTTTCATGGAACGTAAACACAGATGGGACAGTGCTGTAGGATTTCGCTTTCCACGAGCCATTTCTCCCGCTAGGACCGGACTCGTTCGTTTGTTTAGGTTGAATTTACCCAGAATTCACCGCGCTATAGTTGGGTTGCTGGTTACAACCCAACTATAGCGGCGGACCGAGCCAAAGCTCACTTCAACCGAACCCCAACTCAGACCAGACTTAGCTCTCTTGTCCGTTTGCGCATTCACACACCTGTCCAAACGAACCGGACATTCTGCGCATGCGGACTAAACACGGCTGGTGAATTCGCCCTAATTCTTGTGAGTTTGTGTCATTTCCTGCCTGCCCTCCCTGTTCTTAGCTGACAGGAATGGCTCCTCCTGTGATCTTCTGCTGTCTTTTTGTTATTTCGAACAAGTCTGCCTATTTTCCTCTTAAATCCCCAAATCCACTTCCCCTTGGGCATATTTCTTTCTTTTTTTATGACATTCCTTTTCAAAGACAGATGGTTAAGTATGAAAGTCACAGTACAGGCCTATTCGGTAAATTATACTGTTATTGAAAGGTTCATTTATTTCAGTAGCTCTATTCACTTAGAGAAACACATCATATAGAATAATTGCACACAAGCCTTCATTTCTGTTAATTATGATGATTTTCTGCTTGCAGCTAATGAAAACATGACATTTTGAAATGAAATTACATCACACCAATAAAAACATTTTTAATAGAGAAATGTGGGCTTAATGAGAAGTATATTTAATACCTGCTTAACGGCTGTTATTATGAAAAGGCACTTTTAACCTGACAAGCAGCCTCATCAAAATGCAGTCTCTAATTTATTGAATACCACTCCAGATAAAGGGGTTTCTGAGAAATTCGTATCGGAATCTGTTGCTGGGGCAACTATTAATCACGTGAGCTGGTGTTTAACTGGCCATAAAATACGTGGAATGTCATTTTTGAATACTTTCACGAGCCACTGTATAGCATTTGGATCAAAGCATAATGCATCTGTTCGAACGGCCCAGTCAAAGGCCAGACCTAAATTCAGATGAGACTTTAAAATTTATGGTCACATACACTCCCAGGTTAGTATGATGGGCAAAATTTAGTTAATTAAATATTCTGAATCTTTTATAAATCATGAAGACTATGAAAATACATTGAAGCTTCATATTGCAGCTTATTTTTGTTGTTCTATCATGTCATTTATTCCCCAAAACCATATCAAAGGTTTTGGGGAAATAATGATTATGACAGGAGCTGTTCAAACATAAACCACTGTAAGACACTTGCTCTCCTATTTCTCAGTATTTACATTGTCATAAATAAACTGGTTAGATTAGCAAACAATATTTTTCCCAATATGAAACATATTTCCCAATATGTTTCTCCACCCCATATGGAGAGCACAGCAGGACGTTAAAGTCTTCATGATATTGCAGTAAAGTGAGATAAACATACAGCAAACTGAGAGGGGATCAGCGCTCACTGCTGAGCCGATTTACTGAGTCACTGTAAAGATATTACAGGAATAACATAGAATTTTATACTGAAAAACCTATAAAATCCATATGAACGAGCCTTTGAACACCACAGGTGCATTTAACGTCCCAACGGACTTCTACTGAAGCACTTGTTTTCAGAAACATGCCGCCAGCGAGGTGGTTAGACGGAAGACAAAACCACCGTAGGATGTGAGTTTTAGCAAATATCCACACTTTTGCCTTACTGGTAGGAATGTGTCCCTGTCAATGCCACTTCCTGTTGTTGCCTTTCTGCAGGTGGACGAAACAAAGCGGATGCAGTTTTATCTAAGTGAACGTCAGAGGCGGCACACAACCAAGCTGAAGGCGTGAGGCTGAACTGTCGTCCCATCCCCTGCCAGTTTTCAATGAAAAGCAGAGGAGGTGAGATGTAAAGTGAACGTGGGATCACAAACAGACAGGAAGCACCATTCCTTTCCCCGTGTAAAACTCAGATTGCACAACTTTCACCTAGGCTCCGTTTCCCACTTTTTCTACGAAAGAAGCGCTGACATCCAAAAAAATCGGTTTGCTGTGACTTCCAACTCAGTGAAAAATAGAGATTGTCTCGGAGGAGAGGTTTCTGGTTTTCATTGCCGAGTTACATAAATAAAATGTTGTTAGGTTAGTTTATTGGACGTTACAGTGCCTGTTGGTTCACTGCAGCCAAAAAATGATGCCAGCTCAAAAGTTTGCACTTTGCCAACTGTAAATACCCATTGTCCTTTTTCTCATCTTGCCATGTTACAAGCACAAACACCAGTGTATTTTATTGGTATTTTATGTGACAGACTAAAATTTTAACTAATTGCAAAGGGGAGAAAAATAAAACCCTTTTGAAAATGTCCACAAGTAGAAATAAAGAACTGTAGCACCGTCCATCCTCCCATCAACTTTGATCAAATTTCTTGAATTTGCTAAAAACAGTTTTTAAAAAGTCCCAATGCAAAATGGCGTCTCATTTTGCATTGAACTTTTGCAGTCGACGTTTGCCAAAAGTTCAGGGCAACGTTCAGAGGACGTCGTCGAAACCCTCAGTGCCACCTGGGTGTGTTGAAGCAAAGATTAAATCGCATGCTGGTGGACTGGGTTTTATTTGTGGTTGTTGAATTAAAGGTTGGATCGGTGCAAATGCACATTACAGATTTCATTTTGTGAACAAATAAAACCACGTATTATTTTTCCCTCCCCTTCACAGCTATATGTAAAACACAACGATGTTTGTTGGAATGTGGGGAAAGGTGTCGCAAGATTCTGGTTAGAGGCCAGCTTGAGATCTGGACAATGTCATCTTGTTTTGTGTGTGTGTGTGTATCCGTGTGGTGCCTTTAGAGCACTTTCGGTAATGACGATTTGTTAGGTTTACCCCCAATGTCCTATGGGCAGAGACAGATTATGGCAGAGTCATGTAAAGTGGGCAGTCAGCGCTGGGTTAAATGATGTCTGGCTGTACGGGGGGTAGACTGTTGGACATCTCTGCCCTGAGGGGGTCCCTGGCCGAATAAACAGGGTACTGCCCCCATTAAACTCCAATCAGCAGATAAACTGTTGACTGACACAAATCGACTGATCATAACATGTAAGGCAGCTGCAAGCACAGCGCCGTCGGTCTTTAATGGGGGGTTGCTGTGGGGAGGCCGCCTTTCATGACACACATTCTAACACCAGCCTCAGCCATATACATCTTCAAGTCTACCAATAACACAGCGAGTTCAAATAAATCCCTGTGTCGACTCTGTCTGCATGTGAAGGCTTTGTGATCAATGGGCGGGTTGATTTAGTGACCGTGCAGAAGTTAGTGGTTTGGGCTAGCCAAAGTGAAGGTTTGTTTAACTTTTTCAGAGAACTAGACGCTGAGCAGACACAATAACAAAAGCAGTCCAGTGACATTCACCTAACATCTGGCATCTGCCTTCGGATCGGATCCATTGGCAAATAAATCAGGATCATTAATCAGCTTCAGCCTGAATGCTGGAAACATCACATCTGCCTCTGCTTTCAACATGAAGCTTCTCTTCACAAATGTTTTTTTTTTCATTCTGAGGCAACGAAGGCCTGATGCCTCCACAGAAAACATTTACAGGGGCGGTCAGAAGTTTATGTAGCCCAGTCATCGCCATGAATGCTGTTCTAATTTTCAGCTTTTCCTTTTCCAGGGTGGAGTGATGAAACAACTTACAGAAAGTCTGAATTTAAAACAGAATCTTCTAATCCACACAGGTTGAGAATTAGTCATACAGGCTAAGTTACCTGTCTACATGAACCTACTTACATTTGGGTACACTTGCATGTTTAAGAGAAACCGCACAATTTCTACAGACATCAACAAGGTTCTGGCATAATTCTGGTTTAACAATTCACCTCTCTTCTTCTAAAGTGAGGTGAAATGGTTGATTATATGTCCATAGAGTATAAACAAGATCACAGAGGTCGAAACCATTAAAAAGCTTTCGAAGGGTTGATAAATTTTACATCAACCTAGAATGAGAAGATCTTAATCGGAAAAAAATACAGTACTTTGCAGACTATAAGTTACTCAATCAAATAAATCAAAAAATGCGTCTTGAAGATGAATTAACCATATATGAGTCGCATTTACTTTGACATTATCAAACCCGGGGGGGCTTAGTTCATGTTGCTTCTCAACAAACTCATGGAAAATGTTGACTTCTGCTTTGAAGTCATGTCTCTGCTGCGCAGTTCCGCTGGTGAAGTGTGCAGCATAGTGGAGGGGAGATGTATACAGTGTAAATGCGGGGTCATGGAGAGGTGGTTGCATTACATGAATCGGTAACAAGGAGAAAGTAATTTATATCAATTTCTTTGGCAACTAGCAGGACATCAAGACCCAGCTGGAACATTCACAAGCGCCAAAGGTCGGCTCGGTGCAATTGCACATTAGAGATTTCATATTCCAGCATATTCGAAAGGTAGCACAGACAAGCTGTGGTAGGAACATCTGCTCATCACTCACAGCTCATCGGAACACCGGCGGCATACTCTTTAGGTACCCAACTTTGGAGATGTTCCTCCTGCTCTGGCCCTGTAGGTTTCAGCCCACAGTTAGATTTCCTCACGGCTGCAGACGGTTATATTTTGTCTTCGGCTCATGTATTCAATATTTTTGGGGGTTCGTCTCATTGAACTTCCAATAAATAAAAAAAAAGCACTGAAGTGTGTGGTTGTGATGGGACTATATGTGAAGATGTCCAAAGGGTACCGTTTGTGAGAGAGTAAGAGAGTCAGATGGTCTTTTGAACAGGGGATTGCCACACTAATACCAAAAGGCAGGCTTTTCAAACATTCCAATTAGGTGATTGATAAAGGTATCCTCTTCAGTTACCTTAGGCAGCACTCACTTCTAGAAAGTGAATAAACTAAAGAAACTAAGGGGTATGCTTACCCCATATGCAGCTTTACCTTCTTAACCTTCACCCCCATTTGTTTGTCTTTACACAGATCCCAATGGCACAAGGTCTAATTCGTCATTTCACCCACTGAGCACATTAAGTTCCGAATGGCTTATCTGGGCTGGTGCATGGAGTGTTAAAGTCGTGAGTACAGACAGTGGAAAATAGCAGCAGGCCTTCGCGGTTAGTGCTTGACGAACGCGGTAGGACAGACGAGAGACAGTATCTCTCCTCCTACAGCCAGAATCAGGCCTCAGTGTGTATTCGAACATCATGGCCCACTGTACTGCACATAGAGGACTCATTGTTCTAAAACAGTTTGGCAAAGCAGAGAGGACTTCTGAGTCAGAAGTGGTAGGTGTTGTACTGTAGTATGCTTGAAAAGATAGGAACAAGCTCCTGAAAGCCGAGGCTCGGATCGTCATTCCTACAGCCCTGTGTTGCAGAGTGCACAGCCCAGTTTTGGGAGAACAGACCACGTTGTAAACATTGTTGTGTTGAGGGCAGCTGAAAGTCGATGGATTGTCTATCTCCAAAACATGACACGGAAGCAATGCGTCTGAAAACCTTTTCAGAAACCTGAGAAGCAAAAAACGGGTCAATGAGACGGACGATCCACATGCAGTGTGAGTTCAGATGATCTAATTGGGAACGTATCACTGTTGGTGTGTCACAGCCTCAATTACATCATCTCCTCAGACTGCTGTCATGTTTTAGCACCTAGCTCGTCTGCATGCGCACAGAGTGGGAGCAGAGCATGGATTCAGGACACGAAACAGAACGAGCGTGACTTGTTGACTGAATTCTTTTCAGCAAACTTTCCATTAAAAAAAAGAAAGTCACTTTACTTATGAATTCAGAGGCTTGTTTATTCCATCTGTAGCTGCAGAATGTTTTGTTTAGCAGCAGGTCAAATTAAATGTCAATGAATTGCTGCCTGTTTCTTCCTGTTCTGTTATTTTTCAGGACTTTAACTGATTGTCTGATTCAAATTTACTCAAGTTTCTCTCACAAAGCATTCTAACAAGTCTTCTGATAACTGCATAGTTTTTAAAATATGTTTTCACCCTCTGTTCTCGCTGAGTCTAAGTAGCATTCCTACCAGTGGAATTTTCTCATCTACATTTAAACCGCCAGTTATCCCCAATCTAAATCCGCAGTAGGCCGAGTCGGATGCCCAGTCATACTGACTCAGTCTCTTCTTATTGAGAGACTTGTTCATTTCTGCGTTAGCTGTTGAGGACTCCTGCTCTAAATCACCCCGAAGCTGTTCAGTCAGGTTGCGTTCAGGAGTCTGCAGGTCAGTCGAGTTCTTCCACACCAAACTTTATTGTCTTTATTGCTCTCAGCTTGTGTACCGGTGGTCAGCTTTGTTAGAACAACAAGGTACCATCCCCGAACTGTTCCCAAACAACCTGGGGTGTGAAATTGACTGAAGTGTCTTGCTTTCTCTTGTTGGCTGCTACATGAAGCTTCCCTGTCAGTGGAACTAAGGGCCAGAGTGCAACTTCTGGGAAAAATACAACCCCTTTCCCCCCCACATGATAGTTCTCTTTGCACTTAACAATTCAGGCAAGCAAGTAGTGCCAAACCCACTCTCATTTATAGTGTTGTCACAGGGAGATTCATGTCTCCACTGCTCTAGAGTCCAATGGCGGTGTTCTTTACGCCACTGCGTCTGATGCTTCCCATCCCAGTGGAGATGTGAAAAGCCTCGGCGCTGACAGGACGCGGGGAGGAGAGCGTGTGTGTAGGGGTGGACACACTCGGTCCTGCTTGGAACCCGTTATCATATTTCATTTGATATTTTAAGTCTGGAATGCTTGAAAACCAATTCCATTAATCTCTCTGTCCACTGCTCTAAGGGCCACATGCAGTTCGAAGGGCTGTAACTTTTGACTTTGCAGGGAGTTTTCAATCTCTGTGCACTCTATGCTTTTGTACTCTCCCCCCACGCTCAGATTTTAGGTGCCCTGCTACAAAAAATGTCAGAGTTGCATTTGTTCCCAGTCGCTCTCCTTTGTCTTATGATGTAATTGTAAGTATAAATGATTAGAATCGGGCACATTTATAAATAATGCATGTGCAGTACAAACAATTTCTCACGACTCCAGAGAACCTCTTCACCTGCAGGAAACGGTAAGTTACTCATTGCATGCAGGCTGCGCTCGGTAGCCACATATTCTTAGCAACCATCTGTGTAATTTAATAATGCTTTTAGCTCCCAGGGGATGCATTCAAATGAATTGCACCTTTTCTCCAGTGCTTCTGTTATATTGGTGGTGCAAATATTTTGCAGATCTTCACGACTCCCTGAAGAATCTTGTCCACTAACTTTCGCAGAATGTTGACTTCTCTTTTTCTTTTCTTCTGACAACTTCAATTTTAAGTTTAATGTTTATAATTAATTTCCTTTCGTTTGGTTCTTTTATTTGTCATCCTCAAGGAGTAGAAGTAATGAGATTTTCTCTAGATGCTGAGAGTTCTTGGTGGAGGCCAAGTTTTGTCTTGCGTCAGTTTTGGGATTAAGTCGTAAGAAATTAATTGGAGCTCTGCCGACACCCCCTGATGGCACCTAAGTAAATAAATAGTTGCTGATCTTTCAACTTCAACTTCCACTTGAAGTTCCATGTGAAGAAGCACATGCGTAAATGCAGTCCAGCACCATGGCTACATTCCTTTAGCCTCCTTTCTATGGCTCCAGGACATAATTTCAACATTTTCTATGTCACTGTTGCTTAACTCCATATTGAAAAGTTTAAGCTGTATTTCTCTGAGATATTTTTGAGTTAAACAAATTGGAGAAACTTGTATGCAAAAGCAGCTCATCCATTTGACGTATTGATGATTTTGATGACGGCATTTGAGAAAATGTAATGTTTATTGCCTGCTTCACATTTGTGTCATTTTTGTGACGTTAAACTTCCTTGTTGCTGAAATGTGCGATACAAATAAGCTTGGATAGAATTTAATTCTATTTCATTTCGTTAATGTGCGGTGCGAAGGCAGGCTGACCTCTGGTGACCCCTGGAAACTCAGCCTTTCAGTTTCCCTAAAACACAAAGTGGGTCATGATGTGCTGCTTTTTTAAGTCTTCTATTTATTTTATGTTATGGAACAGGTTCTGATTAGGGATCTCCTAATTGTACAGGTCTGGCGGTGATCATTCCTGAATGTGGCTTCGAAAATTTAAGTGAAATTGTTTAAGGTTTTGGTCAGGTAATTTGTGCAAATACTTCAATGCATTTTTCTTATCCAATATAGTGTTAGGGCTTGGCATTCAGGCTCTGATCTCATTGCTTCCTGGTCTTGCTGCTCTACATGTTATGGAGTGATGAGCTCATCTGCACCTCCTCATCCTGTCTTCCGGAAATGAGGAGTTGGTCTCTGGGCTTCTAGCCCAAAAGAGGTGTTGGAGGGGATAGGAAGAGCCAATCAGAGCGCAGCACTTGAAACGAACAATGAATCAACCGCCGAGATGCGACCAGATTGTTATGTGTGCTTGACGTATTCAGCAGAGTCTTTCATAGAAGCAACACGGCTTTAGTCGATGGCCAGAGCTAACCTATGGGCGTGGCCTCATTTAATCCCAGTGTAACTCTGCAAAGATTCTGTTGTTTGAATACAGGTTTTTATTTTATGTTCATATTTCGGTTTACATGCTGAGAGTTGAAATAGTTTGAACATCTCTATTTTATTTACTTCAGTGCAGCTCACAGTTCTTAACAAAGTCCGTAGCTTTCTGTGTACTTCTTTTTGGGCCTGATACTGCCTCTAGTGGCGTGGGGGTGGTAACGCAACTAATATAATTACATCACTAAACGAGAGTATCACAAAGTTATTATTTACTATTAATTTTGCCATTATTGGCAATGTAAAAGATAAATTGTCTTCTAAAACACCATATTTTTCCATTTTTCCAGGAAAGGTAAGTTGTTTCTCCGCCATTAGCATAGCCAGTAAATGAAGTCGTTTCTAAAGGCTCTGATTGGTTGTTATTATAAGTTATCATTGTATTTTTAATGACATTTAAAACTGACTATTAATTTGCAACAAACCTCCCTATAGGTGCGGGTGGCATTTGGCACTGGTGGTGTTTCATTTACACAGTTACATCATCTACAAGTTCTGCCTTTATGAATCGAGAAAATAAGCAGTTTGTGGGATTAAATCGCCACTAATTTACCACCACAAGTTTGTGTGTGCTAGCATGTCTGAAATATTATCATTTTTGCTGGGATATCCTAAAATGACGTGCAGCGGTGGGACGACGGCTCCATGGGGGTCTGCAGTGTTTGGGTGTAGCTGTACAAGATGGAGTCTTAGAAGTCAGCTGCAACTCCTGGTCGGATGTTCTGGTTTATTCTCAGTGGACCAGTGCCGTCTCTGAATTTTTTATTTATTTTTTTTGTCATGAACACACAACCATGGAAGACTTGATGACAATATGTCTTCATCCTTTCCTTCCAGCAGGCACCCTGCCGGGCAGCAATGCAGCTGAGCTGGGTGAGAAGGCGGACGGGAATGAGGAATGAGAAGAGGCTCCTGGCTGTTAAACCCAACAATTGCTTTTGAAGCTCTGAGCTACCTGCAAACTCTTCAGGATGAAAATCCTCTGCTGGGCTTAAAGAGATGTCCTCTCGCTGTCTGGGGGATGATGGTGGACTTTCAAAGCAGAATCAAGTAAGATCACTGCTTGGCTGTCCATCTGTGAGGGATTATGTGTGTGCGGTTTCTGTCTGTAGTCAGCATTCTGGAAAAAAACGTTCCTCACAATGCAGGGACGATGGCAATAATTTAAAAAGCGACGAACTCTCTTAAGCTCATCATTTTGGCATATTTTTCAAAAGATTTGCCAGCAATTTATTGAAAAATTGCAGAATCTCGACAGGTTACATCTACAAACTGCAATGTACTATATTGTATTGATGTAAATGTTATGCGCCGGACCAACATAAAGCTGTACATAACTTTGAAATGGTCACCATATTAGTGAATATACAATTTAGACTCATAATATTAAGGAACAAACAGCATCCTGAAAGCTCGGTAACATAGCAGAAGGTTATGGTGGAGTTTCTAATGCTTTAAAGGTTAGAAAACAATAACATTGTCCAAAAATCAAATCAACATGTCAACTCTGTATCTCTCACTTTTAGTTGTGAAATCAAACAAACCTGCAATAACTGGAGGAAAAGGCAGTTATTCGGGCCTGAGTTTTAGACTTCTTTAATTTGCCAACCACTTTTGAAAACCAACCCCTCTCCCACCACTTCACAATCATGCTTGATGCAAAATTTAACTTTAACACTTTAATTTTGATTAATGAATTCCATAGATTTTAATCTGTTAAGGATGTAAACACAGTCTCCTTTTTTTTTTTATTCAAGATTCTGTCCAGAACCTTTGTATTCATGCGTTTCCGGTAGACTCTTAGATCTGGCGTACGAGCGACATCCGCAGAACACAGCGGTGGACGACATAATGAAACCTACAAACAGTCACCCTTTGAAACTGATGTGCAATTCCTGCAGCTGGGTTTTAACCACACATTAGAGTTCAGCTGTGGACTTTTGAAGCCCATTCCTAAACGGAGCCCCTCTAGCTACATGGTCGTACATTTGAGTAAACATTGAAATGGGTCCACTCAGTAGCGAGGGAGGGGGTGTACAAAGAAAGAATTGTACTCATTATGGCTACTGACTCTGCCAGTCTGATACCCTTCCCCTTCAGTTTTGATTATTTTGTTTCCTCTGAATTGGCTCATTAAGGGTTCTCTCCTGAGCCCCACCGGACCACTGCACATTAGCTGCAGTGAGCGACCTGTGCACATACCCAAGCAGCCAGGGCTGCAGTGCTGTTGGTTGTAAGAAAATAGCTGCAAATATGCATTAACGTGTGTCTGTGTAAGTATGTGTACACACACACATATTAGAGACACATTGTAGTGTTACAAAAAGCTACTTGCCGACAACAACTGTCAAGTTGTCAACGTCGCTCGCTGAATCTGAAATGTGCGTATGATATGGAAAAGAAAAAGGGACTCGGTGCTTCAGTGCTGATTGTCAACACTGCAACTAGATAACATGGTCAAGAAAAAGTTTTCGTTGAAAGAAAATGTTTGGATTAGAAAAAGCAGAAAAGTGACCTGCACACCAACTCTGACAGATCATCAGCAGAGCAAGCGTTTAAATTAATCAGCCACAGTGGTGGTGGATGTAATATACAATATGTACAATATGTATTATCATTCCGCTGAAGTATAACCAGTTTTTTTTTGTGTCAACATCACTGAATCATGTTTGAAACAAAACAAAATGACTTCCTGAATACTCAAACCTGGAAATCTGAGATATTTCGTTTAAAAATCTTCCTCGATGATTATGAAGTGAAGCATAGTAATTAATCACAACGCTATAGGATGATTCATTTGATTTTTATATTTTTTTTAATTAATCAATTGACAGATTGACGTGTAGATATATAGATAGATGCAGGAAAAAAAGGATTTATTTAGAGCTGGCGAGGGAATTAGCGTGTGTGCAGGAGCTGCGTTATAATCTTTTCATTTTCCCATTTGTCGTGCCCATGCCTGTCAGCAGCTGTTAGGTGCAGAGTAATGATTTCTAATTGCGTGCTGCCAATTTCAGAGCGTGGTAAACTGATGGTTAACTCTGTCAGGCAACATCAATGATTGCTGTTTCCTGTTTTTGTGTTGTTGTTTTTTTTCTCTTTCATTTCTTCGTTCTGCTTTTGGCTCTAATCTGGTTAGACAAAAAAAAAAAGAAAAACCTGAAGTTGAAATCGGTTTGGATGGTACTGGGGGCAAACTGGTACAGTTTGGCGCGAAGAGAGTCAAACTCCTGCGGGTCCACATGAGCAAACGCGTGCTCCTGTGCATAATGGCACGTCTGGAGGAACTGCGAGACGCGTTGTTGTGACATGCCTTGTCTTCCGTTCTGTAGAAAAAACAAAGACGGCCGCCGCTGGATCCAGACAGCAGAACTAATTAGTCAGGAGCGCACATGCGAACGCGCGCGCACACTCACACAGCGCGGCAGCACGCGGGAACCAGAGGAGAGGATATGATGTCACCTCCATAACCATAATTACCCGTCATAAATCATGTGGCGTGACACCCTGTCACAGAGTGAATGGGTGTCCTATGTGGCAGCCAGGGATGGCTGCTCTTTACTGCAGGGTGCCACCATAACTCCAACTTGTTCTGTCTACCCTTTATCTTTATTTTCTTCAGTCCTCGTCGCCTCCTGGATGAGACAAACACTCTTTCATGGTGTCTCTGCTGTTGTTTAGCGCCAGTCGGGACGAGTTTGACATTTTGTGGTGCTGAGTTGGAGTCGACATAAGCATTCCAAAGCCTCAAATGTTTGCACTTCACAAAAATGCTTTTATTTAATGAGCGAGTTTTCTGTGATACTTTTTCATTTTAGCACAATGCAGTGATACTCTGTCGTTTGATAATTATGGTGCAGAGAAAGAGGTGCGAGTCTGATTGATTTATTTTCTTACTCATAAAAAATTTCAAATGGGCACTGTTATGTATTTTCTAGGCACATAGAGCCATTTTATGATGAGATTATGTAACTGGTACCTGCAGGTGTAAAAATGCTGCAAATGTCAAATATGCAGCATTAAAAGAAATTGGACTTTGTCAATTAACAACTTAAAAATTGGACCTCTGTCTCTTTAAAAACTTGTGCTCTTTCTGAAATTCCGCCTGGAGAACATTAACTCAACACGGCTCCTCCTTTAACCTCCTGGTAGTTTCTATAATGAGTTTAGCTGATGTGTTTGCTGATTGCTGCTGGCTAGTCTGAAGGAACTGAGGGAGGGAGCCGTGGAGGACGGTTGCTCAGAACCTTGGAACCTGCAGCTGTGAGGAGGAACTGCACCTAGAAAGGTGGGGCTCGGTCCACCCCGGCGTTTCACACAGCTGAGTGGTTGCCATGGGATATTAAAGGATTTCTCAGACATGCATGAATCACGATGGGAGAATAACATTACAGCATGATGTAAATCTCTAACAGCGATTTTTACACGATGCTGCCCGTTTATTTGGCTTTAGGTCTCTGCTGTAATAATTTAAAGCCTAGTCGAAATCCGATCTTCATTTCTTTTCTGGTGCTGCGGCAAGACTTTACAGGCCAGTCGTGTTCAAAAATCCTCCATTGCAGATAATGTTATAAACTCAGGATAGCTGTCTTTAAATTAGACGACCTGAAAAAGAAGAGTGGGAAAACAAGCAAAAATATTCAAGAACACAACCTCAACAGTCCCCTGTAGGAAAGTTCTCTCCATTTCCCACTGACACCAACGTCACTGAAATCATGGTTTTCTCCACAGTGACTTCCTGGGATTTAGCAGAGACCCAGACAAGGTAAAAGTACGCTTCTCAGATCTGCTCATAAATTCTCTGAGACCAAAACATTGGCTTTGTTGTCCTTAAGCCACGTTGTGAAAGCGTTAGCTGTATAATTAGGGTTACTGTCCATTTTGAAGACCAGTCTGCACCCCAGCTTCCTGTCTGCTACAAAAGGCCTGTACTTGTGTAGATCTTTATCAAGTCCAAAGACTCTAAAGCTCTTCACACTACAGTCAGTCATTCACCCATTCAGTCACACTTTGACATGCTGTTAGTGACATGCTGTTAGTAGTAGTTCCAGCTGCCCTGAGGCAGTCTGACAGAAGCCATGGCCGATGTCTTCAGGTGTTGCTTCAATGTTCCCAAATATTCCATATGTTCTTTTTTATTTGAGCCAGTGGCAACATCCGGTTGTTGATCATGTGACTTGTGTTTTCATTAAGTGCATTTATTTTGAAATGTCAAATTGCACAGTTATGTGGTCAGTGGAAGCTTCAGCTGATTTATCAGTGGAAGACGTTGATATCTAAATCTGTGACATAATTATTTCTGTCATTATTGCGGCATTTACAAATAGGAGTGATTTAGGTAACTTTAACTGACCTAAGATAATTCAAGTTTTAGGACGTTTTGCTGATTTCACGAGAAAAACTTTTTAATATAGATTTTGAACAAAACTTGTTAGGTTTTTATGTTTTCAGAGCAAAGTGGAATTGAAGTTAAGTTTCTTGTGTGATTCTGAAATGACTAGATCGTCACTCTGAAGGACAAATTTGTCAACGCCAGCCTGATAAAATGTTTATCAGGAGCTGTTTTTTATATTTTAATACTTCCTTTTAAAGCAATACGGCAATCCAACAGGTCAAATGCGTAAAGCCGCGCCTGATGCACCGACACACAGTCCTTCAACAAACAACAAGCCCCAAAACTGCTTTTTCAGGAAACCTAAAAACAGATGGTGCAAGTCATGAATATGAACAAACTCTAGTTACATATCAGGTCTTTCTACAGAAATAGCATGAATTATTAAGCAACCAAACATAAATATTTCACCAAACTTTGACGGCGCTAAAGGAGAAGCGGAAGACGCGAGACGGATCCAGCGGCACGAGCCCCGAGTTTAATCACTGCCGTCATCAGCTGCGTGTGCAGGTGCGCGGCGTGTAGAGCATATGCGCGCTTGTCCTCTTTGCACCTAATGTTGCAAAGTGTCCTTGCTTTATGGAACAACAACATGGGGAGTTTTCATTCCCCATGGACACACACACACGCGCACGTACACACGCATCACACAAGCGCGCTGCACGCATGAGCAGAAAACTGCTGACGGTGCTGAGTGGAGCAGCTTCCCTGTCACTGAAGCCCTTGAAGTGTGGAAGCAGCTCCAGCAGTCCTTCTGCTGTTTTAGTCGAACCCACACCACCTCTTGCTCTTCCTCCTCTTCCTCCTCCTCCTCTCCCTGTCTGCTGTGCCTCCCCACTCCCTCTCTCTGTTCTCGCACTAAAATAATTCACTGCATTAACTTGACGGCTGCGGCTTTCATCAGATGCGCTGCTGCCAGAGCAGTTGTGTAAAATGGAAATGTGCAGCAGCCCAAACAGTTCGCACCTTAAAGCTGCGTCGTGGTGATTAATTGCCCCTCCCACCCCTTTTCCTCCGCAAACAAAACTCTTCTCCCTCCTTTTTCCTCCATTCCTTTTGTTTTACTCCTTTCTTTCAAACCGTCTGTTTCCACGTACTGTATTTCAAACTCTTTATCAAACACTCAGAGACATTCACTGAGCTATATTCGTCTGTTCCCCTCTTTTTTTCTTCTGCTTTAAATAAAAAAAAGAAAAATCCTTGTGTAATCCTTATATAAGTGGAGTGGAGGCAGGTGGGGTCACTGCGTCTGATCCATGGCGAACTCGGGTTGCTGTTCTTCGTCTCCGCACTCGTCTAGACGCCGGTCGAGGTCAAACATCAGCGAAAAACTTTGGAGACTTGACCCAGATGCTCTTCAGAGTTTTGCCATTTCTCATGGTAAAAGGATGTAGCTGCTAAAGAAAAATCATTTCAAAAAAACGTCTGGAGTGTATAACCTGCAGAGCAGAAATATCACAATGAGGCGTTTAGTTGGCAGCTGTAAAGCCTGTTTCTAAAACTGTTTTTTTTTTAATTGTTTCATAAGCTCTCCATCTGCTCAAAAGGCTGTAACGTTTAAGATGCACTGGAAAGCTGAGGGAAAAAAACAATCCAGCGTGGAGGAGTCTGTTAATGCTCAAAACACTTTGGCTTGTTATTACAGATGTCAAACAATTTTTAAAAAAATAAATAATACACATTTTAAGTTTTTATGGGCTACGTCCAGGTTACAGGTGGAGACACTTGATTTATTTAGACTGAAATGAGTGATGAGTGGGTTTTCTAGATTATCATTCATACTGCACAGGGCAAACTAACAGGACACTAGCGGAAAGATAAATAACAAACACATTTAAGCGATAAATACGTCAAACACTTAGCATTGTGTGAATTAAATTAAATATTTTCTGAACTCAAGTTATAAGACAGATATTAAAGTTTAATTGAAATTTAAATCCAAATCTTCGATCTCATGTTTGAAAAGCTGCAGAAATTTATCAACAGATGAGTCTGGAAAGTCCGAGACTCCAGGAAACCACGTTACTCCCATGCGGCTGTCTGTAAAGCTGCTGGAGATTCCTTTAGATGCTAACTGCTATTTGTTAACATGTCCTCAAAAACTAATTATACCCTTTGAACTTCTGCAAGTTGGCCCTGGAATAAAACCTGGTAGAGGCCAGAAAACATGAGCCTGGGGCAGAATTACCTCTCTAAAAACACAACCAGAGCAACAGCAGCATCGATCAAAGCAAAGTCATGTGTTAGAATGACCCAATCAGGCATAATGGATCGAGAAAACACAATTCAACGTTTCCGTAAGTAAGAAACGCAGCTGAAATCACGAGTGAATACGTTTGTTCACGCGCTGTCATAAAAAAAAGGCCCCCAAAAAACGCAGCGCCTTGAGGCTCCAACGACTTCCTGTCGGCGTCGTCTTCGCAAAGTGGCGACATCGATTGTTGATCAAAAATATTTCTCATTGTAATGTGACAAAATGCATACAAAATATTAAGGCAACTTCAAGCGAAGTTGCCTTACAGTCACTTTCAGCTCCACGTATATGTTACTTTTTCCAGCAGTGAAAATACTGCTAGCATTTTTTGTTTGGTATTTTTGTAACTTGGCTTATCTTCTGAATTTTACTTAGAAATTGATTCCTATATATTCTGCATGTAGTCTTTTGAAGTTTTGTACTTGCGTGTACCAAAAACTAACAAACAATACTACAGCTGGGAATGAATTTAAATAATAACTATAATAACAAAGAAGATCGTACCTTTTACTGTGCGCTATCATCTGATTATCACACAAACCGAACCTTCTATTTCTGGGTTTTCTATTGATGTCTTTGAGTATCTGAAGGTACTTTCAAGAAAGGCATGCTTCTGCTGGGTGCAGAAAACAAACTGTGAGCCAGAGGTGGTGTCAACACAAAGCTTTCAAGAACTTTCTGCTGGTTGAGTCACTACTTGCCAGCAGAGACTGGAGCAGAAATAGACTTGTATTTATGGAGAATATTGTATGTTTCTATGCTTCCCTTCGAGCTCTGGTGCCATATCCAACATAGGTTGTCAAGTTAACACTACTGGGCATCGACACACGGTCCGGTCGACTCTTAACCGCCTCACATTTCTCTCGTGATTCTAATCGGCGGAAGACGAATTGAAAACAAAAGCTGAAAGAAGAACAAAAGCCATACATTTCACATTGAAAAGGATATGTTTTCCAGATGGAGAGCTCACTAAGGCGCAGGCTGAGAGCGAAGCACGAGCCAGCAAACCATGTCAGTGACGTGCAGAAGGTAGATGAGTGTGCATGGAGCACATCTGTCAAAGCCATTTCTCTGTTAGGTAAGGATAGGAAGAAGGGAATAAAGATAAATGTCCTGTGACATTCTGAAAGTGGGCCAACCCAAAGTGTATTTAAACTGATCCATATGGGCTGCAAGAGAAAGGAGAAAGAGAGAGAAATGTCACAGTCTTAATGGAGTTTGAAATATAGCTATGGTATTAAGTGGTGTATGTTTAAAAAAAAAACCTGCAGGGTATTGCTTACAGTGCAGCAGTAGTGTTTCTGATTAGCTGAAGTCAAACGTTTTTAGAGGAACAGTGGAAAGGAACCCATAGCCGACACTGAAGTTGGATAGAAATTTGTTCATGGTCCATGGTGGGAAAAGGCAATCCTAGTTTTAAACATCCAGAGCGCCAATCAATTCCACTCAGTCACATTATTGTGCTGACGTGTGGGTGTCATGTGACTTTGGGTATTGGAAGTGAAAATGTTTAAAGTCGGCGAAAATCGGTGTCAAAACCAGAACGCATGGTGAAATTAGTATTTATTTGAACCCTTTCTTGGTATTCCTGTCATCACTCTAAGTGAAACATGGAACACAACAATCACAGCAAACTTTAACAGGTGTACCGGGTTCGGCCATGCTTTTAACTTTGGAATTGCCTCAAACCTTCATGGTTTAAGTTCAACAAAGTGTCAGAAAAGTTCCTGAGAGATTTTGGTCCATTTTGCCAAAGTAGCTGCTGCAGATTTTCCAGCCTCACATGATGCAAACCTCCCTTTTCATCGCTTAACGAAGGTGCTCTGGACGTTCTTTTGGATTGGAGTTTGATGATGATGGAGGACATTAAAGCACAGCAGTGATCTAAAATATAGTATCATAACTATTTTATAAAATAGTTTCATAATTTTCCAGAAATTAGCCATCCCATCAGAGGATGGTACACCTTGGTTCATAAAAAGTTTGACATGGTCAGTGATATTCTGTGGATTTTAAAATGAGGGCCTGTTGGTATTTTGACGCAAGATCCTCATGTCGTAAATCATTTTATTTGGTCTGACCTGTTCTCTTCCAGACTGCCCAAAAGCAGGAAGCGGGGTGTAGTACAGGGCATTCTGGGTAAATGCCATCTAAACAAATGCGAGACTCTAGTGCTAGCTGGAGAAATGGCTTGTGGTCTTTTACCAAAGACAAGAAAAAAATGTGACAATTTTGGTCCCGAGTTGAACAAAGTCTACTGGACTATTAAGTGTGAAAACACCATAAAGCTCATGCTCTCCTCATTCAGGACCAGATGGACATTGTGTCTCAGCAGTCTAGTGTTCCTGTCCAGATTAATTTTGCTGTCATCATTGCCTGATGCTCATCTGTCTTTGGACCATCATATTCTCCTTGCTGCTCCTGGTTTTGTGAGTTTTTCTGACCGCCTTCCTTTCAAACTTGTCTTTTTAACCAACACGGTCCTCTGGATTTTGGATTGTTTTGCTGGATCAAAGAAGATAACTCCACTATCTGTCGTCAATCAGTAAATCATTCGACACTTCTTTTCTGGTTTGGGCTACATTCTGAGTCAGACCAAACCACATTTGGTCAAGGCAACATTTTTCCAATCTGTTATTCTCCAATGTTAGTGAACCTTTATAAATTGTAGCCTCAGTTTCCTGTTCTTCACTTTCAAGAGTTATATTTCCTGTGGCCTTCTGCTGCTGTAGCCAATCTGCTACTTTGGTCGTAGCGAGTTTATTTGAGTTCTGTTGCCATCGTGTCAACCTAAGCCAGCATGATATATTTACCCCTGACATTAACAAAGTATTTTCATCAAAACAACTGCTGCTCACTGGGTACTTCTTTGTTTTCAGACCATTGTAAACCAGAATTATGGTTGAAAATCCCAAAAGACCAGCAGTTTCTACAACATACAGACCAGACTAAAATCCAGATACCTAAATTCAACAAGTAGCTGCCACATCATTCGGTATTTCATCTTTTCTGTAAACAATCAATTGATGAATTGTCCTGTGAATGTGTATTTGTGTTACCTTTGCTTTAATTCAACAACTTTGGTTGGTTTCGTTGGTTTGCAGTTTTGAATCAAGTTGAAGTTTTGGTTCATTTCATCTGAAAATCTGTTTTTCACTAATCGACCTACCAAGAAATAGCTAAGAAGAATACTGTACATTAAACTGATTGGCCAGGGTTTGGTATTTTAGTGGTTCTTAGTACATAATATTTACAAAAAGTTCTCACTTGTTGGCTCCAAAGAACCATCAAGATCAGACATGGTACTGGCATTTATGACCACAGGATCTACGGTTTCTAAGGCAAGCTGTTTCTTCAGATGCCTTTATTTGCCGTCCATTTCTCCTGCAGCCTCACGCAAGCACTGAACCCCCTTTTACATTTGTTTTTTCATGTGAAGAGTAGGCACACACAAGAGAATAGAGCTTTATTGGTGCGGCTGGTGTGGAGTTTGTGCTTTTGATGGTCATGAAATGTGAAGTGGGTGGACCTCGGCCTAGCTTGCGTGAGACTTAATGTAAAGCAGCTATACTGTGGAGGGGAAATGTGATTTTTGGCAGCCCGGGATGTGGGTTGCAGTGTCACGCTTGCTCTCTCTCACGCGCCAGCTGAGGCCGACCTGATGTGGTCTTCTGGAGGCCAGTACTTTTTATTTTTGGTCTCACATTTTCACTGTCAAAGGAACCAGTTTATAACTCCGTTACTCACTGCACTTATAGCCAGACGCTGTCCACCAGTAATGTTGGGTTTGACTTCCCACTGCCTATGGTGTCATGTTCCAATAAGGCATGTTGAGAAATTCAATCTTTTTCTACATCCCACTGGAGGATTCATCATTGGGAAAATGCAACCATTGCTCGTAGCTTTTGTTCTGGGGTTGGTGTCCACATTTTTCACCAAGACATATTCATCTTCAGGAAAACGGAGTCTGTCTTCTTCCTGAGAAGTGTAGCAGCTGCCGTTCAGATTTCCTTATTCCTGCAGTGTTTCATGCTGCTGCCCTGCTCAGTACCTCCTGCTCCTGCTGGCTGGTGATTGCTCCCACCTGTTCTGCTGCCTATATAAACCCCTGTTCTGCTCACTCAGTGTGAGATCGTCTGTCGTCAACCTTTTCACAGCCTTTCAATGTTCTGTCTCACACCCTCGTGTGTTTCTGGCCCGTTTTCTGCCTCTTGACCGTTGGCTTTACCTGCCCCTCGTCTGCTCTTAGAGTAATTTTGACTTTGGCTCCAAACCTCGCCTTATGTACTGTATCTGACCCCTGGTCATTGCTTATTGGATTCTGGATCGGTTCTGGCTCCTCTGCCTTCTCTGTTGCTAACCTGGACTGTTTCCACCACCATTGAGTATTGGATTGCGGACACTGCGGCTGAATTTATCTCAACTTCACCCACTACTGGAGTTTCCATTGTCTGTAACATTAATGATTCCCGTTTCCAGCTTGTAGTTTTCCCCTCTGCACAGCCCTGTGGGTATGACAATTTTCAGTAAACGGACCCACTCCAATCCTAGTTACATCTTTGAGGGATCATGTTTGCTAACGTCTGAGTCTCCTGGAAAAGGAGAGGACTTCCTGGGAAACCTTCTCAGCTGGGTAACCCTACGCCTAACGCCGACCAAAACAGCAACCTCTGGTTTGCCGACAGACCCAAGTATTTGGTTCAGTCAAAGTGAACTCTGGTGCGGTTCGAATACATAATCCTCCAAAAGCAGGAAGTGAACTATAACACAATGCATTCTTGGTAAACCAACGTGAGACTTTAACACTCGTGAGAGAAATAGCTTGTGGTCTTTTGCCAAACATGAAGGCGAAATCCCACAACTGCTAAAGTCTGATGCCACTCCAGTTTTGTTTGCATTTTGTGAAGCAGGAAGTTGAGCTCATGTCTTCTTCAGAAGTTTAATGTCGCTTTGTTCAGTGGTTCTATGTACAGCGCCACCACAGGCGAGGTGGGGTAGTAAGTATTTCAAAGGGTTTCTCAGATGAACAGAAGGAAAGCAAAAGAAGGATGAATGCATCTCCTTTTCATTTTTGCAGAGTCTGCTCAGAAATCTGATCCCAAGAAGAAACTGCTTGCGCATTTTTATTATTGTAAATAAAATTTCAGTTAAACGACAGATGTTGGATTACTCATTTTGAGGGGTATACCCAACTTCACAATCTTTTCCAGCAATCTTCATGTCTGTCTAAGAAATGTTTACCAGAATCCTTAATGCAGTTTTGTACATGTGACATTAGACTGGATTTTTTATTTAAATTTTGTAAAACTTAACCATTTAGGTATCAAATTCCAGAACTGGTAAAGTGTAAGCTTTTACTTTTGACCATGTTTTGCATCAAATGTTGATCAGCAACTTTTAAAGCGCTGACACATAGCTCAGTGACTTAAAGTCTATTACGATAGTTCCCAAAAATGAGAAATCGGGAAGAAAACCAGCAAGCAGGCATCACTGAAAGTAATATACGACTGAGGTAATTAAAGAATCCCCTTTCCAAATGTTTGTCAAGCTTTGGGGACCAGAGCAGGAGCTGGTTTGGAGAAAGGGTATAGTAATTTGACATGAACATTTAGGAAACTGGATGCAGCGTAATGAGCGCTGGGACCAATTTGTAGCAGTCTTGTGGAAACAGCTAACCATAGAAATGTAATATTTGTCAAATCTCTGCTTCTGACATCATCGCAGTCCTGAGACGGGGCGCCGGGGCAAGGGAACGAAACTAATGAGCATATGTCGCAGCAGGCACAACATGGAGCCTGAGTGCTAGAGAGAGCTCTGAGTCATTCACTTAAGTGGGGGAAACGTTGTTAAACACGGCTTTCGTTTTCTCATGTTGCATCCTGAGCAGTTACCTCACATTATCTAATAAATACATGGTATGTGGGTTAGGTGCTGAAAATAAATTCTGGAAATCTGATTATGGCTGTGGCCCGCTCATTCACTCTGACAATAGTGCCAGTGGACAGCGTTTCAGCACAATGGACCTTCCTGTCTGGTCAAACGAGGGAGGAAATGCCAGGTTTAACTGCTTGTGCTAAGAACAAAACAAGACAAAATTGGCCATTTTTAAAAGATTGATTTGCCAACATTTACTTTATGCAGAACACCAGCTGGAAAACAAACAGTAGAACGGATTAAAGTCGAAGTGCTAAATGATGGATATGTTTGTATGTTAACAGCTAGCACGTTTAATCTTTGAAGGAATTTAAATAAATCGTTTTTAATTTGCTATTTCAAAAGTTTCCCCATTCTTACAAACCAAATCTACAATTTCTTTCAAATTATATTTCATATATGCAGCAGCTTTATGACAAATGCCGGCTTGATTGTGCTATAAATGGAACCATGTGCCTGGTAAATGTAATGGTACTCCGTTAAGTAAAAAAATGACATTCTAAAGTAATCAGGCCTTTATATTTCCCTTTTCTTGCAAACATTTTCTTTTTCTACTATTTTTTTTTTTTAATGGCAGACAATCTCTTTAATTTTTATTTGACAGAAATGACTTCAAACAGCAAAGAACTTCCTACTTCGTGTCTATTAGCATTTCAAATCCGCAGGTGCGGACCACCCTGCTGCAGCCTCGAGACAAGATACAGGCGTGTCGGCGGGCGCACATCAGCGCACAAACATACCTGCGTGCGAAGCCACATCCAAAACGACCTGCAGACACACCTGCTGCAGAATTATGCAGGCAAACACATATTTAGTGGTGAACTCGTTTCTGGAAACTAGCATAAACGCACACTTCTAATACGGTGAATGAGTTTCTTTGCCCCCCCCACCGCCCCTCCCAACTCCACTTTTATCACAGTGAGGGTGATTGAAAAGAGACGGCAGGTTTGTGGATGTCAGAGAGGTTGCTGTCTGCAATTACACACACACACACACACACTTGAGAGCCCTGAATACCCACAGCTGGCTCACCAGTGAGACCACACACACACACACACTCCCCTTGTGCATTTTACACACAAGCAACAAAACTGAGTCACAATCAAGACTGTGCTGATCCCTATCGCACGAGTCCACTTCCAGGCATATGGGTCGCAGTATAGGGAAGTGTGTGTGGGATCAGTGGGAACACCAGTGGTGACCGCAGTCGGCCCTGGAGAGGCATCTGATCTTTTAAAGCGTGTTGAAGATTCTTCACTTTTTCAATAAAAACTTATGGGACAAAGTCTTGGTAAATTTCCTTTGCGGGATTTTTTATTTTTACCTTCTTTAAGAAGTAAGGCCTCCTTTATATGGAAGACCAAAGCTGCCAAAATTTTAGATAAAAGCAGATTTATACACATATTGCTTTGCCTTTTTCTTTTTTTACAAGCGTTTTCGTCAAGAAATTTGTTTTTGTTTTCCTTATAGACACAGACAAGACCCAATTTCAGGACTTTCAACAACTTTTTAAGACCACATTTGATATATAAAGCATTTTTATAACCATGGAAGGGAACATAGTTGCTTAATTATGCTACAAAATAACTATGTGACTAGAAAACACGTTGTAGTGCCCCTTTAATACGTGCAACAAATGTAATTCCAACGTATATAGTCATTTATATTTTCTTTTTTACATGTATATTGAAAAAGAAAAAACAAAACATATACATTTCTTAACAAACACATGAATAATGAATCTGAAAAAACTAAATATTTACATTTCTTGATGAAAATAAATGCATAAGGAAAAGGAAAACAAAAAAATAATCATTTCTTGATGAAAAAGAAAAACAAAATGCATTTCTTCACAGAAACGCATAATATATATTTCTGCTTTTACTTATTTATTTTTTTAAAAAAATGTTGTCACTTTTGGTCCTCCATACCTTCAGAGAGAGTTCAGTAATAACTGGGTCATTTCCAGTGTGGGAAAGAGAAGCAAACCCATGCACAAGACAACCCATCCATTTTCCCTCCTCCTGTATTTGTTCCTGTATTCCGTCGCTCCCACTGTCTGCTTCCTCTCTCCCTCCTTTCTCCGGAGTCCTGGGGAAAGTCCCACTTGCTTTCTTCAGCTCTCTCTCTTTCCCTCTTTGCATTCCTTTACTAAGTGGAAGGCCAAAAGGGCCCCCCTTCACACTGCAGGAGCTCCAGTGGGTTTACACGGGTCAGACTTGGCGTGAGTGTGAGAAAATGACTATTTCTTAATTGGAACGGCAAGCGATTCGCCTCTCTTCTCTCTATAGACAACAATAGTCAAGAAAGTTCAGGAAGCTGCAAACATGTGGGAGCTTTGCACCGTGTGGGTTAATGTGCATGCATGAGTTTGCCTTCAACCGCTCGAGCAGCTGAACGCCTCTTACAGGCTCAGAGCAATCAGGGAGTTCCAGCTGCACATTTCTCTCACTCAGCGGACTGAAACCATTTTTGCCTTGTTAAGCTCCTGACTGATGTCTCACTGCAAAGTTACAAGCAGGAATCATTAATACCCTGAGATGGGATGAATTTTGACAAAGGGACAATTGAATACTTAATGTAGCCACTCATAAAAATCTCATTTAAGATCTCAGTCTCACAAAAAAAAAACTAAAAAAACAAACTTTCTAGAAGTTTTTGCAAAGACAGTCAGTATTATGGCATTCCTGACAGAGGGGTACTGGTTAGCATTAGCATATTTGCTGTAATGCTTATTGTACAATGATAAACCTCGATCCAGTTAATGAAGAAAGAAGTAATATCCGTTTTAAAAAAAAAAACATATTAATAGAAAACTGCATAATAGTTGTCTTAGTAACATTTGTAACTGCAGTCAGAGCAGATGAGGTTGTATATTTGAGATCATACTGACACAAAGTTGCAGCTTATAAGAACTGCTCAGATTTCCATAACAACAGAAGTGGTGGATATTGAATCTCAGTACAAACCCAGCTGTCCTGTGGAGGCCTCAGAGCCTTAATGGGAAGCAAAAGTAAAAAAAAAAATAATAATAATTAAGCGGTTACATGAAGACCAAGGAACAGAGCAGATGGTTCAGGTGGAAGGTTGAAAGCAGGATTAATCTCAACAACAGCATCTTACTGATATCTGGTGAATCCACAGTCATTTTCAATTACTCAGAATGTGGTAATAAACATACTTTTTATTAAGCCCTTCTTAAAAGTTTTTATTTTTTCTTTCTGACATTATATTCTAATCTTAAGCATTGTTGTTTTTCATTATCTAGAAGCAGAAAATGATCATTAACAGAAATAACGACAGTTTGTGCGCCATTAATCCACTACTTCTGTTTTGGATATCTGAGTAGTTCTGATGCAGCTGCAGCAGAACCATTAGTACGATCTCAGATCTACACAACCTCAACTATTTGGGCTACAGTCACAAATGGCAACTATTGTTGCTTCAATGTAGTTTCCTGTTTATATGTATTATGGGAAGAACAGACAGTGCTTCTTTCCTCAGTAATTGGGAGAAAGATTTATTGTTGTGCAATGAGTACCACAACAAATATTGCTAATGCTAACTAGCACTTCTAGAGTTACTGAAATAAGTGGATTGTTTAATAATATTCTAATTCATTGAATACGACTGCATTATCTTAACTTTGGACGGGAATGGCATAACGGCAAACATACCATCACATGGCCGTCTAATCTGACAATACAGGCAATAATCAGAGAAGCATCCAGGAGGTCCAAGGTAACCCTAGAGGATGAAAGACAACTCTTAGTAATGCACTCCACAAATCTGACCTTTATGAAAGAATGGCAAGTAAAACAACAACAAAAAAAAGGTGCTATGTCAAAGACATAGCACCTTTTTTTCCCGTTTGCTGTTTGCCTGAAGTCATGTAGGGGATATCACACGACTGGTCAAAACAGGCCTAAATGTCAAACTCTGGTATGTGGTATAACACTAACACATCTCCCTGAAGTAACCATTGCAGAGGTGAAACAGTCACTGAAGACACATGCATGGAGCTAACTGGACTTGACTACTGAGAGGAAACCTGTTGGACTCAGGACTGGGTCAGAGGTTTATCTTCCAGCAGGAAAGCAAACCTAAACATAGCCAGAGGTTGGCACAAAATTTTGGGCTAATTTCTCTTGGTCTCAAAATGTCCCAATAAGATACAATGGAATTTATGCTGTTAGAAATTCAATGGATTTGATTATTTTTTCAAAGTACATTCAGACTTAGAGATAGAAAGTGTTATTTTCAGAATGTCACTTGGAACAGGTAAGGCTGGAGAAGGAGCGCCAAAGCCTCTAAATGATGTTGTTAGTTGATAGGAGCCTTTAATCTTTTGGTCGATGGCAGTTTGTTCTGTGACCTGAACGTTCCTTATTTGAATGTGTTCAGCACAAATTATGAAATTTGACCTTCTGATTTTTTATCTAACAATCAACATCATCCTTTCCCATGGAGAGGCAGGTCAAACACGTTACAGTCTTCAACTCGCAATCGGTGATCATGAAGGCAACAGGCGTGGAGTCTATGGGGGAAGTACAGACATCCTTTGCCCCAGTGACATTCCTCAGCTCATCCTTTGGGAATCTTTAAGTTTCCAAGGTCGGAAGGAAAATATAATCCTCCCAACAAGCTCTGAGGCCACTCTAGGTGACTGAGCACATTTTTCTATCCTATCACTAAAACTATGTCCAGCCGCCCTGCTCATTTCAACTTCTTGCACTATTGAAGTCTTACTCATGTGTTGACTGAAACAAGAGAAGTCCTTCTTGTCTATCTGCTTCTGTTTACCTGGCATCACTGAACGGGCTGAGTGACAACAGCGACATTTGCTACAACGGTGTTCTACCTCCAGTTCTCACACATACGTGCCACTTTGACACTGTGACTACCTCCTCGGAGGTCTGTCAGAAGTAGATCGCTCTGAACTCCCTGTTCTGTCTTTGTAATTTCACACCTGATGCTAGAAAACAGCAAAGGTGTATCAGCATTACTTGAGTGTTGTGTGAAAAAGAACTAATGTGTTAGAGGTAGGTGTTAATCTGAAGTATTAATGATCAGCGACGTTGCCTCAGACCTGTACCTGTTAATGTGTGTGTTTACTTTACAGACCCGTGAGGAATTGATGTCAATGCCAAACCTCAAAGAGCAGATTCTTTAACATGGATGTGTACAGAGTAAAAAGACGGCCAAAAGCTATCCTGCATCTCCTGTGGCTGCCAATGCTTTTTAACAGAATATATTTAAAAGAAAGAAACAAAAAGCTCATTGGCACTTTTTTACTGCCTCAGTTTCTGCATTTGAGTCTTCACTCACCCACAATACAGCTGCACTGTCTCACAACTTGGGGTTTTCCATGAAATGTTTCTGGTATTAGATCAGGGCTGTCGCTCTACTGCACACAGTTTCAGTGTTTTCCAGTGATGCATAATAATGCTGCTGCAATATTGCATCTCTACACTTGGCCAATTGGATCTTTAGCTTAGCCAAGTTGCTACAGACATATTGAAAAATCTGAACTCGACTGAACTGCAGTTATTTAAAAATGAGTCGTAACCCTTTCAGTAACTAATGGAAAAGGTTGCATCGTGGTTACCGCTTAAGATTTCTGGAGATTTTTGCTCACTTCCATTGATATTTTGATGATTCATCTTCGATGGGGAGCACGCAGGTGTTTGAGGACGGCAGGTTTCCTTGCCATCACCCACATCTTTAACTCAGAGTTTACTTGACATAAAAGTCTGGACTTGTTAGGCCACTCCAAAATGTCAACATTACTTCCAGTTGGGATCAATGGAAACTTAAATCTGCCAGATGTATCAATAATTGTCAGCATAACAGTGAACAAATGTTCTTATAGCACAAATCTTATTCAAAAATGCAAATTGAGTCAATATTTTGTGTCTCTGATTACATTTTGCCATTCTGACTGTCATTTTTGATTCGTGAAGTTTCTCTTTAGTTTGAACTAAGTCACAAATGTCAGGAGTCTTATCCTTATCTTAGACGAGGGATATTCTAAATCTTCATGTTTTACCTTTTTGGTGAACTTGTTCAACTTGTAGACAAAACTCAAAACTTTTAAACAAAGCGCTTCGAACATTTCAGTTGTATCCACAAGTTTGGCTCAAACTCCTGATGAAAGTACTGTTTTTCTCTGGCCCCTGCGAAGGGCCAACGGGAATTAAGAAGCAGCTTTCAGGCGTCAGACCCGGGGCTTTGCCAGTAGACAGAGAAAGACCCGGTTTTAACTCTGTAACAGGCTTGGTGGATGGCCTGTTTAGTCAGTTATACTTGTTTTCCTTAGAAGCTAGCTTGAGCTAACTGCGAATCCCTGGGCGCACTTGAAACTTTTTCCAATCGTGCGTGGAATCATATTTACACAGAAAGCTGAATAATGTAGACCCATTCACAGAAGTGCGGAGTGCTGCAGTTTTAGATCCCATCAGTATCACGGTTCTCTCTGTCCGAGCTTGCCCCGAGATCCTGTTTACAGACCAGAACCACCTCAGTGTTGTGCACGCAATGTTTCTTTCTCTTTTTTTTTTTTTTTTTTTCATTAGAGAGCTCAATAGCGGAGCCTGTGAGATTCCCATTTCTCATACGTTGCCCACTTCTGCTTATGCTTCAGTGATTGACATTAAATCTCTTCTGTTTGATCAATAATTAAAGGTAGAGTGCCTACTGTTCCCAGACTAGACTGAGCATTATGAATTATAGATTGTTATTCCTGCTGGTCTGATCAAAGAATAACAACAACAGGCCTTCTCTGGGTCTGAGCACTACCAGTGCGGATGCTCTCTGCTGACTTGAAAACGCTGGGATTATTATTTCATCGGGATAGAACTGATCCTCGATCGTTGCTGTTTTAGTTTAGTGGTCGGAGTTTATTTCTGTTTTTTGTTTTTTTTTTTTTTTTTTTGTTTTCGCTCTTTGAGAAAAATTTTTGAGAGAAGATGGATGAGGTGGAGAGAAAGTAGGACTTGAAATGAAGGTTTTTAGCCAGGTGGGACTGAATCAGGCCAACGTGGATCAGCTTATGCTAAACACAAGCCTGGTTTAATTACACTTCGCTACAGAAAGCAGAGTTGCTCGGGTGATCAGTTGTTGGAATAAAAAAAACATACTTAGCTTATGGTCAATGAGCCTATCTTTATGTGAAAATGCATGTTGGATTACAACATTGATGCTTCTCCTCATCTATCTATAAAATATGAAGCTACAGCCAGCAAGTGTTTGTTTTTAGTTTATCACACGGCTGAAAATGAGACTCTCAATGGACGGCTAGGAGCTACACTGCTAGCATGTTTACTGCTAACTAGCTTGCGTTGGGTTTATGAAGCGGTATACGGTGACTGACTGTTGTTTTGCCCCTGGTGTTGTGGTCTTCTTTGGAAAATATACGAGTAGGAGTTCTTAACAGTTTGCTATCAACAAACCATGAAGCACAATCTGGGAGTTTGCTGTGAAAATGAGGCCAAGAAACGTCCTAAAAGGTGGTTTGCTGTCAGGACGGTCAGAGATTTTGCTGATTTTTATATTTTCGGAGGATGTTTGCTGTTGAATCTCTTTTTTCCATCCGTTTCTTCATTGAACTTTTGAATATGTTACAGAAGAAACATGTTCCCTTACATCCTTCCCCTGACATACTTAAGCCACCAGTGAGAGATTCAAGAACAGCGTTAAGGCTGTTGGATCTTATCCCTCAAACTTCAGCAGCCAAGTAAGTTAGTAAAAATTAATTTTGAGAAGGAATCCCTTTAATATCAGTATTGATGGACAAGGACTTACAGGAGGGGTTGAATATACCATATAGGTCAATGTTACACACAATGCTGAACGCTTGGAGTAAGGTAAATAAAATGTGTAAATTAGGTAACCAAATAAAAATACTCAGACGGTCTGCCTTTGATTCGGCTTTTACACCAAACAAGATTGATGGGAAATTTAGAGGATGAATCCAAAAAGGATTAACTACTTACTATACATTCACCCAGAAGGGGGTGTTTCAGAGTTTTGAGGAACTTCAGAGATCTAACGGGCTGGAGAGGGACGATTTCTTTAGATATCTACAGGTTAGGGCCTATTTCAACCAAAATATATGTGTCAATTGGGACACAGCCAAACCAAGACTTTTTAGGGTGTTTCTGTCCCTGTTGAAGTCAGGTTCATGCAAGAAACTTGTTTCCATACTGTACAATGGTATTGTATTGTCTAAACAAGGTGACACAAACTACATAAGAAACAAGTGAGTAAAAGAAGGAAATTTATCTATCTCAATGGAAGTTTGGGAAAATATGAACAAATTACACTGGACGACCTCGAGCTCCAATACATGGAGGTTGTCCTGTTGGAAAAACTCGGTTCGATATTTTGTAACTCCAGTTCAGAAAAAACATCGGGGAAACGGCGACTCATGCTGGAGACTCTGTGGAACCAATGAAGCAAATCACCATCACATCTTCTGGGGTTGTCCGGTGAGCAAAGTTTTTGGGGAACAAATATCTTCTCACCTAAATAATATCTTTACTGAAAAAATCGCATATAAATGTGAATCCCTATACCTGGGAATCATTTCATTTGATAACTGGACTCTGGAAGATAAAAAACTGGTGTTAGTGCTTCTGTCAGCAAGCAAAAAGACAATCACTAGAAAATGGTTAAAGCCTGAAGCACCTACAGTTGAAGACTGGGTCAACATTGTACAGGACATTTACATTCTGGAGAAATTGTCTTTTTCTGTTCAAGGTCGAAGGGAATCTTTTTTCAGGATCTGGTCTAAATGGACTAACTATGTAAAGTCTGTAATCCCTGTGGACTAAAGATGTCTATCACATGCAAGTTTGGTGGTGCTACATAGAATATCCTGGTTCAGGACTGGCAAACTTATACTCTTGATTGTGTCTCTCCCCAAACCCAACATGAGAAAACCCAGATCAGACCCACTCAACCCCCCCACTCACCTTTTTGTTATGGATGTTCTGTTATTTTATAGAAAACCTGGATTGGCTCCTTTTCAAATCCCCATTGTGATGGAAGCTTGATTGTATAAGTAATTGTATCCTGCCTTTCCAAATAAAAAATTTAAATATAAAAATATATATATATATTTTGAAATGAATTCAAATATTTCAAGTTCAAAGACACTTTATTGATCCCAAAGGGAAATTAAATAAATACAGCGCTACCAGTTTTACCACCGGAAAAGTTTTCTTGCAAACAAGCAATTATCAGATTTTTTTTGTTTTTGTTGGGTTTTTTTTTTAAGCAGAACGCAGGTAATGTAGTCTATGTAATTTATACACATGCATACAGATTGTAGCAAACTTGTTCAGAGGACAACTGACAGCTACAATATTTTATTTTCTAGTTCTTGGGTGTCCCACTCCTTTCTGATGCTGCCCTGGGTAACCGCCCTAATAGCCCATATTAAAAACCTCTGCTGTATAACATAACGTTTTCAAAACAAAGTACTATTGTCTCCAACCTAACATGCCTGAAGATTTCTCAGATTCCAGATTTTTATGTTCAGGAAAGTTTAAAGGAAGCCATTTTGTTTTAAACGTTCATTTAGGAATGCCCCTCTCCATTCATTTCCTGTGGAACTTGTGCGATGAGGCGACAGTCGTTTGTCCTCAATCAGCCGTGCGACCGGCGTAGTTTGTCCATGTGAAACTTTGAACTCGTACACACAGATGTCCAACACAAGAAAGTCGAAAAATGTTCAACTTTTGTTGCCGTTTGTCGCTTCCCACGTATCGAGTCCATGACGCACTGCTGTGAGCTAGCTAATCCTCTGCAGGAGAGAGGCTTTTGGGTTATGACGGTAGTCAGATGAATCTGTGTTATATTAACACGTTAAGATTTTCAGATTAACCGCCTACAGTAGTGCATTAACGCTGACAGCCCTATTACAAACGTAAATTTGTGGCTGCCTAGCAGTCGCACACATCTGTCAAACACAAGACGTTATCTGCAATCGTCCCCATTTGCTTTTCTTAATTGACAGCTGATGCCAGGTAGCATGACTGGTTTGCTAACTGTGACTTCATAGCATATTTTATCCGTTGCTTCCAATTAACACAGAACATGGCCACTGATTTTCAGACATGTGGCGTCGTCTTTGTCCATCTCCAGTACTTTCAGGCAGCCAGACACAGCTGCTGAAGGATTCTCTCTGTTCACCAGGGGGAAGCTGACACCTAGTCGTCATGCTTGTCTTGTGTGTCCAGAGTTGAATTCGGTGAGGAGTGAGACAAAACAGTAGCTCAGGTCACATGTTCCAAAGACGGGAGTTTTAATAAATCAAGCTTGACTCTCAACCCAAAAAAAAACATCCCTCTATCTCCACATGGTACTCAGTGAGTATACCAGTGGAGACAGCGGTTACAGCAAGCCCATTACATTGTTGAGCTGAGTGTTGACTTCAGTCTCCCAATCTGCAACAGTTCTTGCACAAATCAAGACTGAGTCTTGGGCCCTGGCTTGAAGTGTCTTGTTAAATGTGTCCCTGGCTCAGTATACAGGACTTTTTTTTTTAATTGATGAGTCGGAAGTCTGTGAACTTACAGATGCACTGAGGGGGTAATCTGGAGCGCCTAAAACCTGAAAGACACTGGGTGACGTTGAGGATGCAGTTGGAGACGGCAATGTTTGAGCTTAAAGGCATGTTGCCATTTAATTGACACTGCTATAAATTATGAAAAGCATCTACTTTTTTGTCAGAATTCAACTGTAACGTATCTCCAATGCACAGAAAAGTTTCCATTATGCAGGCTGTAATGGATTTGAGTTTCTTGTGGATGTTTACCTTCCTACACAATTCCACTTGATTCTCATCTTCCTTGATCTGGGATTTCTCCCATTGATCTCGATTTCTCAGGCTGAGTTTCAAGCTGGCCAATCAGTGAACAGAAAGAGAGGTTGTGAACAACGGCATTGATTTCCCTGCATCGTTTTAAAATTATACTCTGGAACAAACTTCTAGAAAACTGCAAAACAGCCGAAACAGTGAGTTTCTTCAAATCAAGACCCGCCTGTTTAGAGTTGCCTTTGAACCATAATAAACAGAATATTGACCAACATATGTGATGCACATTGATGAGTTTGATGATGGCACTCGATAACAATGTGACGTTTGTAACCTTGTTTCTCAAACCAGTGCCTGTGTGATGTTTTTCTGACTTTTATTTTCTTGTTTTTATGATGTAACGCACCACCAAAAACCCGCAGGAAAAGCATCGACTCGAAGGAGTGAATACTTTTCGCCTTCTGCAAGAGACTGTAACTACTGGAAAGAAACGTAAAGTAGAGCGTCGCTGGTAAGATATCGCCTCGGTTAACAGCTTACTACAATATGAAAATAAGCAGAACCAGCCATGGCATTCATTGTTTGACACAATGCAAATAGCCCCGGTGTGTGCGTGCGTATGTGTGTGTATGTTGTTACGGAAAGCATTTGTGCCCAGACAGAACCAGACAAAACAGGAAAAAAAAATCCCTGCAAGCAGCTGCCCTTGTCTGTCACCCCGCTCACCTCTGGTTGATGCAGAGCTTAGTTGTGTATGCATGCACAGAGTTTGCTTACAGCTCATGTGTACGGGTGTGTGTGTGTGTGTGTGTGTGTGTGTATGGGTGTCCCTTTAACACCTGGCAGCTTCTGTCTTGTCCAGTCACTAATAGAGAGACTGAATGGGACAAAGCTGCCTGCAGTGAGAGGAACATTATGTTGGAGACAATAATACAACATTACAACTGTGGGAAGCTGAACTCTATTCACAGCCTATTCTTTCATACAGGAAAAGGAGAAAGAGACAGATATTCATGCTTACACGCACACACACACGCACACACACATCCAGCCATTATACATGTTTCCTTTGTTCACACACTATCAGTATTTTTTCAGAATAGTTCGGCAGAGCATCGGATTGTGACTAATATGGGTGATTTAACGAGCCGATTGTAAATTCAGAGGCAGTATATTTAGATCCACTGTGTCTTTTTGGCCCACTTCCACTCCATCATGAGGCGCTGCTCCAGATCTGATGCCTTGATTTCAACTTTTGCCGAAAAACCCCCCAAAACAAAACAAAAAAAAAATACCTTTCTCCTTTTTCTCATTTTAATTTTCACTCCATCTCTCCTCAGTTACACACACACACACACACACACACACACACACACACACACACACACACACACACACACACACACACACACACACACACGCCACCCAGACCCACGCTGAGCCTCGGCTGTGGTAATTAGATACAGTCTGTCTAACTGTCAGACATCAACTGGTACCAGACACCACACTCCGAGCCCATTGGCTAATCCTCCAGACGCCGCGCCGTGTCGCTATTGGCTGCTGCTCCCTCCGCTGCTCTGACTCTGACCCAGTAAACTCGCATGTGAACCAGATCTGCCGTTTTCCATTGGCTGTCTCTGAGACACATGACCGGTGATGGCTGACGCGCTCCGGCTTCGTGGCCTCCCAGTGGACGACGCGGTTATCCTCCTTACAGAGGAAAAACAACACCATTCATCACCTCCTTCTCTCCTTCCACCTTCTGCTGCTCCTCATATATCTCCCTCTGTGTGTTCAGGTGCATATGCTTGGTAGTTTTTTTTTATTTCGGGGGTTTCTGTTCTTGTCCCTTTGAAAGGTTGGAAGTAACTTCAAGTCCTCTGGATCCAACTGCTAAACAGTTAAAGTTCAGGCCGGAACAACAAAATCCCAACGGATGTAATCTATCCAAGTCTCCTTAAATAGTTTTTTTTTTTTTTTGGTTCGAAATTATTTTTACTTCCATTTCCACCCACATTAGGCCCACACATCCACTTCATGCGGGTGAAAAGTGAGCAGGATAGGCCGACTTGGGGAGCCATAAATATTTATCCCATCCACTCATCGGGCTCTTACTGTTCGGCAGCGGTCTGATGAGGAAGGATCAGTTTTGCACAACAGGTTTTTGTTGTTCACATCCTGTTGCTGAGGGTCATGGACAAACGCGTAGCGTCTCCCTTAGGTTTTCAGGCCAGGAAGGATATGTAAAATATCCCACTATTTCTTTTTTTTCTTCTTCACATTGTTTCCCCAAGTTCTCACGGCACTGAAACCTCGGGAACCCATATGAGTAGCAATGGAAAAGTGTTTCTGTTGTATGGATTTCTTCGATTGGAAAACGCACTTATGTTGAGTAACAACAGCAAGCATGTGGAGGTGTACACACTAGGAGGAAATCTAATTAGGAGTATCTGTGGTTGTCTCACTCAAAGGCTGACAAACACACCAGATTCGTTCGCTTTCTCTTCCTCTCTTTAATGTTCTCAGTTCATATTCATTAAATGTTGTTAGGAAGTATTTTCATGTTGCCTCCTTGAGGACTCAGCCAGAGCTCTGCCCCGTGATGGATGCGGTTTAGCTCACTTCATGTCACTCTCGAGTGCCTACCAGTGATCAGAGGATATTTGATCAGAAATTCCCATTAACACATAGAAAGCGCAAAGCGTCACGGTACGCAGAGCTTTCACACACGTTGATGATCACAGATAGAGTGCCATTCAGCATTCCGTAGAGCCGCATTCACACATTTGATCAAGCTTAATGTTCGCTCATATGAAGTGTCGCTCCATAGGTGGGTTTGTAAGCTCAATTATCTCCTCTCAATAGGTCGTGACTTGATCTATGGAGCTGCCGTGTCTTGTGTGTGTGTGTGTAATCCAGAGCGCCCAAAAGGCTTCACAATGCCAGTAAGTAAAGTCCATGCACATATATTTGATTGCTTGAGACTTTTGTAGGAAACACCAAGAGTGTTTTCACATTTGAGAATGCAATTGCAACATTTGTTTTCAGCTGGCGTGGTTTGCTTTAAAACGGACCAGACCCTTCAAAAAAGCAGTTCACTCCTTCTGTGGTGATGTTGCACTTAAGGAAAGGGCACAAAAACTTCAGAAGGAGACTCACCCCAACTTTCTACTTCCATCTTGTATTCACCCGGAATGTACTGTAATCTGCTTCCTGCTCTTGGAGCGGTCTCTGGTCCGCTTGGCATTCAAGTCGCGTCAGAGTTCACTTCAGTCATGGAGTTTGGTTTTTTGGACCGCATCAGAGTTCGATTGCGCGTTCATAAACCGGACAAACCCAAACAAACCGGACTTTCTAGGCCAACAAGCTAAAGTTTGACTAAAGCGGACTAAACCGGTCTGGTATGAATACACCCTCAGAGGTCAACCTTGCATTCCTTTAGCTCAATTTTAAAGCCTAATCACAGATCCTCTATTGGAAGACTACCATAGAAACATTCCTCTGTAGTCCTGTCGATCGGTGTTAGTTCTCTTGCTGTGTGGGAGGAACCGTCAAAAATTTCAGAGGATGCTAAATGAGGTGCGGAGTGGTTCAATCTGCCGAGACACATATCAACAGTGTGACCATTGCTGCATGAAATTCTTTGACCAGACCATACAGGTCAGAGCTCAACCCACAGAATCGCCGTAGCTGCCACTAATTCCCACTCATGGCGCTTTTTGGACCAAAACATGTGGCCAGAAACCACCATGACCATCTTAAGAAAGTTCTGTGCATCAAGTAAAGGTTAAACTGTCTCAACTATTCCACAAAGTTGCTCACCACACCCCAGAAGACCTCATTAAGACTAAAAACATTACCTCCTGGCTCTTTGCTAACAGCAGAGTGCCCAGTGTGAATCGGACCTAGCGTAACCTCATTCCCACATCCTCACTATGTGATGCGCTCCGCTTCTCAGCCAGTTAACGCACCACATAAAATCCGGCTCAGGTCTGTTCTTCAAACAGGCATTTTAAGTTTTTTTTTCTTCTTCTTCTCTCAACTAAATAAATGGGGAAAAAACAATTAAAATGCATGGCTGGACTACACTATGTTCCAGCGTTGGATTTCAAGTCACAGGCTTCATTAAACTCAAGCAAATGTCAAATGGACACATTAGCCTACTGTAGCAAGAAATGATTCTTTCCCTTGCCACTATAATGGCCTCATTCTTTATGTCAGCGTTACTGTCATTCTCCTATCAGCGAGAGTGCGCCCGTAGTCAATTTAGTTGGCAAAGTGGGGTGAGCTACAGCGGCAGAGGAAGTAAAAAGGCATAAAGTCGCTGATTTACTGTTCAAAAGGTTAGTCGGTGAGAAAGTGTAATGTATTGGCTCGAGTGTCATTTGAGGTAAGAGACAAACTGGGCTGGCTTTCAGACAGTGGAGAGAGGACAGCTTTGGGACATTTATAAGCTTTTAAGAATAAACTGAAGTAAATGTCTTGGAAAACATGGAATGTTCATCCACAATATCATAAAAAAACAGTAGCATTTTCACTGATGTTAGCATTTTTGTCACGCTTAAAACTGCAGTAGGTAACTTGCATAAGAATATTTTTCTGAATTAAGGGAGGGAGTATTATGTAAAATGTACTTTTTTTAGCTTTACATGATGTTTTAATGTTATTCTTTCATCAAAAATACCTAGGGTGCTGCTGTGATTCTTTCATTCATGTCTGAGAAATCCTTTAATATCCCGTGGCAACCATTCAGCTTCGCAAAACACCTGGGTGGACCTAGTCCCGCCTTTGAGATGCAGCTTCTCCTCAGCTGCAGTTTCCGAGCTTCCGCCTCACAGCCCTGCCCTCCCCGTGACTCCTACAGTCAGCTCCTTCAGACTAGCTCCTTCAGGTTAGCAAACACCTGGTGGACCTGCTCATCGGCTGATCTCATTGCAGGAGCTACTTCTCAGTGCTACACTGGTAAAGACGTTGTTAAAGGGTAAATAGTGGAGCCATGCTGTGATGACTTCCTGAAGGTAACATTTCTGGAATACAAGGAGATTTTTGGAGTCAAGGAGTTATTTGAGATATACAGCATTTTTATAACAACCGAAGGTAACATACCTACTGGTTTCTGCTATAACACGGAACTATGTACCTAGAAAATACATTATACTTTCCCTTTAAGCTGTCACTATGTCTTGACACAGTAATATGAGACAGATAATCTGTGAAACAATCAAGCTCCTCCACTCTCTTACTGCGGTCCTACCGCCGTCGGAAGAAATATACCGCTCCCAGTCAGAAACAACCAATCAGAGCCAGGAGGAGGGTCTTAATGCTGTTAGACATGCTCTTATATGTGCTGCTCAGATCATAAAACACATTTTATCAGCAAGGATAACCTAAGAAAATCTGCCTTTACCTTGGCGACAACCGCTGACAAGAGCTTTTGATACTTCGTAATGTTTCCAGTTGATGGCTGTGGATAAATTTTGCAGAAATGCACAAATTCTTTTCCACTGGAGGATTTTTGAGGTTAGCTTGTTTAAGATCACCCCACTGTACCTACATCTGATTCAGGTCCAGACTTTGACTGATCCACCAGACTTTAACTGGTTTCATCAATTACTGAAATAGTTCCTAAACTGAACTGAATGAGCCCCAGAACACCAAACCACAACTGCTACCATGTGTGAGAGTAGAAAACCGTTTCAGTTCTCTTTTTTTTTTTCTTGCCAAATTTAAAGGGACGTGCACCCATAAAGTTCCACTGTTGTCTCATTAGTCGACAGAAACCTTCCCCAGCAGCCTTTGGGCTCGATCATCAAAATGATTGTGTGGCACATGTTACGGCAGCCTTTGTTTTCTTTTTGGTCAGCAGTGGTCTTCTCCTTGAGCTTTCCCCTCGGATGCCGTGTTTGCCCAGTTTCTCTTTTTAGCGATGGATCACGAATGCCGACCTTAACGGCAGAGGTTGATGTGGTGCTCTGGTTCTTTTGTTGCCTCGTGGATGAGTCGTTGATGCACTTATTGAGTAATTTTGGTAGGCCAGGAGCTCCTGGGAGGGTTCACCACTGTCCCATGTTTTCTTCATTTGTGGATAATGGCTCCCTCTGAGGACTGCTGGAGTCTCAGAGCCTTAGAAATGGGTTTGTAATCGTTTCCAGACTGATAGATGTGAGTTATTTTGTTTCTTTTTACTACTTCTTTGAGTCGGGGCATGATATGTTGCTTTTAAAATATTTAACTTTCTTCCTCTAGAGGTTTACTTTATGTTTTTGATTGAGAAGTATTGAGGGGTTAATTACATTTGCTCATAGGGACAGCTTGGTTTGGATAGTCTTATTCCATTAAGAAAACATAATTAAAAATTGCATTTTATATCTTTTTTCGTCTGATGCTGTGAAACCTTTAAGTGTGTCATAAAAGGAAAACCATGTAGAAATTGTGAAGGGGCAAATACTTTTTAACGGTTGTTACTCCCCAATTTCCATGCGCAGCTTAAAAACTGCAGCTTACTTTGTTTATTTAGGGAAGATTAAAAATAGTGTTTTTCTTTCCCAGTTGTATAATTTTCTAAAGGCTGCTTACAGTCCGAACTTTGTCCTTTGCATCCTTACTTGACTGTAACTCTTGGAAAATCCAGCCTTCTTCAACAGTTCTGCACATTTTAAGCCCCATTTAGTTTGAGGATCAGCCAGAAGCCATTAAAAGAAGCTGAAAATAAAAGATTGGAGGGGGGAGAATAAATCTCTGAATGTTTTCCATCGCTCTGTTTAGTTGCATAAGCACTTTTTAGATAGGCACCGAAGCGCGACGTTGAAAGGTTTTCACTGACACCATGAGGTTAATCTCAGAAAGACTTGCACACACCAACACTTGCAACAAAAAAAGTGTGTTTAACATAGAAACTGGTAGATTAGCCAGTTTGAGATGATCATCAGCAGTATTCTGGGGCTGATTCAGGGTTTTAGAGAGGCTAAAGAGGAAAATGGGCTAATCTATGCTCCCCCTGGGCTGTCTTGGTAAGAGCAGGTGAAGTGCACAGAAAGCAGCATGTGTTGATAACTCTTAACCGCAGGCGTGTGTGCGTTTTCGCACGGATCCAGGACGGCCTTGGATCTTGACAAAAGCCTGGCAGCCGGGCTGCTGATAAAGTCACACACATGCCGATTAATGCTGTTGTCTGTCCAGTAAAATGAACCACAAGTGGGTAGAAGGAAGGCTCACAAACACACGGGGGATTTACTGACTGGAAGTGACGTAGCATGAGCGTGTTCTGTGGTGTGTGTGCATGTGTGTGTGTGTGTGTATCCTGTTCTTTGTTCCAGTCTTTTCTATAGTTCTCTTATCTGATTCACTTTGAGTTTATTCCTATTCACTCGATTTTCTCCTTTTCCAATTTTCATTTTCATTTTCCTCGTTTCTTCTCGATGCCCCTGAGCCCACAGCACAGGCGCTGTCCGTCCGTGTTGGTTTTCAGCTACACGTCAGTCTCACACGTGTGCCAAAAAGTTCCTTACAAATTCACCTGACCAATGTGGCAAACTACAAAGGGGAATTCTCGTTTCTTTCTTCCAACAATAGCTCTCCTCTTTGCTGGCTTTCAAAAAAGACAGATTTTTTTCGGATGCGCAGCTAAAAGCTATCTGCACAACATATTCTTCCCACAGGCGACACATAACACAAAGGGATCACATGTCTCAAAAGCATGCGTCTCCTCCTTTTCCTCGGCTCTGCTTTTTGCGAACCCCACACTTTTCATATTTTGATTAGTAAAAAAAACACACAAAAGAAAACAATGTAAACCAGGTGTTCGACTTCTTCCACTTTCCAATTATGCATTACTTTGTGATAATCTATCACACAAAAGTCCAATAAAATACGTAGAGGTTTATGGTTGATATGTGAAAAAAAATTTCAGAGGTGTGACTAGCATGACATTGTATTCTCAATGCCTTCCATTTTGTCCATCATTATTATACCAACTTCAGCTCTGTAAGATACAATGTGTTCATGTTAGATTTCTCATTGTATTACAGTAAACTATCAAATGTCTCATGTATGTCACTTGCAGATATTGTAAGAAAACCATTGATAAAGTCCCATTGATAAAGTTTTCTTTAAAGAAGAAAGTAGGACTTGCGGATGACTAGTCTAGGCATGCTAACTGTTAGCCTATCCTAGGCTAAAGCCAGCAAATCCAATGCTAACTCTTGTTCAGGGGTGGACAGCTCCAGTCCTCATGGGCCGGTGTTCTGCAACTGTAAATGTGTCTCTACTTCAACACACCACAGTCAAATAATGAGGTTTTTAGCAGGACTCCGGAGAACTTGACTTTACTTAGGAGGTATTTCAGCTATTTGATTGAAGCACGTTTGATCAGGAAGATATCTAAGAGTTGGGGGACATCGGTACCCTGCTCTAGTCTATTCAATGGACAGCAGCGGAATAAGGGAATCCAGTGAGTGACCAGTCAAGGCATGCTAATTACTGGAATGTCTAACGCTAATGCTAGCCTATCCATGCTAATGGACAGCTGAGGAAGAAGGCAATCCAGTGAACGCCCAGCAGAGGTATGCTAGTTCTCAGCATATCCAAAGCTAACACAAGTAAGTAGTTCCCCATCTGCTAGTTCTGGCTACTAACTTACCGGTTCCAGGTTCTCAGTTACAGGCCTATCAGCAAATCAGATCAGTAGTCACCCATGGCTGAGTAATAGTCTTAATTTTGGCACTCAAACCACAGCACATATTTATTCCTCCTTTATTGACTTCTGATTTCCCTTCCTTCTCTTCATGTCCGTTCTCCATGGAGTCATGCCTGAGAGCCAGCCACTCTCATTAACCTTATCATTAAGATCTCTGCCAGTCAGGCCATGCTGCCCTCACACCACTGCGGCGCTTTAAGGAGCTATGTCAATACATGCGCACTCGGGTATTAAGCTCGGAGAAAAAAAAAAAAAACAAAACAAAAAACAAGAGTCGGGAGGACGGCAGGCAGTCTCAGCCAGTGGATGTGAGCAAATTTATATAACCGGCTTGCCACCGAGGGAGGAGCGCGTGAGGCAGAGAAGAAGAGGAATGAATGATACATGTAGGTTTGATCTGAACCTTCCAAGTTCCCCATTCTGTTTGATGTGCTTTGAGTGTGCACATTTTAAAAAGCCTGTGCTGATTAGTCTTTCTCTGAGATATGAATAAGACCCCAAGGGAGCAGCTACGTCTAGACTTTAGCTGTACAACTGCTGTGATGAGGCTTATAATCTCTTTGCAACTCAGTGGCAGGACTGTAATCCTCTAGTCCCCACGTCACAGAAGTGAAATGAGGACACAAAGCAAACGATGTCTGTTCATTTTTGGTCGACCGGTATTTTTCTGTTTTCAGTAAAAAAGAAGACACTTTTGTGTTAATGTCAGTATCAGCCTGGTTGAAGTTAGGTCTTGGGCTTCACAAAACAAGTTTTCGATTGATCAGGGGGACATTTGATCAGTCAGTGGAGCGTAAGTGATCAATGCATTCCAGATTCTTTTAGAAAAAGTGGCGCCTTGTCATTCACGGCTCATTTCAAAGTGTGGCGTGGGGTCCATTTGCGGCCTTCTGGGTGATATCATTATCTCCACCATTTAAGAAAGGAGGAACTTTGCGATTTAATTTGAGGTTTTAACAGACAAGTACCCTTTTTAAACATTCATGTAGGGACAAGACAATGTAGTTTCTGTTTTCATTAATTATTCTTTACTAAATCCAGCAAATGCTGCCAAATCTTTGTTGTCACAAATAAATATAAACAAAACAGCTATTAGTTTCTGTTTAGTATATTTTTGCAGCGATAAAAAAACTAATTTATATATATTTTCTAAAAGTTACATTCTGCACCTTTAAGAGCAATATCTTCTGTGTAGCTTTTAAGACGTGGTTTTAACACCCCACCTGGCCGGTTTAGACAAAAGCAGACCTCACATGAGCAGATGCTTCCATAACATCACAAATAAAATCACTCACTTAAACCACATTTACTCAACATCAACATGGTTGAGATTCACCTCAGTTGCATTTTTGTGGAGTTATTGCAGCCATAAAAATTTGATGGCCTGAATTACGTCGCCTGAAAGACGTAATCTCGGAGATGTAAAGGGGCATAAATAAAACGGGACTTAAGGTGAGAGTAAATATTTTAAGCCATAAAACCCATCAAACAGCTGGCCGGCACCCAGCAGGAACTCGACAGATTTTTACCATTGCATAGAAGTGAGTTAACATCCCTCATATAAAGGAACATTTAGATTAATTTTAACATTATCAATATTGGCTTGTCTCTGCAGAGTTGCAGATTCATTGGATGAGAGGCAGGGGTCTCAGATCACCAGTCTATGAAGGCAAAGAAGTGTTTATTTATTGTTAAATTCTATCCAAAAAATAAAACCAGAATATTACAGAATAATACAGTGGGTAAATAAGTATGGAAGACATCAGCTTTTCACCCTAAACATGTTTCTAAAGGTGCTATAGACCAGGTGTTGAAGAAAGAAGTCAAGAAATCAAATCAAGTCAAAACAAAAGAGAAATAAGTTCAGTAATTAAGTTATGTGTAATAATGTAAAATGCAGAAAGAAACCAGATGAAATCTATCAATGATATGTTGGGTCCAAACTGATGGCCTGTAAAACAATGTCACTACCAAGGAACCTCTCATGATGGGCAAAAACAAAGAACTCTCAAAATCACAACCGAGAAACATTCGGTTTCTCAGAAAATGTGACTATTAAACAAGAAAAGTCGGTCTTTTGAAAACTATGTTCTGAACATAGGCAGGAAGGGATCCGTCTGTGGCTCAGATGAGGCGTTCAGGAACCCGCCGTGGCTTTAACGACGTCCATTGTTAGGTCTGGTGTTGCTCATCTTCCTCTTGAAAATACTCCATTGACTCTTAGATTTGCAGGCCAATCCAAAACACTGACCCCAGAGAAGGATGGAATACTGTGATCTGTCATAGTATGCAGCTGCACTGACTTTGTAATTGATAAAACACAAAGGAACAACACCAGCCTTTTTCCCTAAGTCAGCATTGTCGACGGAAACTTTCCATTTGACTCCGAACAACTCGGATTATGTGCCTCCCCACTGTTCCTCCAGACTCCGGGACCCTGATTATAAATTATAATGTTAAATTTAATGTGAACTGAAAAGAACACGTCGAACCACAGTGTCAAACAATGTATGAACAACGTCAAAAGCAAATGAAAAACGTCAAAAGCAACCAAAAGAGGCCAAAGGAGCTCATCAGCTTTGTTGGAGGACTGAGCGGAGCAAGTGAAACTTCTACAGTGCAAAGAATAAATCAGCCTCTAAATATAAGGTTTTAATTGTGGAGTTTTTTTGTTGTTGTTGTTGTTTTTTTAAAGATTTGTGTAGGTTAGATTTTCACATTTTGCAGTGACTGAATTTAAAACACTTAATGATCCAAAACCCTTTGAATTTATTCTAAAATAGTGCTTTACTTCTTTCCTAAAGTTCGGGGAGTACGTTTAGCCCATCTTTAATGTAAGTCTGCTTTTAGTCTAAGGAACTGCTGTGATGAGTTCCTGTCAGACATGAGTTATTTTTTTTTATTTTTTTTCATGAATTTACATGAAATAGCTACTATTTTAAACTGCGCTGCTGTCATTCTGACACCTTCCGAGCCTAACTGTGCCTCACACCTTGTCATTGCTATGAGAGAGAATGACTGAATCACACCATTTTCCTCGTTTCCAAAGAGGTGGGAACCATTGAGCCAAAGCTCTCAATGACTCATTCAAAATCTCTGGAGTTTGAGTGGCTGCCGTGGTTTCAGGCCTTTTCTCTTCACTCTCTGCAGTATCATCCTGGACACGAGATGTACAATCCACAGGGGTTTGCAAGAGCAGCCATGTACGTTTTCACATTGTCTCACTTTACAGTATGTCATAAACCAGCTCAAATTACTGCACTGTGGTAAAGTTGAAGAAAATGTCGATGTGTTCAAGATGCTTGTTGGCATTTTTTATTGAGGCCCATCGGGTGTCTGGTGTCAGATTTGGTGTCAAGGCATCGCTTCATAAAAAACTGAACAACTTATGTGTGGGGCATATTTGCATTCAAGTCCCTGTAGTCTGTTGTCCTCAAATGAAGTTCAGAACACACAATTGCTTCTTGTTTTGCAGACATTAGTGGCCTTTGTCGACAGCTACCACACAGGAAATGGTCAGAAAGAGAAGGTGGGAAGACATGCAGAAAAGGAAAAAGTCTCAAGGTCATGAATTGAGCTGAACCAGGGTCTGTGTATGGGGGGCACCTCTGCTACGACATCTGACACCCCTTTTTGTTTTTTAATGGAAAGTATTATGTATTTTCCAGTCCCATAGCTCCTTTTTATACCACAATCAAGTAACTTTGTTACCTTCAGTTGTTATAAAAATGCTGTCTATGTCAAAAGCACTTAAAAGAAAGGACTTCACATTGCGACTGTATCTGACAGCTTGAAATTGGCCTTTGTCTCTTTAAGACACTTCAGTGGATCGTAGCATCGATGCTTCTCCATCTATTGTACACCTATGACAGTCATTTTTTTTAAACTCTCGGGGTCATTTGAACCCTACGAGCTTTTTTACCTTGCACTGACCCCGCGTGCGCTTTAACGAGGTTTTCAATTTCAAGTGGGAATCTGAAACAAAGGTTTCAAACGTAATGTGCCCGTGTCGATCCGATGCTGACTTTGTGTCGATTTCATTGACATTCTGGATCGATACGCCCACTTCTACTAAGACGATATGAAGTTCAGACCTGATCGCAGCTGTGAAAAGACGCAGCAGTTGCAATCGCAGCATAGAGCCATTCAATGCATTGATGTCTGTGTTTGTAACAAGGTTAAATTTGAAAAGGTTCAATGGGTTTAAAGACATCTGCGAGCATTTCTTTACTTTGCATCGTCTGAGTTTCCAGAGAGCCTTACACATAAGTCTCTTAATGTTTGAATTAAGTGACAAATTTCTGCATATCGGCATGTAAAGTTGATGAATATGCATCCATAATGTATTCACTTTGACTCTTTGTCTTTGTGTTCCCCAGCCTCTATAGGTGATTCTTGCTCCGGGCAGAACAATCATTCAACACGTTAATGGGTCGCACACGGAGCTCGTTAGCTATGCGGAGCCTTCATTAACATACAAATTCAATTAACTTTCTCTGGAAGGAAGAAAAAAAACAATCCTTTTGTGTGGATGTCTACTTTCCCCTGCATTTTGACTTCCACTCAGTCACAGGGAGAGAGGAAGGAGAGAAGGAGAATACCAATGTTGTGGTGACTTTCTCCTGTTCTTGGCTTGTTGATGAATGCCGTACGCTCTGTTGCAAGGTGATTCAGTTCAGCCAGAAACCCTTGTGAAGGGAGGGGAGAATGTTCTGTTCTTCAAAAAAAAAAAAAAGCCTCTGAGTTATTTGTCTCCTGTCACTGATTTGGCTGGACTGCATCTTTTTTTCCTTCTTTTTTTTAAATTATCATTTTTTTAGTAAGTCATATTGTAACACCCTGGGGAGAAAGATGAGGCACAAGGGTGGAATTGTCAATGGCCGTGTTCCAGCAGGAAAGCCCTTCACCCGCCGCCGCGTTTTCTACGGCGAAGCTCTCATCGAGGGAAACGGTCATTAGAGGTGCACGTCGTGTCAGAGGACTGCGCTCTAAATACCAGCCACATTAAAGGGATGATGCGCGCTTGTGCGTTTCGCTGCCGCCCTCCTTCCCCGTCACGTCGGCGCACCACTTCAATTTTCTTGTTTGGAAATTTGACAATTAGCCGAATTGATGTTTTTCCCCCGGCTGTTTTCCCAACGTTTATTTTTGATGTATTTTTTGCCTTCTAATGCCGTGTCCATCCTAATATCAAACAGCATCCAACAATGGCGGCGTCTAATTTGCATGCCATTAATTAGACGTTCACGTTGTAAAGGTAATTAGCATATATAGCGTTTTTCTTCTTGTGTTTTGACGAGAGCGAACGCCGTGGCGGGCAGCTATAACTTTTCCTTTCATTTTGCCTGTTTTTGCCATCGATTCAAATGTGAGGCGTTTTAATCAGTCGCCGTGTCTTTAGGAGCTAAAAGAGTCGAGAACAGATGTTCAGTGAGGTCTGCCTTTGGTACCAACATGAAAGGGACGGTATTTATTTTTTGTGGATTGAAAAAACACACAGAAAGCAAAAGATAATGAAGATTTTCTGTGTCGTTTAGATTTTTATTGGTAAAACTTTAGAATTAGACAAACACGCGAACTCTTGAAGTTCAGTGGTGCAGAATTCTTAAAGTTGTTTACAATTTAGGAAGAGAGGCAAAAATATGCCAGTGGAAAACGATCTTTGCCTCTTTTCATTGAGTCTAATTTGAGGTTATTTGGTTCATGAGGCTGAAGCTGATGGCTGTAGAAAAGTAAACAATGTAAACATGTAGAAAGATTTGCGAGATGGAAATCATTTGGGAGCGTTGCCACTGCAGAGTTATAATAGTTTTGGGATTTCCAACGAAAGTTGTATTTCGTCGAGACTTTTTGTTTGTCTAAGTCACTTAGTTTTGTTTTTAGAGTGTCTAGTTATTATTTATTATTAGTTAAATATTGCTCAGTTTTTATTAGTTATAATAGTGTTTTTACTTTTGTCATAATTTGCCTAATTTATTGTATTGTGATCATGTGCACATCGATGTTTTCTCTTTACCTTTGCTGTCATCATTTTGTGCACTAGCGCCACCAGGAGGAGAATTTGCTGACGGCTGAAAAAAATCCATTTTACATCATTTTGAAAGCCAATTTAATAGATTTATAAACACAACAACAGAGAATAGTATGCATATAATTTCATTTTGTGTGAGAGTTTTATAAATGCATGACACAGACCCAGTTAAAAGTCTTTCCCCGCATTAATTACCGTTTTTATGTATTTCAATTAACAAAAATGTCGTTTTATTTTCAAGTTTTATTTTGTTAGTTTTTGTTCACTATTACAATTGTGGTTGGAAGGGTTATAAGTTGGGGTATAATTCTCTTGAGGCTTCTCTGTTTTACCTGAAAGCTTCTTCTTCTTTTTCATGTAGCTATTCAGGTTTTAAAGGTTATATTTCACTCTCTGATACTGGAGGAGTCTCTCTGTTTTCTGTGCAGCAAATAGTTGTTCTAAAATTAAAAAATAAGAAACCTGTTGGCTGGAAATCCAGCAAATCAGTGATTTTGTTGAAACAATGCAGCTGTTCTTCTAAAATGGCAAAACACCAAAATTCCCGTCTTTGCTTTATATATCTGTGGTTATTTATTTAAAATGTAGTGGCTGTTGCCAAGTCTTCCCAAAGAGAATGTACAATAACTTTTCATTGAGGAACATGTGTCCTCTCCTGAGAAATATTTTATTTACTGCATGCTGGAGAGGAGCAAGGAGGAAAGAACTTGAATACATCACATTTCATCAGATGGTGAGACGATTGGATTGAATGTCACATTATATCGATAAAACCTGCAGCTGAAAGCCGATATTTATATAGTGATCAAAAAGATGCAAGCACATATTTTTCTTTTCACTATCTGAAGATGAATCTGACCAAAACTTTTCTTGTTTTAGCTGAGTTAGAATTGCCAAAATGATTTCGATTTGCTAACTGCCAGAAAAGTTGGCGAGAGCATTTTATTTATTTTTTTTAAAATAATTTTTGCACCTTTTCTTGAACTAAAATGTTTACATGCATTTATTAGCTCAGCATCAGGGATAACTGTCTTTTAAAATGTATGCCCAGAAATAGTTTTTTAGAAAATTGAAACTAGAAATTAAAAACAGGAAAAAATTTGGTCTGAAAAAAATGTTTCATCTTTTGACCGAGTGATCCAGGAGGACGACATTGGCGTTGTCAATCAAGCTTGTGTATGCATGACCCACATTCTCGTGCATACACGTGAGAATGTTTACACACATTCACGGACGCAGGGAAAAAAGCTGTATAAAGCTTATACATTTTTGTTTTTCTAATGTATGTCACCATAAACAGAAAAAAACTGCTCTGGTTTCATGTACTGCATATTATGAACATTTTTCAAAATATGTAGGATTGCTGCAGTAATTCTCCTCTCCCATGCTGGAGCCCATCATGAACTCGTTAGCATAGCCACTGATGATGGCGGATAAAAAGCTTTCTGGTAACGGTATGTCGTATCTCTGCCATTTGTGCATTTAGCAGCGCTTACATTAGGGTGATCGACAGAGCTAAGACCCTCCTCCTGGCTTAATTCCAGTTTGGCTAATTATCAGAATGAAACATGTCAGGGTTTGAAAAAAATCAAGTCTTTAGAAATTATTTTGATCAGGCAAGTTTTGAAAATAGCTTCAGAGGATTAATGTTTACAAACTGACGTTCCACAGATGTGCTCTCTACATGGCAGCAGAAGCACGAGACTGAAAAATAACGAGTGTAAACAAACAGGGCTGGGGAGAGATGAGCTCCCCAGCCCACTTTTAGAGTTTAAAGAAGAAAAAAAAAGGTGACGTCGTTCGTGATATCAGGGGGAAGAAAGGGCAGCGGTCAAACGGAGGAGAGTTTGCTTTTGCAGGGAGGGAGTAAAGTCGACGCCTGTGGAATGACGAAGTGGGAATTTCAGCTGATCCGTTGGTGAGCCACGCACGGGGGTCTTTGAGGCGGCTTGTCAGGTACTCCCCCTGGGAGAAGAAGGAAGCCTGATGAGTCAATAGAAAACCGCCTCCCTCGTTGTTCCAGTCGGAGGTCACACGTCCTCCAGCCGCCTTGTGTCACGTGGCTTGTTTTTTCTGTTTCTTTTTTCTTTCTGTGAGATAGTCAGCATGTCTGTAAACTGTGTTTGACTCTGTGTGTCAGACAGGCCAAATACACACACACACACACCGAGACTCAGAAAAGCCTTCATGATTGGGAGTGAAGTTCTCACAATAACTTCCAACACTTTTAAACGGACACAGTGTCTTGGAAGAGAACATGAAAATTTAATTTTGGTCATATTTTTGAGAAATCAAAGAATATTTAATTCTTAAGTTTTTATAGAAGCAATAATCTGTGTTTGAAGTATCTGTAATAGTTGACTGTAGTCTGTCACAAATCTCATGTTGCATTTGAAAGAATGTCTCTTCTGTGTAGAAGTACCCAGTTGAAGTATTTTGACAGGTTTTCGTGAAATGCAGTCTAATTTTATGAAAAACGTGCGGAACACATCATTAATTTAGCACTATTTGGAAACGGATATCGGCTGACGCACCGTTAGATGCTAACAGTTAGCAAACAGACTCGGCGGGGGTCAAACTTGTGACGCAATCTTCCAAATCCTTATTGAAAGAAATGTTCTGCTGAAGGCACATAGGTAGACTTAAGTTTGAGGAGAAATGTGGTTTTTTAATATAAAAGGATCTTGTGCCACAAGACTGGATTTCACAACTAATACATTTTGTTTTTCTTATTCAAATACTCTTCAAAGAGGCAATCTCATGTTTTTTCCAGGCACATAGTTTCACTTTATAGCACAATCAAGGGATAGTTAACTTCAGTGGCTATAAAACTACAAAATATATGAAATATAACTTATTTTTGTTTTGTAATTTAACGCCCTCTGCTCTTTCTGAAGCTCCACCTTCAGGAACCCATCATATGTCTCCACTACTGACCCTTCAACTTTTCTGAAAAGTAGCTCCTATAATGAGCTCAGCAGATGCTCATTTTCACCAGGTGTAACGGGACAAATCATCTAAAAAGTTGAAACGATATCTCATCAGGTGTGAGATCGTCACATCCCCACTGAATCTCCTTTAAATTCACTCCAACAGTCAACTTCCTGAAGTTTGTGATTTACTAAATTCATTGCAACAACAATTCCAGGCTGTGTCGTTCATCTATAAAGAACATAATTTTATCTCTGAGTACAGTCGGGCCTCCCATCCATGCCACGTTCCGTCTCATTAGGCCTACGAATGAGCAGCTGACAGCGGCGTACTCTCTGCTGTTTCTTATCTTTCATTACTGGATTGAAAGTAACTAATAGCCGTGGCTTCGGCTCGCGCTAATCGCCCTGTTTGTTGATGGGCTCCTTAGAGAAGGGCACGTTTTCCTCTCGCTCCCTAATGTCATAAAAAAAAAAAAAGAAAAGAAAGCTTTCAGCGGCCTCTTCAGATGCATCAGGATTTCACTTTTCCTTATTTCCTTTGGATCTCCCTTAATTTCCATATTTAATTAGCCCGGCTCATTAAATGCCAGGCACACGGCAACGTATGCCGGAATAATTGCGTGCAATGTTATAGACACAAATTATCTGTAATGTTCTTGTGCGAGTTGTGACACAACACGCAGGCCTTGTTGATTAGCCGGCTCTAATAGACACGCCACTTGATTTGTTTGTCTTATCAGCGGGGATGTGAGTGAGCGCACCCTGGGGTTTGCAAATGGATGTGTGTGTGTGTGTGTGTGTGTGTCCGGGTTTTGCATTCATAGTTCATTTGAGATTAGTGTGTGTGTGTGTGTGTGTGTGTGTTTGCGCGTGTGTGTGTACGGTGTGGTTGTCAAGTCCAAGCTATCTTACAGAGTGAAATTACCCATCAGGTCTAGTAAAAACATGGCTGACAACCTCTAATCGTGGTCATGGGAGGAAAAAAAAAAACAAACATTGTCATCATCATACTCACACACACACACATACACACACACCCACACACACACACACACACACACACACACACACACACACACACACACCTTCCTGGTCATTACAGTGGGTGATCAGAGCCAAGCTATACCCCAAAGTCTTCCTCTATGGTTCTGTGTTTGCCCTCTGCCAGCAGCAGAGCTAATGGTTTTCTGAACGATCCACTAGAGGAAATCTTTGCCACTTATCTCTTGCATTCTGAGGAATATTTTATTTATTTATTTATTTTTACAGCTTCAAACAAATAGTCCAACCCGTTGAACCGTTTCCCAGTTTGCAGCGCTACAACTGCAATCTTCAGTATATTTCACCAGGCCTGGTGTAAAAAATTTTCCTTTTATTTCAATACTTCCTGTCGTGTATTTAAGAAGCTGATCAAATTATTATATTGGTCAATATGAAACGTCAGACTATTGTTAAGCAAAGTACTTCAAGTCGAGTAAAACTTTAGTATGTATATATATTTATATAACTGTAGATATCTTTCATCAATGGCTTCAGTCTATTCCTTTTTTGGTAAATTATCGGGTTCTAAAATACAGTTTTGTTTTGTTTTTTTGTAACGTTGTAAACTTACCAAAATAAAGTCAATCTGAGTTAGGAGAAGCTTGCTAATAGCAGAAAATGGCAGTGGGCATGCACCGGCTAATATGCTATTAACGGAGCTAATGTAGCGCTTTACAGTTTTTTTTTTTGCTAAACTCCGCTAAATCAATTTCATTCAAATCTAAATCACTGGTTTACTTGGTGGTTTAGTAGACGTCCAATCGAATCAAGTTCAGCGTCTGCATTGACGTTTTGGTTGCCGGCTGAACTTTTAAAGCAGTTAGCCGTTTCCATTCATGCTCTTATTTTGAAGTGGGTGAAATCCGTTTCCTCTCGTTTTTTTCTACTTGTGTGTTTTCAAGCAAGTGGCAAGTATACAACAAGCGAACAACCTTGGTGAACCTATTCATTTAGAGGTATCCAAGTAAAAAATGTTGAATACCTAAGCGAATCACATTTCCTTCAGATTTTACATTTTTTTAATAATCATTCTCTTGTTTGCGATGTTCTATCAAACAGTAAGTGGCACCAACGTGACAAAACATGGAAAACTCGGAGACGTTTGAATGTTTCTCAGGCTTCACTCGTCTAACTGCTTCGATTTGAGCAATCTCTCTCTTTTTTTTTCTTTTACGTCCAATCAAAGAGCTACTCCTCCCCGGCACCTTGTCTCCGGCTAAAGTATATGTTTACAGCCGCCGCGCGACAAATTCCAGATCAAACATCCGAGGAGAAGCATAGGTGATTTTTAATCATGCGCCATCATCGCGAGACACACACGGATCACTTTGACACTCACAATTAGCCGTTGTCAGCCGCCGAAGGCGGCGGTGCAATTTAGTAGGTGCACATTACTGTCGCAAATGGAAGTGGCAACACTCTGATATGTTATTTTGAAAGCGGCGGGACGGCGAATTGTATTTGACCCCGTGTTAAGCAGGCTCACTCTCGATAGGCGAGCGGCCTTTTATTCAAGAGAGATAATTGGTTCTGCAGAACGTTGCTCCTGAAATTTATTTATTTTTTTTTGGTTTTAGCATGGGGGTAAGAAAGTAACAGGCTTTGATTAACCTTGTCAGATTTGTTGACGTCTCACGAGTGCGCCGCTCTTAGATTTAGGGGCACTTCTCCCCCCCACACACACACGCAGACATGCACACAGACACTTCGGATGCCAAGGATAAGTGTTAAATTGGTGTTTTTCTTTTCCGACTCTCCCTCTCTTGACGGGCGCGCTCACAGCAGAGACGGCGTGTTTCACACGCGGGCAGCGACACTGCAACCATCAAGTCTCCGAGCCTCAAACGCTTCTGACGCCGTAATAGAAAATGACTCAAGAGGTCGGCCTGGGAGAGGGAAGGTCGGGCTCTGCGGTCTCTTTGGTCCCCTTGCTGTGGTCTCCCCACATTTGGCTGGCAGACAAGTGCATTGTGCACGAGGCTCCTCTGATGTGGCACCGCCATGATGAGTAAGCACACATCTGATGGCGTGGGTATGCGTGTGGTACCCAGAGCTCTTCCTGACACATGAGGAAACCGAGAGGCAGAATTCACCAGGGAGTTTGGAGTGTATATATATATATGTATGTATATTACACAATGTTTCACTGACCAGATTTTTCCTCTGTCTAATTAGAGGACAGCTGTGTGGCCTCTACCAGTTACGTAAGCTTTAAAGACCTCCTGGTGGAAGAAGTCATATGTTTTAACATGACACATATGGGGGAAGTTGCTTGTGAGGGCGCACTGTAAAACCTAGACTTGCCTCAAACTTTTTGAGTTTTTCAAGGAACATTAGGATCCCTGTAATTAGGAGAAATAGGAAAGAGGTGGAAATTTACAACAAAAACTCAAAACATTTTCAGATTGAGCTCAGGAGATTTCAAGAAAAAAAAAAAAAACAGGAACCTTTCTGAGCTCCAAAAGTTGAAAATTTGCTTGAAAAAACTTGCAGTGTTAGCGAGCTAGTTTCAAGAAACGTGCTCTTTCTATCCCACACACACACACACACACGTACACACACACATAATGGGCACTGACATTGTTCCAACATTGCTGTTGTAAAATGGCTGCTGTTGTCATTTCGTTTCATAAATGTTCTACAATTTCTTCTTGAAATGCTTAAAAAAGTGAAAAATGAAAATATTTCAAGCATGAAATAATACTTGTGTGAAATAAAACACAGCAGAAAAGTATCATAGTAAACAGTATTTTGAATCAAAATAACAAAAGTAGCATAAAAACACATTGATTTAAACACCGGTCCAAAAATACCCACTCATAGAAGACTGTATAGTCAAAATGTCATGAATCAGAGGGTTAAACATCTTGAAATGAATGTTTGTGACAAAAAACATTAGTTGCTACTCCTGGTGGCGCAATGCTTTGTGGGATACCATGCTGACAAATCTCACTGTCACATACTGTCTTACTCACATTACTCCAGATTTGCTAAGTTAATTTTTAAAATGGTTTTACATCAAAGGATCCTCACCTTAAATTTAAATGGAGAGCTTATTATAAGTATGTAATAAAAAAAAAATAAAAAAAGAAGTTAAATCCATTTAATGTCTTTGATTAAAGTCAACTCTGTAATTCACCACACGCCCAGACATTCACTGGACTTGGTTTAATTGAGTGTAACTTTTGAAAAGTCAAGTCATCTTCTTCGATTACCATGCTGCAATTTACAGTGTGGAAGATCTCAGGTGAACTTTCCACATGGTTTCCTTCCCTTTTTATTTGCTTTGAATTGCATCCAGGATCAGGAATGTACACTCTTGACGATGAACTGCGATCGCTCTCATTCTCAGATCGATTCATCTTGTAGAAATTATTTCACAGCGCGTCAGCGCGGCAAGGAGACCAGTGGGGAAGCATTAAGCGAAACCCCAAATCACTGAAGCTGAGTCCAACCCTTTGAGGTTTTTCCATGCATTCAGCTTTAAATACACAGACGGAAGCATTGTCGTTCCTCCCGTATGCGATTGCGCAGTCTCTGAAGAATTCACGTGCAAAATGTGCTCAGCTTTCGGAATCTAAAAGCTCCTGTAATTCTCTGACTCAAGCGTAGTTCATGTCACTGCGGACTCCGATGACCTCACTGTGAAATCATCAGGGGAAATCTCTCGGCTAATGAGGCAAATCAGAAGAGAATGTGCTTCTGCTTGCACTTTTCTATGTGGGTTATGACTCTCAGGCTTAATTTTTACATGCGATGGATGATCTCACTGCATTCGGTGTTTCCACTTCAAACTGAAGATTTCACATAAATTCAACATTATCTACAGTTCCCTGATAGCTGGAGGTTTAATGTCTAGAAGGAGCTCATGTAGCTGTCATTAAATATATAAATATTCAGCATAGAGCCTCTGTTGATCTTAACTCTCACCAGCTGAAGAAAAGTATCTTCACACCTTATGAAGAAGGGACAAAGGACAAGATATACTATTGTACTAAAATTGTACCTGATCTAGAGTTTTCTGCTTATTGATGCTAATGCTAGCATGTCGCGGAGCATCTCGTCTCATACAGGGATGTTTTGGCTCACATTGCGAAACCTGTGTTGTGTGAGCTTCTCGTGACATTCAAAATGGTGTTGCGGTTGAAAGGACAGCATAAATGTATACAACAGAAACACACCAAACAATTTTTTTTTCTTTATTGCGTCTGTGCTCTCTCTCCGTTTCCGTCTGGTGCGCAATTTGAAGGCAAACCGCACCAAGCGAAATAAAACAAACTCAGTTTTTGGTCCAGAATGACTGTCGTCGTGTGAATACACCCTTAAATGCATCATTGTACAGTTATAAAGACTAAATTATAGCTCCACTTAAAGCTTTGTGGTGTTTGCTGAAATACCATTTTATACCACGAGTGTCTGAGACACGGCATTCAGAACATGGGAGTTCTTTGTCAGGGTTGTCACATAAAAATTAAATTATTATAATCAATAACCATTTCATCGTCTGTTGGGAGACGGGAATTTGTCATAAAGACGCCCTCAGTTATCAGTATTTTCAGCTTGCAGACTTGATCCTGAACAGTTTGTCAGAGACTGAAACAAAAACCAGATGTTTATGTAGCGAAGGCAACATTTCCTGATGTTCCTGGTTGCTCAAACCACGACTCTCTTCGGTGTTGGAGTTGTTACTGAGGGAAGAAACAAAGTGTGCGATTTTCAGTATAATGTGAGCAAAAACAGTCTCAGTTGTTTGTTCAGTTTGCAACTTTCATCCTGTTGAGGTTTTTCTGCCATCGGCCGTAGTGGATACAAAAGCCTTAGTGTGGTCTTAAAAGTCAGGTTTAGGATCAGATGACGTTTGCTTAGTCAGTCAATTGGAGAAACTGATTGAAGCAGTCTGTTGAGGCTGTTACTGCTGCACCCTTTCAGTGTGTGTGGGTGGCTTCTCTGTGCGTTCATGTTTTTGAAGTGGGATTCAATACTGCCTCTGCCCTTGATCCTTCTCCCTCCCTCATTCTTCTTGCCCTATGCCGAGCTCGTTCTTTTCGTCTTTCACTCTTCTTCCCCCCCACCCCCGCCCCTCCAAACGTCTGGAACCGACTCCCACAGAACTCCCAGGCAGCTCGGATCCAGAGGAAGTCCTTCCTGGGATTAACGCGCACACACTCATGCGCAAACTTCCTCGTCAGGTTCGCCCCTCTCTCATCTGTCCTCCCACAGACATCCTGTTTGTCTCCTGCAGCTTCTCAGCAGCTCCTTCTGACGAAGCCGAGCCACAGAGCCGAGGCATAAACACAACGGCCGCTTTTTGAGGAGAAGGCCACACAGAAGAGAAAAGAAGCCCTGAAAACAAGAAGTGATTCTTGGCACACGTCTCTCCAGCTCCATCTTAGGGGGAAAAATAAAAAAATAAAAAATCTCTGTCAATTATTCTTTCTACATTCAGAACTTGTTGATGCCCTGGAAGAAAATTCTCAAGAGACAATTGGGTTTTCAAGCAGCTCCGGGGCCTTACCAATCATATTATTGCTATACTGCAACCTGGAATGATTGCAACCTTGTTGATTCTTTTGCAATCAGTTTCTATTATCTCCCCGTGCCGTGGTAGGCATCAGCTTTCCGTCTTGTCTTCTCATCCGTAGTGGTCTATCCAATCCATTTTACCCATCTGCCAATCTCTATCACTTCGATCTCGGCTTGTCCCCTCTCCTCTCTCTTCCCTGCCTTCCCTTCGCTCCATCCATGTCTAATCCATTACATCTTCTAATGACTGCTGTTTCGCTGTATGAAGAGACGTATGGCGCGGATTGGAATTTCTGACTGCATGTGTGTGTGTGAGTGTGTGTGTGTTTTGTGTGTGTGTGTATATGTGTGTGTTGGTATCGGTTACCATTATCTCCCCACTTCACTTGTGAAGAATTATCTCATATACAGCAAGAAATTACAGCCAAATCAAGTGTATAATGCCAAATGTCAGGCAGAAAATACTTTGTATGACATCAAACCACACTTGTTGTTTTTCAACAGCTCTTATTTCAAAGGTTTTCCTCAAAGAGTCTTAGTTCTTGGTTCCGATGGGACAACTGCCCCTTTTCCCCACTGTCCGACCGTGATGTCTGCCGTGCCCCTTTGGAGCAACATGCAAAAACTCCAGGACGGTTAAAGATGTAGTCTTTTACTTGGTCTGCAAGATCCAAGGTGTAAACACACATGCCCTTCCCAATGCACAGTAAAGAAAAAAATGAGAAAACTCTGTTATGCTGATGTTTTTGTCCCTCTGTAACATTATGAAGCTGCAAAACTATTTCCTGGGAACTCTACATGTAACTTGACTAGGGTTGAGAGATTTCACCAATCTCTTTTGTTCTGTGTCGTTTGGTACTTTTGTTCCTCCTATGGCTGAATTCATCACTAATATCAGCTGGTAGTTGCCAAACCATGAAGGAAATTAAGATGAAACCTTTTCTTTGTATGCTGACAAAATAAAACAAGACGACAATCTCCGATTTTGAAATATTTAATAGCAGTTTGAAAAGACTACTACAGTTTTTCTATAAACACGAGGGTTACTAGCATTCCAGTATCAATTGTCCTAAAATCTAATACTGTAGCATATGTCTCGTAATCAGCTAAACAGTGTTACCACAGATTTTCAAGACATCTCAAAAAATGTTGCAACTCAATCTGTCTCCATTACAAATGTGTGCAGAGCTTTCATTCTCCGCAAATGTAAAAAAAAAAAAGAAAAGCATAATTTCACAATTGAGGTGTTTCCATGAAATAAGAAATGCAATTAAAATCACGCATGAATAAGTTTGTTCAGGTGATAAGTCAACAAACAAAAACATCCTGTGAAGTCATCATCAAGCTACTTCCTGTTGTCATCTTTGTTGAGGTTTGCGCTTGTTTCAAAATCCAGTTGTTGATCATGTGTCATGCGAAAAACTTGTTTCCATTACAGATTTGTGAAATAAATCAATTTTAATATGGCCCCCAAAGAACGTGTTTCTTTTTTTTTAAATAATCATTTTTTCTCAAAATTTCCAAGTTTTCATTCAGAAAATTTATTTTTGAAATGTCAGATTGCACAATTATATCTTTGAAACCCAGTATGTACACCATCCATGAACAAATTCAAAATAAAGCAAATAAATTCAACAATATCTTAGCATAACTATGTCTCTGTTGTTCTGTAAAGCATTAGCTTTCTGTGCAGCCACGGAAAGCTAATGCATACGAATTGTAAGTATTACCTGAACGGGCAAAGATATGGCCTCCATACTCCTATCTCACCCTACCACACGCGGCACGGGTCGTTAGGGTTGACTCGTAAAATATAAAACATCTCTTCATCCAACAGTTATTGGTGCCCTGGAAATTGTAAAGGGCCATTCTGAGACAAATTAGCAGTTGTAGTTGCTCCACCGGAACCCCCTCTGTGCCAGCCGGCAATGCTCCCGTCTGATTTAAGATCACGAGCCTTCGGCGCTCCGCCACATCCACGTGACAACTCTCTCCATTCCCGTGCTTTATGGAATCATCACTGTCGCCACCCGGTAAATGAGCTCAGCAATATTTAGGACAAATGCCACTGTTCAACGGCCCCAGCGAAACAATGCCGTTGAATATTTCATGTCTCTGAAAAGCCAGAAGATGAAAGCCCCCAATTCTCAAAAACGGCGTGGGCGTTTCAGTGCCCGTGCCTCGCCGGGATTAACGGTCAGCGCCGAAGCCGGCTGCGGCTGACGAGTTGTTTGTGTTGGAGGATGCCGTTTCCTCGGAGCAGTGAGGTCTGGCTTGCCAGCGAATGGAGGCTGTGGAAGTGCGCTGGCTGTGGCCTGCGCTGCCTGGCTTTCTGCACTGCGCCTGTGGAGGCAGAGATAAGAGGTGACGAGAAACACAGCGCACACACTCTGGTAAAGGCCGAGGTCACGGATGGGTTTTGAGAGCCTGTGCAAATGTGCTACGGTTTCGCCTCGCCGTTATTTCAGGAGCCGGCCGACACGAGCCCGGACCCCCAGCAGGGTTCAGGGGCCAAAAGTTCAGAGAGAGAGAAACCGAGGTGCACGTTGCAAAGGGATAAACTGCAACTCCAGGCTGTGAAACATTCTGCTTAGCCACCGCCACAAACAGTTTCATGCGCTAATGATAGAAGTTGGTTGTTTTCAATCTACTCCCCTCACATTTTCACAGGCTTTGGTCTCATAAAACAAATCACCATATGTATTATTAATCAAAACATCTCCGTTTCCTCCCACCGAGTTGACTCTGCCTCAAAGACCCTCCCTTGCCTTGCCGGTCTCCCGAGCAGCACCGAGTAATGGCCTGTGAAATGACTGGGCTTTTGTTGGTCAGGACGAGTACTTGGAGGCCCTGGCAGCTTATTTATGGATCTACTGTGGTTGTTCTCCAGGCCCCCGCACCTATAAATACATGGGGGAAGGTTAACCTAGCTAAAACAAACAATGATGTTAGCCTGGGACATCTGAAATAGAATGTGCAAGTCTGCAGGCGACTATAAAAAGATGAAGCTATCTTTAAACGGTAGAGGACAATGCTGTTGCACTTCTAGGGATGACTTCAAGACATAATGACACTCTTTAAACTTCAATGAGCTGTACAAAAAAAAACTACTATTGACCTGCTATTTTTACTTTTTTACCACTTTGATGCAATAATCCTGGTGTACAACAAGATTTTCATTGCAGTAATGCAGGTATAGAATAGGTTTGTTATAAAGCAGCTAATCAAAATTATGATTGAAAACATATTTTGGTACTTTGATTACAATTTTGAGAATGATGCTGCTACAAAACAACTTTCTTGTCTTGAAGATGTTATTTTTTTATTTCAGATTTTATTTCAGATTTTCAGAACATACTGATAATTAAAACTAATATGTAAATATATTTTTTGATAAACGTTACATACTACAGCTTTAGCAAGTTTTTGTTATAACTGCCATTTTGAGGTACTCTTGCTGCAGTGATGTAGATACAATAACACTCATAAAATAACCTATTTCATTCTAGAATGTGTTTTCTTTAACCTCTGCTGTAACGATGCTGAATATCCTTTATGGCACAGAACGTTCTGTACGTTCTGTTCCGTTATGTTGGAAGAGACTGGAATGTTGCTGAAGTTTCTGGCAAGTGGGCCCCATATGCTAAACCTGGCCGGGTTTCAGCTCACACTGTATGGTTTCACAGTCTGACCACGGCAGCAACAGTGGACCTACGCAATGGATACACAAGTGTTAGTGTCTGGTTTCAGTTGAGCCGAGCCACAGTGAAGGCAGCACTGGAGGGCGGCCCAGCAGTCGTGGAGATGGCAAGCGTGGCTAAACTGATAAAACTGTCATCGCTGTGGTGGAGAAACGTGGAAGGTAAAAAGACTGGGCGAGAAATAAAAGCCAGAGAGAACATCCTGTTGAAAGCAAGCTGATTTCAGTGCTGACCAAATTTGGCTTCTTTTTCTTTGGGAGGAGGAAGCAAATGCAGCTAAAAAGTTGTCCATCTTTATTTTCACTTGAATCTTCCAGGCGATTTTTTTTTAAATGCCTAGAATCTCAAATCATCACTGATCACTGACTTTTACTGATCACACCCAGTAAAAGATGAACGATCGAAAGAAATTTAGGGCGGGGAGGGGGTACCATACTTATATGTGAATAGCTGAGACCTTCTCTAAAAACACTTAAAACTCATTTTAAAGTTCAAAAACCAAATATACCTAAATATACCTCAATGAGAAACGAGTCGTGGACTTTGTTGAAGTTTAAAATTTTACCAACGTAAATGTAGTCCTTCATTTGTACAGGAAAAATCTCTTGAAACTCATTCTCATTTACAAACAAGACTTGCTAAATACATTTTTTTTAAATCCCCTAAAATTGCTATCTTTTAGCCATTAGGAATATAATGCACCAGTTTGACGCTATGAAGCTTACCGGAAATCAGTTCATTTCCTTTGCTGACATTGCTTAAACTACAGCCAGACTGCAATTCTAAAATAGTTCACGATTTCTTTTTCTGTTTGTTAATTGACCAGGTTGAAATTCAGTAGGAAGAAGTCCAGACTGAGCACTGGAGGGAGGTGAGAATTGAGAGGTGAACGCTAGCTCGGCCAGGCTAGCAAAAAGTTGAATCCACGAAAACTAAAAGGCAAATATGCGGGCGTCAAATTGCACTGGTGCTCCGTTTAAATATTCTCAACCACCTTTGCTGGTTTAAAAAAAAAAAAAGGATGTTGGGTGATGGTGTCTTTTACACTTTTGCTCAGTTATGCAAGACTAAGCAAACTGAAGAGCCACAAAAACAGAAAAGGAAGTGATTACCAACATCAAAAATTTTTAAAAAGCCTTTAGGAATTGCTGTTTCAGCTGCACGAATTGCAGTTGTTTTAATTGGCTTTTTTTTCTAAGGGTTTGATGCTTCTCAGCTTTTCTTTAGTTTCAGAACAACCGATGAAAGAGTGAGTGAAGATCCCTCTGTTTTTTTGCTGTCAGCGCTTTCCTTCCAAAAACATTAATATCGGCCTTGAAAACCCATAAAGGGCGAAACCTAGCAGAGTTAGCTCCTGTGGAATCAAACATGCTGTTCAGCCCAGCTGTGATAGGAAAAAAAAATGGGGAAGGCGTGCGAAGGAGGGCTGGAGGAGGTGGAGGAGGAGGGGTTTTTTTGGAAGGTGTTATGTTGCAGTGTGGTGCCAGGGGAGCTGTGAGGCTTGGCAAAGAGGTGAGCGTTCACATCCCCGGCTTCTCTTCGCCGGAGAAAAGGGAGGGAAACGAGTGCGAGGGGAAGGGAGGAGAGAGGTGAATGGAAAGACAGCGAGCTGCGAAGCTCGGCGTGGACGTCCGCCAGGAACAATTTAGCCATCCATCACTTTCCGAGGCGAGTCGAAAGCTCAACGTGTGACTTGGTTTCGGAGAAGTCCCTGGCACCTTCGGTCCACCGTATCGCCGCGGACGCGCCTCCCCCGAAATGACAACCCTTCAAAACATTTTCCTCACAGGTGTAAATAAACCGCACCATCCTTTTCCTGCCGGGCTTCCACACAGCAGCTGACCCCGGACCGCTGACGTCGGTCCAACGCCGCTCTGCCCCAAGAGGCTGGAGAGCGAATGTCTGGAAAGGTGTTCTCTGAAGACCAGCCATGTTTATTAGTCATGTGTTGGTATGTCATTCATTCAGAAGTGAGTCGAAAAGAAAGGGGGGAAAAATGGCTTTTCATCACTTTCTAACACAGAGAAACTGGAAGCAAAGTGAAAAATGAGCAATCGAAATGACATATTACTCTAATATTTGTTACATTTTTTAAATTATTCATAAGGACAGTGTGTAAACCAAGTTCTAAAAATAGCCGTTGTCATTAGGGAGCACTGCCAAAAAATCTATTCAATTAAGAGTTTTTACCTTGACATAACATTTGTTTACTTTTAGAATTTTTTTTTTTTCACTGAATTATAATAAGGTTCAAAATAAATTGCTTCATGTATGCAACTGTTTTGTAGTTCAGAATTATGTGCAGACGCCTGCAGGATATTATCAGAGGGCAGCAGCGCCTGCAGCTGTACCCATTCTGTACCTTGAGATTTTCCTTTAAAAAAGAAAAGAAACAAGAAACAACTTCCGGAATTTTTATTATCCAACTTTCTTTACTATTAGCAAAATTGTACGGAAAACCCCCCCCCAAAAAACTCTTGTGTCAAAACATCTTGTGCGTAGAGAGTCTATGGGGGTCAAAGGGCACGTCAAAGCCAAAATGTCACTGGTCAGTTTACGTTTATTTGGTTTGTTGGTGCTTTTTCTGTAAGCTAAAAATGAATGAGTGGAGTTTATCCCACTCGTAGTTCCAACAGCGGTCGTTTGGATCGCGGCTGAGCTTTTCACCGTGTGCGCGGTTCTGGCAGGTCGCCGGATGCCAGACATCTGCCGCTCCTACTGAGCGTCTCAGACTGCGGGTTAAACTATTTAATCTAGTCTTAACGTTCCCCCAAAAGAGTAGAAATTAAGCAAACAATGTTACATCACCTTCTCCTCTGGACATCCGACACCACCTGAACCTGGGACAGGTTGGATGTTCTAATAAAAGGATCAGTGCATACATCTACAGCTTTTCATTTTAAACGGGAAGAATATTCAGATAAAGGAAGTGATCTTCTTGAGGTTTCGTCACGTATGTAAATTGTTCCAATGCTAAGCTAACCATATATGTTATTGTTACAAAAGCTGAGCTTCACGGGTTACTCTGTGCCCGTGAAGTTGCTCCCAGTCTCAGAAAGGTTGGTGACCCCTGGTGGAAACACAATTAATCTTTACAAAAAGAATAGATGCATTACAGTGATGTTTCCCGGCACAGAAATCAATAAGCTTGAACATTTTGTGTCGCGTTTCGTAAACCTTGTCCAAGACCAGTGTACGATTCTTTTAAAGCCGGTGGAGCTAAATATCCAAAAATATTGGAGTTACAGCAATCATGCTCTCATAATAACTGTTTTTACACGTTTCTCTTGGTATTTTGTTTGCCTCTGATGATGGACTGTGTACCTTTAAGGATGGGCGGCCTCATTGCCATCGCCCTAATCTTTTCCTCACCCCACAGCTTCCCTGTCGGGCCTGGTTAGCCAAAATGTCATTGCTGCTTCCTGTGGAAGGAAACATGTTGGAGAAACTTAAACTCTGCATGGAGAGTTGATAAAACTTTGGCTCAACTCCAAAAATCTTCAGACAAAATAAGAAAACAATCATCGGTCGACTTCTTCTGCTGAGGGAGAAGTCAGCGGTTCAGGCTGACTTTCCGAAAGCAAACTGCTTCAGATGAGATTTTTATGACGCAGTCGGACCGGTGATTAGTCCAAGATCTCTTTGTTTAGACTGTTTAATTAGTTTCCCTCCCACCATAAACGTTCAACGCTGCCTTTTAAACACAAAAGAAATAAAAAGCCATTGATCCCAATATGATCAATAGAAAGTTGCCTGGGAGGAAGAGGAGGAGTTGAAGCGTTTGAACACTCACAAACCCGTCTCTCGCTTCCTTTTATGTGTGTTAGCTTGGACGGATGAGGTGGGAAGAATGGGGGAGTCGAGTTTAGGTGAGGCAAACAAGTTGCAGGAGGGGAATCCGGGTGATGACACCGGAATGAAACCGAAGGTGCTGTGTGGCAGAGGACCGGCGCGCCGTGGTTTGGGATTTTTGGCTCGTAAGAAGTGTGATGTGAGTGTGTCACTTTGACTCACTGTCAGCAGCCTTCGCTCTTGCTGGATGCCTCACCTGGTGCTGGGAACTGGCCTGCGTTGCGTCCAGAAACAGATCCAACGGTTTGACGTCCCTTCTACCGCGTCCCGACTGCAGTTTGCTTCATCCGCCATCACAACGTTTGGGTTGTGTTGCCCATGGCTGTGTTTTTTCCATCCCCTCCGCCCCCTCTTTTCAGCACCAAAACACTTTACCACCGTGCCACTCCTGTGCACATGAAAGAAAATCGTCCAATATAAATGCAAATTTTCCAATGGTGCCAGAATAAGTATTTTGGGTAACATAGGCTTGTCAGTGTAGATTATTATACTGCTGGCTGTTACTGATGGCAGCAATATTTATTGTAAGCTTTTTTTATTATTATTATTTTAGACTACATTAACCATTAGGTAGTGACTGTAGATGTATGAAAAGAAAATATTTTGCCATCAGAATAGATAGAAAATGGTGGAAACATTTGAGCATAGGTTTTTTTTCTTCATATACCCAATATAGGAGATAAAATATTTGAGACTTGATGTTTATTTAAAACCTTCTACTTCAACAGCAATTGAACTTCCTCAAAATATGTGGCTCACATCCTAAGAAGGGCCACAGTGTGGAGAATAGGGGGTGTCTGATTTCATTCCCCAGTGCATCAAATGCTGCAGTTTCTTTGAAATATGGTGCCACCTACTGTACTTTACAAAAAATATGTCAACTCCTTAAATGTTCACTATTATGCAAAATTCACTTTTTGCATGGTTCTGTCCTTCTGTTTGTGTATCTCCTGCTTCTAGAGATAGTCCAAGAGAAGAAGAAAAAACCTAGCTGTTTGTTGGGAATAAGTTGGTGCTGGTGTCTGCAAAATGACCTGTTTCAAAAACCTTCAAATTGTTGAATCACAATTTTTTACCTAGCTACCTAAAGCCAAGCTCAGGCCCTTACCTGGAAACCCAACTATATCTCCACCCACTTCATTACAAGACACCGCTAAGTTTGTCCTGCTGGATTTATGCTGTACAATGGCTGCTGGAAAAGAAAAATATTTTGCTATCGGCTCCAACACAGATCATCTGTCCATGAAGTTCTCCCAGTTGAGAACAGAGCTGCGTGGCTTCATTTCATTTTTGCGTGCAATGGCCCTGAATGCCAAAGAAAGTTGTAGTTTGCGCAGATCAATTTAGAAAATAGTCTTTTGAAAACTACCAACAGAACATGGGAGGATTTACCAAAAGGCTTGGATCGAAGGAAGGTTCTGTTCCATCTGCAAGAGAATGGCCACGTAAGTACATACTGATGCGTCGTGTGTTTTGGATTGTTGTTCAGCATGAACCTGATTTGTCAGTTAGCATCGGCTAACGCAGAACGATAGTTGCTAGCCTCTGCTTGTTCTGTGTCTGAGTTACATTACCCACAATATCAGCGCATTCACTGTGGGAACAGAAAGTGATGCATTGAAAAGATGCAGAGTTTGTCAAAAGATGCTAGATATCACCAACATTGGATGTTTTTTATCCATGTTGAGAGAAGTGTTTCTCCTCTAATCTCGCTAATCTATATCTTATAAAAACAGGTCACGTTTGTGGGGGGAAAAAACGTTTTTTTGTGCTCATGTTGGCTGCTGGACTTCACGTCATGGCACAAAGCCCTCAAGCTTTGAATCAATAACAATATAAAGATGAGTCACATCCACAGGTTTAATTCTTCAGTGGTTGTGAGTTGATGGTTGTTCCAGAGGCGCCACTTCTTCTGCTTCTGGGCCTGACTCAGAGTCAAAGACGATTGTTCGTACCACCGGGTGTCTGAGGTTCTAAAGTGAACGTAGCCAGCAGCAGCTTATTTTTAATAATTGTGACGCAAGGACTAAAACGGCTTATTCCTTAATGAGCTCAAAAAAAAAAAAGGCAGATCTGATTAGGTGAAATCTCAATATCTGACAATGATGTTGTGTCTTTAAGTACTGATGCTTTATGTAGCCCACAGACTTATGCTGGCTTGTTCAATTAACTATAAATGCCAATTTGAGTTGGAGACCAACAAAAAGTAGCACAACTGCTAGTGGTGCACTGACTGCTGTCTTCTGACCAATCATGATGTTTAAAATAAATCTGACTCCAATTGTGGCCAAAACCGATTTTATTTAGTATCTTGAATGAGTTTGCATCTGAGCAGGTGAATTATTGAGCATCTATTCTTCATAAGAGTTTCAACGTTGGTGATTCTTTTTACTTTTTCATTTTTCAGTTCATCTTTTAGGTGCACGAAGAAATCTTTATGTGCATAAAGAGCAGTTAACCCTTGTCCCCATCATTATTGGCTTAAAGGCAGATGAACATGTTGGGAAATACTACACTGAGATTTTCTGTTGCAAATTGTTTATCTTAGTCCTCTATGGTTGTTTACACCAGGTTTATGCAATACTACGTTTCCTTATTACCTGAAAGAAAGGCTTCAGGTAAGGCAAAGTGACCCCACAGGGGTGTGAAGCATCCTGCAGAGAACTGATTAGTTACCTATAATAATGTTCAGCAGAGAGAATTGGTTATCAACTGCAAGTATGGATCCACAGATCAATGTCTCCCCAGTCTCCTGCTGTCTGGAGGGAAGGTTCATTGCACTCAGTCAAATCAGAGCATGAAATATCAAGTAGGAGAGACAGAGTCAGAAATCTTGTTCTGGCATCAATCCATGATTGACGTAACCGTCATGTTGCTCGTTAACCACCGATTTCTCAGAAACAAAAAAATTGCAGCATATGTTTCTGCTGCAGCAAGAAGGTCCTCTGTTTGAATCCCGGCCCGGGATCTTTGTAGATGTTCTCCTCTTGGATGTGTGGGTTCTCTCCTGGTACTCTAGCTTCACCCTACAGTATGAAAACACAACTGTTTGGGTCATTGGTATCTCCCAAGTGACCTTAAGTATAAATGTGTGTGTTTTCTATGTAGTTTTGTCCTTTGTGTGTTTATATGTTGCTGTGTGATGGACTGGAAGCATAGCCAAGGTGAATCCAGCTTCTCATCCAATGACCATTGGAGATAAGACACCTTGATCGCCCCCATGATCCTGCAAGTGTGTGTGAGTATAGACAACTGATCAATATTTGTGCAATAAAGGTTCATGTAGGTGGTTCTGTAATCAACAAAGCACATTCTGAATTAATCATATTTTTAAATTACTCTTTGCACTTCGTAAACTTTGAACAGTATTTTTTAAGAGGAACTTGGGATGTTGTCACACCCGATGATCAAGTAGACTTGGTTTGATTGGGGACCAAAGTTGCAACATTTGTACATTTTCAGTTGTTGTGGTTCACTTTCACAAACCAGCCATTTCACAAAACTGCAATGAAACACTTTTTCACATCACACAAGCCACATGATCGAAAGCCAGATGTTACTACTGGCAGAAACGACAAAGAAGACAACAGGACGATGATGGTTTGTGTTTGTTTTTTTCGGCATCATGGCTGAATTAGGAATATAATTTGATGTAACTTTACATCCATTGCTGCTGATTTTTAATGCCTTGTCACTTGTACAACCTCGTTCACGTTTGATTTTAATTTAATTTTGTACGTAATGGAAACACCGCTATTGGGAAATTGTGGGGTTTTTTTGTTTGTTTGTTTTTGTTGTTTTTTTTTGTCATTAGCAAAATACTTTCACACATTTGCAATGGAAACGCACTTTTAATCCACATTAGCCTTCAAATCAAAAAGCGATCCTGGCTGGAAAGTGTCATCTGGGACTGACAAGGAAATTGAAAAAGTTGACAAGTGACAACTTTTTTTGCAAGGCAAGAAAGATAACATCTCATTTCTTGGTCATCATCATCGTCATCATCATGGCCTCAACAACCTGTTGCGTAATCTTTATGGGACGTTTTGAGAGCGCAGGTTATTCTGCAGAACTCTGTTTTGCGATTCTTTCTCCTCATCTGATGTTGATTTGACTGACTTGGCACGCTGCTCCTCTCCTAATGATGATGTTTTACAATTAGCTTTGAAAACTGTGGAAATGTTCTTCCCCCCACTCCCTTCTCTTGGCAACCGCTTTCATTGGCAAAGGCCTCTATGTTTAGAGAGCGCCTGTTCTTGGCCAAATCAACGTTTATGATCGACCAACCCAGATGGGATGTTGCAGATGGCGGCCTGATCCAGCCTCTGGTGGAACTGTTTCAGGACTCTCCAAAACGGGTAGAGAGAAAGAAATAAGACATTAACGTAAACGTGTGAATTTTATTGTCTTTCGCCATTTGCACAGTCTGTATAGATAATGAATTTGACTTTCTAGGAGAGTAAGATGTTTTCTTTCTTTCCGATAAAGATTTTATATGCACTTTATCCACCCAACATGTTTGTGATTTGCGTGTACAACACCGGCAGACTGGTTCGTGAGTGCTCTGCTATTCAATGCAGCTGTTACGTTCGAAGGCATTAGTCTGAGGCATCTCGCAATTAATCCGCATCCTTTGTGCTCAGAAGGGTTAACGTTGTGCGATGACAAATGATTCCCCCACGCCAAACCCCCCCATATACCCTCAACGCCGTCTTCCGCAATTCTGCGCGAGTGCCTTGATCGATCGCTTTGTTTATCCGTCATAAAACTATTAACAATCAATCTTTCTGCCCCCTTTTCCCACTTCTTCTTCCTGGAGTAATTTTGTATATGGATGATTATACATTCATTAATGCATGGGTAGAGTTATGCGTGTTTGTCAAAGCGCCCCGTGTGCGGGGGGTGGGGGAAGCGCGGTGACCGCACAGATGCCCCATTGAGGAATCTTTTAATTAACAGCATGGTTTACGTCTCAGGGAAAAGACCTCGGATGACTGCAGTGAGGGATGGAGATGGAGGGACAGGATGAGATCGGGAAAGAGAGGAGGAACGGGATGTGGGGGGGGAGGGGGAGTGTGACCCAAATCTTAAGGGAGATGATTGAACATGACAGCAATAAAAATAAAAAAAATGTTGAGACCTTATGCGAGAGCCGCAACAGGATCTGCGGGGGTTCAAATGCCATCTCTGATCGCTTTTTTAGTTTCACCTCTGTGGTTTGACGCCAAGTTTCAATCTGTTGCATAATGTTCCACCGCCCCAAACAACAAGGGGAAAAACAGTTGTTTTTCAGCTCTACACGTCGTTAAAGGGCAAGCACTCACATTATCTCTTTTCTTGTGTGCTTTTTTTATTTCTTTCTAAGCTGGTCTGCCTGAAAATTCTGAATCCATCCTCCTGCTTCCTGAACCTCCACTGGCATTAAATAATGCATCCGGACATGCTGTCAGAGATCACTTGACCCTGAAAATATTGGATTTCACATTAAAATCCCCAGCACTGCCGATGAGCACGGACTTCTGGAGACAGTTTTTGAAAATCCATGCTCAGGCCTTGCCTGAGGGCACGCGGGGCGGTGAGGCGAGCGGTCGGGTTTGTGGTACATATGTCCATCCAATTACTGGACTTTATGCTTTGGCCGCAGAGATGAGAGGTGAGGGCAACTAGTAACACATGCACAAGTGGTTGGTGTTTAGTAAACTTTTGGTGAGAGCAACAGGGTGTTAGTACGTGACGTCATGCTTCTCGGAAAGCGGCCCAGTCCACCACGATGGACATCAGCACAGCCTCCGCGCGCGCTAACTCGTGTTGTAACTTGTGTTACAGCCGGTCACCTCACGTCGCTTTTATTATAGGGTGGACAAATGGACAAGGACACAAGCCAAACTTTTCACTTTGTCATAAACCTTTTGATGAGGAAAGGAGATGGTGAAGGACAGCAGCCATCAATCATAATGACGTGTAACCTTTGTAAGGTTACGATTCACTTTCGTATGCTTTAGTAAAATCAGCAAGACGCAATCAAATGTATGGCGGTACGGCAAAATCATTAGTAGCCTTGCATGTATGAAAGACGAACTGGTTAGCATCTAGACTTTTTTTCCTGCTTTAACAAACGTAGAAGTTGTACATTACAGCTCTAAAAGCTGACTGAAACAAAGTAGCTTTTAAATCTTCTGGATTTGGGAAAACAAATTGTCATTCAGAAGGAAATAAATACAGCGAAGCTCACTATGCAAAGTTCGTGATTAATGAAGAGAAAACTGAACTGGTAAACTTCTGTAACTCGGACCAACTTGGGAAAGCCAAACACAAATAATAATAATGACAATAACAAAAGGTGTTATTTTCCTTCCGTTGCACAGTATTAGTCTGAGACAGAAAATCCTGATATCGAAAAAGAATGAAAGCAGCACTCTGCATTTTGTGGAGGCTAATAACCGAACTTAACCTCTTCTGGTTAGAATCTGTTGTTCCCATGTAAAGTGTTATTGAAGATGGAGAGCCAGCACTCTGTTGAAAAAGAACAATATGCAGAGAGATAGTCTGCATCCATGTGTGTGTGTGTGTGCGTGTGTGTGTGTGTGTGTGTGTGTGTGTGTGTGTGTGTGTGTGTGTGCGTGTGTGTGTGTGTTTGGCAGGATTAGGTAACAGAAGTTCATCAGGTTTGCCGTTTTGTTTGCTCCCCGAGGCGGATGTGCTGGAATTAGAGTCTGTGAAGAACGACGTCTCTCCCTCTTCTCTTCAAACTCGCGCTCCGTCCTTTTAACTATTTGAGCGCAGAGACCAAGCCGATTCCAATTCTCCGATATATAACACCGGTCCCTCAGTCAAGGCTCTAAACTTAGCAGCAGATATAATCTGGAAGCTGCCGCCGCCGTGGATGATGATGATGTTGATGATGGTGAGGATGATGATGATGTACGAGCGCGGCTGCAGCCTCTGACGCCTTCGCGCGGCGAGTTGTTGATGTTTGTCTCTCGCGCAATTGCCCTGCAATCCTCGTTTGTGGCGGCTCCGTTTCGCACGCTCCGCCTGCCTTTTCTTTTCTTCTCCCCCCTTCGTTGTGTCATGTCACCAGGAAGAAAGACAAGAGGAAACTGACAGGGATGGAACAAAAAAAAAGAGGAAGAGAGGCAAGGCTGAGGGAGAAGAAAGTGCGAGTTTGAAGAGAATCGGCGTGCAGATCCTCTAACTGAAAGATGCGGAAGCCCCACGAGGTTCTGGCGTCTGACAAGCTGGTGATTAAAACTAGGGGGAGGCTCCTGAGCTGGATATACGCAAAGAGCTGAGCACAATCGACGGCAACAAATGTCATCGGACCGTATGGAATATGTAGCTCACACGACCTTTTTATTTTCCTCTTCTGTTTTTCACCCTCCTCGCCTCTCGCGCTTCATGATTTTTACGCAGCTAATTAGTAAAGGCGATTCTTTCACAACTCTCCTCCCTGAAAATTAGTTTTGAAAACATCACACTAGCCCTTTTTCTTTTGACTCGCTCCCTTTTCAGGAGAATATGGGCAGACATGAAGGCGCTGATTTTATTCCATCAGCAAGACATAAAGTCTTCACGCCAGCGAGGTCGCAACCCTGAAACTGCTTCCTCAAAGTCCTGCCTATAGCCAGAAAAAAAGAAATCTTAGAAGGACTTCTGAAATAGTTTTACTGCTAAACATCTTGCAGTCATGTTTCACATTTTTGAATGGCATAATTATGTATTCTCTTTAGCCAGGCAAAGGGTCAAGTACTTAAAGAATTATTCTCTTTTTAAGTGACGTTCAAAGGGATTCAGCATCCTTGTTATCTGTCTTGCACAGCCGGAGCTCTGGCCATTTTGGGAAGAAGAAGAAGAAGAAAAAAAACATTTGCAGAAGATGAATTCTGATGAGCATTAAAGATATAGATGAACACACACACACACACACACACTTTCATCACACACGCTTTGAGGTGTGAAGAAAACCGGGCACAAAACCAAAACCCTAAGAGGAATGAAGGGACTCATTTTCCCATCCGACAGATTTAAAACTACAAATGTCCTGATTAGCATGAGGGGAGAAAACCGGCGCCGTGGGCTCGGCTGTTATTTGTTCACCTGAAATATGAGACGTCAGCAGTATTTACAGTCAAAACTGTGATTCCTGCACGATGACAGACCCGTTTCCCAAAGGAGGCCAGACGTGCTCACATGTGAGAACGGCGTAGGTGATGAAATCCGGAAATGTTGCCGTGCAACGGCTGCACCGGCTGCACCGTGCCTCCTTAGCTCTGAGTACAAAAGTGTACAGTAGCGTTGGTACCATTCTGATCGTTGATAAATTCACACAGGTCCAACTGTATCAGATTTCATCTTAACTTGTTGTGTGCGAGGAGTTTAGCCTATCAGCGAAGTTACTGCAGCCTAAATTCAGCGCTATTTTAGTGAGTACAGACAGGGCCGTTGCTAATGTTAGCATCCATACGCCACATTTCTGAAGGTGTTTTTTTAAAGAAGCTACATGAATGATCAAGGGTTCCTGAAACACTTTGAAAGCCGAGTAGGCGTAATATCACTTTATATCGATCTGACGGTTGAATAAGCTGAATAACATATTGAGGGACAGGAAGGAATCGTCATGCGTTGATAGCATGATGTTGTTGCGTGCAGCTGCATCTCGAAGCGGCGTTGATGTAATGTACATGTTGTTGCTGTCATTACCCAGTCGCTCCAATTACCCCAGATTTTAAAGACACAAATATGAGCTGTGAAAAGTTGATTACAGCAGGATCTGTTACTTTGTAATGGGCAAATAACAAGAAAAGAATAAAATGTAAAAACAGTCGTTAATCCCCGAAAAAGAGACTCAGAGTCCCGATCCTCTTGCGGCATCCGGCTGATACGGTTTCTGCCTCCGCTGGGCCTGAAATTCAGTGTGTCTGAGCGCCGCGGTTATTCCAGAGACACGTGGGCTAATCCGGGAGGATATACTTACCATCACGTCACGCTCTGTGTCTAACAGCAGGTCACAGAAGCTCTCGCTCTTTGTGTGCCACGTATTCCTGAAAACCATGACGTGAAGCTGCACGTGTCCGTCTGCTGTTCAGGACTTTTTACCTCACACAGAGAGGTGAAAATTATCTTTAGAAAAAAAACCACAGGATGGGCACGCGGACACGTCACTGTTCACACAAACAAAAAACACAGACTAACAACAGGGCGTAACCTCCCACTGACCCAGCATGTTGGATAACTTGTGTTGCATAACCGAGGTCAGATATAAAAAGAGGTACATCATCCCCTTACACACACACTCACGCATCCACACACACAGACCCATTTCATGGTCTAACTAGGTCACAGAGTCCACTAGAAATAATAACTCAGAAGTCTTTTCAGATTACATTTCTCAGATCAATAGCCCTCTCTGTCTCCATGAAAGAGCCTTTTAAACTGTCACTAAATAGCTGATTGTGGTACAGTCTGACCGATAAGGACAAACTTAATGACGTCAAAACTAAGGGCTTTAGAAAAAACAACTCTGTTTTACACAGACAAATGTGCATCCGTCCATCCCAAATCAAAAATGAAATCAAAGCCGTAACAGATCGAGGATTCTATCCTCGATCCATCAGGCCCTGAATCACAAAGTGCTGACAGGACAAAAACGGTCAATACAGCAGACTAAAAAAAGTATTAAACACATCTTGTGTGAGATTAGTTGGATATGTTGGTCTAGACAAGTTGTAATTTTCCTATTAAATCTACAGTTATGCAACTTACATAAATGTTTTTTTTTTACATATTTGTTGAAACTCATGTTCTGAAAGCCTCATATGAAACAGAGAATCTGCTCCACCTCCTCCATGAGCCGGAGGAGGTGGAGGAGGTGGAGCAGCACTCCTGGTCCAGCACTCCTGGTCCATAACAACCAATCAGAGCCAGGAGGAGGGTCTTGATGCTGTCAATCAATGTTATGTGCACAATGCTAAATCTGCTAATGACAGCAAAACGACTTACTGTTCCAGGAAAACTGCTTATCGTCATCGGTAGTTACGCTAACTAACCTGAGCAATTTTCACAGACACCGTTGTGGTGAAAGGGCTTTCCTGTAGCAGAGAGAAATGAGGTTGTGAGCAGCACATGCACAAGAGTGATTGACAGCGCTCTAACCATACCTAAGAAGTTTTCTGTTTCAGTTGGGAAAGTAATGTATTTTACCCCCTTGTCTACATAAACTACTGATTTCTCCAGGTTAGGTAAGGTGCAATAAACTGGAATTATACAGGGCAAAAGTGTTAAATGGGGTAATTAAAGTTTGTTTTGTACATTTTATGAAAATCTTTGTTGGTGATGACACCTTCAAGGTGCCTCCTGTTGGGAGAAACTAGCCGCACGCATTGCCCCTTCAATGGACTCTGACCTTTAGTAATTTTCTCCCGGATTCAGTCCAGGTCATTAGCTTGGTCATTCTGTTTCTTTGAAACTAATGGAGAAGGGACCTGGATAATGGACAAGGGGGCGCTGGCCCAAAAAAGGTTGAGAAACACAGTTTTAGTTCAAAGCCTGTTCATGTGTTAGTGTTCAACTCAAATCCAATTGAGACTCCTTGGATTTCACAGAGATGTTCTCTGTCTTTTTTCAGTTCTGACTAAGCTATTTTGTAAAGAAGAATGTGCAAAAAGTGTGTTTTGACCACTTTTCATATTTTTTTTTTTGTAAAAGAAAAAAATCTGAAAACCACACCACTGTGTGTGAACAGGCTAATGGGGTGCGCAATCTTCTGCCAAGCAGTGGACATCGACTTTTTGACAAACAGATCAAACTTATTTGGAAAGCGACTTTTGCCAAACACGTATTAGAGTGCTGTGCATACTGTAAACCTTGAGTCTTCCACTTCCGCCGCATGTCTCTGCTCTTCAAGTTGGGGAAAACTGCTCCTAGTCATCGTCTCCCACCGTCTGATGCCGAAGCACAGATGAAGAGACGCACACACAAACAGCGACGCTTTTGATCCCAGTCCCCGTGGTGAGCCTCTATCATCTCGAGCAATAACGAGCTGTCATTGGGCCCTCCGTGATCTATCTGTCTGGATGTGTCAGCGCACAGGCAAGGCTGACTGAACGTCAGGCTGAAGCAGTTCTCCACTTCCAAAGCCCTGCCAGTCAGCGCTGGGGGGCACCTGAGCAAGGCCCCGCGTCGGCGAGGGATCGCTTCTCAAGGCTGACGCCGGATCAGAGACCGGGTTGGTGGGGGAAACAATAACAACCACGTTGCCGTTTGACCCCACCCCCTGCAGGAGGAAGAACGTAGGAAGTCAGGGGGAAATGTTAACACAAGTTGATAAGGTACTGACAGCTAAATGCCAAATAGGCTGTGTCAGAAGTGATTTGGTATCGGACCACTTTCTTGTTAAAGATAAGGTTGAGGAATTTGTTAAAGTAGCAGTCCATGAAAATGCTTACTCGCCTGGTGGAATAAGTTAATTCAGGGGGGCACCTTGGACGTTCAGGACCCAAATGTCTCCACGACGCAAGATAAACAGACGACGTAAGATAGCACCCAGACACAGCCGCCACAACACTTCCACCTAATGCATTCCTCTCGCATTGTGCGAGACGCATTATCAAGCCTTCCTTATTGTGTCTGTGATAAATGCAGTTCGCATTAACTCTGCCAAATGTGTTCCTCCTCTTTCCACAATAAAGATTGCCTTGCTGTGCCTCTGACCTTCAGCGGGCTGCAAAGCCAGCACAAAATGTGCATTTAGAAGAAGCCCGGGGAGCGCGGACAGGGTGCGGTTGCGGGAGATTGCTTTTCCTTTGCGCGGCGTCGCACCGGGAAACATGCATCACTGTCCGCCTCCCAACAAACAACCGGTTATATGCAGAAATATTAAGTAGGATCAGCAAATAAATATATGGAGTGGAGCTGGTGTGGTGACAGATGCTGGGCTACTCGCATGGAGCTCCTCCGTCATGTCATTAGTCGACTGGCTGGGCGATAGAACTCCAGGGGAGCTGGAAGGCTTTGTGGAATGAAGCAACTTTTGGCCAAGTAGAAGCATCTAAAGCCTCTGCAGCCAGTTGTTTGTTCATGTGTGAGTGTACAGTAGTGACAGCATGTGTATTTTTTATGCTGCTTGCACCGCTGGTGTAACTTCAGCCTTATGTTGCATGTAGACAGGTACAGCGATGAGGGGGGGGAAAAATGTACTGTCAACAATTATTTCAGTAAATGTAATTGCAACAGTGTTGACATGAAACCTACAGCAGGTGTTGGTAAGAATCCAAGTAAGCTACCCCAAAGAAAAAAGTATTGAAGACGAGGAAAAGGAGTTGTGAAAGTGCATAAAGAGCGAAATATAAAAAGCATTTGTCTGTATTTAAAAAGCAAGCCTGCCTCAAATAACCTGTATGAAGATTTCTCTTGGATGCAGTTCATGAAGAAAAGGCACGTTGAAGCTTGCTTAACGTTTGCCACAGAAGATTTGGACAAGTCAGTGAAACACCAGGAGCAGACTGATTTATCAGATGAGAGCAGACAAATCAAAATAGTTCGGAGGACCGACTGCACCGGATGTCGCCCCAAAAAATACCGTCCCCAACGAGAATCGTGGATTCTAATCTCACTTCACTGCTCCGACTGGGCTTTCTCCCATTGAAGTGGATTTCTCCAGCAGAAAGCATGTTGCAGGTAATTGTGCATTTTATTGTTTGCGTCCATTGTCTCTCTCAGAAACCAGATTTGAATCATTGCAGCTCACATCAAGCATGGCGTTTGCCTTTACTTTGACGAGTGACTTCTTTTAATATGAGCCACATACACTGTTGACCTGCATGGGGACAGAACCACCATGTGGAACAATAATTTATTTATCCGTCAGTTCTGCCCTGAATAAGCTGCAATGCTTTCATGCACGTGTAGTGACTGGGAAGCTGGCACCCATGTGTTTTGAGTAGGTGGCCCCCTGCTGAGAATAAGGAGTCAGGTCTCTGCTGTCAACACCTATTTGGGATGAGTTATGAGCTGTTCTGTCACTCACCTTTTTTTGTTTCATCTGGAGTGTTTGAGCGCCGGGCTTTCATGCCTTGATTTTATCGTGTTTCTTTCTACTTGCTTTTATCTTGTTTCTACAACTTAAATGTGATTTATATTGTGCAGCACTGCGACTTTCTGTCTGCGAGAAGGTACTTTATAAATAAATTTTACTTTGCTTGTTTACTACCTTATCCCAACTGGTACATTAGAAGAAATGGGGTTTTTGTAAACTGCGCTGCAGAGGGGATCTGGGGCAGCAGCCCAGATCCCCGAAAGCCAGGTGTTTATTAATGTTTAATGGAAATTACATGGCAGGACTGACATCTACAAATGTATGTCTTTCTAAACATAGCTAAAAACATTTCTTGTGCATTATTTCCAAGAATACAGCAAAACGGCTCACATGCTGAATTTCAGGCCAAAACCACCTGAAAGTGTTTGGAGTTGATTTTGATCTATAACTGAAACACTGACCAACATATTTGTGGTGCATTGATGATTTAATGACAACACTTGGCAAAAGTGTTCCTGGTTTTCACAACTGTTGATTGGATGAAGATTTTATGAGAAGCACTTTGAAGTGCCTCATTGCTGAAGTGTACTTTCCAAACAAACTTGATTATTTTGTCCTATTTCATCGAATGGGGAAATAGGACAAATAGCTTTATCCTACCCAATAGGACAGAGGACAAAGTTTTCCTGACTAATAGGAAAACTTTATCCTAACAGTTGTTAGACAATCTGAAAGAGAAAGTAGATGTCTTTTTATTCTGTGGATGTGAATGTCTGATTTCAGCAGCGTCTCCCCCTGCTGCTTACCCCCGTTTCAACCCTTGAGCCCACTGAGGCACGCCTTCTTTAACATTTATAGCTAGCGTTATTATTTAACAACACACATTTACACATGGGCATGCATACACACTTTGTGCCATGCTTTATTTATTTATTTATTTATTTCATATGTCTCTCAGAGGCCAGGCACACAGGGTGTTTGATCCGAGATTGATCCAATCACTGAAGCAGAGAGTGTGTGCATCCTCTCGGCTCGCCTGGTTCTCCGGTCAAGGCCACGGCGCTCCCGTTCTGGACGAAAACACTCAGCGCCGCCGCGCGGCTTGAGGGACGCCACATCCGACCTCCACCTGGCCGAACATAAATGAGTAAAAAGAAACTACAATGCCGAACAATCCCCTTTATTAGCCCCCCCAGGAGCACAAGGACTCCTACAATCAGTCCTGGCATTGTTAGTGCTGCTCGGCGTGTTGAGACGCGCCTCCCTGCCTGCTTTAATGGCTTGGGTCATCAAGCACTACTCAAGATGAAAAAAGAAGAAGAAGAAGAGGGAAAAAGAAGGGAGAAATATATTGATTTGAAAATGCCTTGTTTTGTTATTTTCAAATGCTTTCTTTTCTGTGAGCCAGCGAGTGCTTCAGGTCATGGTTGGGGAGTTTAGAAAATGTTCTGCGATCAGTGTTTACTCGCACGTGTGTGTGTGTGTGTGTGTGTGTTTACTCATGCATGTATCAAATACTGTCAGCTGCAGAATACATATGAGGAGGCAGGAGAGTCATATATCTGACAAAGTGCAGCCAATAAAGTATAATTCATGACTGTTACAGTGCCCCTGGATAGTCGTCATTACTCTTGTGATGCTGAGCGCGTTGTATATCAGGCCTCAGAACAACAACCCTCATCACTATATTGATTGGCTGACACCTCCGAAGACATGTTTTGTTTTGTTTTTGTTGGGTTTTTTTCTAGAAAGAGCAAAGTCTGCAGTATAGAAAGAAATGAGAGAGCGTTTGATGTTGAAAGAGGGATCAGCGTCTCCAGGCTGCTGCAGCTCAGCTGCCGCCGTGGTGCTGCGGCACATGTTTGCTTCTACACATCCATTTATGAGCCCATGAATCAATTACGCTGCTGTTGGGCAAACACTGTTCTTTTATCTTTGGGTAGCAGGAAAAGTGGGCCGATCCAGTCAGTTTGATTCAATTCTCCCATACGTCTTTGTCTGGGATTTCTCCCATTCACTCGGTTTCTCTCTGGTATTCAACCGAGCCAATCAGAGAACAGAAGGAGAAGTTGTGAACGATGATGTCGATTTTCTGCGCTGTTTCAGACTTGCAGTCTGTCCTAATTGTGGGGAAGTGAATTAAGCTGTTCAGTATGTGTTGGCCAAATATTGAATTAACAACAACAGCTGCCTTGGCTCTTGTCTCCTGAGCGTCTGCACAGTTGTTTACAGTGCAGGCAATTTCTGGTAAGCTTCATATCATCGAACATGAAATATGTCAGACAAATGTGAGCGATGGGGTGAAATTTTAAACTTCAGCTACGTCGGCAGGAAGCAATTGTTTCTCATAGCCGAGGGTCCAGAAGACCCTCTGCACGAAGCGAAGCGTAGAACAAGGAGCTGGTTTTCACCAGGCTACAGGAAAAGCAAAGCAGGGTTAAAGTCAGGGCAATGCCAGGGGGTCATGTTAGTGTATTTATTTATTTATTCCAAAACCAGATGTCATGTGTGTTTTTTGTTTTTTTTTTGTTTGTTTTTGAGCGCTCTGTTGAAACCCCCAGTTGTGCAGAAATTGCAAACATTCAGGTTGTTCATTTCAGGTTGAAGAACAGTAGCGAAAATGACCTTCACCTGTAGAATTTGGTTTTGTGTCCTCCAGCCATACATGCTGACCTTTCACCATCCGAACGTTTAGCAGAAACCTCGGTGAAGTTGGAGCAGGGCGTCACTGAAAGCTTTGAAAACGTACAGACGGGATTCAGTTCAGCACCCGGCATCAAATAAACGACGCTGACAGGTTGAGGTTGTAGCTCTTTTATGGTTGGAGGGAGAAGCTTGTGCTTTATTTAGAAAGTATCTGAACTTTAGATTATATTCATATTTAGCTGACAAACTTCATTCCTTGCCCATTTGTTTGCAGAGTTTACTAAACAGAGCATTGCTTTATTATCCATATCTACTTTTCCAGGCTGATATGTTAGCATGATTCATGAGCTGATAAATACAGCTACACACCTCATTCTAAGGAAGATCTTTAAACATTTTTTCTCTGATTAGTGTCTAATTTTACATACTGTTTCAATAATACATATTACACATTTTCCCCAGTTTGTTTTCAATACAGATATATTATTAACGCAGCACATGTATTTGGATCCTTTATGGCATTCAGCTTTGTAAACTGGCAAACCTTGTCAGCCTGATGAAACCGTTTCATTTTTGCCGTATTTTACCTTCTTAAATAAGTTTTTTCTTTTGCCTCTTCATTTTTTTTTTTTTTGTCTGTGTTGCTAATGTGTTTAAGCTTGAGACGTCACATTCCCGACATCGTCATCCATCTCCTTCAGGAACCTTTTCTCCGACACGGGCTTCCCCAGAGGAAAATTACACTCCCCGTTGTGTTATCTGTCAACTTTCTACCTCGCGGTTGCGTCTCCGGCGGTGTTTCAGCGTCGGTATCAGTTTATGTCAAATCGACGGGTTTGATAAATGTTTTATGAGCTTGAGTTGGCAAGGCCTCCCGCTGGATGCTATAAGATCTCTGCCTACATCGAAACACAGCAGCGGCTGATTGTAGCTCCTTCGCAGGAAAAGCTGCAAACTAGAACGTGGCTTACAGAGAGTCACTTTCTTTCTTTATCTGCAGAGTCTTAAAGCAGATCTTTGGAGATAAACCTCCGTCTTACCATCGTGGATTTGAGACACAATTCAGAAAACAAAGGCATGCTAAGCTAGTTTCTACAAAGAAAACTGTCTGTTTCCGTCTCTGTCATGGAGCAAAAACCAGTTGAACCAGTCGGTGCTTGTACTGGGAGCATCTGGTGCTGGAATGTTGGCAATAAAATCGTTGTTCTCTGGGTCATTGGGTCAGTGTTCATTGGGTCGCCGTGTATTGGCGTAGCTTCCTGCGGACACTCCTGGGGTCTATCGCTTGGGAGCACATTTTGTTACCACTGTCGTTAGTCTGTGGGGATTGCTGTCACCTTGGGGTGGGATTGGTATTAAAAACCCTTTAGGTGGGTGGAAAATGTGAAAGTACAAACCATGTGAAAACTAGCTTCGACAGCGCTCTACTGTTTAGTATTTTTCCTTCCCTCATTTTTGCCACTGCTATTGAATCAGGTTACGCCACAACGTGGAGCCTTTCCTTCCACATGTTGAGCGCAGAGGAGCAATCTTCAGTAGTTGCTACGTTCTGCTTGATTGGTGTGCGTTTCTGCTTGGTAATGTCACAAAGCGCAGGGGGAAAAAAACAACAACAAAAAACCCCAGACATTGTTCATCCACTGACATTCAGCTCCACTTAACCGGGATCCCAGAAGACGCCGATCACGTAGATCGACCACAAAGATCAACCACAAAGATCAACCGAGACAAAAAGCCACTGGATGACTTTTCGTTTTCTGCATCTGAACCCTGACTTTTTTTGTTGTTGTTGCCCTGAGCACCTTAAGAACACACTGACATTTCCCAGGTTCTGCTTTCACACTTGATTTTTCGTCATTTTCTATTACAAATATGTGAAAAACCTTGTTAGCATTCCGCTAATATTGGAAAAACAAACAAAACACAATTTCTCAATTGCAGTGTTTCCATAAAATAAGGGACGCAGTTAAAATCACACGTGAATACATTTGTTCATGTGATGAGTCATGAAAATCATCCTCCAGCTACTTCTTGTCGTCGTCTTTGTGGTTTGCGCCAGTGGCGACATCTGGCTGTTGATCATGTGACTCATGTGACTCATGTGACGTCGCAAAATTGTTTCCATTGCAGTTCTGTCAATAAAGAAGTTTTGATACGACCAAAAATCATCTCTTACTAGCACCAAAACCTATCAAAACACGGGGTTTTTTCAAAATGGCTGTGTTTCCAGTGAGCAAATTTATTCTCGAAATGTCAAATTGTGCATTTGTATGGTCAATGGAAACAGCTTCTGTCGCATACTTGGCCGTTTGCATTGTTTTGGCTTCCCGAATCATTGAGAGAGGCCTTGGAGATACTTTCTAACCAGGAAATGTTCTTTATCAGACAAAACATGTTTCAACAACTTCCTTCTTTTACCAATTAAATACTGTCAACATCCTGCCTTGGCGTTCTGCACAAATTCTTAAGTTTTCCAGAATATCTCCTCGGACAGTGTTGGAGTTCAAAGAGAATTTGTTGAAGAGGTCATGTTTCATGTTTCTTCTCTGTCAGGTCCCTGTAAATCCAGCAATGAGCCTATAATTCTTGACTTGGTGCATTAAATTACTTAAGGAAAAAAATCTGTTGCATCAGAAAACAAAAAAAAATTAAAGCTGCAAGCAGCCTCGAACGGCCCTCGCAGCCAAGCGCCGCTCCGGCCTATTGCCACCGCGGGTACTAGCAACCGTCGCCTCACGCCAGCCACCACAAAAGCTCTCACGCAGTTTTCAGCTCCTCCGCCCGCACCGCGGAAACTGTTGCTCAGTTTCCATCAACGCTGACCACGTGCTAACACAGAAGTTGTTGCGCAGTTTCCGCGCCCGTCCACCAGGCGGTACGCACTGATGCGTTCGGAGGCGCTCCTTGACGATTCAAAAAATGTGGTGCAGATTCATTGGTTTAGCGAGGAAATATAGCTGGCGGATTAATGTAGGACGCGCAGTGGAGTCAAAATATATTTCAATGCAGTTTTGCTCTTTAGAGGTCAACAAAGGTCATACGTATCCAATTTGGCGTCAGTCGGATGATCCACGTGTCATTTACAGCCGATCATATGCACATGGCGAAGTACTGTAGTTCGTCATTTTTCATCGTTTTCAGCTGTGTTTCTAAGCACTTTATTTCATTGTTGGAGTAATACTTACTCAGAGTGGCGAATTACTGAAATGGTTTGTAAGAAGTAAGAAAACGCTACATTTACTGCATGATTTAATTCAACAAAAAATTATCTGAGACATTTCTATCCTTTTGGAAATGTCATGGCAACGCTCTCACAAAGTTTTCGCGCCCATCCGCCCGTGGATCTGTTTGTCATTGGTGGAGGAACACTGACACCTACTGGCGAAATACTGATATTGTTCTTCATCCTGTTTATCTGCTGTTTCATTTGTGGAGCAATACTGACCCCAAGTGGCGAATTACTGAAATGGTTTATAAACGCCAAAAATGGGATCAAAATCTGAACTTCAATCTAAAATGGCCGACTTCCTCTGGGGTTTAGACCATGGCTCCAAGAGACTTTTTTGTAAGTCCTGACATGGTACACATGTGTACAAAGTTTCGTAATTGTAGGTTAAAGCATGGCTTGGGGCTGATCATTTAAAATTTTCTAGGGGGCGCTATAGAGAAATTAGGCCACACCCTACAAATATTGTGATGGATTCCTGTCGGGGAGTGGATGAAGATCCATCCTTGTGAGTTTGGAGAAGCTGTGCCCAAAAATGTGGAATTGAGAGCCAAACGTATGGCGATGGCGTTACAGGTCACTTCGCCACGCCGCCACGCCCAGCTGCTCCATCGAAGCTGGTCGGGGTTGGAATCCTCAACACACCAACATGTCTTCTGTGTCTGGGCACAGTTTCATGTTGATGAGGTCAAAGGGGTCAGATAGCGACAGTTCACAGTAAAACATTACACTTCCTGTTCTCAGGGGGCGTGGCCTAAGTGATGTCATCATTCGACCATAGGGTATTGTAGAAGACCCGATGATGATCAATCACAGAAACTTTGGTGCCTCTGTGAGTTTCTGTGTAGGAGATATAGCAGTTTATTTTTTTACGGCGAGTAGGTGAACTTTGACCCCTGCTAACCCCCCTTCAGCATTCTCAAAAACTCACCGTTTTGATAACTTTAGATGGGACATGCCTTATGAGCAGACTGACCGAGTTTCAAGCCGATCAATCGAAATCCCTAGGAGGAGTTCGATCAAATACGGAGGCTGTAAACGGCAAAAATGGGGTCAAAATCTGAACTTCAATCTAAAATGGCCGACTTCCTGTGGGGTTTAGACCATGGCTCCAAGAGACTTTTTTGTAAGTCCTGACATGATACACATGTGTACAAAGTTTCGTATTTGTAGGTTAAAGCATGGCTTGGGGCTGATCATTTAAAGTTTTCTAGGGGGCGCTATAGAGAAATTAGGCCACGCCCACCAAATATTGTGATGGATTCCTGTCGAGGAGTGGATGAGGATCCATCCTTGTGAGTTTGGAGCAGTTGGGCCCGAAAATGTGGAATTGAGAGCCAAACGTATGGCGATGGCGTTAGAGGTCACTTCGCCACGCCGCCACGCCCACCTGCTCCATCGTAGCTGGTCGGGGTTGGAATCCTCAATACACCAACATGTCTTCTGTGTCTGGGCACAGTTTCATGTTGATGAGGTCAAAGGGGTCAGATAGCGACAGTCCACAGTAAAACATTACACTTCCTGTTCTCATGGGGCGTGGCCTAAGTGATGTCATCATTCGACCATAGGGTATTGTAGGAGACCCGATAATGATCAATCACAGAAACTTTGGTGCCTCTGTGAGTTTCTGTGTAGGAGATATAGCAGTTTATTTTTTTATGGCGAGTAGGTGAACTTTGACCCCTGCTAACCCCCCTTCAGCATACTCAAAAACTCACCGTTTTGATAACTTTAGATGGGACATGCCTTATGAACAGACTGACCGAGTTTGAAGCCGGTCAATGGAAATCCCTAGGAGGAGTTCGATCAAATACGGAGGCTGTAAACGGCAAAAATGGGCTCAAAATTGGACCTTCAATCCAAAATGGCCGACTTCCTGTGATACTTGCACTATGACATTAATTGTAAATTTTGAGCATCTTGGGGAGCTCTACAAGTGTACCAAATTTCATGTCTCTACGATGAAGTAAGTGAATAGCAAAGGGTCCTTTGAAAATTTCTAGGTGGCGCTATTGAGCCATTTCTTGTGGAATTTTTGCGACGACTTTAAAATACGTAAATTTGAAACAGGCTTAAGGCCTCCGCCAAGTTTGGTGAGTTTTTGAATATGATAAAGCCCCCAAAAAGCCAATTCATTTGGAGGGAGAATCATAATAATAAGAAACAGTAGGAAAACAATAGGCCTTCGCAGCGCTTAGCTGCTCGGGCCTAAAAAAAGTCTGGCTTCAGACAGTATGTCCCTTTAGCTGCAAAAGTATAGTAGTAGGAAGAGCTTTCAGCTACCAGGTTCCTCTCTTTCAGTTCCTTCCTTTTTTTATGTGCACATTGTCCTCAGAAATTCAATCGGACTGGTTCTAGTTTTTCAGCGTTCTGAGCCTTTACACAGCAAATAAGGATGATCAGAGAGCGCAGAGTTGCAAATCTACAGATTCTCCCTATTTTAAGGGATTCTTTTAAACTACCGTCAAATAATGAACAAACTACAGTCTTTAATTACTGGTCTTTAATTATATTCTATAGTGGCTTTAATGCTGTTCATCTGCTCTAATAGGGCAACCCGAAAAGAGCAGCAAATTGAATGTTATCAATTAAAATAACGGTTAAAATGACTTTTTAACAAAAATAAATTGATTAAAGATGCTTGATGCTAAAGCAGCATTTAGCATTAAGTAGTTAAATGGTACATCAAGTACCCACTTGATGTAGCACTCATAAAAATATATAAAAACATATTAACACAGTAATATCGCTATAAATTACTTAGCATAGTAGTTTTGACATTTTATGTCAAAATAGTGCAACAGTAGATGAATAATAATAGTACTTCAACATAATTACAGTATGGATTTTGTATCCGTTGCTGTATTTGCAGTAATATTACTATGAAATGATTTAAAGAGGCCGTACTGTTTAGTATTCTTGATTCAATCGAGTTTATTTGTGTAGCACATTTCAGAACCAGTGCAATTCAAAGTGTTTTACATCATAAAAACCCAACAATAGAAAGTCATGAAACCGAAGTACAGTCAATGACTGAGGAACCAGTAAAAACGATGTGTTTTCAAGTGGAATCATCATAATCATCAACACACGTCATTGTTCCTGCTCATTATGGTTCACTAGCCACTATGAACAGGTGCGTTTTCCGTCTTGATTCAAAGGAACTCAGTGTTTCAGCCATTTTGCAGTTTTCTGGACGTTTGTTCCTAATTTTGAGCCAAAAGTCTCTTCGCCAGCAGACGACTCTCTTCCCTGAGTCGACCTCTGAAGTTTCTCTTCCTTTCACAAAGGAAGGTGGTTCATTTTTAAACGTCCGATCTTTCAAGCGAATCTCTTTGCGGCAACAGATTTTTCAATCAAACGGACTTTCATTCCGAACAACAAAAAAAGCGACCTTCGGTTTCAAATTTCCCGATCCAGGCCGTTTTGACTGCGCACCCATTCAAATTTCATTTAACTCGATGGAACTTCTGATTTAGCTTCTTTTTTTTCCTTTTTTTTTTCATGCGCGTTAAAGTCGCCGGCCATCTGTTTGAGGAGTGCGGCTTAATCTAAATCAAGATACGGCTCCCCGGAGGCCGGAGCTGTAATCATGTCGAACTGATGATCCGCCTTTACTGTCACTCTCCCTCCGTCTCTCTCCATCATCGTGATCATCTGCGTTGCGACCACGGAGCCGATTCAGATGCCATCTCGTTCTCAGGTAATCTCGCTCCTCGGTGTCATCTCCTGTATCCACCCGAAGCTGGAGCGTTGTGTTTGAGGTCACATGGTTCACCTTTCTGGATGAGAGGAAGGGCCCGACCTTTCCTGACAGCTGTGTTTAATTTACGTCGTATTAATATGCAGTGCTGATATTACAAAATCTTTTTATGCTACTCAATCAAGCGGTGCTGTTAATTGTGCAATAGGCTTGTATGTTTCCATGCTGTCTCATCAAATTTGCATATTTAGGTTTGTGTTAATTAGAACGGCCCGATGAAGGAGGGGTGGACGACTGGTTGATTTATTTGTGCCCGTTAAGACGGCCGGTGCGGGTCCGTCTGTAAAATCACAATAAAAAAGGCTTCAGCGTTTTGCCAGCTCAACGGAGCAAAATATATTTAGCCTTGAAGTGGAAGTGAATGCAGAAGGACAATTACGCTTTCGTCTAATTTCTTGCAATTAAAAATCCTAACAGTGTGGCATGCATCTGTATTTATCCACAATATGTCGTAGAATAATTGACTTTTGAACATCTAGAAACTGATATTGTGACTCATTTTTCTTAAATAAAGGTTGGTCGGAAGGATCTCTGAACAAGTATTTTCAAGTCTTGACACAATTTCTAAATTGAATTAAGGTCTGGACTTTGACTGGTCCCTTTTAAAGGGGCGCTATTATGTGTTTTCCAGCCACATGGGGACATTTTATAGCACAATCGTGTAAGTATGTTACCTTTAGTTGTTTTAAAAAGCTATCTATATCAAATATGACTTAAAGAAACTTGACAACATAATTTAATGTCTTGAAATTGGGCCTGTGTCTCTTTAAAATCTTTCTGAGACTCCATCTGACAAAAAACACCTGACCAAACCTTCTTAAAGCTCAGACGTGTGGAGTGCCACTGGGGTTGCTACGACGGAGGATTTTTGACGTTACATTCCTGAAATGTTAATGTATTGTTGAAAATGTATCTATTTATTTTTTTTAAGTGAGTGGGATGTTTTTAAAAGCACTAAAAGCTCAGATGGACGTACAAAAAAGGTTCAGAATGTGAATTTTGCACTAGACATCCCCTTTAACACTTGGGCCGTTCTTTTATAGCCCAACCCTGGCGGAAACATCTCGAAAGTGTCTTTGGACTTCATGTTGGTGTTTGTTCACTTATATTCTCTAATCAAACCCTGCAGCTGCTGTCATACCAGGATACAATCAATGACTGATTTATGAATCCTGGACATCCAATGACATTTGAACGTATCAGAGTAAAGGGAGCTAAATACAAATATCCAACTTGCTTTTCAGATCTTTATTTGTTAAAAACATAAATAAATAACTTCACAATTATTCACCACTTTATTAGAGCGTAACTGTGTCTTCAAGATACTGCAGGTTTGTCTTTTTGTATCACCATGTGGAGGTTAGCATCACGCTGTCAGATGACTTACTCCTTACTCTGTGTAATCGGACAGCCATCGCATAATGCATTGCACATATTGAATTATTGTAACGTCGGTACAAGCGGAAATTCCTAATGAATCAACCTCCAGACATTCTAAATACGGGCCAATGTTTTTTTCTGAGTTTCTCTCCAGTGTAGAATAAGATTCAGAGTAGTCGTTTTTGCCTGGGGGGGTTCTGCTCGTAGTGGCGCGCCTGTTCGCTCCGGTTTGTACCAACCATGCAGAATAATGAAAATAAGTGTGTCCATTAGAGCAGTTAATCTTATTTGGCCTGTAACATTGGTCTATGTTTTCATCCAAGACTGTCGCTGCCTTGTTCTCCGCTTCTTCTTTTTTTTCTTTTTTGTTGTACGCAGACGTACTGTAGCGGGTCACACACCACAAGCGCACGCAAGTTCGCACGCGGACGCACAATCCCGGCCTTCATGCAGACACAGTGATTTAGCGTTCACACACAGGCAGTGGCTTCACTCCTCTGTTCTGCTGCCTCTTCCCTCCTCCTCCTCTTTCTCACAAAACAACACAGCACTCTTCTGAGCCCCCGAGGAGAAAGAGCAAAATTTACAAGAGGAGCACAGGGTGGGGGGGATCAGTGGTGCTGTTGTGTGCTGCTAACAGCATCCCTTTGACTGAGTACCAGAGGTCAGGCCACGGCTCCCAAAGCCTGCTGGTCTTTTTAGCGCGTGTGCATGCGCGCGCACCCCTGTGTTTGCCGTGCTTTCTCGATGTGTGTCTTGGCATTTGCGCGAGTGTCAGCCTTTCGGGGCGCACAAAAACCCCTGCCGGCTAATGTTACGGGAAAGTCACAGTTTTTTTTTTTGTTTGTTTGTGGCAAACCGATGTCACATGACGGCGCAGCATGTGTTTACTCTTTTGACGCGCACCGAACACTGTGGTGTTTGGCTCGCGTGTTGATGTCGGAGGTGCCGGTGCGGCGCTGGGATGAGCGGCTCGTCTTTGTGTCGAGCGACAGTCGCCACAGTGGAGAGCGACTTTTACTCTCCCGGCGCTCCGTGAGTGGCTTATCCGCATTGACACCAGCAAATAGTGATGGCAGTCAGAGAGTTTAACGAGATTAGATCACTCATTTATATCAAAGTGCTCCGTTAGGATTAGAGGGGGACTTGGGTAGAAGATGTTTTTTCGGGTTTTATTTTTGGAAAATATCTGTTTTGATCAGAGAACACTGGGGATTCATTTCTTGTCTTTTTGTCTTAGTTGTTTGTGTAAGGTGGAGATGAGCCTTTATTAATCATTCAGACTGCCAACATGAAAAGACGCAATCAAAGCTGTCAATGACTCTCTCACATTACATTAACTCCAAATTAGTCCAATGATTTAGATGTATTTTTTCTTTCTTTCCTTCTTGAGTAAAGTTTTCTTTTGGGGGGGATGGAAAAGAGTTGTAAAGCCCATGACAGACCTGTTTCGCTTTTGTAAGTTTGTGGTGCATTTTTATTCTAAATAGAAACAGATGAAACTGCAGAATTTGTCACGAGATATTAAGATCCGCAGAAAAATCATTACAGAAACATTATATTGTAGCAGGAGGATGTTTGGCATTCAAGAGGTCTGACTAGTAAATTACTGCTATTGCCTATTACCTGTTTGACGGAAGGCAAAAGTTTATTGTGTTGCGTTCTCACCCAACTTTTGCGAGCTAAGGCTAAAGGAAAAGAAAGTCCTCCATGTCAAAGCATTGGGATTCACGGTTGCAATACAAGTCATGAAGCAAGTTTTACATACTCTCATCCTCAGTGTTCGATGTATTAAATCATTTTTCCACAGTAGAATTATTATACAACACATCAACTTCAATGATACTGTTTTAGGTTGTGGGTTTTCTCTAAATCACACATTATTCCCAATGCCAAGTTCACAATGAAACACTCTCTTTTTGTAGCCGTCAGCAAGCTCCTGGCAGGATTCTGGGTGAAGTTTTGACCTCTAAAGTTGGCGGAAATTGTAGATGTCATTTTAATCAGTTGGTTTACTTTTGAACTTGGTTCATGTGTTTTCAACAGCACAGGTGTGAAACTCCAATCCTCAAGGGCTGACAGTTTTTAGATGTGCCACAGGTACAAAGCACTGGAATGAAATGGCTTAATTACCTCCTTCTGGTGTAGATCAGCCCTCCAGAGCCTTGCTAACCCAATTATTATATACAGGTGGATGACAGAAAACTGGACTGTGTGGTGAGGAACAGTCCAGAACTCACCAAGGCTCATGGTAGGCGTCTGAGAGAGCAATGGGAATTTCCCTTGTGGGACACAGCACCACAAGAGGTGAGTCACAGCACTGCGCTGCCTCACGTTGGACCACTTTAATGTATAAATTGAGCAGTTCTGACCTTAAAAATGTTATAGAAAAGTCAAGGGGACAAAATGATTTTCTTTCCTCTATTCTACTTCCTCAGGAGAGACTCTTCCTCCTCTGCAGTCCTCAACACACGTCACTGCCCAACAGTCATTAGGTGAGATCCAGGGTCACAGGTCACCAGTCCATCACAGACATACAGAGCAAACGACATCCACACTTAAACCAAAGAGGAATTTAAAAGGCCAATTAACTTGAATTGCATGTTTCAAGACTGAGAGCCGATCAGTCAATCAATCAATCAATCAAATTTTATTTGTATAGCACATTTCAGCTACAAGGCATTTCAAAGTGCTTTACATCATAAACACAAAACACAAAGGCATGCAACATAGAATAAAATACCAAGGTTTTTTTTTCTTTTTCTTTTTCTTCCCTCTCTTTTCCCTTTCTTCCCCCTTCCCTTTGACACGGAATTTAAGCGCCTGTTACCGCCGGACTCCGCTTCTTTTGACCGGAATTTAACGCCGGTTACCGCGGACTCCGCCGGCTTTAACCAACAACAGGAAAAAAAAAAAAAAAAAAATTACATACATATCCACAAAATCAAATTCATACATATTACATTTCAAATGCAACTCTAAACAGGTGCGTTTTTACTTGAGATTTGAAGGAAGTCAGGGTTTCCGCTGTTTTACAGTTTTCTGGAAGTTTGTTCCAAATTTTTGGTGCATAGATGCTGAAAGCTGCTTCTCCTCTCTTGGTTCTGGTTCTGGGGATGCAGAGCAGACCAGAACCAGAAGACCTGAGAGTCTGGAAGGTTGATACAACAACAGCAGATCTTTGATGTATTGTGGTGCTAAACCTTTCAGTGATTTGTAAACTAACAACAGTATTTTAAAATCTATTCTCCACTGGCTAGTGGAGGGACTTTAAAACTGGTGTTATGTGCTCTCTCTTCCTGGTTTTAGTGAAAACGCGAACAGCAGCGTTCTGGATCAGCTGCAGCTGTTTGATTGATTTGTTGGACAGGCCTGTGAAGATGCTGTTGCAATAATCAATGCGACTAAAGACAAACGCATGGATGAGTTTCTCTAGATCTGGCTGAGACATTAGTCCTCTAATCCTGGAGATGTTCTTCAGGTGATAGAAGGCCGATTTTGTTACTGTCTTTATGTGGCTCTGGAGGTTCAAGTCCGAGTCCATCACTACTCCCAGGTTTCGGGCCTGATCGCTAGGTTTTAGTTGTAATAACTGAAGCTGTGCATTGACTCTAGATCGTTCCTCTTTAGGTCCAAAAATAATGACTTCAGTTTTATTTTTGTTCAGTTGGAGAAAGTTTTGGCACATCCACACATTTATCTGCTCTAAGCATTTATTCAGTGATTGGATGGGTTCAGAGTCACCTGGTGACATCGTAATGTAGAGCTGTGTGTCATCCGCATAGTTGTGGTAGCTAATATTATTTCCTGTTATGACCTGAGCTAGTGGGAGAATATAAATATTAAATAAGAGGGGTCCTAGGATTGAAGGAGTCATTTTTGAGCTTAATCAGTTGTGACGCAGTCTCTGCGTTTCAGAACCACCAGCTGGAGTTCCATCGACCAAATAACTGCGCAAGTTGACATTTTGGAAATAGATTTGCTGAATGGAAACCCGGCGCTCGTTTGTCAATAAAACGTTTGTCACTATGGCAACGGAAAAGCTCTTTTCGGATTCTCATCCTACGATGAAAACGACCACTTAGACATATTCCAGTGTGCAAAAATGCCGCGGCTCGACATTGAATCAGGTCATATTTTCCTCATTCTCCTCGCAGTGGAGTTAATGAAGCACATTTTATGCAAACATAAACAAATTGCGGCCATCTCACTTCAGACATAAAAACGTAACCCGTTCTAAATCCTGTGAGATTATTCATTGACGGGTAAGCAAACCGTTCCAGAAATCGCGAATTCACAAAGCATGGCGTTTCTTGAGAGTGAAACATGTCAGTAGACGGGGTTTCTGAGCAGGTATCATTTGTGAGGTTTTCTGAGATTTTGTCTTATTTTCTGCCTTGATGCATTTCAACAAACGTGTGGAGCGGAAATAAGAGTATAGGAAATACCTGCTGTTTTAATGGACTGTTTGCCCACTCACCCTGTATGTTCTCATCAAGAAGCAACCAACCCTTCTGTCACTTTCATCTGCTGGTCTTATAAGTTCACATATTAGCAAACTGGGTCATTTTCCTCCGTATTCAAATGCATTTTCTCTTTCTTTTTCTTTTTTTGAGTGCTACATTTTTGAACAAACTTTGAGAAAGGAAAAAAAAAAGCTCAAACGAAGCTTTTCGGGGATTTTAAATATACATAGAGAGGCAGGCTATGAAGATTTGTTTTGTAGAATGTGTGACATAAAACATTCAATAAAGAACATGTACTAAGGGCCAGGCTAAGCAGAATACATGATGCAAGTTTCAACATAGGACAAGGAATGCAGAGTGGGAGATGTTAGACATGATATGTATTGTGCTTCACATATTTTAGATTGAATGAAAAACGTCTGTATCTAAGCTGGTTTATGAGGGTAATAGGATGAGTAACAGACATTGCAAAATGCATGCCGAGAGCGCGATCTATAATTAATCATATCACCAGGCTACAACTCTGCTTCATTATATGAAGAAATATACAAAATATACAGGCCAGTGTGAGATTTTGCTCGTATAAATTATGCAGAAACAACACCGCAATCTATTGATAATACACACTCATAGCAAAGAGCAATTTCTAAACTTTTGGCCTCGGAATTGGTCTTGACTCCATCCCTGACCCACCGGAGCTGCAGCATCCAGACTTCTGAGCTTCTTGCCTTACAGAGCAGCCCTCTCCCTGTAACTTCCCCGCTCAGCTCCTTCAAACTAGCCAGCAGCAATTAGCAAACGCTTGAAGCTGAACTGCACATTTGCTGAACTCATCACACAAGCCAGTGGTAAAAACATTAGCAGAGGAGCCATGTTATGAGGACTTCAGTTTCAGAAAGAGCAGGAGACCCAGTTTCAAGGCGTCAAATGTCTAATGTCATATTTGACATGTACACCGTTTTGTTTAACATAATTACTTTATTGCGCTATGAAATAGCACTAAGTGCCTGGAAAACACATAATGGCGGCCCTTTAGCACCCAGGCACGGACACATCCGGACACTACTTGGGGATCAGGGAAAACTTGAAACACGGCAACAAACCCTTTAATGGCTGAGTGAGTGCATCATCCCGAGCCTCTACTCTCAAGAGGTGCAAGTAAATAATGGGGCAGAGCCGCCTTGCAGCATCCCTCGTCATCACCACGATCAACACCTGCTCTCGGGAACTGCCCGGCATACACACCAACACACACAAACGCCACCCAAACGCACTTTCGTGACACGACGAGGCAAGTGTTAAAGACAAGAAGCCTTTCAGGGTCATATGTCAGCGGCTAAGGGGCCTGAAATCATGTCAGGATGCACTTATCCCATTGCAGCTCTTCACATCACATATCTCAAACAGATAGGCACCTTTCTCCATCCCTCCCCGCCGCTTTATTACTGTTTGCACCTCTCAAAAATGGTATTCAGAAAACTCTCTGTGATATATACAGAGTGGCAAGGTGATAGCCCCCCTGTCCCCTCTTAAGTCAGCGCTCCCAGTCAGGCTGGCCGGCTGAGTGCTGGCAGGGAGGGAGTGATGGATGACGCAAGGCTCATTAGGGTGAGACGACAAAATCAATAGACCGAGCGCAGAGTTGTCAGCATCTCACACACACAAGGCAGTAAAAACCACTCGGAGTCTCTTGGAGTCTGTTGTAGAGTCCAGGCATTTGGATGCGTGTGTGTGCGTGCGTTCCCGGAGGCGCGTCTGTGGACAGGGGAGCGGTTACGGGGCCCGCGTGATTGATGCTGATGGAAATGGATAATGGATAAACTCAAATGCAAGAGCTCTCAATAGGAGGCGTTTTGCGCATGAGATGAGAAAAGAAAAAGAAATCGGGGAAAGATTCAGTTCAAGGGGAGATAAAAGACGGCTTTGGAGTTTGAGTTTGCCTCACAAACAATGTCTTTTTTTCTCACCGTGTCATTAAAAAAAGTGAAGGCAATGCCTTTCCGTCTGGATATAGATACGCCTCCATGAACAAGCCATTGTCTCAGATTCATATCAGCACTTATCTGTGACAGAAATTGTCTCCTTTGTGTCGGGCGCTTCCTTTATGCTGCAAGGTACATTACCATACCGCCTGCTGCAAAAAATACCTTCAATAAGGAGCTGGTGTGGTTAAGCTTTACTCTCGGATCCATAACTGCTTTCAGAAGGAGATAAATATTTGATGTGGAAAGCTTGTTCACATGTATGCAACGCCTGGAAGGCCAGCGACGTTTTAGGTGACTGTCGTTTAAAATCGGTGTGATCTTGTTCCCATCTTTTCTTTCTCAAAAATAAGTATTGAGACTCTTTTTAGCCTTTTCACACTGTGTAAATGCAGCAACAGACAAATATGTTTCATTTGGAGTTTATGTACGGCACAGAACAGCGAAGCGGCAGGTAAAGTTTGAGCTAAACCAAAAGGATTCAAGTTCTGCAACGTTTTGTGTTCACTCTCTCTGAGTTAATACCTTTCATCGCAGTTACAAACGTTTTGCCTGTTTTCTTTACAAAGGAGCTCTAACACGGTCAGACCGAATGAAGGGCATCTGGGAAAAACAATTTACCACAGGTTCTCAACTTTGACTAGGCCATCTTCTCATTAACTCTGACCAGCTCCCCAGAACAGAATCCCCCACCATTTATCAGAGGCAAGGATTTGTTCAGGGACAGGAGCAATATTAGTTGCTCCTTTTTTCTTTCTTTTTTTGCCATTTTAGCTGCAAAACTCAATTCTCACATTACATTAACATTTTAAAGATGGGTATTATGAATTTTCCAGACATATAGTGCCATTTTGTAGCACAATCAGGTCCTTTCAGCTGTTTCAACTTCGACTTTGCATCATAGCGAATCTGACGCCTTCATATTGGCTTCTGTCTCTTTAAGAAGCTCCTGCTTTTTCTGTCACTGCCCCTTCAGCACATTGTCTCAACCATGTTTGTCCATTGTGCCGTTTAGAAGCGTTGACCTGAGAATAGATATTATGATGAGCTCAGCAGAGACATAAAGTCTTGTTACAATGTTTGAAATGGGGGAAGAAGTGTAGGTCAGGCTTTTGCAATCAAGTGCTTGTCTTCCGGAAGGATATGAAGATGTTCCGTCCTTCTATTGGTTTAATGCGTCTTTTGTAACAGACAACAAGCTGTTTTTGTCCGGAGAAGAGCTGGATAACCCACATAAATCTGAAACCTGGAACATGTACACATGTTCAGCCCCAAAGCAGAGACCGGTCTGCTTTGGGGCTGAAGTCTTGGTGTGCTCTTATCTTCAGGACGTCATAATTTATGACTCTGTCACCGAGACGCACTGGCTCTTATCATTCCCTCGTACAGTTACAGTCCTGCACTCGTATGTGAAGAGCTACTCACACACACACACACACACACACACACACCCAAGGTGTCTGCAGATAGTTGTTGACAGTTTGCTGTCTGTGGTCTCGCGTGGAGCAGATGTCTTCCTGTGTGAGGCTCTGCAGTTTTCTGTTAAAGCAGAGCCTTCGTGATTTCCCCCGTTTGACTTCGCAGCGCTGCTGCTCGTGGAGAGAAAGCTCAATGCTGGCCTTCCTCTTCGCTACTCTGACCCCCCGCCCACTTCCCATCCGCGTTACGGAACTGGAGCGACTTTCTCAGAAGTAATGGAATTCCCAAGTAAAGTTCACTGAATGCATCTGCACTCGACTCCCTGACGGAGCAGTAATTGAATAGAAATCAAACCTAATTGGATTGCTGAAGAAATGCCCCTGAATAGTGAGGCTTTTTTTTTTCCTGGGAAGAAGTTGTACAGCCCGGGACGCTCTGTGTGTGTGTGTGTGTGTGTGTGTGTGTGCGTGTGTGTGTGTGTTTCTGTGTGTGTTTTTCTGTGTGTGTGTTTGTGTGTGTGTTTGTGTGTGTGTGTGTGTGTGTGGTGGTTCTCAGGTCTCTCCAGGTGTTAAATCTCTCCAGGTGACATAAACATGAAACCTGAACTTCCAGAGCCAGAAGTGAAGTTTCACTGAAGTTGCGTTTGCAGCATTGATTCTTGATTTCTTTCTTTCTCACCTGTTCAGGCTGACAGGTGAGTTTGTGATTCTCCAATCTCCGTCTGACTGCAGGTTGGATACTGACGGCTCCTAACTGCTCCACAGAACCTCGCCAGTACCTGGAAAATCATGAACAGATCCAGGTGAACTGGGCTCTTCTCCATGATATTCACTCTTCTTTTTGTATCCTCCTCCCATCCCCCCACCCTGACCCCTGACCCTTGACCCCGCTCCAGGCCTGTAAGTCCTGCTGAAACGTCTCATTGTCCTTTTCGCACCACTGAGAAGCAACGACGAATCAGGAGAAGAGGAGGAAATCTTCTCACCTCGACGAAATCCAACAAGCAAATCTCAAAGTTTCTCCCTGGAGCAGCGCCGCCGCCTGTCAGCCATGTTTTTTTTAAAGTCACTTCCTGTTTCCTGTTGGCCCTCTTCATTCTTCCTCTCCATCTTCACCTCTGATCTTGCGTTCCTGTTCTTTCTTTCCTCTCCCTCTCTCCATGCATCATATATTATTGATTTCTGCCCCGCCCTGCGGTGCAGAATGTAGCGGCGTTGGCATCGCGCCACATCCTGAAGGAACATTTAAACTGATATTGAGAGAAAAAGCAGAAACTAATGAAGCAGAAACCTCCTCTCCCCGTCATCATGGCTACCTCTTTTCCCCCATGAAGACTGCCTGGCTGCATCCCCGTCCGTCCGTCCATCCGTCCGTTGACCCGTCCGCCCGCCGCCGGCCCAGCGAACTGAGAAGCCCGTCTGGCGGCGGGTCGCGGCGGTTTGTCTTTGTCTTCTCGTCAGAGCGTGTTTGATGGTTTATCTTGTTTCCGTCTCAGAGGGCTGAAGCCTTTTTCTCCGTCTGCAGTCTGTTGGTGGTTGTGGCGTTTTTAGGACGAAGTTGTTGCCATAAGCCTTCAAAATAAGAGACTCTGGAGTCGTTTCCTCATTTTGCTTCTGTTTTTATCACATTAGTTATCACAAAGTGGAAAACTGTAAATCTTTACAGTCATGGTGTAAACCTGAAAAAGTACTATTATATAAATATTTTTATTTTTTACCATTGTATAAATATACAGCATTGATTAACTTATGTAGTTTGATTGCAAGTCTTTCACAGTAAGTCTGTTTTAAAAGAGGAAACCATCTTTTCTGTGAATTTAGAGCCTATTGTTGTGTTCACTATTTTACTGTAACATCTTTGGTTTCTGATTGTTTTCCTTTTTGAAGTGTGATTAATTTGCACAATCAGGACTGGAGTTTGTTGGACTGTTTGGGTTCAGCTCGTTCTCCCGCCTCTCTGTCCCGTCAGAAGAACAAAGACTCGCTGGATCCTTTTGCTTTTTATCTTCGCGCTCATCGGAGAAACGTAGCGTGTGCTGGAAGACCAACTGAAACAAAAAAGGACATTTTGAATGAGTTCTGTCTGTCATTTGCACTAATTTAATAAAGCCGTTACTGAAGTTCCCATGATGCTTTAGTGTTTATTCTGATGAGTCTTTATCAGGTCCAAATCCTTGCTCTCCTGTATTGAAATTGAAGACTTAGACTTCCTTTATTGTCATTGTACAAAAAAACCACAAGGTGAATCTTGACAACAAAATGTCGTTACTTGGCTACCAGTGTAGCAGAGCTAAAACCTTATACTACCCAATAAATAAATAAATAAATACAATACAAGTGCCATAGAATACACAGGTTCAGTGTTGTGAACAAAACTAAACTAAAGTGCATGTATTGACCATGTCCATGGGGGGTGATTTGGTTTGTGAGTGTGAGTGTGTGGAGGGGTGTTATGTGGCGTTAAGCAGTCTGATGGCCCCGGGGAAGAAACTGTTCAGTAGTCTGGTTGTTCTGCACAAGATGCTGCGGAACCTTCTTCCAGACGCCAGGGGGAAAACAGTCCATGGTTGTGGTGTGGGGTCGGAGAGGATCTGGTGAGCGCGGGATAGGCAGCGCCTCTCTGCGATGTCCTTGATGCAGGGGAGCAGAGCCCCGTGATCTTCTCCCCTGTCCTCACCACCCTCTGTAGAGACTTCCAGTCAGAGGCCCTGCAGCTCCCAGACCAGATGGAGATGTAGCTGGTCAGTAGGCTCTCGATGGTCCCTCTGTAGAAGGTCTGAAGGATGGGGGGCGGGAGGGATGCTCTCTTCATCCGACGCAGGAAGTGCATGGGCTGCTGGCCCTTCTTCACCAGTGAGGAGATGTGGGGAGACCAGCTGAGGTTTTCGCTGATGTGCACCCCCAGGAACTTGGTGCTGCTGACGACCTCCACAGCTGAGTCGTTGATGAGGAGTGGTGTGTGGGTGGGTCTGGATTTCCTGAAGTCTACGATGATCTCCTTGGTCTTGTTGACATTCAGGATCAGGTTGTTTCCACTGCACCAGTCCACCAGATGCCGCACCTCCTCCCTATAGGCCGTCTCGTTGTTGTCCCGGATGAGGCCCACCACTGTGGTGTCGTCCGCGTACTTCAGGATGTGGTTGGATCTGAAGTGTGGACGGCAGTCGTGGGTCATCAGGGTGAACAGCAGGGGGCTCAGGACACAGCCCTGAGGGGTGCCGGTGTTCAGGGTGATGACATCGGAGGTGTTGTTCTCCATTCTGACAGCCTGGTTCTGTCAGTGAGGAAGTCCAGTAGCCAGTTGCAGAGGGGGTGTTAATTCCTAAGGGGCCCAGTTTGCCCACCAGGTCTTGGGGGATGATGGTGTTGAACGCTGAGCTGAAGTCCAGGAACAGCATCCGCACGTGGGTGTACTTCTCCTCCAGATGCTCCAGGCTCAGGTGGAGAGCAGTGGAGAATGCATCCTCAGCACTGCGCTTGGACTGGTATGCAAACTGGAAAGGGTGGTGTCATGGGGGGAGCGTGGAGATGATGTGGTCCTTAACAAGTCTTTCAAAGCACTTCATGATGGTGGATGTCAGTGCGACGGGGCGGAAGTCGTTAAGGCATGTGATGGTGGTTGACTTCGGGACCGGAACGACAGTGGCAGACTTGAAGCACCGTGGGACGACAGCCTGGTCCAGGGACGTGTTGAAGATGTCCGTGAGCACATGGGCCAGCTGGTCCGAGCATTCCTTGATTAGCAGACCTGGAATGTTGTCCGGACCTGCAGCTTTCCGCGCGTTGACCTTCCTCAGAACCTTCCGCACTGCTGATGTTTCTACTCTGAGCGCCTGTTCATCGGGGAGTGGCGTCGCTTTCCTCGCAGGGTTGTTGTTCAGCTCCTCAAATCTTCCGAAGAAGTTGTTGAGCTCGTTGAGGAAGCCAGTGTCGGTCTGGCAGGATGGGGGTGTGGGTTTGTAGTCTGTGATAGACTGGATGCCCTGCCACAGTTTCCTGGTGTTGTTGGAGTCCTGGAAGAGACCCTGGATTTTCCGGCTGTGGGCTCGCTTAGCGTCTCTGATGGCCCGGTTCAGGTTGACCCTCGCAGACCTGAGAGCCGCAGCATCACCAGATCTGAAAGCAGCATTGCATTCTCTCAGCTTCGTTCCCACCTCCTTGGTCATCCAAGGTTTCTGGTTTGCCCGAGTGACTATTGTTTTTGTTGCTGTCTCTTTTCCATGCACCAACTGATATAGTCGGATACAGATGCAGCGTACTCCTCCACGTTGGTGCGCTGGTTGTCTGTTGCTGCTTCCTTGAAGATGCCCCATTCAGTGCACTCAAAACAGTCCTGCAGTGCAGACATGGCGCCCTCAGGCCATACTCTCACCTTCTTCACTGCAGTTCTCTCTCTGATGAGCCGGGGCTGGTATGCAGGAATTAGCATGACAGAGAGATGGTCTGAGGAGCCCAGGTGGGGGCGGGGGGCTGCTCTGTAGGCCTTCTTTATGTTGGTGTAGATAAGGTCCAGAGTGTTCTCCCCTCTAGTAGCAAAGTCCACATGTTGGTAAAAGTTTGGAAGCACGGTCTTCATGTTGGCCTGGTTGAAGTCGCCAGCAACAATAAAAACACCTTCCGGTTGTGTGGCTTGCATGTCCGTGATGTTGTTGTAGAGAACACTGAGGGCTTGCTTTGTGTTGGCGCTGGGTGGGATGTAAACAGCAACAATGGTGACGCTGGTGAATTCACGTGGCAGATAAAAGGGTCGACATCTCACAGTCAGGAGTTCAATGTCTATAGAGCAGTGACTGGAGACCCTGGAAGCGTTGTTACACCAGCTGTTCTTCGTGTAGATGCAAACGCCCCCCCTCGGGTTTTACCTGTGAGAGCACCGCTTCTGTCGGCTCTGAATGTTGTTAGCCCGTCCAGGCTAACTGCGCTATCTGGGACCGATGCACTGAGCCATGTTTCAGTGAGGACAATGGCACAGCAGTTTCTTGTTTCCAGCTTTGAGTGTAGCTCCAGCTTGAGATAGTCCATTTTATTTTCCAGGGAGCGTACGTTGGCGAGCAGCAGTGAAGGAAGCGGCGATCTGTACGGGTTAGCTTTTAGCTTAGCTGTTAGTCCTCCGCGACAGCCACGCTTCTGCTTCCTATCGCGCCGTCTACGACGTTTCCATGGGCGCCCTGTGGTTGTTGGAGGGACCCCTGTTTCGCTCGGCGAAGCAGTCCGAGGCTAACGAGTACGGTCCGCGTTTCCGTGCAGATGGAGTCTAGAAGCCCTGATTTCCTGAGTCTAACGATATTGTTACGAGTGTACACTGTTCCTACACTACGACGCTGCGTTGTTGGTACGGGAAACTCTGTTTTAGCTGCCGGATGTGGCATAAGGTTTACAATTTGTTACCCAGTCGGGTAACAAATATAGGCTATTCCACAATTCAGACCCTAAATTTGAGGTGAGAGTAAAGTTTATGTCTCCTCACTTTGTATAAATCCTGATTAGTTGATCCCAGAGGCTAAAGCTAACAGCTAGTCCAAAACTAGCCAAAACCAAAGTGAACTCCAGTCTCAAAAATGTTATTTTCTCAAGTGTAAATGTTTTTTCTATATTTTGAAACCATAATCTTCGTGTTGGGAAGTTATTTTGATGAAGTCAATTATTACTTGCACAAGAAAATGAAGGTAGAAGGTTGTTCATGGAAACATTTCTGGTTAGTGATAAAGAGGTTTAGATAGCATAAAAATCATATTGACTGATTATCTCCTGCTATTGCCCTCATAAATAATATACAGGTGTGTTTCCATTGATCATATTATTGTGCAAGTTGGAATTACAACAATAAATTTACCAAATGGAAACACACCATTTTGAAAAAAAACATGGTTTTTGATTAATTTTTGCGTTTGGTTTTCTTACTGTATAAATCAGTTTATTTCACAAAACTGCAACAGAAACACATTTTCACATCACGTGTCAGATGATCAATAACTGGATGTTACTACTGGCAGAAATAACAAAGAAGATGACAGGTAATGTTAGAGAATGATGCTGCTGCAGGTTTTTGTTTTAGTTTCTCATAAATCCTTTATTGTCACTCTGTAAATATCATATTCATTGTTTCTGGTAGGGAAAGCCATGCCTTGTATTATACAGTGAAGTTAAGTTTTATATCAAGAGTCTGACAAAAAGTAACTATTAAAACAATTGAAATCTGTACCGCTTTGAATTAGCTGAGCTGTTTATCTGTATTTGTTTTTTGTGAAAGAAATCTTTCACTCTGTCGTTATACAGTGTCTGGGAACAAAGTAAAAAAAAAACATCTTCCCCCGCTCCTCCCCCCTCACACACAACAGACTTCTTGTGGCTTTGATGTGAAACTGTGATGTCACTCATCCTCTCTGTGACATCATTGGTGACTGTCTCTATATTCCAAGATTCCACAGAGAGATTCATTTGCGTTTTCAGAAAGTTTAAAGATCACCATGGCTCAAAACAGTTTAGCTGATACAGTGAACGTTTTAGAGAAGCGCTTCAAGGGTTTAGAAGAAGAAAACCTCCAGCTTAAAATGACCGTGGAGAAAATCAGATCAGAAATTGAACCCCTGTCCAACAGCTCAGACAGCAACTTCAGGATTATGGAGGAGCAGAACAGGAGGCTTCTGAGCCTGAAAAAGGAGAATGACTATAGAATCAAGGCCCTGAATGTGGATTTGCAGGAGGCGAGAGCCACAATTAAATCTTTAAAAAAAGAGGTTAAGAACATTTCTCGCACAAATGAACAACTGCAGCAGAAACATACATCCATTCGGCGACAGGCCCACTTTTCGTTAATGGAAAGCGCCAGAGATCGGGTCTGAATGGAGGCAGAAAACATCAAATTAAATAAGGAAATTGTGGCTTTAAAGATTAAACTAGATCAACTGAAAGGCAAAGACAAATTAAACAAGACCAAGAAAACTGTAACAACCACGGAGGAAACTGAAGAAAACACGCCAGGAGAAACAACACCAACAATGTTTCAGAGAGTCGGGCGTGCTTTTCGAGCAATGTATGATTCAGGAACTTTGAAATATTGGGTGCCATCATGGGTATTTTAAGAGTGTCATGTTTTTTCTCAAAAAACTAATTTTGAGAAAAAGCACGCCCGACTCTCTGAAGCATTGTTGGTGTTGGGGTCTCTACCAGAGAGCAGGTCAGGGTTGAACGATGGAAGAGTTTCGGAGAGGAGGCTCCGTCTGATAGTGGAACCTCGGATTGTGGAAGAGCAGTGTGGTTCTGGTTCTGGTCGTGGAACACTGGATCAGCTCTACACACCCAGCAGGGTCCCGGAGGTGTCTGGTCCGCATTGCCGGCAGTTAGTCGGGCTCGTTCCCAGTGAGAGTTGGACTCCAGCAGGGCTGCCCTCAGTGATTCTGTTCATCACTTCATGGACAGAATTTCTAGGCGCAGTCAGGGTGTTGAGGAGATCCGTTCTGGTGGACTTAGGGTCACTTCTCTGCTTTTTGTGGATGATGTGGTCCTATTGGCTCCATCAGGACGTGATCAGCAGCTCTTGCTGGACCAGGGAGACCCAGGGAAGACCCAGGACACGCTGGAGGGACCATGTCTCTCAGCTGGCCTGGGAACGACTTCGGATTCCCCGAAGGAGCTGCAAGAAGTGGCTGGGGACAGGAAAGACTGGGCCTCCTTTCTGAAGCTGCTTCCCCCGAGACCCGACCTGGTTTAGTGGCAGACAATGGACGGACGGATGGACGGACGTACAGAAGGACGGATGGACGGACGGATGGACAGACGGACGGAAGGAAAGACGGATGGATGGACGATTGGATGGATGGAAGGACGGATGGATGGACAGACAGACAGATGGATGGACGGACGGATGGACAGACGGACGGACGGATGGACAGACGGATGGATGGACGGACGGACGGAACTTTTTCACGTGGGATTTCCTTTTTCTGTTTGCTGTTGGTTCTACATTTTCTACAGCACGTCAAAGTCAAGGCCCGTGATCCGGCCAATGAAGCCGCTGCAGCTCGAGTGGCTTCATTTCATCAGCAATCAGAGCAGAGATCAACTTCCGGGTCCCCCTCCTCAAGAATGGTGGAACGGTTAGTGGACGCTGAGGACAGAGGGTTTCTGGCGGGAGGCAGAGTTCATGTTCACGGAGGTAAGAGACAAACCTCCGTGCTGTGATGTCACTACTGACTTTGAACCACTGATTCAGTAACTATCTATTGCGTTGCTTTTTCAAACCCAGTAGTCAGACTACAGTGACTTATCAAACTCACTTTGTGTTACTATTTTTCTTTTGTGATTAAATTAAGTCCGGCTGTAATGAGGATATAATCTAAGGCTCTAACAAGTTTCTCAGAAACACACAAAGACAAGAACATAAACATCATAGAGCAGCACAATAATGTAGTTTCAGTTTATTATGCACTTTAATTTATGTATTTATCTTGATATTAAGAAACATATTTAGTTTTTCAAAACAATTAAATTTTTTGCTGTTTGCTTGTTGAACATGTTTTCCTTGAGGTTACTGACAGATCCAGAAGAAAATATTGCTTTATTCATTTAATTGGGGCCTGCCATGCAATGCATGGAGGCAGTTACTGACACCTATTAATCTACACCCAATAGAATGTCTCTTTATTTATTTATTTTTCTTCCGTCAACCGGAATGCGGCTGGTACCGCTGCGAGCCCACCCACAAAAGTGGTATCAAATCGTGCTATTACTTTTGGTGGGATTCGGAGTTACGATAAAAAAGTAAAAAGCGAAAAACCATCAAAAATTTTTGTCAGTTAGAAACTGACCAAACTAGAGTGTAATCAACGTTTCGTTAGAGTGTGGGAAGCAGTGCCATTCTGACCCCAAATAAATTTTGAAATCGCCGTCACGACCACAAATATCGCCCTATCGGTATCAAACTCGGTCATGACATTGATACGCATGCCTGCTCCGGTAAAATGTTTTCAAAATTTTTCTAGGGCTTACGGTTTTCTGTCTAGGGGCTTCAGAGCAAAGTGATGCGACAGGATTTTCACACGCTCAGCCAGGTTCACTTCCATGTATTTCTGAAAAAATGTCAGACCTCAGCCCACACCATTTTTATCTCGTCGCTGTTATTAATGTGAGTGATGTACAGATATGAATCGCGGGACTATCGGAGACGAAAGATAGCCCTCTCATACGCTTCGAACGGTTTTCCGATACGTATCACGGTTTCCGAATGGGAAGGAGTTGTTCGGACTGCTTTTTTCAGTCAAAACTGACTGGGTGTCTCACAAAGATAGAATTCTTTCTGTCTCACACACGACAGTTGCAGAGGATCCATTACCATAGCAACGAAGCACAGCAAGGCCCAGCAGCTAATTAGGACTACAAATACGCATCACTGTAGTTTTTACTATGGCAGAGCTCTGCGGAGGGAGCTGGCCTTTAGAACTACTTGTGTTTTGGGCATTTTATAACTGATTTTAACCAACCTTTGCTACACATGGGATTAGTGTTAATTAAGTTTAATTAATCTTAATGAAATTAAGCTTAATGAAAATTTCAAAATAAAAGCCTTGACAATTTTTATATCAATTGCTGTTTGGAGCATTTTAGAACTGATTTAACACAATCACTGTTACTCATGTGAATAGATTGGACATTTAAACGAGGCTTACTGAAAATTTCAAAATAAAAGCCTTAAGATTCCTTTCTGGCTCATGCCTATTTTAGTGAAAATGGCTGCCTCAAACTGATAGAATTATGTCTCCCCCTGTCTGACTAACAGCTGGCAGAGGATCCATTACCATAGCAACGGAGCACAGCAGGGCCAGTGGTTTGGACTACAAAAACGCATCACTGTAGTTTTTATTATGGCAGAGCTCTGAGGAAGGTGTTGGCCTTTAGAACTACTTGTGTTTTGGGCATTTTATAACTGATTTTATCCAACCATTGTTACACACAGGATTAGTGTGGTAATTTTAAATTAAGTTGAATTAAAATTTCAAAATAAAAGCTCTGACATTCTTTTATATTATGGAATTGCTCTCTTGGGAATTATGTGACTTTTTTAACAAAATCACTGTTACACTTTGGATTATTTTGGACAGTTAAAATGAAGCTTACTGAAAATTTCAAAATAAAAGCCTTACGACTCCTTTCTGGCTCATGCCTATTTTAGTGAAAATGGCTGCCACAAACTGGTAGAATTATGTCTCCCCCTGTCTGACTCACAGCCTGCAGAGGATCCATTACCATAGCAATGGAACACAGCAGGGCCAGCTAATTAGGACTACAAAACTGCATCACTGTAGTTCTAACTATTGCGGAACTCTGAGGAAAAAGCTGGACTTTAGAACTGCTTGTGTTTTGGGCCTTCTATAACTCTTTTTAACCAACCATTGTTACACATGGAATTAGTGTGGAAATTTTAAATTAAGCTTTAAAAAATTTTCAAAATAAAAGCCTTGACAATTTTTCCATCAATTAAAATCAGACATAAAATTGACCATTTTATGTCTGATTTTACCAAAAAATCATTACACATGGGATTACATTGGCCATTTAAAATGAAGCTCACTGAAAATTTCAAAATAAAAGTCTTAAGATTCGTCTGTGGCTAATGCAGCACCGCAGGCGCTGCAATGATATTAGCTTGCTTTATTTTTTTGTCTCAAGTTAGGGCACTGTCTTGCACAGCAAGACAGTGCATTAGCATTAGCACAAATATTAGCATTTCACTGTTCCCCACTAGTGCACTGCCATAGGCAGTGCAATAAGATTATCTTGCGCAGCAAGGCAGAGCATTAGCATTAGCCTTTTACCTTAAATGAGGTATTAGGTGTTTCCTTTACTTATTACCCATGTTCAATAATTCATGCTTGTGACTATCCACGTGCTATTGATGACATTGCAGCTTTCTTTACCATGGATGCTAATGTTTATCATTAGAACGCTGGGTCCAAACTGACAGGCACACTTTGGCAGGCCCCGGTTAAATTTCTTCAGGAATTTTCTAGTTATCCAATAATATACACTGTGTTTGGCCTCGGCTTGCAGCAAATTTATTTTTTTGGCCCTCAGTGTATTTGACTTTGACATCCTGGCCCTACAGTTTTAAACTACAACCTCTCATTTATTGTTTCACATTAAATAGTTCAGCTGTGCGGTTTGGAACCGCCTCCATTAAATGCCATATAACCTCTAAACCACATGAGTCACACAATAACCTATTAATCTTGTTAAGAATTAAAAAGAGGATCAACTCGATTTAGCTCTTTAATTAATTCTTTGTCCCGAATTCTTGTGTCTGTATACGTGTGCAGAGAGAAAAGAGCAATCATACGACATCAGACTTCAGATATTCAGAGTTTTATCCAGAGATATTCAATGCAAGAAGAATGTTACAATAAGCATCTCACCTAGATTATCAAAAGTCCAAGACATGACAAAACAGAGACAAAGAACTGAGTAAAAAGACAAAAGATGCATCTTCCGGGAAACTCTCACTCAGCACAAAGAGATTTCAACTTCTGCTGTGAAACAAACCATTTTATAGAATGTGTATTCTCCTCATTTAAATATATGCATTTGAGGTGTGGTTCTTTCCTTTGTGTGGGCTGTCTTAAATATTAATTTTATTACCTCACAGACCCACTGAACCCCCAGCTCTTCTCGTACCAGGCTCCTTTAGGCGATCTGATTTATAGCGTGCGTCTGCAGCGTTATCTCTGCCTCAAAATGCTTCAACAAGAAACCAGTTGGTGTTTTTTAACCAAGCTTGCACAAAATGTAATGCTAAATAATGACTATAAGTTTGAATCTAAGTAACTAATTCAAAGCATGCTTAAAGAAATATACCAATATGTTTGATTATATGTTGTAACAGACTTCTATAGTTTTTTAATGTTTGCCTGAACTATTCAACCCTGAGTAAAGAATGTATTGCCCTGATAGCCAATACACTCCCTGTCTGAAATGTTCCTTAAGGAGTATAAAACTGCTTTCTGATTAGAAATTTATGTAAGTTCAGAGAGTCACCAGTTGTCTTAGTTTGGATTTGTATCTAAGTTTATCTTAACCTAAAAGTTAACTTATGTACTATTGTGCTACTTTATAATTCTATTTCAACAATCTGGAAACAAAAAGTACTGAATTTGTGTTTTTACTACCTGCACAGACAGAAGCAGAAACATAAAGCGACTTCAGGTTCAGTTCTAAAGCCGAGTTATTAAAAGTTCTGTTGGCTGGTAGACATTTTGGAGTGTGTGTGTGTGTGTGTGTGTGTGTGTGTGTGTGTGTGTGTGTGTGTGTGTGTGTGTGTGTGTGTGTGTGTGTGAGGACAGAGTCTGCGCTCAGCGATGAATAAGATTACACTAATCATTTTCACTGTGAGAGCTCAGATTTGGTGGTTTAGGTGCAGATGATGGTTCTCCAGTGCGCCTGGAACATGCTGACAGTCAGCAGTGGGCGGAGCGCTCCCCGCCCTCCCCGTCACATAAAACAAACAAATGGACCAAACATTCCGTCCAGCACGTTTCTACATGGAGCCGTGGCGACGCGGCCCGTCCCCGCTCTGCCGCCCTGCGCCTTCAAAGTGACCTATTCCTGGAATTTGCTTATTTTGACTGCAGTCATTCGGCTGTGATCCGCTGTGGCCTCTTCGTGCTTCGCAACATTTTACAACTGGCTATTTACGTATAGCGTTCATTCCTTGTGAATTTCACACATTTTGTCAAATTCTAACCACATGTTTTAATTTATTTTTTATTTTATTGAAATTTAATGTGGCCAACTATCCTGGTAAAAACCAGCTGCTTGTTCTGTGCTTCACTTCGTGCAGCTTCTTGGCGATTGAGGAACGATTGCTTCCTGGAGGTCTGGACTTTCAAAGTTTCACATTTTACGCCAACGTATGACCATGACGTACGTAGCACACCAGTCTGATGTTATGACTCTTACCGGAAACTCACAACTTCTCCTGCTTTTCGCTGATTGGTCCAGTAGAAAATCTACTCTTTTTTTCAGTGTTATTCACTATTCAATAGTTATTGCATCTGTTATGGGAGGCTGGAAGATTCCTTCGGTCTTTTTCTGGACAAAAACTTTTCTATTTTGCTCTCTGCATGCCAGCATGAGGAGAAAAAGCAGATTGATCAAATTGACAATTAGCCAATTATGCCAAACAAGACCATGTATTCATGTATAGTTTATGATGATGGAAATAGAGATGAGATTTTATTATTTTAAAAATTAAAAAAATGAACATCAACACATCTTCAGAAATTCTGCTTTCAAAAACAGAATGGAAAGAGTCGCCATCTTGAAATCAGGGTTTTTCAAGTTCAATTTCTGCTAATTTTTTTTTTTAAGTCTATTACATAAATTGCCAATAAAGCCCACTGTAGTTTATGACTTTCTGACAAAATGTTAAAAAAAAAAAAAAAAAAAAGGGTGGGGGTATTAACATTCTGCGAGGCACACTGCAGTGCTTCAAATCCACCTCAAGTGGATTTTTTTTCACTTCCCCACTTTTACAATGTTGTGCGCACTCCATGTTTTCCTCCTCCCCTCTTTACGACTCCACTCCATTTCAGATGAAATATAACAGCATAAAGTTCTTCTCAGCTCGGCTCTAGGTGTTTAAAAGTTTGTTTTACAGCTCTGGCTCCGGATTCAGGTGTCTAATTACTAAAATCACAGTCAGAGCGGCTTTATTGGCCAAGATGGTGAGCACAAACGGGGAATATGACTCCGCTTTTCAAGCGCACGGAGAAAAGAACAATGAGCGTATGTATTTTGCACCCATTTTTAATAAAATAAGAAAATGGTAGGGTTGACGTAAAAGACGGACTCGAACCCACGTGTAACATTTTCCTCATCAAAGCCTTTTGTCATCAGGTTAAATCTGTTGAATAAATGACAATTGGTATCAAAATTCAGAATACTTTTTTTTTTCTAAGTATAGTTTAAGTGAGATCATATGGTGTCAGAGATACATGAGTCGAATTTATTTTGAAGTTATTCAATAGAGACTTCAGTTTGTCAGATGCCTGTGGTCATTACTATGAAAGTGCAGCAAAGATGAACAGACTGTTCGGGACGGTTAACAGTCCAGAGTCTGTGAACATCCTGGATAAATGGACAATTTTTTCTCCTTATTTTATTGCGATACTTTCACCTGAGTCAGATGAAACAGTTCACAAGATTCATGTCCTAAACCGCGAGTCCAAGTTTAGTCTTTGAGGACAAATCCCAAGACGTTATAATTGAAATGCAAGAGATCAACTTTCAGGGTGCAGTACTGATTTCTCTCTCGACTCTCCTCTGCCTGAGTATTTTGACACGCTCTGCTTCAACTATTGTCCGTTGTTCTCAGTCTTTTTAAAACATAAATAGCAGCTTTTACAAAGACGGTTATTTCAAACCTGCAGGAAAAGGCTTTAGACAAATTGTTGGTGGGCAGTGCGTGATTGACCAACGTGTTCAGTCATTGCTTAAAATAAAAAATGTCAAAAACTTTTAACAGTAGTTGAAATAATAATTTTTTTTTTAAAGTTTGCTTTTTGTTGTAATCAAACGACTCCCTCGCTGCAATAAAACCTTTCATTTGCACTTATGACTATTGGTGTCGCGTTACACTTTTCACACAAACAGGAACTGAGCAGCTGTTGCTAGCAAATGAGAAGAACGCTACGCACTTGTGTTAGCTTTGGAGAGGCTAGTGCCGTTAGCCCATATAAGCTAGCGCAGGATAAAGAGACATCTAGCATGCTTAAGCTGGTCGCCCACTGGATCTCCTTCCTCCTTTTCTGACCATTAGCACAAATAAGCTAGCATTAGCATAGGATAGCATAGCATTGGCCAGACAACTAGCATGCCTGGGCTGGCCCCCCATTACTCGTACTCTCTTCTTTAATGGAAACATCTCCACTGTTGGTCTGTCCAAAACTAAAACCAAACTTTCTTCTGATTAGCACAAAGGTCACCGGTTCTATTTTGCCTCGGTTCGAGAACGCGCCTCTCGAACACTGCACTTTAATCTGAGATGCTATCACCAGTAAAGACGTCACCGCTGTGTCCACATTTCAAACCTGAATCCTGGAGCTTTTGCCTCTCGTTTTTAACTTCCTTGCAACATGAACTCGGTCGCTATGTAACTGAGCCATTTTCTCGCTTACATGCAAAAGCTGATGGCATGCTGAGTGCTGCCAGCTTTACAATAAAAATAAAAAACTAATCGGATTGCTATAAACATGAATGATTTTCGTGAAGGGCACCTCCGTCTTATCCTCCCACTTTACTCAAACAGCCAAGGCGCACGCAGAGAAAATGACTTTTGAATATCAACAGAGAAGAGGTTGTCCCTAATAAATGTAACCGTATAAGTGTAGGTAATGCTATTGATCTGTACATGTTGTACCAGCCAGTCTCAAGGGGATAATTAGGTTCCCTTGAAGCAAGATTGTGTGGAATATTTATGAGTAGACAGCGGCGCACCTTCAATAAACAGCAGTTAGAGATACGCGAGTTTGGACGAACAGCGAGCAACTCTCAAGGGAAAGTCCAGCTGACTGGTCCTCGGAGGAGAACCTGCTCATGTGCTAATTTCCATGATTTAAAACAACGCAGCCTGGCCGCGTCCGCGCTTAGTGCTGCACTACCGCCTTTCACACCGTGTCACTGTTGGATCGAACGTTGCGGCCGCGGGGCTGCAGTGTTTTCTCAGTTGGGTGACAACTGATGTGCAGCAGAAACCACACGCGTCACGCCTGATGAAATGTCTCGATAAACCTCCTGTCTAACTCCAGGTGCAAGTCTGTCTTTCCAAATCACTTTTTATTCCCTGAATCACCTTATGTATATAGTGTTTCTTTCTTTGTTGTAGGAAAAGCTTGGTTATTCGCACCGTTTTACGGCTGTCTAAGAAAAGGCAGGAAGAAACCGTGACCCATGACTGATTCACAGCAGGTGTCCTTAAAGCAGCCTGCCACAAATAGTTACTCTTAGCAACGTGGGAAATGGCACAAAAGGATCTACAACTTACAATTATTTCTATAACACATAGAAAAATAAACAATATTTTTGATAAAGTAGAGTCTTTCATCAGATACAAAAGAAAAAACACCATCGCTCACATTTGATGCCAAAGTAATCATTGGTCAGCAATAACGTCTATCAATCAGTACGTGTTTAGAGTCCATGGTAACGAAATTATTGCAATCGGTGGTAGCCTCCACTAGCTACCACTGATAGCAGTAGACCTCTTGCGTTGCCATTTGGGCTGAAGGATATTAGCTGCTAGCACGGACAGCTCGATTTAGACACGTTGCTATGTGTCAAACTCAAGGCCCGGGGGCCCAAATGCGGCCCGCCAAAGCTCTTTATGTGGCCCTCTGGACAATAAGTCCCACCAATTTTTCACAAATCTGCAAAATTCACACAAAATCATCAAATCTCCAAATTTTTTCCAATTTAGCTGCAAAAACATTAGGTTTAAGCAACTGCTGCCTCAGCCTTATTTGATGTCAAACTACTGCACTTGATTGATACGGCGACTAACAAAAAGCCACATTTCACCTCATAGTGTAAATATTGTAAAAAAAATCCTTGCAAATATTGCTAAATCAGCAAAAAAAAGAACAACACAAAAACAATCACAAAATCCTCAAGAGATCAGTGTGAAAATATGTTCAATATTTCATTTTAATCAAATGCTGAACCAAACAGCTATTTATTAATACCTGAACAGCTTCATGGATTTATCAATACATTCTGGCCCTTAAAGAACATTATTATTCTTAACAAGGCCCACAATGAAAATGAGTTTGACGCCGTAGACGGCCAAAAACAAAACTTAAATACGTTTTGCTCGTTGAAGCTTCTTTACGCGCCACACCCCACGCTTCCTCGCTCCCCTTCCGTTTGCCATGCAGCTCCTTCTTTACTGTCTGCCCGTCCTCGAATTTCTTCCTCGCCAGCATTAAAAAAAGTGAAAGACCGTCGTTCGTCTTCCCTGCCATCTGTTCCAGGCACTGTGTGTGCCTGCTGACGGGTGTAGTGGGCAACAGTTGGCTCACCCACTCGGAAGACTGCGAAGAGGTTTGGCAGGTAAAACACGACCGAGCGTTTTAATGAAGTTGTAGACCGATGCATCATTTTCTCCAGCACAAACGATTCCACATGTTGTGAGCCTCGGACGCTCGCTCATGACGAGGTTCTTCAACCATGCATGTTTTTCTGCGTTCGCTCTACGCCACGCCGCTCTGAGCCCAAGTCATTCTTTGCTCCCTTTTCTAAAGACCTCTTTCCGAACTTCTGTTTTTTTCTTTTTTGACGGCTTTTTGCAACTCTTCTCTTTGCTACTGCACCAATCGACGTCTGAGCATTTACAAAAGTGGACTTTACGATGGTTGGACACTTGAATGTATTCACACACCTCTGCAGGTTTTTGAGTTTCAGACAGTTTTCACTCCATCTCTTCTTACTTATCAAGAATTTGCTGCTGGAAAGTGAAGTTTCTCCCTGAGCAGGACAAAGCGATCTGTTCTTATTTCACCTTGCAGCCCTGCAGTTTTCCACTCTTACACCAATCAGCTCTTGCACGACGTCCGCCCGTCGATTTTATGTTTCTTTTTTTGTGTGTGTCTTTAGAACAAAAGCAGCCTTTTCCAGCAAGACCGTGAACAGAAGAGCTCTTGTGTTTTCCGAAGGGAATTATCCCAGGATGTTTATAGCTCAAGTTACAGGCCAGGAGTTTAAAACTCCACACTCTGGCCTTGCTTTGTGATCAGCAACTAACGCCGCATTTGCTTCAGCCTTCCAAAAATAAGAAATGAAAATGACGGCTATTGTTGCGTGTGACCCTGCTTTTACGCTAAATTACAAACGATACAAGAAATTCCCACTCCTATTTGTAAGCTACCCTATACTGCAGTAAGAAAATAATAACTTTGACGTTTTTTACATAACTTTACCTCGCTAAAGATATGCAAAAAAAAAGAGTAAATTTCATCTTAATTGGAATTTGTCAAGACAAAACTAAACCAAATTATCGTTATAAGAAATCTTTCAAGATAAATGATAAACTTTACGATAAATTTCCAGCCCCATTTTGAATTCACCTAACAAGAGGTAAAGGTGTGTAAGAAACGTCTTATAGTTAATATTTTTATTGCAATAGTATAATCTTTACAGTCGCTTATTTCTCTCCTAACAGAGACACCAGAAATCTACTTTTACGCAAATGGCCGCTTAACGATGACACGTCCATCCACTCATTCATTCACTCTCCCTGCTTCATTTCTTCTGGTGCTCATGAAGTCTTATTATTATTTATTTTTTTCTGTGTTTCTTCAGAACGAACCCCGTCTCGTTTTAATCGGCATCCAGCTGGGTCCGGTCCGTCCCGGGGGTTTTCTTGCTGATACGACTCTTCGTAACTTTTCTCCTGTTGTTCCTTTTCTCCTGTTTCTCATTTCAAGTCATTTCGGACTCTGGCTATTTTTTTTTTTGTGTTTTTTTCTTATAGCTGTAGGGTCCAAGAGGACTCCAATTAGACGGACGGCAGAGTTAATGAAGTCTATCGGTTTCCGTCTCCTCCTCTTCTTCCTTTGCTCTATTTATCCCAGTGCTCAGGGGGACACTCGGTCTGGATTCAGTCACTGTGGCGGGGCGGCAGGGGGGGGACGTTTCTTCTCTTACTAAATTAAATATGTGTAATTGATGGTTTCATAAACAGAACTAACCTTGCCAGCAGCGATGGCGAGCTGCTGCCGCTGCTAAGGAAGTCTTTGCGAATGTGTGGAGCAGCCCTGAAGCGGCTCTTCACAGGCGCTCAGGTTCTGTTTCACCTACAGCGAGGGAGGGAGGGAGCAGAGAGGAAGGGAGACGGAGAGCTGGAGGCGCGCGGCAAGATATCGACTGCAACAGCTTCTCGCCTTGGAAGGCGTAACACATGACATAATGTCTCCTGCAGACAGCCTCTGCTGAAAGCAGACAGCATTGTTCTTGGCTAAACTCTCACTTACTGGATGTTCTCTCCTCCTTTCTCTCTCTCTCTCCTCCTTTCCTTTATCTCGCCTTTTAGCTCAGTGAAGCTGAAGAGATGAAAACAGGCCGTAGATAAAGGGAGCTCAATGCAGACGTCGGGACGGAGCTCAGAGAGGAACACGCATTCACAGGAGCGCGGCGGAAACGCTTTCAGACTCGTAACACAAAGAAATGTCATCGCGGCGAACTTGTCGGAGAACAGTTTCACTCTGAGTTGAACAGAAAGCATATTTCCCTTGATTGTTTTGTCTGTTTGAATGTTGATCCTGCTGAATTATCTTGCGGGGGCCTTGAAAGACTTTATTCTTTAAAGGGGCGGTATCATATAAAATTGACTTTTCTTACAGAGCACCTTCCTCCTCACTCTGCTCCTTCAGACTAGCAGCAGCAATTAGCTGACGTTCGGTGGAGCTGCGAGTCGACTGAGCTTCTCATTGGAACTGCTTCTCAGCTGCTGCATTTCCATGAACCTTAAAACTTAAACATGACCATTAAAAAAAATGCCCTTTGTTTTTCAAAGTAACGTTTTTGTACTAGGATTAGGTAAATTTGTGTATTCCACAAAACTGCAATGGAAAACCTTCTTTTGCATCACACAAGTCACATGATCAGCAACTGGATGTTACTGAAAAATGACTAAGGCAGTGACAGGAAGTGGTGGAAGGATGACGGTGCCGCTTGTATTTAATGACTCAACAGAATATCAAAAATGTTTTCCAGACATTAGCAGTGAAATGCCCATATGAACCATTTTAGAGGCCTAACAGAGGAAAGTTGCTGTGGCGACTCCTTGAAGGTGGAATTCCAGAAAGAGCAGAAGCTTCTTAAAGAGACAGACACCCAATTTCAACGAGTTAAGTTGCAATGTCAAATTTCTTGCAAGTCACATTTGATATTGGCAGCATTCGAACGGCAGGTGGTCACAGAAGGAGCAGAGCTTTTTAAAAGAGCAGAAGAAGAGTCGAACCTGGTGGTGGCGATACGATGGTTCAGGGCTGTTTACTGCACAAAGAATCTTGAAAGTCCTGAAGGAGAACGTCAGGCATCAGTTCTCAACTTGGAGCTCCAAACACTTTAAGGATCAGGACAATGATCCAAATTACACCAATTATAGTAGTTTTTGTAAATGCCTAATGACAGTTGTTGCCTTCTTGCTAAAATAATCATTTGAAAAGACTTTCCAGCTTCAGGCATTATTATTTGTTTGACAATCTGCAACACTGACATTTGACAAAAAAAAAAAACAAAACTAAAAATGTTTAAAAAAGAAAAATTGTGAGGGAGCAGATATTTTTTCAAAGCAGAAGATCCCTATAAAATCCACTGATCATGTAGCAGAAATGATCAAATCTGACAATGTTTAAAGAATATGGATACTTCCACAAGGTGCAGTGCATCCAGTTCAGAGTCAATCTGTGTTGAGATTAAATGTGGCAGGACTATTCTCACATCGCATGTCACTGTTGGGACTATCTAAAGCATCAGCTTGTAGTCAAATTGTCGCCATACCAGCTTATGAATGTGCTGAGCTGCTGAAAATGTTCACCGGTCCAATTTTATGAACTAGAAACAATGACGCTTGAAGGTTCAGAAGTGGAAGCAATGCTCCTTTTTAGCCACATGAGGGCAGCATAGCAAATTTCAAAACTGCACATAAGGCTTAATGTTCACCTAAAAGTTTAAACCATCAGCACAACTTAGTTTGGTTTGCATGTGTCTAAATGTTTTAATGCTGCTAAGCCCCCCTCCACTCCCCCACCCCCCGACACACACGCACGCACACACACACACACCCACACACACCTCACTCCACTTTGCATCAGCACCTTATTTCTAAAACCTCCATAATGGGCTTTTTTTTTCTTTGCCACCTATCACCTTACACTCTTTAAGTGTTTTGGTTTAAAGCATGCCAGGCTGGTCACTAAATGGGGATTATGCAAATGTGCTAAAGGGTAATGTGGACAGTGCAGGACGGGACAGTGAACCAACTAGCAGCCTGGTCGTTTAACGTGAGGAAACGACGCCTCTCTGCTGCGGCGTGGACGTTTCAACGGCAAGTCGCTTTGAAGAAGAGTCCCCGGAAGCTTCAACATTAAAGAGCTGCGGTGTTAAATCATACACATGGAGGTCCATCTGTATTTAACTCTATGCTAACCTCCAGGGTTAACATAAACCCTAAAACATTTATGCAAACATTTAAGGTTGGCATAAATTTGACCCCTAACCCTTATCCTGTTATGGTAACGGTTTATCTGTGTTTTGTGTTACTTTGTGTTTGCAACATAAAATCATAAAGTCCCTCCAACATACCTCGAAGTTTGTGGCTGTCACATAAAAAGTAACTTTAAAGTTGATCCCGTTTCACAAAGTACTTTTAGTGTTTCTGTTAGCTTGTCCATTTTTCAAGCAACAGGCCCGTTATCCGTGGTGAGTTTACCGTCTCTGTCCCGTAAAAGCATCTCCTCTGCGGAAGTGCATCTCTTGCATTTGGGCTGAACTGAGAGCAGAAATCGGATTGAGCTCGTCACAGAGCCCAGCGCCGTTAACCAGAGCATCAGTCCAAAGCAGAAACGGTGACGCTTCTGAGTGGATTCATAAATGTGCTCGTCTTTCTCCTCGTAAGCCCAGTTTTGAATGAGCTGATGAATAAAAACATTCATTAGAGCAGCATTTTGGTGGTTCGAAGGCTTTGCCAGCGTTGGATCAAACTTTAGCCATCATTTAATTCAAATGTAGCTGATATCAAGTTATTGTTATGCAAATTCTTTTTTATTATTATTTTACAAATAGCTGAGTAAGAGTCATTTTAGTGCCTTATTTTTTTATGCTGCAGCTGTGCACTCTGAAAACTACCGCAGCAGAGGGACACGCATACATAAGACCATCCACCTGATTTGTTCCCCCCTCCCCCCTTTTTTTCTCTGCCAATCCTACTATTAATAACAACACAGACATATCCATTAGTGCGAGAGAGGCTCGTCTGGGGGCAAATACTCCCTCTGGCATTTAAACAAACCTCCGCTGGGACTCGTTCTCCCAGACTCCCCCGAGGTGCGGACGCACCGGTTGCCAGAGCGCACCGCACTGCCAAGATCGGTCTCCTTCACTGCCGCTGCGCCTCCAGCAGCGGAGCGAGAGAGAGTCCAACACACACACAGAGCAGAGCGAGGGGAAGGTGGAAAACACACACGGGGGTTGGGAGGCACAATCACCTCTGTGTTTGCCTGCAACTGCTCAGGTGGCACAGAAGATATTCAAATGAATGAACGAGAGTGAGAAACCCGAAAGAAGAAAAATGTGCCTGGAGACTCTTTGACTTTGAGTAATGCCGGTAATTGAAGGAGCCATGCAGAGACGCGGCGGGCGTGTAGTATTACCACATGAAAACGGGGTGCGTGTCTCTCGTCACTTACACCTTTTTGTGAGTTAGGACGGAAGAAGTCGCAGCGCAAACACAAAGATGTCCACACCGCCCGACGCTGTGGAATTGAGACGTAGCTGCTGCTCGTAACCCGGCCCTGACGGTAAAGCCGCGCGGCAGCTGATACCTTCTGTTAGAGTGTTACGATCTTATAGCTCTGGCTGATTTATCTGCTGTCAGGCTTCAGCAGTCTCCTGTGTGTTTAGGTGCTAATTAGGGTACCACACACACACACACACACACACACACACACACACACACACACACACCTTTGCACGAGCTCACACACAGACAGACGCATCGCAGTCCCAGTGGTGATATAGACAGTGTCTCATCAGAAGGAAGAAAATGTGAGTGTTTCATGGGGAAAAAGAACAATGCATTACTGGTGGCATTACAAGCAACACACACATAGTGCAGTATTTGCTGACATCGCCAACGATTGTCTTCATTCTTTTCTGGTTTCACTTTGTATCATCTTGTATCGTTTATAATGTATCAATAACGACGCTAAAACATCCAAGACGAAACCACGTCACAACCTCCTCTTAAGATCGTCTTCCTATCTTTAGTTTCTACTGTGTTAGATAAATAGAATAATTACTGATAGTGAGATGGACGTCCATTCATTCACTTTTCATTCCTGCTGTACTCAGGACTGTAGCAGGCTACCAGCCCATGCTAGTTTCTTAGTAGCTGAAAGGCATCTTTGACAAGTGGACAGTTGATGGCCACTGCTGACTAAAATGTTAGTTGTGTTAACGCCAGAGCACCAGTCATGAACATCAGTTGCACTAAAGTATTGCATCAACATTATATTGAGCAGATGCTAATGCTAAAGCACTATGGTAGTATAAATTCTCCCATGTTGGTATCCACCATGTGGCAGCATGTTATAATATAGCATATCCCCCTAAACAGCGTCAAATGTGTCATGATGCACCTGAGTGAATATGATTTACACTTCAGGAAGTGATTCTTTGGCACAAGTCTTGCACTCCTATTTTCACTTTTATAGTTGCTGAGTGTTGCTAAACCTCTTGCTTATTTGGCCTAGCTGCATGAAGAGCCGTATCGTCATCAGGATCTCAGCCTGACACCTTGCAGTCTTGACCCAAATTTTGTTACTCCTCTGTTCTCCTTTTCCAGAATGATGAATCGCTTGTGGATCTCATTGTAACTAATACCTTCGTTCAAGTATTTTATTAAATTGGATTGGTACATATTAATTAAAGTACAGTTGGGGAATGAGTTGCCACGTATCGACAGCTCTGTTTCAGTGACTTATTCCACATGTGCAAAATGAGTGAGAAAGCCCTCTGTTGATGTTTGGGGGGGATGGGAGGGGAACAAAAACTTGTTGAGTTTGCCGCAATCCCAGAAATGTGTGATTGAGGAAGTTCTGGTTGAAGTGGAAGGAGAACTTGACGAGCCTTCAGCGGGTGGCGTACTCATCAGAATCTCGTCTCTGCCGCCTTCTCGCCCTCCACCCGTCCTTCTTCTTGCGTCCTTCGGTCCTTTCAGCGGGATGAACATCTTGTTCCCTCATCACATCCTCACCACCTTCCTCCTGCCGATCCTCTCTGCTGCGCCGCGTCCCCTTCTTTAGCCCCATAAACCGTCTTCCCTTTGCTGCTCCACGCGACTTCAAATGACTTCAGAACAAAGTTATTCGAGGTTCAGGAGGAGTTCAGATGCGGACCTGCTGGCGTCTCTCTCTTCTCCGGGTCTAAGCCGGCGTGTGAAAGTCTCTCCAGGCTTCTCCTCTTGACATGAGATCAGCCAGCGAAGCTCAGAGCCTAAAGAATGGCAGTTGCTTTTTGGTCCCTCGTGGCCCCGGACTTCGTTTGATCAGGAATGCTACTGACATTGGACTCCCTGTTTTTAATGGAAGTTCCCTTTGCTTTGCAGCACTGAGACAAATAAGACAAAGACCATATAAAACGCTGAGACTGATGAGATGTTTTAGTTGGTTTTTTTTGGTACTTATGTAATCATTTATGCCTCACATTGTTGTCATTTCTCTCTTCTGTCTGATTCATTTTTACTTTGTGTCACTTCTGTCACTTCAGTGTCCACTGCATAAACGCATCATATTTCTGTGGCTTTTTGGTTTTGGGTCACATCTTTTCGTGTTTGTTTTCTTATTTATTGATATTGTCTCTCTTTTTTTTGGCTTAAGATAGACATAGTTGTACGAAAGCATGTGCTTCTGATCATGGTTTCTAATCTATCTGTTGTGTTTTTGCAGTAGCAAACTCACTTCTGTGGAGGTTCACTAGTTCAAAGTTGCATTGAAAAACCGCAGCAGCTGATTCAATTGAAATATGTTGAGTGAAATATTTTTCAACTTAATTTCACTCAAGTACATTTGTTAAGTTAAGTTAAAGTTTGACAAAATTTGATTGCACGTGGCACATTCGCACAAGTTTTTTCTTAAGTTGGCGCGTAACTCTTTTTCAATTTTTTTCCAGTTCCAAATTGAAGATTGATTTCAGTTCTGGATGACTAAACGTTGACTAAAAGTATTTGCCTTTGCATGGATGAAATGTAATCATGTAGTTTTTAATTTCAAGTAAAAATCTCATTTCCTCACTCTGTTTGCCAAGAGAAACTCTCACCTTTGAGTCAGCGAGAGGAAAACTTAACTGTGACACAAAATACTTTTTCTCACACCGAACAATTTGTGTTCCAGTAGGAAATTTGAAACTATACATTTTGTTTGGAAATGTCAAAAAGAAAAAAAAGTATTTTTCATTCTTGCATTCATTCATTCATTAACATGCTGCTCAGCAGCACAGAGGCAGAGTCATGTCTGCGAAACAAGATGCTAATTACAAAACGTGATGCGAAAAGAAGCTTAAAGGGATAAAACTCTGAACAGTGGCTTAGTGCTGCAGGTTAATAAAACACCTGTAACGTAATTGAGCTGAAATGATTAATCATCCTCCCAAAGAGAGCGTGTTTCTCTTTCCAAGGCGTGACAGAAGTCAGATGAACCATCCTGGCAGTTTAAAAAAAAACAGCTCACTTATTTAATGGAGAGGGGAAAATATGTCACATTTTAGCAGCATAAAGGCTTGCAAAGAAAAAAAGCTGACAAATTGAATAAATATATCATGCTTATTGCTCAGTGCATGAAAGAGAGTTCAGTTACCTCTGATAATTAAAGTCCTGCTTTCAGCAACCTCAACCCCTTTGGAAAGCTCGCCCTTGCCTCCTAGTGGGCAAAGAGTGCGGTTGCACCCACAGAGATGAGCTTTTTTATTTGTATTTTTTTTTTTTGAAGATGTGAGGCGTTTGTATGCGTCGCTGTGCATTCATGCCGTCCAAAGACCCGTCCACCTTTTCTACAGCTGTCCCTTAATCTGCCTGACACTCGCCGTGTCATTAGGGCCGTGACACAGCCTGGGATAAAGCCGAATTTTTATTAGCTGACACGAACGTGACGCAGCCGAGTGTGTTTGCACGCACACACACACACAGGCGTGCGCGTGTGATGAGTGTGTAATCTCTGTGACACGAGCCAGCCGCGAGGGAGGGAAAGTTGAGGGGTGACGGGTTTACGTCTGCAGAGCGGGGAGAGTAAATGGAGAAAAGCAAGCTTTCAGCTTGGATTCACGGACCTGAACTCCAACAAGCTTCCCTTCGGGTTTTATTACACGACAACCACAAACTTCTCCGGGTCCCATTTATGTGACGAACCAACACAAAGAGGTACATAACTGTGTCGTTAAAGGGAGAATGATGCTCTCATCGGCCCGCGTTGTGTTTCTGCCAACTTGGCAAATCTGGAGATGAAAGTGTTTGGCATTTTCTCTGTGAAATACTTAAAACTCAGGTAGACTGGATGGATGAGACCTGGTTTCAGGTCTCATCATTTTCAATGTGATTTAAAGCTGGGAATACAAACACACAGATGCTGTGAAGGTGTGTTTCGGACAATGTGTGATGTGAAGTACCCAAAGCTTAGGATGGGCTTCTCTTAGATTTTTTAATAAATCTCTGGTTTCCCTTGAAAGAAATTGTATTTATACAGACAATAACCTTTACCTAAGCAATTTTTTTTAAAAATCTGGGTGAGATCTATAGCAGCAGCAACATTTACAAGTATGAACATTTCAATTCAACCTGAGAAATGGATTCGCTTGGCATTAAGCAATAAAAACGGCTAATAAAAAGCATGACTATCAAAAGCAATGGTAGTTAAGACGCTCTTTTTCACGGTTGTTCAGCAGCGCTTTTAGACAATTAAAAGTAGCATGGGCACGAGAGAAGCAGTTAAAAATGACCACAGTGACTAAACAACGTTGTAAAAACACAAAGGAACGTTGAAACCAGATTCTCCCATGCGGCAAAAGGCGCAGCCATCTTGAAAATCCTGATGTCAAACTTCATTAGGTAACGTCTGATGAAACTGGTCGCACTGGTTATTTAAGGGAACCAGATTTAAAGCGACCGAATACAGATGCAAACAAATCTGTTAGACAAAGAATGACTAAACAAGAAATTAATGACACAATCGAACAAAAACAACTAAAAAAAACCCACTGAACAGAAACAAGGCTTAATATAAACAAGGAATAAACCAAACTGCAAACCCGAAACAACTCAAGAATCGAACATTGTATCCAATAAACTACACTCTAAGTGCTTCTGTCAGCAGTTCGTGGCTCAACCCTAATTTGAATAAGTTCAAGCCAAGATTGAACTTTCTGCTTGGAAATCTTTCATTCAGGTCAGGCCTTTTAATTCCAGAACATATTCTCTTTTCTCTCAGCCATATCGTCCCATTGCATAGTCATTTGTTGCCCTTCTATCATATCACAGTGCATTTCCCTACCAATAAACGGAGGCACTCTGCTGAGGAAACGTATTTATCTTTCACATAAACTCCGCTCTGGCTCCACTGGTCTCTCTTCAGTGGCTCTCGCTGGCACTTAATTTCTATTAATGGTTCCGCGACTGGCACTTGAAGCCGATCTGCTGTTGGGGTGAGCGGTGAAATATGCATAGGCAATTATCCTCGGTAATGTGCGCAGCGCCGTCCGCTGGTGCGACCGTGCTCATTGTGTGTGTCGGGGAAGCGCCGTGGAATCGAGGGGACGCGTACACAAAACGGTTTCCCACTGAGGCTGGCGTTGGGGGTGAAAAGCAGGTTCGGTAGCTCTCACTCTCAGAACTAGCAAACAGAAGGATTTGTTGCATTAGCATTGGAGGAGGCTTACAGGTACCTGGCGTACACCAACTAGTAAAGATGATCATCATCAACTTCATCCGCCAAGTAGTTTCATCTTTCTTCTCAGTGATAGCATCAGTGTCTCCCATTGTTCTCCAAGAGTCCTCCAATAATTGCTCAGCCATCGGCTGGTTCTAGATTTAACACGACTCTTCCGGACAGAGACGGGAGGCCAATAACTGGGGGTGGGTGGAGGGGCCCCTGGGCTTGTAAAGCCTCCATCTGTGGAGGAAACTCTGAACATATAAACCCAGAGGAGCGGATGCGCATACACAAACCTATTAGAGCTGCTGTGATGACACTATGGAGTGTGTTCACAAACACCAAGGTGTGTTAAAGTTTTATAGCGTGAGGTCAGCGATGAGGTGGACTCAGATATGATGGGATGAGGTCTAATGGGGTGTTTAATAGATGCTGTGTGTGTGCCATTGTCTCTGAGGGTCTTCGTGGGCACATGTGAATAACTACTTCTTATGGATGCGTTCCTTGTGTGTGTCCTGTCATGCTGTTATCAGCAGCCTTCAGATCTCTGCGGTTCACCTAAATGTTAAATGTAACGGACGGCAGCCGAGCCCCCCGGATCGGACCGTCTCCTTTGTGAATAAGCGGTGACGGAGCTCACACACACACACTCGCACACACACACTCGCACATGTACCAAAGCCCCTGAACCTGAATGACGGGAGCTTTTTACCAGACGTCTGGCTTTGACGAGAGTCTTTCACCTCGAACAAGAATTAATACCGTTCTTTTCCACTGGTTTCTTTTCACAGACATCCATTAAGTTCTTTTTAACCTTAGAAACTCTCTCATCTGTTGTTGTTTTTTCGCTCCAGTATTCTCAAAAGAATAGAATGTTGCTAAGGAAATGAAGACGGGGATGTGTTTTTGAAAAGATTCCTTGATGTTGGATAATAGAGTTCTTTGTCAGACAAGAGGAGAGAGAGAACTGACTTTTTTTCAATAAACGTATTTATAGAGTAAAGTTAAAAGAATGCCATGAGCTGAAGTTCGCTGTAATCCACTTCAAGTTTTACTGATTGTGCCATAGTAAATAGACTTTGTCCTAAAGGAGTGCTGGTGTTGAAACCTTTGCCACTGTGCAGTCGTCGTGAATGAGGTCAAACATAAAGGCTCAACACCTCACTTTCCTGTGGAGCTCACATGACGGACGTAGGGTCCTTAAATGGAGGGTTCTCCAGTTCAATCTGACCCCAGTTTGTTTGCCCAGAACCTCTGGTGTGAATGTGCAGTTGAACTGTGATGCAGAACAAAACAGGCAAGCTCTGGTCCTCCTAAAATCTGTGTCTCCCCTCAATTCAGGCAAACTTTGGTGCTGTTCGAATGTAAGGCCGACCGGAGACCACTCCGAAAGCAGGAATCGGACTTGAGCACAGAGCATTCTGGGTAAATACAACCGAAACAAAACAGTCTAGCTCTAGAGGAAGAAATGACCTTCTTGCTTCTTTTTGCCAAAGACAAAAGAGAAAACCCTAAACCTCTAAAATCTGACAAAACTCCATTTCCGTTTACAATTCGTGAAGAAACCAACTGTCCACCACGTTGCTGAAGAACTGAGAACCCATTTAACAAAACCATCCAAAGATCTCAGTCTATTATCTCAGGATTTGGACTCATCGTCCTGCTACAGTGCCGCACTACCTCCTGGTCAAGTCTAAGTCAAAGACAAACAATCTATAGCAAAGTCTCATAAAAATGTCTCGCCTCAACTGTTCAGCATGGTGGAGACACGATGAATTCCTGCCACGTGACCTGAACATTTTTCAGTAAAGTTAAACTAAAAGTGAGACAAATTGTCCAACATATCAACTCAGACGCCTCCTTCCTCGTGTCCAACATGGTGCTGGAAGCTGATCTGTCTTTGTTTTACTCCCACTCGTCCTGAACTGCATACATTTTAGTGAATTATGGGTTAATATTGTGATTTTCCTCAGATTTCTTGAATAATTACTCCATGTGATGTTTGGTGATTGGTTGTTCAGCTCCTGCTGGTGTCTGTTCTTTTATTTTCGTCTCTGACACATAAACATTCAGAAGTGTGTTTACTTGGAGGGGATGAGAAAAAAAAAGCCTCTAAGTGGAAAATGACACACTAAATAATTGCATTAGATTTATTATTTTCACATTTACTGTACTGTGCACAGAAGTGTGTTTTGAAAAGCAGGCCTGAGGGGAATGAAATTCTCGCTAGTGCACTCCATCCCAGAGCTAAATTACACAAGCCAGCCATGATTTCATGCTTCAGTACATTAGTGCAGCATGGGTTTTTTTTATAAATTTTTTTATTTCTCCCTCCCTTCCTCCCCTGCTCTCTGCTCTCTCCCCCCATGCACTCTCTGTCTCATTTACCTCTGCTTTAACCCCTCGCGGATCTTATCTGGTTAAAGAGCAGAGAGAGGTGAACCACACTGCCAGCCATGCGGCATGAATATTTCATCTGTGTTTAGATTACCATTTTCTCCGAAGATTCATTGTTCTATGTTTAATACATGTGCCGTCGCTCCTCTGCTCCTCGATCGCAACCCCTGCCCTTCTAATCACAGCTGAGGCAAACCCCTCGAGCTCTGTGTGCGTGTGTGTGTGGGTGTGTGGGTGTGCGTGTGTGTGTGTGGGTGTGTGTGCGTGTGTATGTGTTCATTTGGGTAAATGCGAGTCGGGTTGCTGATTTTTCTGTGGGTGGGGTGCATCTTTGCTGACGTTTTGCCCGTGTTTAAGTGCGAGTAGATCGGGGTTACGGCAAGGCTAAAGCCTCCATACATGCTCACTCCTCTCCTCCTCCTCTCTGGCCGGATTAGACGCCCAGGTGGGGGAGTGAGTTAGATCTGGGGGGAAAAATAGATGTGTCAGTAGGATGGGGAAGAAGAAGAAGAGAGGGGAGTGAGTAACGGAGTGGCATTCCTGGCTTTAAGTTGCAGGGGGAGATATGCTTGAAATGATCGGCTGCCTTATTGAACAGACTTTAGCAGGTGTGATTTTATTTGATTTTTTTACTCCCCAGCCCACATCAGTTGGCCCGTGATGGTTCACTCTTCCCTTCATCTCTTCTCATCTTTTTTTTCTTTCTAAATGAGCTCTGAATGGAGGACGACTCGCTCTGGGACTGTTTGATGGAGAAAATGGCTGCATGAGCCACCTATCACTTTGCAGTCATAAATATGAGCTCTTTCAAATGTATAGTTTGTCCCCCCCCTTATAGAAAGATTACCATTTCTATAATTCGAAACAACAAAGTGGTGACTTGATCTAAAGCGGCTGACCTGAAGTCAGAGAATAAAAAGCAAAGCAGTAGAGTTTCTTTTGAGCCTCACTACTAGATTCGACTTATTTTTATAGCATTGTAAGTGTGTGTGTGTGTGTTCAGTTTTACTCAGTTTATTCACTCAATGTGTGAGCAAAGTTGCTGAAAAACCGGCTTTTTTTTGTTTGTAATATTTTAAAAGGAAAAACCAAATAATTTAAATTTCAAAGTTGACTTGAGAAACTGTCCAATCTGCCAATGAACACACCAGTCTGACTCTCTTGGTTCTTCTTCTCACTCCCGTTGCGAGTGAGACAAATTGTCCAACATATCAACTCAGACGCCTCCTTCCTCGTGTCCAACATGGTGCTGGAAGCTGATCTGTCTTTGTTTTACTCCCACTCGTCCTGAACTGCATACATTTTTGTGAATGGTGCAACTAAGTGACCCTACACAGGAGAGACACCTTCAGGTCGAAATATGTCATGGAATTAATCTTCTTTGTGTAATATTAACATGTTAAAGTTTTTAAGTTGAACCACTCATTAACATTGACAACGCTTGTCTATGTGTCTGTAGCTACTGAAGCCAGTGTAGATGAAAGAAACCCCAGTTAAGACTTGGGTTTCAATTGGTTTTCACTTGATTTTTCACTAATCAATCAGAGCTGTTGCAAGAAATATATTTTAGTACACACTAAGTTAGTCTCCTTCAGGCACCGAAAATCCCTTCAGTCGACAAAAAAAATGTACGATTGAGAAATGGAAAGGTTTTCGTGCGTTATTGCTCTCAAGACTAACGCATTTACCTTTTCCAACCATCAACCGATGATCAAATGTTGACGGAGGCTCTGGAGGATGAAAGTCCCTTGTTTTAACTCTGAATTTCTCTCCGTCTTTGAACTAATTGTTGTTTGTTTGTGACGGCGAAAACTTCGCAGCGCTGGTGATCAAACCCCCCCTGGGATCTTCGCGCTCGGTTTGGATCATCAAAACTGCTGCGTGCATCTCATTGTGTTTGTACTTCACTCCTCTGCTTTTATTCCCGCACATCATAAAGAGTCTCAGGCTCGCTTCGGCTGAGACCGCAGAGTTTGTCCTTCTTTTTTCTTAATTTTTGTTGATTTTTTTCATTTCTTTTTACCGGGACGGGTCCCGGTTTTGTCCAGCTCGCGACACGCAGAGAGCTGCTGTTGTGTGGATAAAACAGCGATATTAAGAACCAATCCACATGAGGAACATCCACTGAACTGCGCTCCTCCGACGGCCTTGAGCGCTCCTTCAGGTTTGCTGAACTTCGTCTCCCTTTGTTGTAGTCATCTCAAATGTCAGCGCAGAAAAATCAATGAGACCGGAGCATGATTTAGGAGGGAAGACATCCTCTGTTTTTTATTTGAGGACGTTCCTGTTCAGAGAGCTCCTGTTATTTGAATCTTACAGAATCTGGATTTTGTTTTGCTGGCAGCGGCCTGAAAAGAAGCCGCCATGCTCCCCGCGACAGACGTCCAAGGCCATTTCTCCCAGCGCATCTTTATCTTCGTCATCCTCTTTGGCCAACGGAACGGAAAGTTCTTCATATTTTCCAATGTCGCTGTTCGAACTGTGTGTCGTTGCCGTTCTCTCTCAGGGTTTGTCGAAGTGCAGCGATCGCAGCTGTCAGCCGAAACCTCAAACGTTTCGTTGTCAAAGGGTTTAAAGTGGAACAAGGCGTTGTCAAATTCTTTGAAGAGGGGACAGACGCGTAAAATGTCCAAACTAAAGTTGAAGAAATCTCAAGTTTTGGAGACGTTTTGTACTTAGGACAAAGATCTTTCGCCGTTACGACTTTTTACGTTTAGATAAAATAACCTCTTTCTCCACACAGGATGATCCTGCACTTGTTAAGCAATGTCCAAATGTGACATTTCGGACTATGAAGCCGCTATGCTAAACAGTTTATATACATCCATGTCAGCATATATTATATTTAGTCTATTTCTGCAAGTCATAACTTCTGAATACTTACACTGAACTAACTTTGTCTCTTCCCTGCTTCGTGACCTTGCAGGAGTTCACCGCCTGCTGCCAGTGCGCTATTGTTATTCTGTTGGTACCAAACCCAGCCTTAGAGTAAAGTGTCTTTATCACTTTATCTAAGGAATGTTTTGGGGCTTGAGAACCTGCCAGACCTCAAAGGCCAAATAATTCCCTTTGAATTATTTTGGCTCTCTTCAGAAATATCTTAAAACGATTTAGAACTGAACATTGATTCTCACTTAATTTTCTTAAGCAGAGAGTTTCACACGTGCTGATTATCGGGGTTTTATGTTGTTGTTTTGTCTTTTGTATGAGCATAAGAAAAATGCTCTTACTTCAGATGTTTTTTTGTAGGAAAAATGTTTTTTGGTAGATTCATTTTAACTTTTTTTATTTTTTTACTGAGTTAAGGCTGCAATCAAGTGCCTACAAGTGCTAAAATCTTGTTTCCATTTTGTGGAGAAGGAAGTTGCGCTCATTGTCTCCTTCAGGGTTTTTTTTCGTATTGTTTCCTTCAGTCGTTCTTGTTGCAGCGCCCGCACAGACGAGGATGGTGAACAGGTTTGTCGAAAGGTTTGGCTTGTTTGACATGGTGCCGTGTTAAAGCAAACCGCACCAGCTGAAAATCGAACCACAGTCCAATAAAGTTCACCAGACTATCAGGTGTGATTGTGGTAAAATGTTGAGGACGAGGCCAAAAATATAGAGAAAGTTTAACACTTTCACTGGAAAGGATATCTTTAAAAAAATTATGTGGGGAAAAAAGGAAGATTTTATTTGATTTAAGATGAGATTCTGAGTCATAAAGTCACTCGGTCATTGCCTGGCTGTCGGAGGTCTTCGCACCACAGTCATTTTAATGTCATTTTCTTCTACTTCATTCTTCCTGCTTTTACTCATTAGAAAGTCTGAGGAAATGTTTGGTTTCAGTGTGTGCATTTTGGTTAAAAAATAACACGTTTTAAGTCGGAGCATGCAGTCTAAGGTAAACATTACGTACTTCCCGCAGGGAGGAAAAGAGGTGTTTTCAAATCACACGAGTTGCAGCAGCTGGTTGTATTTTTATCAACATCAGGCATGTTGAAGGCCTAAACACCTCATCACTGTTTAATATTGACCCGTAAACCTTCATCAATACTTGACATGCTGCATAGAATACAGTCATGGCAACATGAGCTGGCCTCACAGTGCATTCGCCTCCCGTTGCTTCACCCGGCCTGCTGTTTCTGCTTCCTTCCATCAATCGGCGCCGGCTAACGGCTAATGCTTCCCTATTTCTGCACCGTGCTTCAAAATCTACCTCCACGTTGCTGTGTTTTGATCATATTCTGTCTCTTGCACCCCGTTTGGCTCGTATGTGGACTCCAAGGTGGCAAATTTGTTGACATTTTCAGCCGTTGACAAATAACAGCAAGTTTCGCGTATGACGCGAAACTTGCTGAGCCATGAAAAATGTCCTGATTTGGATCTAAATATACTCTGGTTTAACAAACTTGGCGCATTGCAAAAAAAAGAAGAAGAAAAAAAAAAAGTAACCTTTGGCACAGAACGAAACACACACGGATCTCCTCAATAGCAGTCGTCGTATATGTATACGCTGCGATGATTTGCCACATCTGTGCGCAGACATGCTAACAACTTTGACAGTCACACTCCATAATTGGCAGGCCAGCGCTTGCTTAGATATTCAGCGATAATGAGAGCAGCTTTCTCTTTGTCGCTCTCATAAACACACACACACACACACACATGCAGGGAGGCATATTTCCATAGCTCCAGGGAGCATTACAGCTTACACTATTTCCTTTTTTTTTCTATTACTGCTGAATGTGTATTGCTTTTTGTGATCAAAAGCAAAAAAAAAGTATTTTTCTTCATCAATGCGTGTCCTGTTAATTAGCTAGACAATGCAATCGAGTTATAACAAGTTTTAAAACAACATTAAAAAATGTTAGAAGATGTCATCGTACCATCTCCACTGTTTGTTCGAAATCATTTTGTTAATGACACACCAGGCAAAGTGTCAGAGTAACTGGAGTTTTTTGGAGGGTCTGCATGGAGCGCAGAGTAACACCCCACCAGATGCTACCGGGTGCCGTTCGACTGGCTGAGAGAAACATTCGCCCTCGCTTAGAAGAAAGTCAGGTTCATCTTTTCCTAAATAACCGTCTAACAAAAAATACAAAAAAACTAAAAGAACTGAACTCAATATGTCTGTATTTGGTATTTTTAATTTAATTTAAGTGTTTTCAGAATTTTCCCTTTGCATTATTTTGTTCAAACCTAGAACAGATGTTAGAGACACCTAACAAAATGCTTTATTGACATAATAGCACAATTTCAATGCATTTTTCTAAATTTGACAGCAAATCAAAACCATTAATTACAACTTGCTCCATAGCGAGCTGTAATAGCTTCCTGAATACCTCCACTTTTCTGCAACAACATGGAGGCAGAGAAACAGAGAGACATTATTAGACTGAGGGCAGATTATTTTTGCTAAATTAGTATAATAAGGAAATACCTGATTTAGTTGTAAAAAAAACCAAAAAAACAAAACAAAAAAAAAAAACATCCTGAACACTGGGCTAGTTCATTTTGAATGAACAGCGGTAGGATTGTCATTGTAGTCATCAGCACCATTTCTTACTGAACAGAAAGCACAGGGCAAGTTTCATTCTGGAGAAGTGAACTTTGACTGACCTCTCTGCCTCTTCAAATCTTATCATCGCAACCGAGGCGATCAGGGGATGACAGCCGCGTACATCCGTCATGAGAACCCGCTCATCCCAGACATTCGTCGAAAGAGCAAACTCAATAGAAGGGAAAACATTCCAAATGCGTGTCTTTTCAGGGCGTAAATAAAAAGACACGACTTTGCTCTGACTTTCCAGATCACACTCTCAAATAACCTATATGTAAATGCGCTGTCCCTTCAAAGTGCCCTCTGTGAAACTTCACTTTGGGTTCTTGATACTTATCCGTACTGCGGCGGTGGTATTTCTCCGTTAAATCCCCTCAGTTCTGCTGCCTTATCCTCTCCATTAAGAAAGGTTAAACACACCTAAGCACAGGCAGCATGACTGATGCCGGAGCTGTTTCTAAATGTTAATGGCACCCTCCGGGCACGGCGCCTCACGCCGCCGTCTCCCACTGCAAAAGTTATAGAGTGGCGGCGATGCCGAGGCGGCTCCATCTGCGTCTTGCACAAATCAAAACGTGTGCGTGGTGCGGACAGGCACGCTGGGGACAGCCCCGCCGTACGGCTGGCATGCAGCCAGGGGTCCTTCCACCGAACAGTCAGGCGGCAAAATTGATCACACGCGACTGGATTCATTATGGCGGAGAGAGTGGTGAGGTTTGAGTAAACAAGAAGAGACAATTAGCCAGACTTCAGGCTGTTGTTGGAGGTGAGCTTCGAGGGGGTTGGAGGGAGGGATGATTCGGTGGTCGCGCGCGGCCCTGTTTGGCCCACTGGGCCTCAGAGCCGCCAACGGGACACATGAGCTCGCAGCTTTATTGCTGGTAATTCAGCGGCCTTTAGCGGTTTAATGTCCTCACTCTTTACAGCCAAAGCAGGCGAGATCTATTGAAATAAACACAAGCACAGCAGAACGACGGCCAAGGTGCTTAAAGGGCTGGTGGTCCAAGTCTTCTGGGTCCAGTTTAATGTACAATGTACATGCCTTCATGTTCAAATGAACTTTTTAACTTTTTTTTTTCCATGCTACAATTACAAATGTATCATATGGCCAAAATGAAAGAAAAAAAAGGGGGGTGTCTGATGCTTGTCATTCATTTCAAGAAAAAAGGGTGTTTATTGTATTTTATTTTGATTTTTTTTTGTGGTAAATTTAAAATAAGGAAAAAGGATAAAAGGTGTTGTTAAATCGTGTCAAGTCTTTTTTTTTTCAAAAATCAAATCCTGCAGTGCTTTGTTTCTTTCATGCTTGTCTGAGAAATCCTTGAATCTCCATGGCAACTGTCCAGGTGTTCAAAACGCACAGTTGGATCTCGTTTTCCTCAGAGCTGCAGTTTCCCAGCTTCTGAGCTTCCACCTCACAGATCAGCCCTGCTCCAGTCAGCTCCTTCAGACTAGCCGGCTGCAATTAGCAAACACCTGGTAGAACTGCGACTTCTCAGTGAAACAAGGGGAGTAAACAGAATGTTAGGATCGCACGAGGCTTGAAGAGTTACTAGAGGAGCCATGGTGTGATGACTTCCTGTAGGCAGAGTTTCAGAGCCCAAGTGTTTAAAGAGACAGAGGCCCAATTTCAAGGCTTTAAATCTGGAAGTAAAATTTCTTTGAAGTCGTATTTGATATATATCATTTTCATAACAACCGAAGCAAACAGTTACTTGATTGTGCTGTAAAATGGTTCCCTGTGGCTGGAAAACACACAAAAAGAAAAAAAACAGTCAGCCTGTTTTCTTTTTATTTTACAACAAACCCCTACATTTTCAGATGCAAAACTGTGTGGCTGTTTTTTTTCTGCTGCGATGCTTTTTCCAGTTGAGACAAAGACTTGATTTCAGTTGATAACATGAAATGAATGAAATTAAATACGGGACATAGCGCAAAAAGAAAATTGAGTGTCTATAGAAATGGTTCAGACTAAATGGTTGTAACATAAACTGGCTGAAGACCAAACCAAAACACCATTGAGAATCTGTTCTGATAATATATTTGCACAGCCGGCAATATTATAACCCTAACCCCAAATGCAGCACAAAAATTGATTCTTCCACACAAATGCATGTCGCACATTTTCCATCCACTTTGCAATAATGTACCCCGTCATCTCAACCTAAAAGATCTAAACGTTGCACTTGGAAATTGTTTAAAGCCTATTTTGAATCCATATTTTGAACAGCCAGGATGCGCATGACAAATCCTCATGCACACGTTGTTTAACATCATCAGCTCACGTCCAAAATAAGTTGCAAGATTTCTCAAGAGATCAAGGATTACAGATTCAGAAACAATGTGCAGAGAGCTCTGTGCGAGCGAATACATAGCCATTACTCATATATAAACTCATTACATTGATCTAATAGCCCTGTCTCAGGACTGCCCGTGCCTGCCTATGTAGAAAGCACATTAGTGCCTACATATGGAACAGAGAGCTGGAGTTCATTCATTCCTCTCTATGGTATGGATCAGGCAGATAATTAACTACGGGGACATAAAGTCATTGTTCAGACAGAGATTGTGGCCTGGTCTAACAGGAGCTCACATGGGGAGCGCCGAGCAAAGGAAAGGATTACCAGCACTTTCTTTTTAAACTGTGATGTATGCCACAGGGTGCGTCCCGGAAATTTGCAATTTGAAAGACGAGAACATTTAGCAGTTACATACGCAGGCGATGAAAGTCTTGAAGCCACAGAGTAATTAGTCTCCTACAAAACTGTGAGAAACGCGTCTGCTTTTAACGCAAAATATCCAAATCTTTGATTTGGATGGTTTTCACAGCTGATAGTCCAGTAGACTTGGTTCAAATGGGGACCGAAATTGCAAAATTTGTTACGTTTTTGGTTGGTGCAGTTCACTTTCACACCGCACCGTGTTAAACGATCCAAACCCCATGAGCAGTCTGTTTACCTCCCCGCCTGTGGTGGCGCTGGACCAAGAACTGCTGAAGGAAACAACATAAAAACCTCAGAAGAAGACATTGAGCGCAACTTCCTTCTTCACAAAATGTAAGCAAAATTCCAGAGGCGTCAGATTTGAGCTGTTTTAGGATTTCTCTTTTATCTTTAGCAAAAGTCCACAAGCCATATGTTCTGCTAGCTCTAGACCCACGGATTGTATCCAGAGCATTTGTACTCCAGACACAACCAGACCTCAAGGAAGGAATTTCCATGGGATGCTTTAGTTGTTCCAAAACATCCCATGGCAGATAACTTGTTTTCATAGTCAACTTTCACAAATATCCAAAAAATGACCAAAATTATGGAGTACAAAATGACCCATCACCAACTCCGTCCGTCCCAACTGCACTGAAAGCGAGGAGCGATTCGCCCATTTCATCTTTTTACTGTCCTGAGTGGGTTCCTCCTGTAAAGACAAATTTACAATTTCATTTGGGAGTTGACCGGGACTCGAGCACAAGGCCAGTCTGTTCTTGAGCTGACCATGAAATCTGAGTTTCAAATCTTAGAATAGGGCCTTTGTGCTGGACCTCGGAGCCATTGCCTGGTGGGATTCGAATGAGAGAGCATAACTTCTGCTAATGATCCAATAGGAAAACAACCAGGAACTTTGTTCTACTGCATCCCCCCCACCAAGAAGCATCTGTTGAGCTACAGGTCGTATGGGAAAAGGAACCTACAATATTTGTTATGTTAGTGTATTTTGGGAGTACATATATAGAACGGAGAATTAACATCCAGCTTGTGTGGCTCGTACTCCTCTTCGGGGGGTTTTCCCATAAGGGTGGACTGTAGGTTTGTGGGAACCTCAACGGAATTGCTAATACACTGTATATGTTTACAGTGCATTCCTCCTTGCCAGCTTGTCTCTGTTACAACATTAATCAAAAGACAGCTGGACTAAACGCGAGAAGAAACTTTAGAATGCATGTACAGCGTGCGCACAGGTCCTGGTGAGTCTGCCTGTTCGGTGCTGGAGGCAAACGCAGGCAGACAGAAACCGGGCCAAACATATGATTATTCCAAAATAACATACAGCTCTTTGTGGCTGTCCTAAAAATGAGTGACAGCAGCAGGGCAAAACACGATGAAATGGTTGCATCACCCTATCTAAGAGTCACACCCCTCCCCCCCTTCTTCACGCTCGCCGTATCCACTTCTCACATGTATGATTCATATAGGTGCGCGGAGGAATTTCTTCAAAGCTCTTGCATGTTTATGAGTCTGTAACATCTGACGTGTTCGTGTTTACGCTCCCAAGCCACATTTGACATTTTCTGGATATGATGAATCATTAATGACGACCTCAATAGGCTTTCACATCTTTGGCCCGCAGATCAATAAAGTGGTTAGGGGAGTAGGTCAGCGACTCTCCAGAGGTTGTCTGCCGGTGCAGCCGCGCGTGTGTGTTTGTGTGTGCGAGGGTATTTGAGCGTGCTTCGCTGACGGTCTCGCCCAGCGAGCGGCGGTAAAATGTTGGCGCTAATTGGCGGCCAAGCGCGGGGCCTGTCTCCCACACGGCGCTCCGGGGCTGGCAGAATTGAGGATGGTTTTCCAAGTTTTTTTTTCTTTTTTCCAAGCGATCCCTGCATGTCAGGCTGTGGGAGTTCCATCCATTATTGATCACATCCAAGGATGAAAGCAGAAAGGCTCAGTGGGGACCGAGCATCTTTGGCCCCCACACAGGATTTAAAAAAAAAGAAAAGAAAAAAAGGAGAGAAGAAACACAGCCTTGACCGCCAGCTCTGCATGAAGTAAGACAAGGAAATATCTTTTTTAAGTCATATTGAGCGTGTGACTGAGAGCCAGACTAGACTGAAAAGAAAAGTAAATACAGTGAAGTTATGTTAAATCAAATTCACACAGGATATGAATCTTTACTCACACGTATCATTTATTTATTTATTTTTTGGTTTCCAATGATGACATTATGCTACGCTGTTGCTTTGCCAGCAGTGCTGTTGAGCGATTCAGCTGTGCAGAAATGACCTCCACCTCAGCTTGGCAACTCTCCCCAACCAAATGGACAATTGGCTGCCAGAATCTCTTGATATAGAAAGCAGGCATGCATGCCAATGATAACACACACACACACACACACACACACACACATGCACGCACACACACTGCTTCCACACATCCGCTTTCTGGAAAAGGTTGCAATGCCGTTTGAAACAAAGGGGCAGATGGTTGACTGTGACGCATTGCCAGCGCTGGCATTCGGGTTAAAATCTGCATTTGCATTAGTGTGAGGTTGTCAACGTATCCACATGCATGTCTCTGTGGTATTTTTATTTTATTTATTTTATTTATTTTTTTTTTACAGGGCTAATGTTCACACAGCTTCAGTCTGAATTTCTCCCAAAAGCAAACGGATCACTGCATTTGGGTTGGCTTGCTGGAATGTTTCTCTTCAGTCCTGCAGCGAAACTGATGTTTACTTAAAAAGTCGCTGTAAATGTGCATACTCATCACAGGAGGAAAGTATTATGTACTCAGTTTTTTTGTATCGGGTTTCACCACATGTGTGATACAGAATCAGAAATGGGTTTGGAATCATTTCTCAAAAACTTTGGACGAAATGATATTGTCACATAGTCACTGAGGATTTGTCGACTGCAAATCAACAGCTTTGATGCCATAACAAATGTGTGCATATTTTTGGATTCTAATGTAAAAAAAAGGGAAAAAAATGTACACTTACAATGAGAACTTTTTTTCTTTCTTTCTTTTTTGTATTTTAAAAGGTTTCATCTGGTCTAGTGGCTCTAATTTAACAGTTGTCAGACAGGAAAGTGGGTTATGAGAGAGGGGTGAGACATGCAGCAAAGGTCAAGAGAATGGGAATCAAACCTGTGACAGCTGCGTTGGGTCACGGTTTCCCCATGTTGTGTGTTGCGCCCGATGACTCTGAGATGCTGCGAGAGCTCTGTGGTGGAGCCCAATGGACGTAGTCCGAAAAAACACATCCTGTTGTTGATGAAGTGACTCGTGTGATGCGACAAAAAGTGCTTCCATTGTCGTTTTACGAAAAAGATCTAGTGTGATACGACCAAAAAGCTATCTCATCCTAGTGCAAAAAACCTTTTTAGTAAAAATTGTGAGTTGTATTTATTTATTTATTTTTAAATTACCAGGTTTCCTTTGAGAAAGTTTATTTTCTTAATTTCAATTTGCGGCATTTGCATGGTCAACAGAAACACCACGACAAAAGCGAATCTCCTGTTCCACAACATCCTATGGATGCTTAAATGGATCGAGACGTGAAGGATCAATTTCAATCGTGCAGTGTGTGTTTACTGTTGCTTCCATTCATGCTAACGAACAGATAACTCTGGAAAAAACTCTGGAAAAAACTCTCAAGACGTTTTAATAATTAAGTCCTGACCTCAACATAATTGAAATGCTGAGAGTTTCAGAAAGCAAGAATTTGCAAACCTTGACGACCTGGAGATGTATTGTGAAGAAACAGTGGACCCAAATTTCTCCAGCATGATGTGAGAGATAGAGAGAATCAGACAGCTACTCAATAAATACTTGAGAGTTTGAGCTGCAGGAATCTGCCATGAAGCGAGAACAGTTCATATCAGGAGCTGTTATCTTTAGTATCAAGCCGACTTCTTTTAGGAGAAAGAGTGATGCAACAGGGTAGAAAACGTGCTCTCCCTGAAACCTTGAAATCTCGCTGTGATTATACGGGAAAAAAAGTGTTTATTAAGATCAATGGCACTCCTATTTTTCAGCGTATGACAGACTGATATTGTGCAATTTAATATTTGCAAGTTCTTGGATCCTATTATTCACATCTTATGCTACCCAAAAGTTCAGTTTTTAAAGAAGCATGGCCTTCCTGCTGTATGTCCAGTTCTTTTTTCTTTTTTTTTTTTCTGATAAAAATGACTCTGTCCACTCCATGTCACTGCCAGACTCAATGGCCATCCAGTCTAATCCATCTCAGGTCATTAGCCCCCGTCTGCAAGGCTAATCATGATCTCCTTTGGCTCAAGTTAGCCAAAGAGTGAGCATCGCCAGAATGAGATGGTTAAATATTCATGTCCCACTGTGGTTTAATATCCTCCTCAATGATGTTTGAACCTTTTGACCTGAGGTAATCGGCAGTAATCACACACTCACACCGATCGCTGATAGATTTGATCTGTGAACGGCCGAGTCTGATGAGCTTTTGACACAGCTGAGCTCCTTCATCTGCCAAAAGAAAAAATTCCAGCGGTGATTGCCACTTCCAGCCCGGACGCCCCGGAATGCTCCCGAAGGCGGCGTCCGTTGTGACAGACAGTTCATTTCGTCCCCACCGCCACCCTCCTCCGTCCCCCAGCTCAAAGGTATGACATCACTCTATTAATAATGGAGCAATTAATTATGACCTATTAGATTGATGAATTAGATTAGATAGAAAGGAGAAATGTATCCGTATGATAATGTTACATTGGCAAACATTAATGACTTCTTGGAGAGCGGCATGGAGGGGGGCCAGTTTGGAATGACATCGAGTCAGCTCTCTAATTACATCGATAATAAATGGTTTTATTGATATGACAATGATTCCTTTTCTCCAGCACAGTGGCATGCCACACCTGTAACATGATTATGCTCAAACTGTTGGCTCCGTCATGGTGCGACTTTGAAAGTGAGCCCTCAGTCCAATCATGATTCTTCTGAAGTAGCTTCACTGAGCACCATTGCACTAATTTCACTTCCTCCTTTTACTTCACAGACTCAGACTTTTGATTGGTTTCCACCATGTTTTGAGTTCTCTCTGACCAGCAGTCGCGCTCTGATTGAGTCTCTCTGCCTCAGTTCATAAAAAAACCTGAGCGTAAACACTTTCACACAGTAGGGGTCTCTAACCCTAATCCTCAAGATCTACTGGCCTTCAAGTTTTAGATGCATTCCTCCAAAAGACTGGGTTTCCTCTTCAGCCATGAAGTTTGACAAAGGCCTCGCAATGAGCACCTTATTTGATCCAGGTTGGAGCAGTAGAGCTTAAGGTCTAAGATTGGAGACCCTTGTCAGACACCCTCCATCCATTGCCTGTCTATCTACGCGATACATTGGGTAGCTGAACATACAATGAATCTGACACAAACATTTAGACCACCGCCTTACAGATACGTACTGAGTGGATGCCAGAACCAGAGAATGACTCTGCCACCACCATGCTGGACAACTATATCACTGTTTTTAAGCTCGTAAAAGTCACCTCAATAATCTTCCTCTCTTAATGATTGCCCTTGTCCTTCTCTCAAGCTGCAGATTAACAAAGTTTTGTTTGTGTATTTATATATTTTAGCCCATACATTTGATTTCAAGCTGCTTTAAATTTAAAATTGTACACCCAGCTTGTCCCCAATCAAACTCACTCATTTTTTCTCCTTTTGAAACATCAACCGTGAGAACATAGCAGTCACTCACACAGCTTGACAAATCACATCCCTTTAATACTTCGCCCGAGTGGTGTCTGAATTAACATGTATTTTTTTTTTCACACACGTTTTGTGCTAAGATCAGCCGAAAACCAAACATTCAAATTAAACTTGAAGATCCGTCTGTGTGACTGCACACACAGAGCAAACGAATATGACCTTTAGCATAATCAGGGCAGGCGGATTAGAGATCTAATATTGGTGCAGGAAGGCAAACTGAGATTTCTCAGTAATCAAGGAAACGGGGAAGACGCCCCGCTGGTGTTCGCTCCTTACGTTGCACCGTGCAGCAGTTTGGGGGTCTTAAACGGATCAACTGCGTGAAATGAATTCATGATATGCATTTGGAAGTATGTTGACTCAAGATACAAGCAGCTTGCACTCCTGAACTCTGCAGGCACGGCCTTCATGTCTGCGCTGTGTGCCACTGACATCTAGTGTCAGAAAGAGGAACACTCCGGGCTTGACCCTGCACAGGTGTGTGTGTGTGTGTGTGTGTGTGTGTGTGTGTGTGTGTGTGTGTGTGTGTGTCAGTCTGCAAAACTCCTTACACCACCACCCATGCTCTCAAGCACACACACACACACACACACACACACACACAAACACGTGTCATCTACTTCCCCATACATCAGCGTAGTCTTATTGATCTGCTTGATATGACCTTGAATGATCAGACAAGTGGAAGTGCCGCTTTGGAATGAAACCCATCCATTCCCACTGTCTGCCACTTGCTGCTGTAATGACTCGAGGGAAGTTGAGGAGGAGGAGGAGGAAGAAGAAGAGGAGGATTGGGCCGCTCCGGAACCAGTCAGCTCTGCAGCTGCCTTATGTCGCGGACGGCTTCCCCTCCAGGCACAGTCTGTTTTCCTGGAAAAAACGGAGAAGTGGGTCAGTTTGTCTGAGACGCAAAGAGGTGATGCGTGACCTGGGTAATTTTCTGAACATAAATCTCGATTGACAAACAGACAGATAACAGGGAGTTGTAAGCCAATCTGCCTTCATCAAAGGAAAGTCTTACATCTTAATATGCAACACAGTAAATTAAAGTAGAAACTGTGAAGACGGATGACGAAATGGATCCTCCAGAGCGGAAAGACAAGGAAGAACCTAAACTCAGGCGTTGCTGGAAAGCCCTTAAGTTGGGCATGTTTCATTCAGAGGTTTTCGCATGTTCTGAAAACAAAACTCAAAACTGATTATGGTTCTTTTAAACTTGTCTGGAAAAAGTACATGTCTACTGTTATCAGTATGTGTCTGTAAAGTCGTAAGTTTTTGCCTCTTGGTATGTTCATGTGAATTTTGTAGTGTTTTGTTAATTTATAGTATCATTCAGTGATACCCAGTCAAATGTGTTTTTGCTAAAGGGCACGCATTAATCTCTAAATCAGCTATTTTTATTTAGCTTTACATGTACTCTATATATGGCGTGTTGCTTTGTTCTCTTTCACACATGATTGAGATATCCTTGAATCTTCCACGGAGGCCATACTGGGTGCCACTCGCTCCTTTAGACTAGAGGCAGCAGCAATTAGCAAACATCATATGGAGCTGTGCGTCTGCTGAGCTCATTATGCAAACTACTTCTCACTTCAACACTGGTGAAAACGTTAAGTGCTTGATAGAGAAGCATTGTTATGAGGACGTTTTGAAAAGCAGACTGTCGGAAAGAGCAGGAGCTTCTTAAAGCAACAGAGGCCCAATTAATTTCAAGGCATTCATTTGTGAAGTCAAGTTCTTTTAAGTCTTATAATCTGGTGTTTCACTAGAAATTTTATCAGCACATTCACACACATACACACACACACGCAGACACATCCACACATTCCCCTACCTCTTCATCATTGAACGTGACACCTGACGGCCCATTAGCTCCCAAACTGCTATTATAGTCTAAGAATTCAAGTCCTTATAGAATATTTAGGTTCTGTGTGTTTCCCTCCGCTTGTCAACATGGAAAGCATTATTCATGTTAATGCACCATTATCTGACGCTTCGCATGATGTAACGTGGCCATTACGCGGCCGGCGCAGCCTCGAAACGCACGCGCTGACCTTCTGAACTGTGCGGCGTCATCGCTGCGCTCACAACAGCGTCGAGAAAGACAGGAAATTTGTGCTTTTATTGTGTTAAAACGCAGCCGGAGCCGAGATGAGAAAAGATTCGAGGTTTCGGTGCGTTCTTGACTGGTTTGCCAGGAATCCTCACTTTTTTTTCTTTTTTTTTTCAAAGGCGATGAACAGCAGAGTCAGTCAGAATGGTTTTTGATTATACTATTAAAAAAGTATGCGGGTTTCAGACAGAACGATACGTACTGGCTGTAGGTGAAAGAAGGGGTGAAAACGTAACACGTGAGAAAAGAATTTGAATTCAAAAGTCTTTAGTGCAATTAAAAGATAAGTCAAAGCCACTCGTTTGAAATGAAACGAGAGAGCTGCTTTAACAGGAGTAAGTCTTTTGTGCAGCTTTAATGTTAACTCGTGTTTTTATGATTGAAAACAAGAGAAGGGAAATACGTTTTAGCAGAACTATGAAAACTGTACCGGTCTTTAGAATTAGAGAATCAAAAGACTCAGACAAAAATGTTGCACATGTGCAGCTCTGATTAAACTATACTGAAGCTACTTTTGGTCTTTTCGTTTTTTTCTTATCTGCTAAGTTGTGAGTCTGGGATGGACTCGTGTGGATACAAAGCCAGTGGTTATCATGACAAAAAGTTTGGGTTTTGTGCTAAAGCAAAGCAGCAAATACTTTACTGATTCGTTTTGATTTTCTTTCTGTCACATTAAAACAGAATGGGATGGGTAACATTTTCCAAAACCTCATTTGGTCAATGACAAAACAACCACCGACGTTATAATGACCAACAACAAACAACCATCCCATAAAGTGATAGTTTTGTCCATTTTACTTGCACTAGAAAAACATATTAGCACTCAGAAAAATAATTCACAAGTAATTGTAGTTTGTCTGACTTACTTTTTTTATGTTTGTTTAATAAATTTTATAAATTAACTTGGATAAACTTAATTTTCTTACTTGCTGGCACTAAACTTCACCAATCAGCAGTCCTTATCAGTCCAGTACTGTGGGTTTTCCAGCCACATAATATCACTTTATAGTGCAATCAAGTGGCTGTTACTGTCAGTTGTTGTAGAAATGCTCTCTGTATAAAATGACTTCAAAAAAATTTGACTTCATAATTTAGCGCCCTCAAATTGGAACTCTATCTCTTTCAAAAGTCTTTCTCTTTATGAAACTTTGCTGTCAGGAAGTCATCACATCGCTCCTCTTTCAATATTTTTTTCACCGGTGTTGCACTAACAAGTAGCTCTTACTGTGAGCTCAGCTGATGCACAGTTCCACCAGGTGATTGCTAACTGCTGCTGGCTAGTCTGAAGGAGCCGAGTGGAGGCGTTGCTGGGGGAGGGGCTGCTTTTCAATCTGGAAGTGTGTAAGTTTAGAAACTGCAGTTCTGAGGCGGAACTACGTCCTTGAAGGAGGAGCTAAGTCCACCCAGGCATTTTGCTAAGTCCATCTAGCTGAACGGTTGCCATGGGAGAGTCAAAGATTTTTTTCAAACATGAATGGAAGAATCAAAGCAACATGCCAGCTATGTTTTCGATTGGAGAATAACGTTATGACACGTTGTAAATCTCAAAAATGTCAATTTCACACAACACTGCCCCTCAAACAGACTGCGCTTTATAAAAATGTAAATCGTGTAACTCGCTGACTTTGCTTTTTTAAACTCGCACTGAAACTTTTCTTGTACAATGGTGCCTGGCGGTTCGTGCTTTAGGCCTGGTGGCAGGCAATAGAGCCTATAAGTCGCTTCCGCTCCTACATAATTCCCTGACTTTACATCGACAGTCTCTAGTGTCTAAAACCCGTCGCTGGTTCCTGTTGGACGATCCCAATACAATCGTCTAATTCTCTGCAGGAAATGGAAGGAGCCTGTGCGGGAGCTGTTGCTCCTTTAAGTTCATACGGGAATCAAACGGATTCAAAATGTTGGGTCTTCGAAACGATCAAAGTGGGGCGAGCGAGAAAATGTCCGTACGGATGAATCACGGCGCTTTTCATTAGCTCCTCGCTCGAACTGTCAGCTCATCAAAAGCGTCTCCCGGTGCATGCTGGGACAGCCGCCACCGTCCCGACCGCCTCCAAAAAAGGAAAAACGGGATTAGACAGGTGGAGAGAATGCAATATTGAATCCGCTGTCTCAGTCATCAAAACCTAAAGATTGCGCTTTTTGGAAAACACTTCACCGTCTCTGTCTGACGAGCCAGTAAATGAAAGGCCCTTCACAACGAATTACCGTGATTGCTCGGATGCTCCGTGATATTGACTGCGTTTTGGTTGGGGTTGTTTTTTTCTTGTTTTGTTTTATTTTTCCCACAAGCGGCTGTGGGTTGATGCTCCGCTTATTTTTAAGACAACAGACAAGCACAATGGATAATTTATCACACCGACGAATAAGCCTTGCAAGCTGGTGAATTAAGGAAGAAATAAATGCAGCTGGAATAACTGATAGTGCTTTTTTACAACAGCTTCTAAATAGAGATGGAAATAAAAATAAAATCAAATCTGTTTGCACATCATCTTAAAGAAAGTGTAATCATCTATGAACCAATCAACACCTGGCTTTCACTTCATGTGCCTGACCTTGCAGGACTCGTTACCATGGAAATGTTTTCTCTCCGTGGCAGAGCTCAGCTTTGTTACAGAGACCTGTGTGTGTGTGTGTGTGTGGGGGGGGGGGGGTGATGAATGGCACACACACACAGCCAGTTTTTCATGTCTTTCTCCCAGCAGGGCTCCCTGGAAATAGTCTCATCCTGCCCTTTACGGCTTCTCATACTGTGTCCAAATAACAAATATGTGGGGAGTGATGAAGCAGTGGCGCAAACATTACCAAAACACTGGCAGACGCGTTCTGCCTGGCAGCAAATGTGACTTTCCTTGCGCAGATTGTTAAAAAATAAGGCATAAATGGCTTTTTGTTTCTCTTTCGTTTGTGGCCGGATGTGACGGACGGCATTAATGATGCGTTTTTGGATGTACTTACTGGGTGCATGTCAGCAATACAGTGACATTTAAAAAAAAAAAAAAAACCTAATAATAATAAAAGCAGGACACCACACTGCAGTCTGTTTTTCTAATAAATTTGGACATGTGGATATTTTTTTGTTTCCCCCACAATGCTGAGAAATTCAAGTAAAACTAGAACTGCAAGCAGTTGTCAAAGGGTCTCAAACCTGACTCAGACGATTCCATGAGTGTAGAAATCTAAAAATTCAATATAGAAGCTTATGTGTTTGTTTTCAATATGACTAATTAAATATTTGAAATATGCCTTCATGAATTGCATACAATTTAACAATAACTCGACAAGAAAAGTTAAAGAATGCTCAATCGACGGTCACCCTCCACGTTTGCCCGTTTTCCCGGAATAAACTGAATGATGATTTTTTTTTTTTTCAAATGCAGTTTTGGTTACGGAGACTTTTTGTTCTTGTTGTTTTTTTTGTTTATGTTGGATATTTAAAAGTTCCAGTATAAATTGTTCGTTAGACATTCAAGTTTTTTTGCTTTTAACCTTTGAGTGGATAAACCTGCATCAATAATCTACTATTATTATGATATTGGTTGATAGATGATATTATCAAGATGACAGTGTCATTTATATTGACATAAAATGTATTGGTGAAATAAAGACAGGCAGCAATGGGCACATGAACGCCTGCGTCATTTATGTGCAACATACCGTAGTGCCTCGTCCCAGACTTCTGAAATGCCAATGAATATATCCAGCAATTTTGACCATAAGAATGTTATTACCAATAAAAAACTATTTTATCGAAAAGTCAAGCGGACAAAGTAGATTTTCTCTCATTATTGTTTTCCATGTTCTTTACTTCTCATGTGCCTATTTTGTGTATTGGGATTGCACGTTGGTTTATTCCCACTTAAAATGACTGGTGAAGTCCGTCGCCTTGGGTCCACATGATGAGAGCCTCATTACTCAGCATCTTGAAGAAGGGTTAGCCGAGCCGTGCTCCCGACTGTAAAGTGGGAGTGAAAATCACGGTGATCTCAAAAGACATTCTGGAGCCACTTTTGTGTCTGCTGAGGGGGTTTTAAAGTGGTCTCAGCTGAACTGTTAATCTACCACTTCATTATACAGAAAAAGTCTTCAGAGGGAGGACATTGAAAATTGTGTTTGAAAGAACCAGGTCTGGCCACCCAGTCCAAATCGAGTCTCCGGAAACAATAAAATGTCATAATAATAAAGAAAAAAACATGACCTGCGTGTGACAGGGCTGCATTGATAACCAATTTGTGAGTGTTGTGTTTTTTAATGCAACACAAATTACTGACGTTCAAACTATCTGTCTAATTCATTCCACAAATTTAGCCTTTATGTTTCTCATATTAGGTCTGTTACAAACACTTAAAGGTTGTCGATCCCTGTTCCCTGTCGATCTCCACAATAAAAATGACATCAAAAATCAGATTTCTTTATTGCATTTCTTTAATTTGAGCAATGCAACAAAACACAACACATTAATATTGTAGCGGAAGGTAAACCTAAAGCAGCATCGTACAACAAAGTCACGGTGTGGGTCATTCCATACATTTAATCATGAAGGCTAATTATGTATACACTTGATAATACGCAAATTAAAACACTGTTTGGCCTTCGATATAAACCTTATATAAGGTTTTAAATTTTCCAGACAGATTTGGTTTTTTTGGTCCAAAATGGCTCTTCCAACATGATGGCGACCCCTGACCTAGGATCTCTTGTATATACCCTCTTAATGCTGTTTGAAATCGGTTTGAAGAGAAAATCTCTAAATCTTTTGCTATGTTTTTTTTCCCCCTCCATGCAACAAAAACTCAAGGGTGGCCTTCAATTGTCATCTATCAACACAAAGATGCTTCTGTTTCCATTCGGTTTGCTCGCTCTCCTCATTTTTTGGGCGAGGTTTTGAGTCAACTCTAACAGTCTTTTTTATCCATTTCCTTTCTGATCTTCTGTAAATAATTAAATTGGGCAGAAAAAAGAGACATTTTCTTTATGACCAACTCTTAAAAAAGTCAGAAAATGTGTTTTGGGACAACTTTGCGCTACATAAATCTGGCCGTTATGCAAGAAGAAACCCACTGTTGGAAGAAAGCAGACAGAGGTTCATCGAGAAGTGGAAGAGGTCAGACATGAGCAAAATGTAACAAAAAAATAAATTAAAAAAAGAAATAAAAGTGCACAAAAACCACAAACACATCACCTCCATGGAGGGAAATTGTGTCCTTCTGCAGAAACAGGTCGGCTGATTACCAGTGATAGAAGCATTATTTTAATGAATTATGAAGGGCAGCTGAAAATATGCCCGCCACACTTTTCAGGTTTTTCTTTTCTAAAATAAATTTTAACACCGTGTATGTTTCTTCCCCCTGCCCCAAGTTTGGACATTGTCAGTAAAATACATTAGAGTTGTCGAAACATGAACAAATTTAAAGAATGTGAAAATTTTAACTGAATCTTAATTTCTTGAAAAAAAACCCTAAATAAAACAGTCAATATGCGCCTCCTCAACGCAGTTCTCCTTCCCTCTCCGCGCATGCTCAGTATCTTGACTCAGCTTGGCCATCAAGCGGTCAGACGACAGATGGACGCCCAGTAAGAGAAGCGGTCCGCTCCGGCTCGGAGAGGTAAGACCGAGCCCACCCGGCTTCCTCCTGGCGGTCCCCGCGGCCTGTCGGAGCGCACTGGGTGGCCGGAGATGAAACACCGGCGGAAGGGTGGCGAGGCTGCGCGCTTCGCGGTGACTCGCTAGCAGCGGTTAGCTAGCTGCGAGGCGTTCAAGTGACCGCAGGACGGCTCGTTCCTGGCGGCTCCGGGAGGTGTGGGGGGTCGCGTGAGCGTCTGAGCCGCAGCTCGACTTTCTGTCATGGGAAGCATCCGCCGAATTTGAAAGCTGGGCCAACAAAGTCTGGCGTCTCCGAACAGTTTCGGGTTCAGTTTGCCTTTCGGTGTGTCTGGAGCGAAGTTTTCAGCACGACGGACAGTTCCGGGCCGAAATCCTAAAGGAATGCGGCTCAGTTCCTTTTCTCACAGCCGTGGGATGTTCAGGTGATAAACAGCGAGATAACAGTTAGCAGCGCCCCTCCGCTGTTTACTCATTAGGATTGTATAGCGGCTTGCAAAGTTAAACTTTTCCACATCCTTTTACTTCACGGCCACAAACGTTTTTGTCCCTAGTAGTGCTCTGTATTGAACCCCACCAACTCTCTCCAGTCGGTGTTGAAGAAAGCATCCCCGCACCATGATGCTGCCATCACCATGTTTCGCAGCTGGGCAGATGTTCTGGATGATGTGCCGCTTTTAGTATATGCTAAAAATGTTTTAAAAGTAAATGTTTTAAAAAAGCTCCAAACACTGATACAAGACTGTAGTTTTTTGTGGCTCGCTCTTTTTCCATTTAAACAAACAAAAAACTGAGTGATTTACTTTCTTTTACTAAACATTTTGTCATTTAAGAATAAAAATCAAACATAGAAATAGAACAAGTAAGCAGGTTCCTCCAGTTTTGGACATATTATGGCGAAATCTCTTATTTTTTTTTTACCATTTTAGTTGTGAAACAGCACCCTACTGACAGGTGAACCTCTAACCAGGTACAGTCTTTCATTAGATCCTCTGCTCCAAAGCAAACTGGTCAATGAAGACTCCACACAGCCACTCAGAAATGGGTGAATCATCTGTGGGTGGTGAGAGAGGGAACCTCAGGCCAATAGTAGCTTTCAGACATTGGCATGCAAAAGCGGCTGATGATGACGATGAGTTCACAGGTCACAGTGCATGACGCGTCTCTGCTGGGATACAGGAACAACCAACTCTTACTTTGCTTGTGTTGTTGCTGTGGTGTAAACGCAGACGTCAGTGTTTGTTTGGCTGGATTTGATGTGACGATCCAATGGAAACTGTGAGGTTGGAAATGACATCATATTTTTTTTCAAAATACCCTGTCAATAATCACGGTGGTAGCAGCATCATCTGGTGGGGGCGGGGGTGCTTTTCTTTATCGGGGAAAATGGACGGAGCTAAACGCAAATCAATACAAGAAGGAAACTTCTAAAAGACTAAAGAAAGGGCCGGAGTTTCTCCTGCTAATGAAATGGTGACCTTTGACAGTTAAATAGAATAGTTTAAAAGAAGAAGGAAACCTTGTCAAAGTTTTGTTCCCAGTCTTGAAAACTCTTGAGCTATATCTTTATTTTTTTTTTTGCAAAACATTACAGGGAAACCTTGTAGAACCACCAGCTGTGATTGCAACACAAAGGTACTTTGAATTGAGGTGAATTTGCACAGCTAAACATGTCACAATAGACAGCTAATCAGTAAATCAATTAATCGCATAATAAATTCAAATGAGCTCGATAATTTCCATTTTGATGATGAATACTTATTTGAATGGCAATTTTCTTCATGGAATTACGCACATTATTTATGGCTTTGGTTGTGTGTGGCATTCAGTTCCATTTTATTTCTTGTTTTCAGGTTGGTGCGTTTTATTTTCAATATTTAAAATACCTTCCGGTTCCAGTGTGGTGTGTTCTTTACAAAATGAAAGTCTGCTGTTTCTTTGATGGGGTGAACTTGCATTGATATGCCATTGTGGACTGTTATTTGAAAATGGTCTCAAAAAACAACAATACCATCGTTTGTCGCAGTAACTGCTGGGGCAGTTTATCGTCCGGATACAACATGCACCTGTTTACTCTTTGTTCTTACTCTAGCTAAAGACGTGAGCAATGGCGCTGTGCCCTGACGGTTGTACATCCGGATCAGGAGGAGAATCTTCCAGCAGTGAGGTGAGCTTTCGATTGATTATCGATCGAGATAGATAGATTACAACTGAGAACAATCGACTGGAATTGCATTTGGCGTATTGAATATTTCTGCTCCCATACTCCAACCAAGTCTGTCTGTGTAGAGTTTGGTTTCTTCGTATAGTTCAAATCATATCCAATTCACTTCAACAATACTTTGCTGATCCCAAAGGGAAATTAAATGTTGTTGGAACTCATTTAATTAAACCGTTATAGTAGACACTGACGACTGTAAGAATAAAAGATTTCCCATAGCAGTCTGAATTACAGCAAAATTTGAAGAAGCTTCTGACTGAAGACAGGCTTTGTACAGTTTCCATTAAATTTGGCATAAAAATGGCAACAGTTCAGAAGTAAAGCATCACATGGGCAGTTTGTCATGTCGCGTACTGCAGTCACTCTGGTCATGATGCTGTTCCAGGCCGGTTCCAGCTGTCTTCAGTTTGGGGTTCGCTCCTATCTGCATCACTTCTATGAGGAGTGTTCGTCCTCCATGTGGGACAGGGACCCAGAGAACCGGGGATCAGCCCACAGCCACAGATCCGCCCTGTGGTGGAACTCCGCTGTCTGGAAGGTAAACTCACTGAGCTCTGCTAAACGTAGCCTTCTATGGAAGCCCTGAAAGACCACATTTTACTTTGTTCTTGACTTGATTGATTAAACTGTTTGAATGTTTTTTTGTTGTTTTCTTCCCCCTTTTTGTGTAATATTTATTTCCTAATGTGGAGAATTAAAAATATTATTCTCCACTTTAGGAGAATTATAAAAAAAAATTGACCACATTTGGTAAATTTTTGCCTGGGCAAAATTGGACAAAACCTGTTGGGGGGTTTTTTTGCTATAGAATTTAAAGAAAAATATATATATGTTTATATATATATATTTTATAAGGAGAAAAACATAACTGGTCAAACTATGCAAATCAAAGTTACCTTCTGTTATCGCCTGCTACCTCTTATTGCCTTGTAGCTGTTAGCGCCTATTTGCTGGTAGCGTCTGTGAACTGTAATCTTCTGCTAGCTGTTATCTTGTGCTAACTGTTCTCGAGCCTAAGAGATTGTGTACTCTGTGCCTTTTCTCGTCATGAGAGACTCTCGACATGTTGAATGAGCCTGTGGTATTTGTATCATCCAGGGGAGTCCATGCAGACTCCCTGCTTTATTTTTCCCTCTCTAATATGGTTAACCTTTCATAATAAGAGCCTGGGAGCTCCATGCAGATAGCACAACCTATAGAAATGACCTCTTCAGCTCTTTTTGTGTATTTGCTGACTACAGGTGTCCTTGGCTCTGGGTCTGCTGATGCTGACGGCAGGTGTTGTGTCTCTCTCTGTCGCTTACTCCGCCCCCCACAAAATCGAGTCCTTCGGTGAGGGAGACCTGTTCTTCGTGGACCCGCAGGCCATCAGCTACAACAGGGGTCTGTACTTCAACACGGCGTCCGGGATCGGGCTGTCGTGCCTGGGCTCCGCGCTGGCTGTGATGGGGGTGGTTGTCTGGGTCCTGCCCAAGGCCAACCTAAAAGAGCGGCTGTTCCACCGGTCGAGGGAAGCGGCTCAGCGGGGGGAGCCGGGCTCGAAGTGGAGGGGATTCAGGGATGGACCGGATGTGATAACTAAGCCGCCAGATACAGGAGAGGCGAAGATGCCTTTTATTCTGGCTAAAGTGAAAAACGTGCAACCCGCTTCCTAGAAAGAGGCACAGTATCTGATTCTGAACCCTTGTTTACATCGCTTCCCTGTCGTTTCTGATCTGATTTTGTTCTGTGAAGTGAATGTTTGTGACTCAAAAGATCAGAAAAACAGTTCCGCCCACTATAGACTCACACATCCTGGGTAGTGCGTTCACATTTTAAGAAGAAAAAAAAGTCTCCCTTCAAAACACATCAAACTTTTTACATTTTATATATGGAGTCCCTAATTTGGACTAAAAAATGACTTTTTTTTTCTTTTTTATTACTGAAGTTCTTCTAAAAATAACAATCAATTTCTTAAGATTTCCTTCAAATGTTGTTTTTTTTTTTTAACAAAACTTTAACCCATAAGTGGGTTACTTTATGAGTCCTAAAGAACATTAGAGCCATTAGAGTTCTGATCATTAGAAATAATCACAACAGCTTAACTCTAACAAAAATGAGACCCAGAGAAAGAAATGACCCAGTTAACGTGAAGCAGCAGAAAAACAGCTATTGACTGTGGGATGTAATTTGTTCAGCACACAACGGTCATAATTATAATATACATACGGTAACATACCAGATTGTTGAGTGCATACTCTATTGACTGATCAAACACAATAAAGGTATTGGTACAATGCAATTTTATCTTCTGAACAGAGAGTTTGCCCTACCTGAGATAATGTTTAACTACCACAAACAGTATTCACAACAGATGTATTCCTGCAGTTTAAAGAACATGTATGCCACCATACTTGGAAATTTTTTTTTTTGTTTTGTTTTTTTCGTACTTGTAGCTCATGATAGTTTCATTGATAGCACCACCTGTGAGACAAAAAGATTGAGCACAAGAACTGAGACGTCAGCTTTGAACGCAGAAGTCACCTCGATGAAAGGATGAATAGAAAAGTGCTAAATAGAAACTAAAAGTGTGTCAGGAAACAGATGGATGTTTTAATTTCTGCTCCAGTTCAGTGGTGCTCACATTTCCACTAATCTGCTGATAGCGGTGCTGATTTTCAGCTCTGCGGTTTAGTAGTTTTGCTGGCTTGAAAATGTTTAGCGCATTTACCTTCCCCTAAGTAAATTTTTCCAGATAAATCTCAAATTGATTATTTACTGGACTATTTTGTAAACTTTCAGTTAAATTAAGTTGAACTTCTTTGTTGAAGTTTTGGTTACCCACACTTCATTCATGCTCTTATTTTGAAGTGGGTGAAAGGTGTTTAATCTGCAGCTATGTTTCTTTTCTTCACATGCTCTTTTTTTTTCTCTCCCTCATAGGAATTTTCTTTAAAGTAAAAAACACATGAACAAAATAAAACTGACAGTAGAGTTCAAGATATTAGCATAAAAACTATAAGTAAGGGCATTATACAGTGGTGTAAAAAAACATGTGTCCGCTTTTTCATTTTATTTGTTTGTGCGAACAAATATTTATGATTATTGCTTTAATGTTAGGGCGATTAGTTCATTGGAGACATGGTCAGAAGTGTAAGAGTGTTTTGACTACACGCTAAAATCACAGCACCATCTAGTGGCCTGGCATGACAACTACAGCTGACGCAGGGTGTCTTTGCGGCGGCATCTAAACATGGAACTTTTTTCCCAATCAACATCTGGAAATACCGGCAGTTTCCAGACTGCGGTCTCATGTGAACGTAACCTGAGTCACATGGTCGGTACAGTCAAACAGTCTCCTTCATTTGGCTCCTGCACTGAATAAAAGTAATTGCATCTGGCACATTTTGTCATGAGTAAGAGTCAGATGGAACATTTTAAGAGACAAGTTGTTTTCTGTTTGATTAATGAGATTTGCTGTTATGACCTGACGGACAGAAAAATTAAAATCCCACAATGAAAGAGCATATTTTCCTACTCGACGTACTTTGTGTCTCCAAAGCCAAAACCTGTCATCACCTCAGTCGTTTAGCTGCCGAATCCCTGCTCGAGAAATCTGCCTCGCCTCTGACACAAACCACGTTGAACATCATCACTTATACATTTGGGATGTTCCTTATCATTCCAGATGTTTCGATAATCCTGTCAAAAAGAGAAACTGTTTTTGCTGAATGAGAAAAAATGAAATCCAGCCTCCTCAGCTACCTATTCTTAAGAAGCTCAAACACTTTCTACTGCACAGATAGAAGCAGAGAGTGCTTACTCCGTCCTTTCCTGCCGTTTCACTAAGCAGCTTCAGATTCATTTGATGTAATACCTTTGGAAAGGTCTTTTCCTCAAACACATTTCACTTTAACCAAAGCAGGCAGTCGCGCTCTCCGATCCCAGACGAGATGCCATCGCTCGTATACGCTCTCTGTTTTAGACAGATAAGACTCCGAAGGCAATTGTGAGGGGTTTTTTTCTTTTTTGTTTTGTAACTTAAAATATATTTGTCATCCAAAATGCTCCCATTTTAACGGGTAACATAAGTTGTTTTCATGGTAAAGAAGTGGAAATCTTTTTGCAGCTGTCAAGAAATATGCCTGATTTAAAAAATGTTAGCAGACACAAAGTGAGTTAACTTTAACCCACAGCAGCATATTTTTAACATCCAAGAAATCCACAACCAGACCGCTATTGCAGGTCACTATGGCGACCTTGCAAATTGCACTAATTGGTTATAAGTTTTACACAGTTCAAATCATTCGTCTCTGTAATTGTTTTGTCTTTATTTCGTTAGAATTACATCCTAATTGACTGGATAGTTGCATGGAGCACGGCAGCTGTTTACTGCCACGTTCAAATTGACTGATAAGATTTAAAAGACATCGAAAGTCACATTTTCAGTCAATCTGGGAGTTACAAATCTTTTCCAGCATTTTGTGATGTTTTATTTCATTTTTTTGAGAGAAATCTGAATTCATTCGACAGATCAAAGCTGCACAAAACAAGGAGTCTCATTTGGAGACTCCTTGTTGGTGATTGGTGGATATTTTGCATCACATCACCTCTTGTCCTTACAAAGTCTTATAGTTAGGTAAGAATTATCCAAGATGGAAAAAAAAAAGAACGTATGACGATTTGACTTGATTTCTTAACAAAAACTACATCAAATTGAAAACGTTACCAGAAAAACTAAAACTAATCTTACTGGCTCTGCCTTGAACTAATCATTCCCCTCAATAACCTTATCAGTCTGCCTTACATTTATACTTTTTCCACCAACGTGCTTCTAGTTTAATGAAGATTTCATGAATTTGTTTCAGTGTCGCTCTTTTAACAGCAGCATTTCATTCCACTTCAGTTTTGGGGGTGGCGGCTGGCTTTTGATTTTTCTTTGCTTCAAGAGCTTGGCCGTAGATATCCTGTTGTTTTCAATCACTCTCCAGTGATGCGGAGGATTCAGTGGATTTTACTGAGCAGCAATATCTCCATCCTGACTAAACGACTTGGTTTCATAAGCTTAGTGGTTATTCAGGCAGTTGTTTTGATTTGTTTTAATTTAGAAAACAGCAGAAACATGTTTCTACACGTGAACTTACTTCAAATCTCCTTTGAACTGAGGTTTTGTTTAATGACGCTCTGTAATGTCCCATGTTCTTTTGTCAACCTAAGATTTGGAGATTATTTTATTATCTGTAATTTTTTGTGTGTGTTTTTCCATATATTGTTGGATATGAAATGGAAAACTTAGAAAAGGCCAGACTTTTTAAAAATATATATTTTTTAAAATTAGATTGGATTTCTTTGAGAATTTAGCACTTTTGTTTTTTTTTTTATTTTGTGAGATATCAAACATTATTTTAAAATAATAACTATGACTTCCACATCTGCTACACAGAGGACCCTGTGTGAGACCCTCATCGGTGCGGTGACACGCAGACGGAGGCTCTGGATAAAAAAATATTCATTAACCAACCGGTTTTACATTTTCACACATCTGCGCTAATGTTCAGTTTTACTGTATGAAACACATGTAGAGTCAGGCATGCTGCCACTCACCCAGTCGCCCCCACACACACTGTAATTTGTAGTCTTTTGACAGTACCACCTATTTTCTCCCCACTGTAATCTGTTGCTGTAATTGCCTGTAATCTGTGTATCTAGGCAACAGTTGGGCTTCAAGTGCTCTATTTTGAACTCAGAACAAAATCTCTCTCCTCATTGGTCCTTCACACCCGCCATCTCTCTTTATCCTCACGTGAATCAGATTTGTTGTTTTCAGGTGAAAACAGTCGTAGCGGTGAGGTAAACCACCTGTCCTGTTGGGTCCTTCCTGTTCGCTGGGAGTTGATGGTTAAAAACTATAAATGGTGAGACCGCCGAAGTGTCGGGATATGCTGCAGTTGTTCAGGTGAAAGGGACCATGTTTCATCGTTTGCCTTTTTATTGTTTTCCAGAAATAAAACTGGGGTTAGCAACAGCAGTGAAAAGCAAAGAACCAAAAATAAAATTGTATTCTGCATACCAAGTATTTCTGTCATTCTTTTGAGTTAAAAAAAAAAAGAAGAATGAGATGTACAGAGACTTGCAAAAATATATCCCACCACCTGTTTTTTTATTTTATTTATTTATTTAATTAATTTTTTTGCCACATTGTTACCAGGAATGTACCGATTCACTTTTTTCACTTCCGATACCGATATCTCAGATTTAGCATCAGCCGATACCGATCTGATACAGAAAAGCAGTGCTGAATTGACTTAAAACAGAATACAGAAATGCACCACTCATCAAAAAACAACCAATCAGAGCCAGGAGAACAGTCCTAGCGCTGGCAGTCATGCTCATGTACATGCTTCTCACACCCTCATACTTGCTCTTTTCTAAGCTACAGCTAATGCTAGCTAACATAGCCACTGATGACGGCAGAAAAAACGGTTTTCCTGTAATAAGTTTCTCCTGATTTTCTTTTCCCGCTCAGCTCATGCCTTCCCCTCATACTTGCTCTCTTTTCCAGCTATAACTGAGCCACGACAGAAACGGCTGTAAAAATTTTTTTAACAAAGAAAAAAAAAAAAACATTTTTCTCAAAGTTACATTGCCTTGTATTTATCTTTAAGGACGGTAAATACAAGGCAACTGCGTACATTAAAATGCAGAATCTTGCTACAAAGACTAAGCCAGACATGCACAGTGAGACCTTCGTACAGACCTGGGGTCAAATCAGGATAGTAACTGGTGGGATGCTGCAGCTCAGCAGAGCAGAGTAACTAAAAGGTTGTGGCATTCAATGGTCTATGTTTACATCTAAGCGTTAATAGTATTGTAGATTTCCCAAACGTTGGTGGTTTTGTTTTGTTTTTTCAAATCAAACTATGCTTAAACTTCATGCCAAGTTTTCAAATAAAAAAAAATTAATTTAAAGATATCCAATTTTAATGCTGCAATCTATCACACCTACCTCAAAAAAATTTAGTTCTGAAATCATGATTTCCCCCTCCCACTTTGTTTCAGGAAAAATGCACACAAATTTGTTTTGATTTGTTTTTTGTCGACCCATTCAGACTTCGTCCAAATATGTAGCCATAAAGAACCAAAACTCCAATGTGTTTTGATTTGACGCAAGTTAAAAATTGAGGTTTGGTTGGTATTTAAAACAAATTATTAAAATTATTATGGTTTAACGCTTTTTTAAGGGTTTTTATGGGAGTTTTGCCATCTCTGTAAACATTGATTAGCTAAACTGACGATTTTAAGCACCAAGTTCCATCAGTCAAACTTTAGGCTGTTTGAACTATATCAATTCAAACTGGAGTGGGTGAGCTATATCCTTTGTTTTCTTTTACTTACACAACCGGTAAGAATCAGCAAGATGTAAAACATTAAACATCAATGCTACAAATACTGTATGCAAAGTGTTTCTGTATAACGTGGTTGTGAGGTAAGTGTGTGTGTTTATGAGCTGCTATATGCCTGGGTTGAGTACATTCTGCTGCTTTAACGGGATGACTCACACTCTTGGATGTGAGTCATCCCGTCTTGTCTCCCAAGTCGCATACGGTCAGGAGAGACTCTTAATGTTCGCCAGTCGAGACAGAATGTGCTCAGACAGTTAAACGCAATCCATATTTATTTCAGGTCAACACTTTATCCTCACAGTGCTTTTTGTTCTCCACTTCTTTTGACCGCTGAGGCTTTTCACTTCTTTTGTTATTCCTCTTTTGAAGCACTTTAATTGAATCTTATTGCGTTGGAAAAATATCCTTGAAATGAAGAGAAAACATTGTTCATTAAAAGTGTTTTTTATCTTTAGTTCCTTTATGAATTAATTACCAAATGCAGTAATGTGGAAGATGCACATTTTCCCTCTTAGGTCTATTTGTTTACCTTCTGAATGATAGTTGGTTGTGAGGCTGTTTGTTCGCCAGTGTTTTCTGCTGTCTTTACAATAAGAATGCATTTACACCAGCCCAGTTTAGTCCACTTTAATTGAACTTCACTTCATTTGTCTAGAAATTTTGGTTCGTTTGGGGAGGTGTAAATGCGCAGTCGAACTCCCAACGGGGACCAAAATGGCGAACTCTTATCCGCCCAAAACGTAGGTCTCTGATGCATAGAAGTGCACTCTGGCGCAATTTGAAGGCAGATGTGAATGCCAAGCAGACAGCAGGCCGCTCCAAAAGTAGGAAGTGAACTACTTTGCAGGGCATTCTGGGTAACAATGACTAATAAAAAAAATCCTTCCAGCACCGGCAGAAATGACTTGTCGTCTTTTATCAAAAACAAGAGAATCCAACCTAACATCTTACACAGCTCCTATTTTTGTTTACTTTAGTGAAGAAGGAAGTTGCACCAGAAGCTGTCTTCTTGGTGCAGCGCCCCCACAGGCAAGGAGGGGAACATGTTTGGTTCGTTTAATGCAGGAGCTGAAATTTTGTTCAATTTGGGCCTAAATTGAACACGTCTACTGGACTATCAAGTGTGAAAACACCCTGATATTAACTCGATTTATGAATTGGGTAACCTCAGATTTGTTTGCGCATCTAAAAATGAAAGGTGGCCAGCTTTTCCTTTCAACCACTTTTGAAAGGAAAAGGTGTGCTGCTGAAAAAGTAGATGTACTACTTTTTCAAATCATTTTCAAAAATACTTTATTGATCTTAAAGCTGAATTAAATGTGGTTGTTACGCATATTAATTCAAAATTCTTCAAAGTTATTGTAGATGGTGGTGGCTATCGGCAGGAAAGGTCTCCTGTAATGGTCTGTATTGCACCAAATATTTTTTTTTAATCTTTTTTACTTTGTGTTGGTCTACTAAATGAAATGTTCATAAAATTCATAGGATGTGAATACTTTTCCAACATTAAAGTTGCCATCTGTGTCACAAAAAGAAATTCCCAGGTTCTCTGTTCCTGCTTCATCCTTCATGTTGATTTCAACTGGTAAAGCTTTATCAGTAAGTGCGCCTGAGGAGAGTGAAACCTGAAAGCAGAGCCAACGTTTCCTGTGAAGATGGAAGCCGGCGTGCTCCACCGACCGCAGAACCTCAGAGAGTGAGTCACGCTGTTGTGGGAAGCTGAGGATTGTGGCTGCCGTCTGGGCCGATGATTGGCAGCTACCGCTGTCCAAATGTGCCGGCGTTGTTGTGTGTGAGCAGGGAGCTGCTTCCCTGGCTTCCTCTGAGTCCGCTGCGTGGATGTGGTACCATGACATCACATCTGCTGTTCACGTTTGATATTACAAAATGCAAAAAGTCCTCCAGCCAAGCAGTTACCTCCTGGTGTGCTGCTGCTTGGGGGGGATTATTGATGGCGGCGTTTAGTCTCGAGCCAGAGATATTTCCAACTGTTTCCTGCTCTCAACAAACACATAGAATTGTAGAACATTATGTAAATTATCATCTGGTCAGCCCAAGATTGTAGGTGGTGTAAAATCTGATCACTGTTTCCATGCCAGGTTGGCCCAGATACAAAAAAGAATCCTGAATTAAAAAGCTTCCAGTGGTGAAATGGTGCTTCAACCAAACTTTCTAGTAAGCTTTTTTTATTATTATTTTAAAAAGAGCAGCTCCTCTATGCTTTGGAGATTACTCACTATCAGGTTTTTTGATCTTGAATCCAATCACTCATGACGGCCAAACACTGCCGATCACTAGAGATCGATCGATTAGTTTTCAGACATTATCTGTCTTATATTTGAAAGTTTTAATACGTACTATGTAAAATCTTGTTTGTTTTAGTTATATGCTTCAGCTTCGCCGCCAGGTGGAGGTTGAATGGCGCTATGTCTGTAGCAGCGTAGTGGCGCAAAGCCAGCGCCTTTCCCACCACTGCTGCCCCGAAGACTTAAATTATTTTTGGGATTATTTGTTTACCTTTCTGACTGTGATGCTAATCTGGTTGAGTGTTGGTAGTTGTGCGCTGCTTTACCTCTTGCCTGATCGCTCCAGATGTCCTGTTTTTCTGCATTGAGTCTTGATGTCGCCAAACTCCGTCAAGTGTTTGTTTTATATTAGATTCGTTGTGTTGATGCATCGAGACGCGCTTCAGCCCCGAGGCAATTTTCCGTCACAACAGGCAAACTTCTCCATTCACTCTGAGTGTTGAAGTTCCTCACCTCCGTTGAAGTTACTGCGTGTTTGCGCAGTGTGACGGAAAGAGGAGATGAGCTGCACATGCAAGCTCATCTGTGAAGTGACATACAGGTGATCGATTTCTGTGATCGGCAACACAACACCGTGATCGGCGATCACCGATCATCCACTTTTTCACGGAAATCGACCGATTATGATCGGTGGTCGATCGATCCGCACACTTCTCTGGTTACTTGATTATGCTAAAAATGGAACTATGTGCCTGGAAAACGCTTCTTTTTTTCCACTCAGCTTTTGGTGTTGGTTTTAATGTTTGAATTGTTTCTAGTGTTGTTTTAAAGTTTCACATAAAGTTGCATTGTATCGCAAAAAATTCCAGTAAAATACACTGAGCTTGTTGATTGCGATGAGTCAAACATGGTAAAAACATCTGCAAGGTGCTGTGATGTAGAAACCCACATTTTAATCTTCCTTCAGTCACTGCTGGTTCAGGGAGGAGCCTGGTCACACAGGTTACCAGCTTAACACTCACCAGCAGGCAAAGGGAGAGAGAAGCCAACCATGTAACAAGGTTTTGAATACCACATAGAAATTATTATTATTAATAAGTTCCAGAATGACTGACAGACACTTGGAGATCATCCCGGAAACAGGTGTTAGTGTGCAGTAATAGCTCCTGTTCCTCTGATCCTTGTCAGTAAATGAACGCAAGACATGGAGAAATGACCAATGAGTATCAACAGCATCTGTTCCTTTGTTGTTTGTATGATCTATGAATTCTGGTAATAGTGAGACCTCGGTAAAAGGGGCATTTTGGCAATACGGACAGTTTTTTTGTTGTTTTTTTATGTCTGCCCTTGATGTGAACCTTGCTGTGATGTAATCTCCTGTTCGAATGGCCTTGGAAGAACGCTACATTGTCCTGAGAAATGTATGGGAGTGTGTATCTGCAACATATCCTGATATACTAGAGTCTGCAAAACCACAAAATCTTACCAAGTATTTTTGGTCTACCTCTTTCACTTTCTAGTGAAAATACCTTAGTATACCAGAAATAAGACAGAAATAACTTACTCATGGGTTTTCAGCAAGATATAGGAGCGTGTTTTACATCAATAATTTAATATTGATTTAAAAAAAAGTAATTTCACTCGCAGATTGTTTCACTTGCAAGATTTTTTCCCCATTTTATTTGGAATAATTATTTTTTTCATAAATATTAAGGAAATATTGACTTTAAACAAGCTCCAATTCCTTATGAAAAATTGCTTGTAAGATATTTGCAGTAGAAATGAGACCAAGATTACTTTGTTTTTGACATGACATGGACATCATGAAGGTTAATAAGTGTTTTACAACCACGGTGGAACCAAAGCAATTCGAGATTCAGTTCTTGGGGACATACTGTACGTATTTGCAGAATGTTTAGTAGAATGTTAATCTGCGGTATTCGCGGATCATTTCAGTTGAAGAAAATTTTGTTTCTGGGTTGCCTCTCACATCAGAGTAGACGATGCGCTGAATGAAAATAATGAAATATGAACTTCATTATGGCTTCTGTACATTTGAATGGGTGTGAGACGAGAGGTCTGTTTGTAGAATGCGGGTGTTGCTGCGTTTCATTGCAAATGCGCACAAAATATTGTCAATACTTCGCTGATGTCGTAGAAACACAATTTTGCAATTGTAATGTTTCCCTTAAATCATACGAATAAGTTTGTTCACGTAGCACGTCAGTAAAAAACATGCTTTACCCTAACCTTAACCCTAACCCATGATCTTCCAACTACTTCTGGTCGTCTTCTGCTTCATGGTTTGCACCAGCGGAAACATCTGATTGTTGGTTATATGACTCATCTGATGCGAAAAATTTTACTATTGCAGTTTAGCAAAATTAACTAATATAGATACAGAAAAAAAACACCTCATCCTGCTGCCAAAACTTTTGATTGAAAAACAAGGCTTTTTAAAAAATTATTATTCTTTTAGTGTTTCCATTAAGCAAATTTATTTTTCAATTTGTACAAGTTTTTTTTTTTATAGGGAATTTCTGAAATAAATCTCAAAAGATCTATTTCTTGGCAGAAATGTACTCTTTTGATATCTGCAATGGGCCTAATGTTCCTCATGTCCCCCCCCCCATAATCCAGGTAGAAATTAAAAATGTTCCTCTAAAGAAACCAGAGATGCATGCACAGGTCCAGTACAAATGAAGTAGCAGCAGGCAAGCACAGCGCCGATGAGCTCATCAGAATTGCGCTGAAGAAACGGTTACGGTCGACCACGCTGATGTCTCACACATCACCACATGAAGAGATGTTATTTCCATCTGCAGCCACAGCTCAATCTATCCACACGCGGTGGCCAAATTCCTATCCGAGGAGCATAATGTTCAATTCATCACCATGAAATACTCTACAGTAGGTCACAGTACGTTGCACGCATGCACAAGGCTGATGGTATGTACAGTAGGGTGGCGGCGGCCGGGTCAGTGGAAGAATGCGTCTCTTGAGAATGTTTCTGCCGCTTCAAACTGGTGCGCTCTGGCCGTTCCGCATGCACATAATTTAACAGGAAGTTCTTCACATTTAAAAAGCCCGTCGGCCTGAGCTGTGCTGATGTTCCGCCATCTGAAGATGAAGAAGTCCTGCTGGGAAGAGGAAACTCCAACGTCCAAGTTGGAGTTCTCATCAGTTGTTGGTTTTGACACGTCTTTGATTTTAACATTAAAGATTTGACAAATGGAAGAAAAAGGAAAGAAAAAAAAAGAACCAGAAATGCATTACTTTGCTTCAAATGAACTGTTCAAACAAATACTTTCCTTAGAAATCTGCTGTAGCAATTTTGTTTAATGGGTGAAAGTTATTTTAATGGCAATATTGGCATGACAGCAAAAGCTTAACACCAAATACCTTAACAACCAATTGTTAGCGATGAGGTGTGTTAAAATCTGCAAAAACTTGAAAGTAGGGCTGAAACGATTCCTCGAGTGATTCAAGTGCCTCGATTATTAAAATTCCTTGAGGAAAATTTAGCTGCCTCGAAGCTTCATTCATTTATGTTTTATCATTTAGTGCACCGTGTTAAGGGCCAGGTTATTACTTGCACTGCGCAGCGTTCTCACTTCCTCTTGAGTTGTTTGATGGAAGCTAATTGTTAGCAGCATAATGTTCAGTTTTCAAGTTCGGCCTCGGAGGATTTTATTGATTGATGAACATGTCTGGGTCTTTGTCGTTTTTCGGGGGACCAATAAGCATCCTTAAAACGACTGGTGCAATGCCTGGAGTACAGCAGCCTTTCTCCTCCAGGAGCTGCCACCTGGTGGTGGGGAAGACCACCTGTATTTATACAGGTGAGCGGATAGACTGAACACTGAGGGCGGCTGTGCATTAGATGATTAACGTAACTGTAGCTTTACAGACGAACCAGAAAATGTATCTCATATCATCCCGGTCTCAACAAATGTGTGGCAGAGTGCATTGCGGCGGCACGTAGCTGGTAGATGTTTCTGTGTGTGACAAACGAAGGTGTCAAATCCTGTCGCTAACATAAACACGAGAACTATAAATGTCTGGGCAAGGTGAGAGTTTATCTATTAAATTGACTGAAAGTGAATACATGAACGAAAGCTGGAATATAGACATTTTTTATAAGCACATTTGTGAGCCTGCCTCTTTATTATTAAATGGAATATAATTTCAGATTTTTGTACAGCTTTTATTCTGGTTAACTTAGAACGTGAGTCATTAATATTGCTGCTCTGGGATTGGCTGCTTTCAAAATGCCAGCCAGCATGTCAAGTACCATTGTGTCCAGGTATTTGAGCACAAGGCTGCTTTTTCTTTGAAATGTTTTAGCAATGCTCTACTAAAAACCCTGCTCGGTTAATCACACCAACCAGATGTGCAAATTTGAAAAACTAAGACATACTACTATGTTTAGTATAGTTTTTATTTTTTGAGAGAGAGAAAGAGAAGATCATTTCTGAAAAGGCAAGCTTCACTTTTTAGGTCAGGTTAGATCCTGTCTCTCCCTTTCAAATTCTTTCAAACTTAATCTGGTTTGGTTTTGAAATGCTCTAAAGTCTTTGTGAAAAATTTGCCTTTTTGTGCTCAACTTCTTTAAAGAGATTTTTATATAGATTAGAATGAAAGAGAACTCAGTTTTTGTGTTTGTAGAATTTGATCTGCTTGTTGACATTGGGTCAGATCAAAGTACCGCATGAACAAAACGATTTCTCTCAAATCACTCGCAGTTTACTTGGGGTGGGACCAAGTGGATCAAAACTTTGTCGATGCTGAAAACAAATTTTCACTTTTTCTCTCATTCCCCCTGCAGTTCTTGCCAAAGAAGACACCGGAAGGCCTCATTTGGGAATTCTTCTCCACATTGGTTTTTGACTTCATTGTGAGTTCTACAACTTCACCACATGCTCTGCATTTCCTCTTAAAAAGTTTCCAAGAACTCAGAATGGTATAGATCTGGGTTTTACAGGAAGTGAATAATTTAACAGTGTTGTCAGTATCTAAAACTATGTCACAACTTTTGAAAGATATTAAATCAGCGTTTAGCTTTGGAAAAATCGAAAAGTACCCACCCATATCTTTAGAATGCGGGGGGCTTGGGGTGTGTTAGCGCAAAGAAAACTCAGTTCACACCTTGATCTTGATCTTTACCCCTAATCAAAAAACACCTTCTTTGGGAGCAGTGAGTCCACACAATGGAATATGTGCCAGGAAAGTGGTTCCCACAATGCATCAAATACAGGATACACACCCACACCCAACAGACTTCTAGTGGCTTTGATATGAACCAGTGATGTCCCTCATGCTGTGATATCACTGACTGATTCATCTCCCTTTATTCCCAACTTCACCAGAGCAACCCACATTGAGACAGACGAACAAAACTGGATTACATACCCCAACAATTCTGGACTTTCCAGCAACACAGATCTGGATAAGTACAGTTTATTTTATTCTGCCACTTCAGAGGTACGGTTTACTTAATTTAAAAAATGGCTGAAGATGGTAGTGATCAACCTGTGCCTGACGAGCTTGCCAGCATTTTGGATGAAAAAACTTCTGTCGACAGGATGCGTGAGAGTCTGGAGAAAGAAGATGCAGAACTGAAACAGATTGTAGAAAGTCTCAGTAGAAAGATGGAGTGCTCCAAGTCTAGCGGAAGTGCTTGCAGGCGACCAGACCTGCAAGCAAAATGTGACATGCTGGCAAGTGGAAACAATGCACTCCATGTGCATTGTGCATTCTGGTGTCTCTTCGTGCAGCACATGAGGAGACAGAGCATGAATACACGGACATGAGAGATGCAGTGCATTGTTTAGAAATGCTCCAACAATCTCTGAAAAGAGAACTCCAGGAGCTTCGGATGGACTTGAAGAAGGCACAGCTGACAGTCTGGTGGACAGTCTCGGGGATGAACTGGACAATCTCCAAAGGCATCATGAAGCAGACTGTCAAGAAATCCAGAACCTAAGCAGGCAGAACTTGGGTTTGATGAGCAGGAGCAGCAGGAGAACCAGAGAGTAAGATTAGCTGTGGTAGGAGTTGGCAAGAGGGTGGGTACAGCTGTCCAGACAATGTACCGAACGGGAAGATAAAGGTTAGTGAAGGCACCGTGGACTTTGGCGAGCGAGCAAGGTCTTGCTTCTGTTGTTTCTGATTACTAGGTAACCAACAACTGTTGCCATTTTGGATTGACACATTTGTGAGGTGAAAAATAAAGATAATACTTATGTGTAAGAGTTGTTGCTGTATAAAATGTTATTATTCAGGGGTGACAGTCACAGTCGGTAAGAAACAAAGATTCCCATTAAATTCCATAGGAAATGAATGCAGGTCATTGACCCAGTGACAGAAGAAAGGGGTAGTAATGTAAAACATGCTATTTCTTAATGTATAAAAGGTGAGTTAAAAATTTGAATTGCATGATATTAGAAACATGTTTTCTAAGGAACACCTGGAATATGAATTGATGAAAATTTTTCTTTCCAAAGATATAACAGAAAAATGACCTCAAAAAAGACCCACTTACCCATTAGAGGGTTAAAAAACGAATGATTGTTTATTTAGTGATTATTGGCCCGGGCAGTTTAAGAAAAACAGAAAAGGTCCATTAAAAGAATAAAATATAAAGCCTTTTCTGCAGTCAAATAACGTCTTCCCAGGTGTGAAAGCATAAGCTCAACAACAAACCTGTGAGCTGGCACTCTGCATAAATTAACAGCACAGGTGCACACCAGCTGTTTGCTGTTTTCACTTTCAGACACCTCATATAAAAAAAAACACTCAGCAAGAGAAATTACAGCAGCAAACACATAGAAACGACAAAGTTCAACGTGCTTTCTTTTGTTTTGTTTTTTAATTCAGGGGCAATGGAGAAGCGAGTTGAAACCTTCTAATTTTGCGTCGGTGATATTACTGCACCCGTTGCCTCCGTCCTGATTGAAGCAACAACTCACAGCTTCCCTGCTGGCTGTCAGGAGTCAGTCATGCAAAGAGCGAGAAATAAGTGAGTGAAAGGAGGAAAGTGTGACCAGCTGAGGGGAGGCACAGAGGAAGGATGTGGAGGGATGGAGGTAAATTAAAAACACTTCATCACAAAATAACCTCAGGAACACTTTCAACATTAACATATTGATGATATAAAACAATGTTAGTCTATACAGTATGGATTTTATTATCCGCTTTAATAACTTGCAAAAAAAAAAAAAAAGCCTGTCTTCCTCATCTGTTTGATCTACTCTGTTGTTCTGCTGTGGTTAAGTATTTATGAGACGGAGGTGACAAAGAGGGAGCTAAATTCACGGCTGCAGGTTTGAAGGTTTTGAATGATTATTTCTTCGCAAAGGAAAGTATTCAAATCCATGAGTCGTCTGCTTTATATCCTGATATCAATCATCAAAATATACAGCAGCACTTCCATTTCAGTTTGGGTGTAATCTTGTCCATCACAAAATAAAGCACCTTCAAAATGTACTAAAAGGGCAGCTTTATGTAAGTATGTTAATTTCAGTTGTAAAAATGCTGTACATATAAAATACAATTTGTGATGTAAATTAATTTCTTGAAATTGGGCCTCTGTCCCTTTAAGAACCTTCTGCTCTTGCTGAAACTACCTTTAGGACGTCATCATAACTTGGCTCCTCTATTAATCTTTTAACATTTTTACCAGCGTCTCATTCAGAAGTAGCTCATGAAATAAGCTCAGAATGCACATTTCCAGCAGGTGCTAATTGCTGCTGGCTAGGCTGAAGGAGCGGAGTGGGGGAGTCACAGGGGAGGGCAGTTCTGTGAGCTGGAAGCACAGAAGTTTGGAAACTGAAGCTCTAGGTCTCGAAGTCAGGTCTAGGCCCAAAGCAACACTCAATATATGTTTTTTGATGAGGGAAAAACAACATAATATCAAATAGTCACTTTTATGAAACATTGCTCTTTTAAAATGCTGAAAATATCTAAAACTCCGGTGAATGATCATCGACCCTGAACCCGAGCTACAGTGGCGTTGTTTAGACTGAAGCCTATTCCTTTGTTAAGCTGGTCTAGCCAAAGTCCAGACTGAAAACCAATTGAGGAATTGTGCTTAGAAAATCTAAATATGCTTTTCTGAGTTCTCACAAACCGATCTGAGTTTAAGCTAATTTGAAAGAAGCATTGACGAGATATTTTGTCTCCAAATTTGCAAAGCTAGCAGAGATACACCACAGCAAAATAAAAGTGTAACCATAGCAGTGATGCACTCCTTTTACTCTAATCTAAAAGATAAAATGGGAATAAAATACTTTGTGGTTCCAATGTGGGGTGTAAGGCAGCATAACCTAGTCATCTGCTAGCTTTAATGGACAACAGAAGGCAACTGGCATTTCTGATTCAAACAACGAAAGACAAATACGGGTTTTTCTGTTTGCAAGGTCTCCTTTTCCTCTCCTACACAGTGTTTGAAGATTAACTTTTTTTTCTTCTTCTAATCTCAGTCTACTGACGAGTAGCGTCCAAACCGTCATTAAGCTAATCAAAAGTTAGCAATGCGCAGAAGTTTTTTTTCCCTTCTTTTTCTTCCTCCGAATCCCATCAGGAGATTTAGCGCAGTCAAACACCTCTGCAATATTTTGCCGTCACCATCGGTTTGTTGAGCATTAAAAATGTTAATTGGAATCTTTTAAAAAGGAAAGAAAATATCGCATTACCATCCCACCTCCTGCAGTCACAGCCTGTCAAAACGCAATATTCCAAATTAGATTGTATTTGGATAATCTTTTGAACTGTAATAGGTTTCCAGCCAGCAGGCATATTACTATTGGCACATCATTATTAAACAAAAGTGACACCGAACCATCACTTTGCAGGCGGTGCCAGATAAACGTTCGACACCGTGCAAATAATATTAGTTCTGCTTCCAGAGTCACCGGCTTATCTCTGGGATGCTATATTGGGTTCATATCCCTGTCGGCTGGTGAAGGCCTTCTGACGGAAGTGTCTAAATTTATGAGTAGCCCGTATGTGTGTGGTGAATGTATGAATAGGTGGTTCTGTGTGTGTGTCGCACACTAACACTTTTATATGTAAATGCTATGGTTTTATGTGTGGGCGGCTCCATGAGTGCGTGCAAAACTGGATACATTCATATGTAAATCGGCGGCGTATGTGCGCCTGTATGTGCAGACGGGACCCGTATCATGGTGTAATGAGATCCGCCACTGCTGGTTACCCTCACACAGTGGTAATTATGGCAGCGGTGAAAAGGGCCGATGCTGAAGGCAGGATGGATGCTTTCACAAGCACATTCAGCCACACACCGGTCTCCCCGGACAGAACGCTGCAGGCTAAATGACGACCCGTCCGGTTTTTGTTTTCTTTTTCTTCTTCTACCAGAGGGATGGCGATATGACTGCGTTCACTGGAAATGATGAATTAGACCTGCGCTCGCCTTCTGATCAGCCCCAACTACCTGTTCATGCACACAATAGCAGATTTAGAGGGCATTTGAAGTGATGCTTTCCAGTAGGGTGTAAAAAAGACAATAAAAACATGGAAAATGAGAAGAGGAAACGTGTTCTGTTCATTCGGCTGTTTGGAAGATCCTCGCTTGATTTGACGTGTGGTGATTTCAGGAATGAATTGAATGTTTCACATTGTAGCTGCATCCCCATTTACCATGCAGTTGCGCAAACTGACATTTCTAAAACAAAATTTGCTTAATGAAAAGGTAATTTAAAAATAAATTAGTTTTTCGATAAACATTTTTGGTGCTAGGATGGGATGATATCAAAATTAATTTAGCGAAACTGCATTGAAAACACTTTTTCGGATCACACAATTCATGTGATCTTCCAGGTGTTGCCCACAAAGACGGCAAACGGGGAGTAGCTGGAGCATGATGCCAATGCATGTTTTTTATCATGCAAACAAACGTATTCACGTGTGATTTTTAATTGTGCTCATTTCTTTAAAACACTGCAATCACAAACTAAGTTTTCAACATCAGTGGAATATTGACAGAGTTTGTATTGGAGATGCAGCTAGTGAGTCAAGTGATCTGGTGATCAGACCAAACTGTAATCCTAATGAATTGCACTTCTGCATTAAACACGCCCCTTCCCCGATGTTTAACACTGATTCGCCAGCTTTATATAGAAAACAGAGACTCAACAATCTGCCATATTGGATCAATGACAGATGACAACGTGAAGAGAAGCCTGGTCTGAACCGCCCCTCCTTCGCTGTGCTTGCTTCCTGTCCCATGTTGGTTCCTAGCATCTGTCATCTCTCTAATTGTCCTTGTGCTTCTGCTTCGCCTCGGCAGAGTGGCCGACCCGCTCGGCGGTGCCGCCGACAGCCCGCTCTGCCTCACGGGCTCTCGGTCTCTCTTCCTCCCAGACAATCACATCAAAACAGAGTTTTGATTCATTTCCTTGGTGCTCGCCTTGAACCTTTCAACCACAATTTCGCTCCTTTTTACACCTCGCCGTCTCCGAACACAAGCATTTCCTCCTGGCTTGTCTCTGTGGCTAATGGACTCCATAGTGCGTCTTTTGTGCCGAGGGGCCCTTAATCAAATGCATTTTCAGTGCCTCATATAGGCAACGCAGTGGAGAAGCATAAAGGATATTGCAATATTCTATGAGTGGAAGCCATCGACCATCAATATGGTGCACTCAGAGTACACATGTGCATGTAGCCATTTTCTTCAGCTTTTTATGTGGATACCTCTTCAGATGGCTGAGTTGAAAGGCTTTTATAGCTGCTTGTCAACAAGGCCATTTCTCTCAAATGCCAAACCGTCTTAATCAAGCTTTTGAATGCTCCCAGCTTAGAATCCATCTAATCATTGGAGTCGTAATGGTAACAGGGCAGAAGAGTTCTTGGAAAAAGCAGCCTTGCCCTTGGCACTTTCCTCTTGGCATGGTTTTGATGTAATTGGATCGCTGCGACGAAAGCAGCAGGGAGCTTGTTCCTCCTTCTAAGGATTTCTTTTTAATTTTCTTGCTTCTGACATTTGATGTTTACAAGAAGTATATATTAAGAGAGAGCGCTATGCTGTTGGATGTGACAGAATAGATGTTCAAAAGTGAGATGATTGAACCATGAACATGTGGAAAGTGACTCAGGAGAATTTAGAACAACGTCAAACTGCTTTAAGTTGGAAATTGACAAAAATGGGAAGAGGAGTAGATGTACAACCACTACTTAAAGCCAACATACCCAAAACTTTGCTGGAAACAGGGGTTTTCAGCTATTTCATTTCATTTTTGGACCAGGAGTGTCCAACGATTTGTTGCCACATTCACCAAAAATCAGCGAATCAAAAGGACTCAGGCTAAGAAAATTAAAGAATAAAGTCAAGCAAATGAATTGGTCTGGATTTTCTTTTTGCAGGGTAAAGGCTGTTGCTCATTGTCTATCCGAAACATGAGCAGATTTTTTACATTTGTTGTATTAACAGAAGATCTAGTTTTTAAATATTTGTTGTTGCTTGAGTAAATTCATTTTCAGTCACAAAATGGCGCTTGTCTGATAAATTAAACAAAAGCAGATTTGGGTGCAGCGAAGTTATTTAGTTTTTGTAAAAGTCTCCGGATAAACATGGTTCTGCTTCTGATGTAGCTTGATTGTGACAACATGAATACGATACTTTGTGTAGTTCTTAGTATTTCCCCTTGTAAGAATATTATCTCAAATAATTTTAGCCTTGTTAAAAATAAAATGTCGACATCCAGTAGCTGAGCTGTGCTGAGAATATTATTCCTCTTCTCCTCAGAGATCTGCAGGATTCACTCAAAAATAAATAACCTGTTCAGTGTTGAAAGCACCGCCGCAGCGTTTTTTTAAATGAGCAGAGTTGTTACAAAGGAGGACAAGAAAAAAAAAAACTCTTGAGACCGCATGTTGCTGCTTTAAGTGCGAAAACAAGTTGTGCTAATTCACAGCTAGCTGGTGTTTGCATTTTTAGCATGCCAAGATGGATGAAAACAGAAAAGACCAGAAAAACATTAGTAAACAAGTGTGAATATGGAAATATTCTGTAAGCAAAACCAACAGATGTGAACAGCTTGGAGTTTATTCATCTATAGAAACGAAGAAAAAAAATCCTTCTTACCGGATAAAGGAAACCGAGATGTTCAGCCTTGGTGCTGGAATGCTTTCTAAAGCTTTTTGAAGCTCGCATCAAAGCAATCAGTTCTATCAAAGGGCAGCTGGTATTTAGTTATTAAGAAACCCTGATAGGGGACTGTGGAGTTGGAACATCTGACATTCCTATCAAATTATATTTACAGCTGCAGTATGTGACTTTTATAAACAATATAGATCTATTTTTCTACATATCTGTTTGAATTGTCACTGTGTCGTGACGGAATGACATAGGACAGATAATCTGAGCTCCTCAGCCTCTCTGCTTGTCAGAATTAACCAATCGGAGCCAAGGTGCGAGTCTTGGCTCTGTTGATCTGTTCCACTGCAGCTAACATAGTCATTAGCATAGCCACTGATGTCGGCACATAAACGGTGTACTGTAATGGTAAATTGCAGCAAGTACATGAGGTTGACTAATTGCGCTTTGACTCTACTCTTTGCTCTGATTGGTTCATTTTGGTTGGGAGGGTGTGTTTCTTCCAATAGTAGCTGAGGGCGGAGGTGGAGGAGATCGATCTTTTCAGATTATCTGTCTCATAACAAACTGTCACAACATGACAGTTTTAGCAAATATGTAAAATACGTATTTCAAACTCAACTGTTCTCGGTTGAGTCTTACTAAAAATGTTACTAAAAACATGTTCTTTATAAAAAAAAATGTTGCATACTTTAAAGGTGTTATAAGTGCTGGAGTGTTGAGAATGTTACATGCAATTTGGAGGTGTTGTGCTTCTGGAGTGGGAGGCTTATTCCATAGTTTGCCAAGCACATACCGATTGCTACGTGAAAGTAGCTTGAGTACATAAGTTATAAGTTACAAGCAGTCAGTGGCAATGAAGGATGCAGCACCACAAGCAAAGTTGACGTTTTCCCTCTGTGTCGTCAATCACTAACTCACCATCACACCTCCAATAATATATATCCTTTCTTTAACAGCGAATAGTTTAACAGAATCAGGTCACAGCTTAAATCCATTGAGAAGCTGAACTATTTAAGTAACGCCAACTCGACAGGAACGTGGCTCCGAAATCAGAGCCAAGACGTAGCTGCAGTTGCTGGTTGAATAGAGTCGAAAGACGAGATTTGACAGCTGGAGAGGAGATTATCCAGCTTCCACGTTAGTCTTTAACACAAGGAAACATAACGTCGCTAGTATGTGTGGAGCTACACCAGCTTCTTTTACAAACATTCACTGTTCCCACAAAAAGGTATTAATCACCCTTTAACTCTTTTTTTACTGCAAACTTTAGTGCATTTTATTTGGCTTTCTGTGATAAAATATTCATGAGGTGGAAGGAAAATGATATGAGTTGACATTTTTATTGGGATGTTGTGTTGAAAGTGACTCGTCAGGCTTACAGGAACTGGTCGCATAATTACTACCACTGTAAGCCAAGCACAAAATTCGTTTGATCTAATTTCATGTAAGAGAAGGAAAAGTTGTGAACGGTTTTCTACAACATGCTAGAAATGTATCCTGTCTATAGTTTTAGCAATGTTAGCGGTGGAAATGAACAAAGCCGTTTGGTCTGCGTTGTACAGCCATCTCATCCAACATGGCGTTAGCGAATGGCTGAAATGTAAAACTTTGAGTTCATACCTTCGGCAAACAACTCTCTCAGTAGCTGAGGCTCCAGACCAGTTCGAAGGCCAGAGTCCTACAACTAATGAAAGTGAAACTGAATCCCTAGCTGTATTTCCATTACGAATGTATGCGAGTCTTTGTCGATATTCTGCCAATGTGGTTTCCAGACGTTGACAAAAGATCTGCCTCGTCCTGGCTCAAAAGGTTTGGAATGCTTTTTTTCCCCAAAAAAATTGCCATGTTTCTATTTAGCAAATTTAAGTTTATATTTTCCGTTTGCGCAATCCTATGGTTAATGGAAACGCGGCTACCAGCATGCAGTCAAACTAAAAACTGCAGGGTGGTGTGTTGAAGCAGAGTGAACAGCCAGGGGCACATTATTACCAGGCTCCCCACCGTGACACATACCCACATATTTTAATGAATTAAAAACACTAGTTAAGTAAATCCAGTTTATTCACTGTTGCTTGTTGGAGAGGATCACAAGTTATAATATTGCACACTTCCTGAATGGTTTAACAGATTCACCGTCATAAACAATACATATAGTTCATGATGCCAAATTAATCATTACAATTCTTGTAAAATTTCAAACAAGCTGTACTGAATTGGGCCCTGCCTGACAGAAGTCCCCGGTTATCTCCAGTGGATTGGTTCAAATGTTTCCTAAAGTGCAGTGACTGGGATTAGGTGCAGGTTGGGATAAAAAGCACAAGATTTATTTCTTTTCTTTGACAAGATGAGTGGAGGTGGTTTTCATAAATGCCCCAATCAGATTTAAACTCTTCTCATGATTTTCTGGAGCCACTTTTGTTGAAGCAGGAGAATGTGAGGATGACTGCAGAGAGGAAGTTGCATGTTCTCCACAAAGCTGGTGCTTCTTCATCCCCTGAAGGCTGGTCTTAATTGTTCTACGCGATATCTCCAGTCTGCCGCTCCTCTTTCTTTGACTGTTTTCTTCTTCTTCCTCCTCCTTCCCTCCCTCCCTCAAGCTATTAGGGATTGGATTTGGAGCAGAACGATCCATTTAGTCTCTCTCCTCCACACCGATCCCTCTCTCCCTGCTTCCACACCTCCTCTGCAGGTTTGGCTCATCAAAGCCCAGGCTTAATCTGTCTATTTTTACCTGAAGGAATGAAAGGAAGGGATGAGGTAATGCTTTTCCTGTCCATCAGGTGGGCACTGGTGCATGGGAGGCTCTTCGGTTTGTGCCTGTAGCGCAGAGGCTTAGCGCCACCATCTGGACTGAGAGCAGATGACAATCTAAACTGCCCATACTTTCTACATATCTCTGAAGAAATTAATGTGAGCAGATTGAGATACGAGGTTCCTTCCCATTATAAATATTTAATACTTTTTCCAGATTGTGAAGTTCCTTTTATTTTAATTCCATTCTTAAAATACAAATGTTCACTGAAGCCTAATGGATGATAAAGGAAGGAAGCCAAAAATAATGGTAGGTAATTTACTCAGGTAAACAGGAAGAAACAGGAGGAAGGATGACAGGAGTGAGAAATGAACAAAGTAACGATTTGTTTGAAGGTATGAAGACAGGGTGAAAAATTTAAGAAAGCAGCAATTGAAAAAAGAAGGGGAAATAGAGGAAGAAGAGAAAAAAGAACAAAGAATGTAAGAATATTTAAAAAATGATGGACACATTATTGGTTTAAGTTTAAATTCTTTTCTGCTTCAGAGAAGTCACATATTTTGATTGAGGGAAATCAAAGCGCCACCTGGTGGGCATAAACAGAGACTGTCAATACTACAAGTGGAAGAATTTTAAAATGTACATTAATAAAAGTCCTGATATCAGTGTTAATGATTCCCATTCAGAAACAGAGAAACAGTGACGATTCAGTCACAGGGTAGAAAATGTCTTTTCATCACGACTTATGAAAAACAAAAAGTATCTTTTCCCCAACTGAAAAATTTGCTTTGTTAGTTGGGGAAAAGGCCACAGAGCTGAGATATTCTTTCAACTGCAGCTCTTTGAAAGTTCATCATCTTCACATTCTCACAGTTTTCTGTTTGTTTTAAACCGGTTCTAGGAGCACGACTCTTCTAAAGCATTTAATAAAACCACCACAACAGTTTTGCTCCTTGCATAGAGCAGTTGAAGTTACAGCAAAGTAACAATAACATTGCTTTTTAATTGTCGTTTTTATTGCACTGGCAATATTGCCCTGTCATTCAAAAGAGAAGATAAGTGATCTGGTGTTTGCTGTACCTGAGTGATTTCTACTTACAGAAAACTATCAAACTGACTTCTCAAATTTTAGCGTAAGAAATTAATATTTTATACATACACATTTTTAAAAATTCTTCTTTACACCGAAGTATGCTCTAAAACAAAAGGCAGAGAAAACCGATTTCTCTTTCTTGTCCTGCACTTTAAGGCACAGATGTAGCAGGTGATTCACAACAGCTTGAAGGAGCCATCAAACCAGAACATGGAGTCTGTTATTCAGTCGTCTTTGTTGTGTCCGTTGCAGTAGTTGAGCCGGCCGATGCAGCCGCGACGAGGATGATCCTGAAAACCGAGGCAGTCCACGGAGAAGTGTGGACGTGTCTCTATGAGACGCTGAAGCTCATCTAGGCCACAGGAAGAGACAAAAACACGTTCAAGAGTTTTAGGAAGTAGCCACAGCGTAAAGCGCAGCTTGTGATTAATAAAGATCCTTTCACATCAACAGATTAGAATCTCCGTTTCACGCCTGCGGAGCTGAGATTTTCTGGACTGTTTTAAAAGATGAACAAGATTTACAGCATGATGGGAAGAGTAGCTGTGTTGGAATTAAAAAAATAAATTAGCTTAATGGAAAGAAGTCAAATTTGGAGGGGGAGACATGTTTTTTCAATAAAGTTTTTACACTAGGAGGAAATTGTTTTTGCATCGAAATTAGCGTATTTCACAAAAACTGCAACTGAAGCAATTCTCAGATCACACAGGTTGTGTGGTCAACAACTGGATGTTACTGATGGCGGGAAAAGATAAAGATGACAGGAAGTGGTAAGAGAGTGAAGGTGAGGTATGTCTTTTAACCGACTTATCACGTGAACAAACTTATTCACGTGTGATTTTAAACTGCGTTTCTCATTCAATAGAAACACCGCATTGCTAATGTCAAGAAACAGTGCAATGCGATGTTTCTGCATTGCGCGTGCTCCGCACATCTGTAAAGAAAACTTTGTGGAAAAACAGCTTTAACACTTTGCAGAAAAAGTAGGCGGTCAGTATCTTCTTCAGAAGAAAATATCAAGTTACTGCGGCAGCTCAGATGAAGACATGGGGACACATTGACAGAAATCGTCTCACATGGTTTCAATTACGCAACGTACCTGAAATTGCTGCATATTAGCACATTCAGTCGACAGTTTTCAGTGCGTCTCTCAACGAGGCTTTTATTACATAAAGTCCCAATAAAAACAGTGAAGTAAATCATTTGTAAGGCAGAAAATGACGACGTCTTACCATAAGTGATCTTCGCTGTGTGTTGAGCTTCAAGTTCAAAGAACAGAGGGGAAAGCTCCACTTCCTTTACGCCCAACATTATTTCGAAAATGACAGCCAGATCGTCTCCTGTGACTCCCCCGCTGTCGTCCTCATACATCTGCAACACAACGACGGGTCGTTTTAGCTCAGTGGCCCAAACCACCCACACAAATACCAGCAGCACCTCACCGAGGCTGCTGTTCTCACCTGGAAGGCCAGTTTTAATGTGTCCATGGGTTTATGAGGTCTGTGTACAGTAGACAGAGCGGTGACGTAGTGTCTGACGTCTATCTTTCCGTCTCCGTCCTGATATAAAAAGACTAATTTAGTCCAACGTAAAACAGGAAGTGCAGCACATCTGGAAAGTATTCACAACGCTTCATTTTTCCCCATTCTGTGTTAGAGTCTTATTCTCGATTTTATTTCCTCAAAATTCAACACACTGAATTTTGAGTGTTACAACCTTGTTTGCCAAGGTTGTAATAGTTTGCGGCTTTTTATTATAGTTTTGTTTCATTGTGACTTTTTGTTTGACTAATTCAGTTAGTTTTCATTAGTTTTTGCCATTTTTTATTAGTTTCTATACATTTTTTTTTTAATTAAAACATTTGAATTAGATTAATTTGCCTCTATCCTTCCACACTGACCTGATGGAAGAGGTTGTGGACTTGTCTGAGCGTGTCTGTAACTGGAAGGCTGAGAAACTGGGCAAAGTCCTGCAGTCCTAGTCTGTCCTCCTGCAGCTTGGCGGCCCGTCTGGCCTCCTCTTGCAGCGAGTCGCCTCTGCTCCCCGACTTTAACCTGCCATCATGAGAACAAGAGGGGAAAAGTTCTGACACACACACCTTTCTGAGCGCGTTTTTATTTCCGTTTCAGATTTTGGTTATGCCATTATCGGTATTGCTGACGAATGGATTATTTGGAACTAGAAATTTCCTGAAGACGTTCAACCAGGCCTGCCAAAGTGTGCCCGTCTGTTGGCACCCAGCGTTCTGATGCTGAATATTAGCATCGATGCTAAACTTGGCTAAGAAATTACAAAATATCATGTGGAGAATCAAAAAAATGTTCACTAACATGGACTTGCACCATTCAGTATGTTAAAATGAGTGTATTAGCAAAAATTAACCAAAATGCTAATGTTAGCGTGAATACTCTCAGAAGCATGTGGAGCATCACTAGCATGTTGTCTGTAATTGACTTATATCATTCAGTATACTAAACATGGGTAATAAGTAAGAGAAATGGTTAATACCTCATTTAAGGTAAAAGGCTAATGCTACCCTAACCAGAGAGTAAAAGATAATGCTGGCTAATCTAATTGCACTGCTTATGACAGTGCACTAGTGGGAGGCAGTGAAATGCTAATGTTTGTGCTAATGTTAATGCACTATCTTGATGTGCAAGACAGTTCCCTAACCTGAGAGAAAAAAAACAATGCAGGTGAAATTTTCAGTAAACTTAATTTTAAAGGACTAAACTAATCCCATGTTTAACAGCAATTGGGTTAAATCAGTTATATAATGGTCAAAAGTGCAATTACTTGATGTAAAAATTGTCAAGGCTTTTATTTTGAAATTTTAAGCAAGCTTCATATGAAATGGCAACATTAATCCTGTGTGTAACAATGGTTGGTTAAAATCAGTTATAAAATGCCAAAACAAGTATTTCTAAAGACCAGCTCAGTCCTCAGAGCTCTGCCATAGTAAAAACTACAGTGATGCGTTTTTGTAGTTCTAATCAGCTGCTCGGACCTGCTGTGTTCCGTTGCTATGGTAATTAATCCTCTGCTAACTGTGGTGTGTGAGACAGAAAGGTGGAGAAAGAATTTGATCTTTAAGTATCAGTTTAAGCTGACACTTAAAACTGGGTGTCAATTTGACATAAAAAAGCAGTCCGAACAACTCCTTCCCGTTCGGGAACCGTGATACATATCGGAAAACCGTTTGAAGCGTATGCGAGTGCTATTTGTCGTCTCCAAAGGTCCCGCGAGTCATATCTGTACATCACTCACAGTAATAACAGCGATGAGATGAAAATGGTGTGCGCTGAGGTTTGACATTTTTCAGAAATACATTAAAGTCAATCTGGCTGAGCTTGTGGAAATCCTCTCCCATGACTTCACTCTGAAGCATCTTGACAGAAAACAGTAAGCCCTAGCAAAATTTCGAAAACATTTTACCGGAGCAGGCAAGCGTATCAATGTCATGACCAAGTTTGATACCGATAGGGCGATATTTGTGGGTGTGACGGCGATTTTGAATTTTATTTGGGGTCAAAATCGCAGTCCTTCCCACATGCTAACGAAGTGTAAATTATTACACTCTAGTTTCTAGTTTGTAACTGCATTGCTATAGGCAGGCCCCAATGGGCTCTTTGCACCTCAGCTTCCGCATTCGGGGAAAAGCGGCTCAATTGTTTCCAATCTATGGAAAATGATACTTTACACTGGATATCTGCAGGGCTTTTTCAAAGTAACAATTAATAATGTACATCAATCCGAAGCCCCAACAAGTAAGCCGGATAAAGGTTTGAAGATGTTCGCCTCGTTATACATTCACAGATACAAAGATGAGTTTTACTTTCTTTAAACTTTGTGGCTAACATTAGCTTATGCTAGTAGACAATATTCTCGGACATTTGTCTTATAAAAATCTGCTATTTAAGTGTCTCAACATTTCTCACCCATTCAAACGGACAATGTTTGTACCTTATTTTCAAGTTTATTACGTGTTTATTGTTAACGACAAATGGTTCCGAAGCCTGACGAAGCACAACAAGACCGTACAGTAGAGCAGCTCTGGTGTTGGAGTTACAGTTCAGCTGACTGTTCAGGTTCAGAGTAGTTACTTTTAGAAAAATATGGCCGTGTTGCTTAAGGTCTCTGTGTTATTTCGTTTTATTACTTTTGCATGCTTCTTGTGAAGGGCTCAAATAGGACGGTGTTTACAGCAGTGGGTACAGGCGGATCAGTTGCTCATTCCCAAACACTCATTCTTTCAGGGTGAATACAGAAGCGATCCAATAGAAATAACACAGGACGGCTCCTTTACCTTCATCTTTAGGCTGAAGAAGCTGATCCAGAGTGAAGGCTGCAAACTTTGTTGTGCGGTGTTAGCTTTAACTGGTAGATGAATATTTACAAGCCACGGTCTTCTTAATTTAGGACCGCTTGGAAATCCAGGAAAACTTAAGCATAAGTGCATTGTATTGTTTTATTTGTGTCTTAAGTACGACTTTGTCTTTTATAGCTGACATAGTAAGTGAATGCGGAAAAAAGACGTCAGTGCGGCAGGTGCAAAAAGCCCATAATCATTACCTGGAGTAAACGGTGAAAAAAATCATACCCAGAGAAATAATTCAGCCAAAACCATACAGACATATATGCATATTTAAGATAAAACAACAACAACAAAACATACACCTGGTGACAAAACCCAATAAAGAAAACTGTTAAAGAAAATCTATTAAGCACCTTCTGCTATCTAGTGATAGCAGAAGATGCTGCAGCAACACTGTAAACAGTAACATGTTTTCAGTCAAAATACGGTACAACAGTCATCTTCACGACTGACAACTGGCCACACATTTCCTCTTTTATTCCTCCTCGTAACAAACATAACAGCCGGGTCTTTGATATTTATACGGTTCGGGTAGAGCAGCGAAATGGACGGATTTCTCTTTATGGGTCGTTTTCAGAGTAGAAGGTTAGTGGTCAGTGCACTGTTTGCTAACTTCCCCAGCCGGGGAAGTTTCTCCTTTAAGATTAGAGAAATCGTCTTCTAACCCCTGTTTCTTCGAAGCAGAAGCTGTCTAAACACTCTCACAATCCTTCTCTACGTCAGTCGTCTCTTCAGTAGTACTGTCTGAGTTTTCCCCGGCCAGGGAGGTTTGTTTTTCAGCGGGAGGAGGGTTGAAAAGGTAATCATTGATGACATTCTGTGCAGTCGTCCTGATAGCTACTCGTTTCAAATTTGATGCGAGGAAGCAGTTTATTGAAAATCTTCCTCACTCCTGTTGTCATTAAGTATCCCGCCCCAAAAGTAAATAGTAAAACATTGTAACTAAAACATCTTCCATTGTAAAGATTCTTCCAAAAACAAAGTGCCACGGGTCAGAGTTGCTTGTCTATCTGATGTGTAGAAATGGAAGAGTTTATAACTCTAGATGTTCTTTGATCTGTGCTCCAGCCCCTTTTGCTCCCTCCTCTGCACGTCCCTGTAGTTACACATACGTCTTAGATCAGTTGATTACTTGGTGAGAAACACCTGAAGATCTAAGCTTGCAAAAGTAAAGTTCCAGTAAAGGCCCTACGACTGTGCGTTTCTCTCCGTCCACCAGCAGGGGTCAGTGTTTCTCCACTTGGATCCTCTCCCCGGCCCGTTCAACAGGTCCGCTCTCTTTCTCCTCTGCCGTCACTCACCCCAGTCGGCCCAGCAGCTGGTTGAAGTGCAGCAGGCCGGTGCAGTCGTGTATCCTCAGCGGGCCGTGTGACAGGACGATGTGCCGGTCGTCGAAGGACAGGTCTGTGAGGGGAATCTCCAGCACCCTTTCAGGACGGAGCGCACGTTTGAACATCCGTGAGACGAACAAAAAGGAAAGTGGGTTTTAAACTCGACTCAAACACAAGCAGGCGACCCGCTCCCCGGTGTTTGTGCAAGCACGGCCGCGCGCGAACTCACTCGGCCATGAGCTTCCTGACGTTGCTGGCGAACAGAGCGGGGTTTTTCCTCTCCTCCTCTGACGGGTGATAGATGGGTAAATACTGCAGAGAACGGCGAGAGGAGGTGAGCCACGGTGTAATCACAGCACGCCGAGAAAAGTGTCGCTTCTTAAACGCTCACCTCGATCTCGATGGAGTTATGAGGCTGACACAGAGTGAGCCATAAAATCTTAAACCTGAAGGAGAAGAAAACATAAATAAATAACTGGCGTTTTGTAGCATTTGTGTTCATTTTGACAGGAAACAGGTTACTGGTGTTTCTAAAGTCAATCAAAAGTATTCACATTCCTTCCTTTCTCATGTTTTGTCACATTATGACCACAAACTGAAATGACGTCTTAGGAACTGTCACAAAGTGACAAAATGTGATAAAGTTATGGGTTGTTTCACATATAAAAATTTGACAACTGTGGCGTATGTTTCTATGAAGCCGTTTGAATTCTACTGAAATTTACTGCAAATAGTCCTACAATGTGCTATTTAATGTAAATCCAGCTGTTCTTTGGAGGCTTCACAGGTTTGTTAGAGAACATTAGTGAACAAACAGCGTCATGAAGATGAATAAACACGGCAAACTGCAGCGCAATAGTTTAAATTAAAGTACTACACATGTTGGGACGGCCAACTCAAAGTCCAGACCGAAATCCAACGGCGATCCTTTCGGATTACTCTACAAATAATATTAACTTTTAAAAAAACATTTGATGAAAAAGTTTGCTATATTTTTAGAGCTAGTAGACCAACGGCAAAAGATGTAGATCGGGTGACCAAAAACACATTCAGGTTTTATTTGTAAACCGTTGAAACAACGTGCAACTTTACTTCTAACTCAAAATGGTGTAGGAATGGAAGTAAAAGGAGTTGCAGGTTGTGGTTCTGATGCAAAAAGGTTAAAGAGTGAAAACTTTTGCGCCGTAACCAATCATACGCAGATCTGTCAGGAATCATTATGCACAGATAGAAACTCACGCTCCAGGGCCGCGCCACGTCCACGAAACAGTGTCCTGCAGAGACGGAAGAAATATGTCACGACACACACAACAGGATCACTTTTCACCAGTTATTCAAAACCTTTGAAAAATATATTCCTCCTCTTGCTATATTTAGCATGGTACCAACAAATGGTAGCTGAAATTAGCAAGGCAAATAAACACATAGGGCTGGCAGCTGTCTCGAAAGTCAGGACGGTGAGTAAACGGAGAAGTCGAGACAAAGACTTTCGAGGGAAGCGGACATGCAAACCCCGGTAATACCAGCCGCATCATTTATGAGCGAGCGTGTGAGGAGAGGCGACGGCGGGGGAGGAGATGTGACACCTGTCGGGGAGTGTGAGCGCGCGAGAAACAAACGGGTGAAATATCATCCCATTGGGACACGAAGTCGGTCGACACAAGAGGGGAAACGCACCCTGACACGACAAACGCATCGCATCAGACGATGCTCAGAGCGCACGAAGTATGAAGTCGAGGTCGGACCGGGTTGCGGGTCTCAAGGTCAACATATGGAAGGATGAAAGAAGACGCTCACCAGTTTGTTTGGGTATCGCAGCACCACTGGCTGCACTGGGAGTCCTGGGATGAAAGCACCTTTTAAACACAAAAATGAGAGAAAATTAAGAGTAAGAACACAAAAACCATCTACAACCGCACAGGATTGGATTAACCTCCTGGCAGGCGTCGTCCCTGTTGGGACTTTAATGTATCCTGATGATGACAGACGAGCTGAACAGCTACATGCAGTATTAATGGCCTCAGGAAAGACCTTTGCAAGCTTCTGTGTGCCTTCTGAAGGCTTTATTATGTGAAAATAAACAGTCAAACAGGCCACATGTATAATTCATATGCAGGTCTTTAATAAAAGATATACAGTAACAATCATTTTTCACCTAAATCTCATATAACAACACAGCTACGGTTTCCTCATCTCTGTTCACCACTGAGGTGAAAGCAAAAGGCAAATGCATTTGTTAAATATATTCAAGTCTTTTGCTTTTTCATCAATACAAAGTGGTTCTCAAAATTAACAATTGAAAGTGAAGGAAAACCTCTTGAGTTGAAGAAAGGAGATAGAAAGCATAAGCACATCTAGCCAAACATAGCTGGTGTGCTGCACCAAGAGACAAAACAGGAGGAGACATGTCCAGAGAGGACTGGAAGCACAGATCAGAAAGATCAAGCTGGCTTTAACCCACGTATATGCAAACACAACGAGAGCCGTACCGACCCACAGGGCTTACTGGGAACCACTGAATAACAGACTGGAAAAAAGGGGATTAGAACTAGCTGGCATCAGACAATAGCTGACCACATAGCACCCCTCGTGTGCCCACACATACACATGGACGTTAGCGGAAAAAACAAGACTGATAAAAGAAAGCAAAGGATCAGACTTTTATGTTCCAAAGCAGCAGGACGCCAAATGTCCCACGTCTGCTGGGTTTAATTTGTTCTGACATAAACGCTGGGAGCTGGTTGCAACAGTCAGAATCCGTTCACAAATAGTCACATAAAGTCCAAACAAACTCTGTTGAAAAGCCACGCAGAGGGTAATGCAGACACACCCATTATTGGAAATCAGCCAGAACACCAAACAAAAACGGTTCTGCTTTGGGTTCTGGTGATGCATCACCTGCTGCTCTGGACGAAAAACAAAACCTACTAATAATGTAACTACAGACATTAATATTTTCTGTTTTACACCTATGGATAAGAGTGAATCAATCTTGTACAGAAAACATACCAGCCTTGAATAAGATGAGACCCGACCTGTTGGTGCATGTCCCCTCAGGGAATATCATGATCTGGAACAAGGAATTTTACATTAATATAGTATACACGTAAAAATAGGGGAAAACATTCTTTAGTTTCTTTGATTGCCTTTGAAGTTCGACTTGTGTGTGTGTGTGTGTGTGTGTGTGTGTGTGTGTGAATACAACACCTGGGGCCACTTTCCTCCAGACTGGGCTCTTCGTTTGATCTCCTCAACAGTTTTTCTCCTGGAGTGCTGATCCGACCGGAACACCAACACGGGCCTGATGTAGCTGATCAGAGCTGGGGGAGGCCATGATGAAGAGATGCATTTTAAAAGCCAATATGAGAGAAAGAAAAAAAAATCTAATTATTAAGAAGGAAAATATGTGATTAGAAATGTAAGAAAATGCAGCAAAAACTACTGCAAAGACTAAAAGTCTATCAACGTACATAATTATTGATTAAATTACATTTATTTATTGATTGATATATTGCATGTGATTGCTTGTTATTTGTTTATATCTAGTCATTTTGAACTATTCACTCTATTAGTAACTCACAGATTTTAAATATATATATATATATATATATATATATATATATAATATGTATATATATATATATATATATATATATATATATATTATATATATATATATATATATATATATATATATATATATATATGTGAGTGTGTGTGTGTGTGTGTGTGTGTATGTGTGTTTTACAAACTTTGTATTTATCACCTAAGATGGAGTAGCTTTCAACAAATATGCAATTCCCCTTGGGGATCAATAAAGTGTATTCTAATATATTTCTAATATCTACTAAAAAAATTTAAAAATTGAGGTTTTGTGTGAATTTTGCATCCAATTAATCAATTAATTGGCAGAGTAATCAATTATTAAAATAATTGTTTGTCGCAGCCCTGAGGACGTGTAAATGTGTTGAGAGACTAGACTCTTTAAATCTAGAAGATTTCCATACAAACACTGTTCTCGTCTTCCCTTTTTGCATTGTTCCTATTGTAAAGCATGAAAATGTCAACGACTCACTGCCCCAGACTGGGATGCTGCGGCTCTCCAGCTTGGTGACAATGGAGCACATGGTCATGGTGACTGGGATTGCGTCGAAGTAGGAGGAATGGGGCGCTACGGTGAGGATGGGAACCTCAGAAGGCGGCGCTCGCTCCCCTTTCACTTTGATCCAATGGAAACCACCGCAGAACCACATGGTTCGCATAATGACCCGAAGACAAAGATCTATTATTCTGAAAAAGCCAACGTTTCATGCATTAATTTCTTTTTGTCAGGTCTACAGACGTTGCAACCCGCCTTTGATAAATGTCTCTTACTGTACCATCTCGCCCCAACACACCTCCTCCACCACGACTGTGGATCGGGGACGAGCTCAGAACGTCCCAGCGAAGCCGTGAAGGCGAAAGGCCACGCCAGCAGCATGAAGAAAGAGACCAACAGCAGCCGGACTGGAAAAACTGTGACTGACATAAATCCGATCTGGAGACGAGAGAGAAAAGACACAAAAATACAATTAATCAAGAAGTTACTGCAGTGCCGCTACTCGGTGTAAACCCAGCGCCTTGCAACAATGTTCACACCTGATAAACTTTTCACATTCCTGTCATAACACGACCTCAAACTGCGACTTCAGTTTTGTCCAAGGTTGTTTAATTTGTTTGTTCTTTGAATGATTCTGTTGTGTCACATTTCAATGTCTGATTTACATTGGATAATTTCCAGTGAATTATTCCATTTGTTAATGTCAAGTTATTTCAGTGATAGGATTTTTTTTATTTTTTTTTGGTCATGTGCAACTTTTTGTGTTTTTTGGTATGAGGACCTTTGTGAAACTAAATGTGCATGTCACATTCGTATACAGCAGAGAAATGTGGCTGCGTAAACCTGGAGGGCGAGGAAGAAGAGACTCGCGTTCCATCTGGACCTTCAGGAAGGAGCAAACACTCATCCATCAACAGACCCCTTCTGACGCCATATGTTTTGAGCATGCTGATCTTCAAGTATATCACAAATTTAGCTTAAAACCCTACAACTGGATCACAACAGTCACATTAAATCTTGTTGGTGCAGATAACATGCAACTAAGCTCTTGAGCGAATGCTATTTCATAAAGCCCCTCCCCTCACCTCCTGAAAAATTCCAGATTTTAACAATGTATCATTTGTCTAGGACTGGACTGTGAAATACAGCAAAATATCTATTTCAACTGACCAAAAGCACATGTTGATATTCCCTTTGATTTAAAGCGTTCCCCAATTTTAAATTAAGCCACAGAATTTGCAAACCACCTGTTTTGAGTTTAATGCCTACATGTTCCACGAAGACTTTGCATGTTATAGTGAAACGAGCAATGATCAGGAACTAAAACACATCCCTGGTGCAATCCCCAAAGGAAGGGTGATCAAGTCGGAGGAGTTTGTCTTTCCACAGAGACAACCAGAGACAGTTCAGCTCTGCAAACTTTATGGTTGCAAAGGACATCAAGGTTTCATAGATGTATGTTTTTCTAGCATGTGATGTACTCTTTGGTCCTCAAGGGACATGGAAAAAGATCAGGTAGAAGTGACACTCCCATCACTTGAATAAGTAAAAAGATGAATCCCTTGTTCCACTGAGCTTATCACCACATCAAGGCAACAAAGAGGGTTTTTTTTCCCCAAAAGGCAGGCCCTCTGGCAGTGACTTTTTGCCCCACAGTGTTGCCTTTTTTTAACGTAACGTCAGCAGTAGCTGTAGAAGAAACCTGCTGTCATTCCTCGTCTCTCTCGGTGATGGAACAGATGTAGTGCCGTCGATAAACTACCAGAATCCCAGCTTGCTGAGTAAATTCAGACTGTGACATCTCTGGCTGATTGCCCTCCCTCAGTTCAATCTTCTCATCTCCCACTACGATTGCTCTCTTCCCCTCTTTACACCTTAAATGATCTCAAGTCCCCAGAGACTTCCTCTCCTCAACCATCAGCTCATCAATCCCTCACTCCCCGACTCCATCTGCTCCACCACATGTTCATCTATCACTCTGCTCGCCTCCTACTTTGGAATGACGCGCTTGTTGTCACCGCCCCTGGGAGTTGTATCTAAGCTCCTCTTCCTTCCTCTGCCATCTTTCCATTCTTCGTGATGCATGTGTGGATGTGGAGGACCCAGGTGTGGGCTTCAGGGCTGTATTAATAAATAAACACCACCGGGTTGATTTATGAAGCTCAAACACTTTCCGACTTGCCACCCCTCCCCGCTCCCTGCGGTTGTGCTTCATGGTTGGAGCTCGACAAATCCGTCTGGGGTGCTCCGCTTGACATTTTCTCTGGAGGTGGTAAAAGAATGAGCCAGGGCAGAACAGATCGAAACTGAATTTTATAGGGAACAGATATTAAAAGGCTTATTTGGAATTCGCAATAATAACACACTTATGCACTTTTAGTAACCTCTTAAAATCAGATCGTCAGCTTTCAAGTTCAAGGAAAACTGCTTTTCCTGTTTAATGTTGCAAATCACAACAGCAACGTTAGGCTCAGGGCCCAGCTGTGAGAAACATTTTCTTTTCTTTCTAGCCTGACAATATTTATTTTCCAGTGGGAATAAAGGAAGCATCAACTTCTCCAGAAGTCCCTGTCAACACCAGCGAACGCAGACTCAAACAGATGGTTTGGCTCCCAAAATCACAGAGGAAACGTTACAATGGAACTAAGGGTTTGACTCTGTGACTCTGCCCTTCCTTTAGATTCTGGGACCTTGGTGTCTTTTTTTCCTTCCGCTCAACTTTCCATTAACATTCACATTTTGCATATTGTAATCAGCCAGATTATTTAGTAGTCACCTTCTGTGCCTTAAGCTCCTAAAGGAGGAAATCAGTGATCGCCTTTTGGGTAACTATCAAGTCAGCAGTCTACCCCATGATTTCGTAGGCCAGAGTGTAATTTATCTGCTTTTTTAAAAATCTCTTTTTCCTCTTGCGTAATATTACAAAAAACTAAAAGGACCTCTTGTGATCTACACACAACATCAGTCATGTTAACAGATAAATAAGGTCTCAAGTCAGAAACCTGACATCCAAAAAAATGAAAACATCTCAAGAACCAAGTAGAACATGTTATTCTGGGATGAAACTGAATAGACATTTAGGGGCTCAGTTCAAGAAGGAGTGTTTGTCGAAAAGCAACATAAACATCCCTAAATACCATGGCATCCGCATTGAAACAGTATGAGCATCATGCACAGGGTTTGGTTTTCTCCAGGTTAAACAGAGGTTTGTGTAAAGGTGGAGGAAGTTTTAAGGTCTGGAAACCATTTAACTTTTTCTGTTTTCACTAATCTGGACAGGGAAGGAGCAACAAAGCCCAGGAATATGAGCTGAGAACAATCTGGAACGTGTAATGACTCGATCATGTCAAATGTTTTTTTGATATTGTCGACATTTTTTAAATGCTGAACATGACCTCAGATGTTTCCTTTAGGACTCTCGGGACGTGACAGCGCTGCTGAAGGTCTGCATGATCCAGCCGCACTCACTCTTACAGCGCCTGACAAAAGACTTTGTGGCATTTAACTTTTCCACTTCACAACCACAAACTCCACTTATTTAGTCTGGGTTTCATTCAGTCGGCCAAATCAAAGCAGAACATTTAATTATTATTTCCCTCATATTTATTTGCGGTTTATTTTCTAATTTATTTAGTTTTTATATTTTTAAGTTGACTTTATCGTCAATTCTGGCAGGTTCGGTCCTGTCTTCAGCCTATTCTTCATCGGATAACTCAAGCTGGCTCAGATTACATCAAATGCATCTGTAAACATAAATTTTCCCGCTTGACTCATTTTGATTTAGGCCTGGACTTGAACTAGGCCATTGTAGAAATTTAAAAAATGCCTACATTCCTCTTTTTCACCCTAGCATGATGCTGCCACCACATGGGGTTCTGTATGTGAGTCAAAGAGCTTTGACTCTAGAGAAATATACAGTGAAGCCTCAAGTTATTAATACAACGAGAAAATTTAGATTTTAAATTATTTTTATTCAACCAGTTTGTTTTGATGACAGGCATAAAATGAGTTTAAATTTAGAAAAACTGTTTATATTTTTCTATTTATATTAAAAGCCATGTTGAATTCGATTTTTTTTTTCTTGGATTTTTTTTATTTATATTTGATAATAAGCTCCAGGTCTCTGAGGTTGGAAGGCCTCCCTGCCATCACCCTAATCAGCCTGCACCGGTTCTCTTTCGAGTCTCTGCAGTCAGAAGGAACAAGCTGGTAAAATTAAAAACACTTTCATTTAAAAGGTCAAACTACAGGGCTGAACTCGTACTGTAATCTCTTCAAAGATGAAAACAGATGTAAACAATAAGAGGAAAAGTTTAGCTTCTTCTACTTATCCTCACCATCTTGTTTGTTTTTGGCGTGTAGGCGTGTTTACATGCAACTCCACACGTGTGGCCAAGTGGAAAAACGGCTTTGGAAAGCCGGTGGCAGGAGGTGTGAAGCAGACACGTGATGACTGAGCTGCTGCTGTCAACTGTTAGCAATCATCTCCTCCCGGCCTGAACGGAAAAAACAACCCATTCCTGGCAAAAGCATCCTGCAAGTTGAGGGGAAGTGGCCAAAGCCTGCAGTAGGGTTTTTCTGCTCAACTCAGCAGAGCTAGGGGAGTAGCGCTACAATTATCTCACAATGCGATATTCTGATCACGATACGATATGTATCACAATATTTGTCAAATGATACGATTTGATGCGCTTTTACGATTTTCTTAAAGATTTTTAGGACAGAGTGGTTTTAGTGACATTTTGTGTTCCATAGACTTGGATGTAATTACGGTAACTGAAAAAGCACCAACTACACAATACCTGACTCTGTTTGGACAGAGTCTAACAATCTGCAGCTGGACAACATAAATCAAAGATCCAGTGAGAAAATTAGTTTATGTCACTTAATTCATGTGGATTTGACATAAAACTCACCGTTTCAACAGTGATCCAGGCGCTGAGTGAGGAGATTGTCAGCCTCTCTCAATATGTAAATAATGGCACTTATGTTTTTCTTATGGACAAACTGTGACTGCATTTTGGAATAAAAAAAAAAAAGGTAATTTGGATTCTAGGGAAAAGGCTTTTCTTCCTTGGCTTCCAGAGTTAGCCGTGCCTGAAAGCCGTGCTTTTATTTTGTATGCCTGCTACTTTGAACATCATTTTAAAGACGCAGCTCGAACAAAAATGTCTCATAATTTCACCCTGTAGTGCCTCACCCCTTAGTGATTCACTCCTTGCAGCTGCGCAGCGCTGCCATTCCCCTGCTTGGATCTCTGAGTAGTTGCCTCTCAAACTATCGTACTCTCAGTCTCTGATACTCTGTCAGTTACTAATATGAATGATTGATCCGCCATCGTCATCACTGCAATACCTGATGCGGATTCCGGCTGCAGGTTTCCCCCCTTCGTTTTCCAGCTCGAAACAGAACCACTGCATGCTGCGAGTTCATTCTTCAGATAATCCTTTACATACAGAACAGAAACCACGAAGCTAAAAACTAATTACGAAGTGGATGCCACTAGTTGCTCTGATATGCAACCTTTGCATTAATTTCGCGATCTTCCTTTATTCTCACTACTTTTGCCACTCCTCCATTCCGCTTCTCGTTCACGGTTACTTACGCAACTTTACTTCGTTTCCTAGAATAAAATAGTGTGTAGTTTATAATGTGCACTTTAAGCACAAGTTGAACGTGGGAGGCGGAGTCTTGCTGCTACGCCTTCACATACCAGACATGTTCAAAAGACTGTATAAGCTCATGGACCCCGACGGTTTAAGGTGTCGATACTCGCGGATGAAAAATTTATATCTTTCAAGGGTGGAAAAAAAGATCGATAAATATCGTAGAATCGGTATAATTATACAGCCCTATAATTATACAATCCTTTAACGGTCAACTTTTAAAGGATCGGTTTTTGCCAGAGTTACACCCAACTTGCTGAACATTTACACATTCCACTCAGAGGGAAAATGAACTTCTCTAAGCTTGAAGCAGAACTTTATTTCTCCCTGTAAAAGGAACTGAACTGTGAAAAAGTGTTTTATTTATATTTGCATGGAAGTTGATGCAGTTCCTCGTTAACTGAACACACATAAATGATGTGAGTTCAGCGGATCGGGAAACCAGGAGGACGATCTTTGTCGTATGAGGACTTCTTTGAAGAAAAATTATGAAATACAGACATTTAAATGTTTTCAGGAACAATATCTAAATGTACAAGCTTCAGATTCTTTCCTAAACAGCCTTTCTATTATTCTCTTGAAAATCATATTGAAACATTTAACAGAGAGAATCAAGTAAGACAGAAGATGTATCCCCAGTGTCTTTCTATACATAAATAGTTGGATATTCTGCTATATTCTACGAGAATTACTCAGGAGATGATAAAAGTCAGCCTAATAAAGCTAAGAGTGTCAATCTGTGGATATTTTCAGCAGGTGCTCAGTTAAAATCAAATGCAAATATGGTAAACTGATGTTAAACTATGGCTTTACCTTCATCCAGGAAGCGAGTGGCAGCTGGGGTCCCGGTGAAACCACAGGTTTCAGATAAACCTCTGGCAGTTAGATTATGACTGACCAATTACTGATTTCAGACCATAAAAAGAAGCTAATAGTGAAGCAGCAGAGGTATCAGCTGGTTAACAGTGGATTCAGGTAATAGCAATGCATTTTTCACTTTTCCATACTCAAATTGTAGGGTTGTTTTTCCTCCCAACCTTTTCCATAAAAAGGTTTCCTCAATTTTGGGCACTTGCGGAAAAAAGATTTACCTCAAAGTACAGGAAAGTAGATTATACTATCTGGATTTATCGTCAATCATGAGCATGATTCAGCAGAGTAGTAAAAGCTAGTTCACTTTTTTTCCCCTTCAGGCTGTAACGCTTAGACTTGCCAAACTAAGACTGTTTTCTTTGAGCAGTTTGTGAGCTTTAATTCACTGATTAGGATTTTCGTGGTTCACACTAATTTTCTTTAGCGATGAGATGTTGACTCTATTTTGGAGCAATTCAAGATTAATTTTTTCCAATTTACCCCAAGGACCGAATCGCATAAAGGAGAAACTAGTGAGCTGTGCTTGACTTGATGGTGGTAGCAGCTTTGAATTACAAGCTCAGCTCCATCATCACACGAAGCTGCAGACCTTGTTTACTTCATTGAACTTAAAAACTGTGCATCAACGTAGGGGTTCCTAATATGAATATGATTGATAGAGCTATACGTCTTTATGCACTGAATAAAAGGGATGGGTGATATGAGGTTAAGATTTTGTGGTATTTGATGTCAGGGGGAAAAAATGTATATTTGGTAAATTGGACTTGACAGGTTGGGCTCTTCAATGACCGGTGATCGGCCAAAAAACCTGCCATCTGTGCACCGCTCATACTAATAGACGCTTTAGTGGAACCAACAGTTGAGAACATTGTAAAAACTGTACAACTAACAATGCAGCCATTTTTGGGTTGTTTTTGTTGTCGTTAAAATTAACTGGAGTCTATTTTTGGCATTATCCAAATTCTCATAAGATTTATTTTTCACAATAACGCTAAATGCTCACCCCTACAGAGTAAATCAAGCTTTAAAAAAAAACACTATTTGGACTATAACGAATATAACATTAAATTTCAATTTTACTTTATACCAGTTTGTGAATATAGATTCTGTTTTAATGGATCTTGTTGGTAATTGAATTAATTTTGACCGTGATCAACAACAGGTCCAGTTGAAGCGCTGTATTTTCCGATTCGCTCTGGAACTTTCTCAAGCATCTTGTGGAAAGTATCTCAAAACTGACTGTAAAATGGGGTAATTTTCACATCGAACCTTTTCCACGGATTGTTTCTAGCACTATTTAAGTGCTTGTTTAGCACAAATTAAGAGTGCTGAGAGGGTCAGACGTTTTGAAAGTGCATTGAACGTATTTTAATTCCGCAATAAAAGCCGTTATTGGCTGACGACTTTCAGCCAGTCCAGCTGTCAGAAACCAGAGGAAAGTCATTTTCTAGAAGGATACAGCACTCCTCTTCCACCAAGGCTCCATGTTGGTCATCATATTTTATTCCCGCAGAGACACAAAAACTGCTCGCAAAGTGTCTGTCGCCTCATACTGACACACAAGACCCGCAACGCTTTAATAATTCCAACTGCAGAGGAACAAAAGCTGACATTTTGATAAAAAAACAAACACAAAAAAAAACGTCTCACCTTTATTTTGTCTGTCGTGGAAAACTTCGGCTCGTGGAGAAACGGGTTTCTGTCAGTTCCCGCACGCGGACTGCTGGGAGTCTTCATTGTTACGCGGTATGGAAAAAATATATATAAATTTATATATGGATATATTTGAAAGGAAACTTTGGACCTGAATGTCTCGAAACGCTGCGGAGAGCGTCACCCCGCCTGCCTCGGCCGAAACTGATGCTGAGTGAGCGGAGAGCGGGGAGGACTCAGTCCGCCGCTAGCAAGTTGGGCGGTGTTACCCGCGCTTCCGGTTTGACTTCATCCAAAATAAAAGCATCGGGTTTGCTTCGTATGCTCTGGCGGGAATTTTTTTTTCTAAATCACTATCAGTGGCGGTTAAAAAGAATTGTTCTGAATATAATATGAGGAGCTGCAAGTTTTTTCTTTTTGTTTATACAAGAGAAACATCCACACCAGGCTAAACTGTACAGATAATTCAATATAATATTAATAGCAATGTTTGTCAGAAATGACAGTGGGGAAATTCAGGTATATTCAGACTGAGGTAAAAAAAAAAAAAAGATATTGGGACCTGTGGTCATTGGGGCCCTCGGGGCAGTAACCCCCAAACTGGAGCAGTGGCTACAACAGATCCCAGGAACAACATCAGACATCTCAGTCCAGAAATGTGCAGTCCTTGGCACAGCCAAGATACTGCAGGACCCTCAAGCTCCCAGGCCTCTGGTAGAGGACCCGACTGTAAGGGCAAATTTACAGCAAAGGGAAAAAATAAAACTTTACCGCTATCAAAAATAGTATACTCAAATCAAAATGTGTAATTCAGTAGTTTTTTTTTTTTTTTTAAGTTCAAGATGCGTGTATTTGTGCGACAAAGACAGCAATAGGCTACAATAATTTTCAATTGTCTGCAAATATCAGTCTGCTTTTATTTTGAAAGTAACAAGAAAAGACCATATTCAAAATAAAAACAGTCTATGAACAACTTACAGATGGCATTAAAATTACATGACCCAGATGCACTTACTGCTCTGCTCTTAATCTTCTCACTCGGAAGAATAGTCTTAAAATTCTGATTGTGTGGATTAATAATTAATCATTCCTAAGTAGCATAATGTCAGAAAGTGCTGGAGAATTTTTTTTTTTTTTTTTTACTTTTTTTGTTGTTGCTCACACTGAATGATTAAATACACTGTTAAGGCACACACACGTACGTTTAGTCATTTCCAGATTACAACATTTGCTTTTGCTAGTTTTTATCTCTTTTATGTTTATCATCCACCTGCTGGAGCTAATCGTGTTTTTTTTTTTTTTTTGTTGCTGTTTTTTTTTATGGTCCCTTTAATTATTATTTTTTTACATTTTCTCTTCAGTCGGTTTCCATTTGGAAAAGTTTAAATGCGTCTCAAGCTGACATCGACAGTCGTTCAGGCCGGTGTTGGGTCTCAACTCACCGTGTCAGCTTGCTGTCAGAGTTGAATTTTGACGGATTACGGTTTTCCCTCTGGGTGGAAAGCTTTTTGATCTGATTTCCGTATTTGCCTCGAGCGTGGGAACATGCATCATGTTTTCGAGCTCCTGACAAGAGATAAGATGCAGTCTGTTTCTCCAGAAACAGAACTGGCTTAATAATTAAAGTAAACACGTGAACCTGCTATAATCTTCAACCAATAGAACTTAATGTTTAATGTTTTAACAGACTTCAACTTTGCAAAGCGTTTACTAATGATCCTTCATTATATGACGAATTGGATTGATATGAATAGTGATGTTCATCAGCAATTATTACTTTCCTGCTTTAAAAAAAATGCAATTTCATGTTAACTCAGTTTAGTTTGTTTATAATTGTTCATTATGTTTTAATGAACAAATTTACTAAGCGTCATTAAGGTGGCCGCAGGTTGCAAACCCCTCATATAATGGCAGTTCACCACAGATGTTTACAACATAGAACTTCACCAAAAAAAGAACCAAAAGAAAAAAGATAAATGTACAAATAGAACTGGTTCGGCTGCAGACAAATTCCCAGCCCGTCTTAAAATCAATAGGATGACAAACAGTCTACTACTGGAGAGTAGTAGGAGAAAGAAGCAAGCTGAGGAAAAGTCAATGTGTCCTCTAGCGGTCTGAGGTGACAGCAACACAACGACAGAGATACACAGGAGGGTTTTGAAGCTTCGAGTTAAAAACAGTCGGTGTGTCTGCCTGGGATTTGGTTTCACGGGAGAAGACGCGGAAACTGGTAGATCTCCTTTCAGAAACCGTTGGAGCCAAGATTAACACTTAACGTTTATCTGTTGGAAACATATTTAGCAATTTCACCTCTGAAATTGCTACATTTCAGAGGAGATATACATTGGGGCTTGTTTATTATTAGCTATAACATAGAGCTATTTTTATGTTCACTGAGCAGTGTAGAGACCAATTAATAGCTGGAGGAAAAAATATGAATCAAGCCCATCAGAACAAGAGGAGGTTTTGTCAAAACTGATTTAAAAAATAAAACAGAAAATCACCATTGAGGCAACAAATAAGCCGCGCAGCAACACTGAATGAACTGCAGGAATTTTCCAGAGCTGGTGTTGTGTTACACGCGACAATAATTTCTGGTATTCGCCCTATTTGGACGTAGGAGTCAAGTTACAAGGCAACAGTCTTTTCTTCCAAAAGCAACATCAAGGTCTGGACAAAATCTCCCAAAACCTTTTGGAAGAATGTGGTAACATTTCATAAAGCCAAACTTGAAATTGGAAGCCACTTTTTCCCCAAAAAAATCTGTTTGGGATTGGAACACCACCACCCATCGCCAACAGCACACACCTGGCGTGGTGTGTGCTGTTAATTGTGTGATTGTCAGGACAATCATACAACTAAATCAACAGAAGTTTTGGAACCGTCCGAGCCAGAACCCAAAACAAAATCTAACAAAGTCTCTGGATTTACGTGACGAGGACAGTGGACAACACATGTCCAACGAATCTTAGGTCACAAGGCTTTGGAGAACTTTTGCATGTTTGAGTGGCACTTATTGCAAAGTCCAAGTTGTTGTGTACTGACGATGCTGCTAGTTGGAAAGAGCAAGCATTTGACTAACCCTAATGGTTGCCACAGGAGACTCAAGGATTTCCAGGTATGTTTCTGATGAGGGAAAAACTTCATAACATGATGGAAAGCTCAAAAAAGCTTTCCATCTTTCCATAACACTGTCCCTTCAACAAGAGGGACAGAGTACACCCATTGTACCACACCCCAAATTTGTATCTTGTCTCGCTTTTCAAATAATTAAAAGTAAAAAGCGACACTGAAACATTAGACAGGTAGAGTATAAAAGCCTGCATCACATGACACCTGCATAAACAGCCGCACACTTGCACGCTCTAAAACAACATGTCTGCTGTTGTGGGAAAGTGGCTTTTCAAGCCAACCAGATAGTCTGCCTCACGAGCAAGCTGAGGATGCGCACTGTAGATGTTTCCAGGTGATTGGCCCTCATTGAAGTAGATTTATCTGACGCTTTGTTTATTCCATATTTGATCCACCCACTAATTTCAGCTCTCTTTTATTTTCTACAAGACAGCAACTGTCCATGTAAACAGACTTTGTTTGAGCCTCAAAGCCACAGATGGCTGCTATCTGCAATGAAATCCTCAGCAGACCGGGTCATCGGCTCCACATCAAAAGTTGGGATCAGTCAGTATTTACAGGTGGAGTCAAACCAGCCTGTTAAAAAAAATAAAAAGACATCCTCAACTTGCAAGGCTGTTAATTAGCATCCCACGGGAAATTTGAATGCTTTTTCATCATTCAAAGGGTTGTAAGTTCCCTCGTAAAATGGTCTCTAAAAGGGAGCTACTGCTGTGTGTTCGTATGTAATGCTATTCATGCGACTGTTTCATTGTTCTGTGTTCCTCCATCAGCAAATAGTAACCTTTTGGAAACTCATTCAAGCAGAGCCATGTGTACTCTTCTTGTCACCAAACATATTGTAGCCAGCTGGGTTAGCTCAACCTTGCTGCTGGCACCTGAGGAAGGTTTAATGCCATTCTGTGTACACCAACTGGCAGGGGGGTGTAGCTACAATATTTCAGAATAAACAAATGACTTATTACATTATTATAACAAAAGAAAATCTATTCAAGAGGAAAGGGAGTAAAAGAAAGACAGTTTTTTTCTTCACTTTTGTCCTGGGTTGCTATGAAAGCGACTTTGGCACCCCCTTGTGGATTAACAATGACATAAACCCATGTAAAAAAATTTTGTCTCTTACACATTTCTTCTGCTTTTGCTATTTTTGATACACTGATATTTGCAGTGTATCAAACTATATATAGGTTCTATATATAGAAACTGTTGCTATTTTGTGACACCATATGAAACAGATAATCTGAATAACTGGAGCTCCTCTACCTTTTCTCAGCGCTAACTGGAAACAACCAATCAGAGCCAGGAGGCGAGTATTAGCGCTGACAGTCAGCTAGTGCTTCTCTCCCTTCTCATGACTGAAAAAAAAAACTTTAAAAAGTGCTTTATGAAGTCACAAAAGTGTTCAAAAGTGAAACACTGAAGTTTGTGTGTGTGGGGGGGAAATAAATGTCTGAAAGGGTAAATAGATTCTCAAAGCGCATTTAAAGACTTCCAAATCTGAAACATACTGTAAATTGAAAAATAAGTTCCTGACAGAGAATCTTCATATTTTCTGCATAATAAGTGCTTGACTTGTTTTCCTCTGCAAAGGTTACTTATGTTTACGTAAAAAATGTGAATATCTTCGACTCCTCTGATGCTTATTAAAAGACGCCACATAAATCCTAATGACAATATCATGACAATTTATTATGACCGCAGTGATTCAGTAAATCCTTTGTACATTTCTCAGCACGCTCTCAACAGTTCAGACCTGCCTCTGCTTGTGTCTCGGGTTCGTCTTGCAGAACACAAACAAGCGTCCCCGCCTTCGGACAAAGAAGCAGTCTTTGCAGCGCTTTTTCAGGGCCGACTTGGTCTTCATCCCCGCAGAGGGATGGGCCCCGGGGAGACGCAGCAGGGACGCCGCGCCCTGGACCGGGAGGACAGACGACAGAAGAGGCGTCAGCAGGAACATCGAGCGCTGGGCGGCCGTGGCCGTCCACAGGCACCTGCACACGCTTGCCGCTGTCGTGGAGACGGTGGGATTCAAACGGCTCATCTGGAGAACCTGTCGACTCAGCGAGGCAGCCAGGTGCTTCAGCAAGAGGGGACCCATGGTGACGAAGGCTGCAGAGAGATTCATGAGGAAAATTAGAGGTGAAAAGCGGTTTAGCCGAGTACAGTTCATCTATAAAATACGGACGTTTTACACCTTGAATTTTTCAACGTTTAGTCTACTTCAATGTACTTTGAAGGAGTTTTGTGCGACAGACCGATGCACTCATTGGATTCAACACATTTTATTCTGACAGCTAATTTCATTCCAGAATTGCATGTGTAGCTGTTCCGTTAGACAACAAACTGCATCGCCAACGGCAACAATATCGTGTGCACGCCAAACTCATGGGAAAACACAGTGGTGGCAGCATTAGTCCATGGGATGCTGAGGTTCTTTTTCTTCCACGCGATAATTATGCGCTACTTTGTGTTTGTCAAAGCCATTCAATTTAATAAAATACACGTTAGTGTCTGACAACAGACATTGGTAACAGATAGAGACACTAATAGTGTCGGTGGAATAGTTACTTCCACCACAAACGGTGGCAGTAACTATTCAACACAGCATTAAAGGGTTAAACATAAAACACAACCATATGTAAATTAATTCCACTTAATATAACTATGTGTTGAGTACTTGTAAAACGTGTATAAACAGCTACGCGATACAAACCAGACGGCTCAGACTTTGGATAAATAAGGCTTGAACATAAATCCGCACATTACGCTATTCGTTTATGAAGTCAAAAATGAAAACACTGCACCTGATAATTTCGAGTAGATTCAGAGCATGTGTTATACCCCCGATATTTGCCTTTGAAACGTCGAAACAAGACCACAATGCTACTCTTGAGTTTGTGTCTCAGTGAAACGGTTCCGGGTTAAGTGTTAGCGACTATTGTTTCCCCCAGTCTGATCTTTAAGGTTGTTTAATTGCATGACTTAAAATAACAAACTAAAAACGGTACGTTTATGACGCTCTAAAATAATACTTTTTATTTCTTATTCTACAAATGTAGTGTTTTAAACGTACGAATTTAGGTGAAATGTATTTGTAGCCTCTTGTACCTTACAGGCAGTACCCCGGGAAAATATTTCAACGTCTCCTGCCCAACCCCAGGAGCCTGACTGTTGTAAACATGGCGGCCACTGTGTGCAAAGTCCTGTCCTTCACTAGGAAGGCGAAGGGGTTCGTTCAACCAGTGAGGCTGACTGCTGTACCCGTCCACCGATACAGCGTGGCGGTTTCAAGTACCGACGAGCCTATCACTCACACCGGACAGGTAGGTCCAAAACGTCCCCCGCTTTTAGTGCTTAAACGTAGGCCCTCTGTTAGCTCACCTTAGCCAAGTTCAGATGTTGCTGTAGCTCCATTATCGGACGCCACCTTCACTACGCACTATGCGCTTCTTATTTAGCTCGACGTTCATTAAACACTAACATCTTATCTATCATTTAACACTAACATCTAACTTCATCTCAATTTGCAAGCATGTGATATGGATGATGTGATGAAATCAATGTAGAGGCTGACTGGAATGTGGTTTCCTTTAAGGTGTTTGATGAAAAAGACCCAAGAAGAGCTCGGTTTGTCGGAAGACAGAAAGAGGTAAGAAGTAGTCAGTGCAGCAAGCCACAACAAACTATCAGATGAATGAACCGAAGGAGATGCACCAGACACATGAATGGACATGTTGAAATACACATGGGATTAGATCTAAAACAGGGATATGAAATTTAAATACATAAATGGACAAGACCTTAAACATGGACGAGCCCAAACAGGATTATTATTATTTTTTATTAAAATAACTTGGCTGAGGTCCAGTCAGAAAAGTTTGTAATTTTATGATTCCATTGAATCATATGCATACATATATCTTGTCATGGCTGCTGTGAAGTGTTTTAACTTATTTATATATATACATGGCAATAAAATACAAAGTAAAGAATACCAGAAATGTTTCATTGAATATTTCTATTCATTTGTTGCCTTTTATTTCTAACTGGTTAAAAGGCAAATTTGTTGTCATTTTTGGTTGCCACGTGAATATGCGTTTACAAAAGAACACAATCTTGATGGAAAACCGACATAAATATTTGCTTTCAGCTACCTTTCAATATAACTTGTTTGCACTGCTGCTAATGTCTCTTCTCATGTTTTGTTTAATGACTACTTCTAATCGTAAAAACTACATTTTAGTACAATGTTGCTTCTGGGCAGTTAAAACCTATGTTGGCGGCTTTATTTGAAGATTCGTAGCGTTTTCTTCTATTTGCTTGTGTGTTAAGGTGAACAAGAATTTTGCCATCAACCTTGTGGCAGAAGAGCCAGTGACGCACTTGGAGGCCAGAGTGGTGTCTTGTGATGGAGGTGGAGGAGCACTGGGACATCCCAAAGTCTACATCAATTTGGTAAGACTTGTATGTATGTCATTGGTAATATAATGAAAATTGTGTGGAATAAGTATAAGGAATATCTTTCCCACCAAAGAAAAGGTGAATTCTAAGGAGCAAACCGCCCAAAATTGCAGTAAAGGAACGATCCACTTTTTTGCCTGTGCAACTGCCCTCCATATTGTCACGTATTATTTTCTTACATAAAGCTAAGATCCAAGTGCTGCAGAAGCATTTTTATACTTTGCACACGAGGGTCGGGTGATATGACTCAATTAATGCCTTTTATTTCAGTCGTCCCTTCTGTGAGTTGCGCTCCAGGAGTTTTTTTGAATTACGAGGATATAGTCATGATATTGATGGAATAAAGACATAAATTATGTAGAAGAAAGTCTTAAAATTATGAGAAAAAAGTTCATTCGAATTAGACAAGAAGGTTGGATGATTTAGGTTTTTTTTTCCTTTGTTGGAGTTCTCATGAAGTTACTACTTCATTCTTCCTAATATCACAACTTTTTTCTCATGCTATTGTGACTTTATTGTCATCTGACTTTATTCTCGTATTACTGTGACCGCATTCTTATGATGTTCTAACTCTATTCTTGTAACGAGAAGAGAAAAAATCTTTAGCCTGTTCCGTTACATTGTAAAATTGACTGGCATTCAAAGACGAAATAAACAGAAGTTGTGAAAGTAGCTCGTCAAACAAAACAGGAGGCCCTGAGCGTGTTGGCATCATTCTGAACTATGGAAACCCAAGGAGTGCATCGGTTAAAAAAAAGATCTTGATTTTCCCAAAAAATTTAATGTTCAAAAACAAAAATTTCAGCTATTGATAAAATCAATTTATCGTCCGGCCCTGGTCCAGACATTAATGGATTTATGGCCAGCTGGATGGCTTCCAGCTACCTGTATAATGCCCACCACTGACGCTTATATTTAATGTCCGAAATGGCGACATTGTGTCATTGTGAAGAAAGAAAAATGTCAATAATGTTGATCAATAATCATAATCAACACAACTGTTGGAATTTTCAGAATGCCGTGTTGCAATGACGTGTTTTCCCGGTATCGACGTGTCCTAGTTTCTCGTAGTTGATACCCTGGCGAAATCTTTTGAAGTTTGTTTTTGTAATCTGTTCGAGTCTGGGGGGAAAAAATATCTGCAAAGATTGTCGTATATGGCACTGTAAATGTATATGGCCTACAAAGTGTTTCCACTAATACAAGCGTCTTGTTGTTTCCACTCAGGATAAGGACACAAAGGTGGGGACGTGTGGCTACTGTGGACTGCAGTTCAAGCAGAAGCATCATCACTGAAGCACCAGCTCTGTATTTGCTTCTCTGTATAAAATAAATTATGTTGTCTAACTGGGAGAGCATTTTTTTAATTTTTTTAAAGCTTTTCTTTAATGAGGGGGAAACACATGAATGTAATACTTACGTTTAAAAATAGAGGTTGAATTTTACTGGATTCCTGGATTTTGTTTAATGCAGTTCTAGCATTTGACCAACAGAGGTCAGTGCTGTGCTGCATATGTGCTTCAGCTGACTGTCCAAATATTGAATTGCTTTTCAGTGAAACTAGCTTTTTTTGTTGTTGTTTTTTTCTTCTTCTTTTTTTAAGACTAGGTATGAAATAAAAGAACAACATACATTAAGCTACATTGCTTTCACAACATTTGCAGGACTTTCAGAATCTTGAATTAATCTTGTCTATGAAAGATTAGGCTCGTGCCTGCAGAGGGGATTTTAGCTCCATAATGCAGCTCCTCTCGACGATCTGCCTGGAAAACTCCGGGCCCTTCCTGCTGAGACACAGCAGAGCGGAACAATACATGTTGGAAGAAGATCATATATATATTTCATCAGGTCTTATTCTCCATAGACCCCTGCATGCCAAATTGGCCCGTGCTCGGCTCAGGCTCCAGACACCGTTGGCGTGTTCGGTCCCTGGCGATGCAGCCAGTGGAACTGCATTTTTCCACTCCACAGGGCTCAGGTTGGGTGGGGCGGGAGTTGTCAGGCTGATATAATTGGACCTGGTGGCTCCTGGAAGTACGCCCGATGCTGTAGTTAACCTCATCTCCAGTCAGACCACAGTAGATGATTGAAGGGGTAGCGAGTGGGGTGCATTGTTAAACCGGGGCATGTGAGCCGGGTCGGTGTCAGGGAGACAACTTCTTGGTCTGGCGGTCAGTGCGTCTGGTCGGTTCGGAGGTGATGGCCGGTTGAGTTGGAGACAGCAAAATTTGGATATGAGGATATGAAATGAGTGAATGACAGAGTAGTGCTACGTTTTGCTGCACCTCTAAATTATTCACTGGTATTAAACATGCTTTCTGTTACCCTGGAAAAATCTGGATTCATTGAAGTATTTTCAGGCGTTTAAGGAGTATTTGTATCTCTGGACTTTGTCTATTCATCCGTCCCATTTTCTATCCACTCATTTGTCTGTCTGTACATCTACCTGCCTATCCATATCTCCCCATCTGTAGATTTTTCCAATATTCATCCATTCATCGGCCTATTCCGTTATCTCTTTTTTCCCACCCATCATCATTCGTCCACCCATTTTTCCGTTTGTCATTTGGTCTGTTATTCATTCATCAGAGTGTCCATCATCCACCTATATGATTGTCTACCAGTCCATTTGTCTGTCCATTCATCTGTTTTTCAACCATCGATTATCACTTTCTTTGCCCATCAACCACCCAAGCATGTCTTTCCATCCTCCTATCTGTTTGTATAACTCTCATCAAACTTTCACCTATTTTCCATTCATTATTGGTATCTATTCCTCATCCACCCATTTGTCCTTCAGTCCACTATTTATCCATTGGTTTTTCTACCGTCCATCTTTCAGTTTCGTTGTCCATCTGTCTGTCCATTTGTGCATTAGTTAATCATTCATCAGTGTGTCCGTTGTCCATCCACTTATTTGATGAATTTGTCTATGCTCCACCTGTCCATTCCACTGCCATTCATTCATTGGTTTTTATCCATCCAATTTACCACTTTTGTATTGAAATGTCAAGCGTTAATTTTTTTCCAAACTTTTGTGGGTATATTTGGTCAAAGCGGACTTAAAATGTGCTGGGAATTTGGCTAATTCAATGCTGGAAACGTTTGGAATTTGGGCATTGGGAATGTAGGAACGCTGTAGACTCATCACCCAGTATATCATCGTATTCCCCAACAGTGTATGTGTCAAGTAAGTCCAGGTTATAATTGTACATTCGACCAATTTGCGGTCGGACTCATTGAAGGGTTTTCGTTTCAGAGTGGTTTAATCAGCGCAGGGTCTACCACGACATCCAGCACTCCTCTGTCCCTCTGCAGAATATCAGAGGGTAATTGCAAATACAGCTTTGGCTGTTGTTTGACCCGCACTGCCGGGTCAGAAGCATCAAAAAAAGATACGCCCAAATGAGACTAATCACATTAGAAATGTCCCCAACGCAGAGCAATAGATAATGGAGTTAAATGCCAGGGAGTTCCTTAATACAAAGTCCCGCGCGCAACAATCACTCACTCCACACAAAAACATCCTCCTCTTCTCTGTAATTGCCCTATTAAAATATTTCTACTTTAAGATGTGTCACATTACAGAGCCCCAGGCTCATTATGGAGCTCCACAACTCCAATTATCTGAGGCTCCACGTCCGGAAGCCAACCTGACCCGAAAGGGGGCTCACGGGCAGATCTGGGAGCAGCCCAGTCCTCCTCAGGTCCACGCTCGCTGCGAGAGAGGGAAATCAGAAAGCTGACCTTTGGTCATTGTCTCGAGGCGACTCCACTCGGCTCGGCTTTTGGTCAGGTGACAGAGCCTCTGACCTTTACCATGAAAATAATGACTTGTTCTTGTGCCAAGAGCTCAGGGGGTTACTGTGGGGAGCGAGACACCTCTGGCGACACGAGGCGCTATTTGGAGGACAGAGTTTGCACTCAGCGCTTTGATAGCCCCGGAAGAAAAAAACAACAACAAAAAAAAAACAAAGTGTGTGTGACACGACACCAGAGACTTGGAACTGTGAGTGTATATATGCCAGTGGGTGTGTTTGCGTGTTTGGATTTGCAACAGAGGCTCAGATGGTGTTGAAAGGAAATAGGTGTCAGACCGAAGGTGCAAAGGGGAGTAATTTGAAGTTGTCAGAATTTTGTTTTAAGACATTCCATCAGAATCTTTTCAAAGCATAGACAAAAAAAAAATACACAGCTAACAGGACACCAGTCCAGTTGAGTTATTTAGATATAAACCTCTTTCCAATTATCTTTTGGGTCTAACGTGGCCTGAACTGTCCTGGATGGCCATCAGTTTATCCATCCTGTTTCACTTGAACGTTGAGTCAAGTTTACTTGTATAGCACATTTCAGCAACAAGGAAGGACAGATTGAATTTTCTTTAGGCAGACCTGTGACAAAACTATTGCGGTAATGGATACCACTAAAGACGAATGCATGAGTGAGTTTCTCTAGATTTTGTGGAGACATTAGTCGTCTAACCCTGGAAGTGTTCTTTGGGTGGCAGAAGACCGACTTTGCAACCGTCTTAATGTGACTCTAAACGTCTTAGTCCGTCTGGATTCAGGGACTGATCAAACAGTTTCTGCTGAAGCTGCTTGCAGAAACTATTTTGACTTTATTTTGTTACTCTTTGGGTCCAAAGATGATAACTTCAGTTTTGTTTCTGTTCAGCCATCATGATCAACGGTGTCAAAAAAATATTTTGAGGGGGCAAAAACAGCAAGAAATTTGTGGTTGATCAGTTATTTCTTTACTGTCGCAAAGTGTCTTGGTAACTCATCTTGTGGAAACTTTCCAAATACACTCTGCAGTAAATCGACCATCACCGATTCTTTGAAGTAGGTGAAGACTGTTTACTCAGCAGTTCTGTTCCCTCTCGTAATGCCCTCGACCCGTGATGCGTTTCAGCAAATGATGATGATTATTTTGTACCCCGAATGCAGGACTCCTGTCCCGTAAACTGCTTAAAATCTGTTGTTGTACAGTGTGGTCAGTTTGGCAAAATCAGAAAATGAGTTTTTTATTATTATGATCAAGATTTATTTCATTCTCTACCATTTTAAAAATCTAAAACTGGTGGTTTGTTTCCCTCTTTTCGGGACAAATAATAATTTTAAAAAATGCATCATCCAAACAGCAAAAGGTGAGAACAAGTTTACATCTCCTGACTCCGATACCGGATTTCCTCACGCCGCTTCGAATCCGTCTCGATTCCAAGACAGGGAACAAAACTGTGTTGTTCCTGGCCTGTTAAATTTAGACAAAGTGAAAAAAGAAATTCGGCGTAACCATAAAAGATAAATTAGCAGCCAGCCATGGCGAAGGTCCTGTCAGGATGATCGCAGAAGAAAGAGAAGTTTTATCGAAATAAGAAGACAGATGCCATTATTTATCATCTCAAGCCTTACTTATTTATGAAGCAGAAACAGAATGAAATTCTCGGTTGAATTCATCCTGAATTATTTAATCTAAAATGGTTAATTCCATACAAAGCCCAGGCAGATCCCTCCTCTGTTCTGATAAATACTTTATTACCGCTTCTAAATAAGAAAGAAAAAAAACAAGAACAGGAGCAGGAAAAGGATAAAGATGGGAAAACAAGTTCTTTGCGTTTCTTTATGCAGTGGTTGAGAATTTTTTTTTATTTGTTGGTTTTTAGAAAAAAGCCTTAAGACTTTGTGGCCTTTAAGCATAACCATATGAATTTGAACAATTCCTGTTACCTGCAAAGGTGGAAAGAATATCACGTATCAGAAAAAGGTGTGACACTTGGTTTTATCCAGATGCTTTTATGATCCTTTTTATTTTCCTATTCGTGGGAAGGATCTTCCTGCTGTCCAAGGTTGACAAAGTCAAAAAGCGGCTAATGAAAAGAGACGCATCGCTGATTGCAGCTATATCTGGAGCCGAGGTGGAAGTGGCATCGATTTAACAATTTAGCAGCACCCTCCTCTGTGTGTTTCCATTAGTCACGGCTGAATACCAACCCACTACCCCCCCGTGCTCCCACTCTCACACCGCCCCATTTCACTCCGTCCAAACACACACAAACAAACTCTGTGGCGCGCACACACACACTCAGCCAAAGATTCAGAGGTGCATCCCTCAGCTCCAGAAAAGGCTTTATATCATCTGAACGGATTCCATTACAACGCCAGGACACACCGAAAACATTGCCATGCCACAGGATACACTGTTTATTTTTGTGACTTAGTGCATGTGCAGGCCGCGGTGCAAGTGTACAGTCGTGTGTTTTTCATTTCGTGAGTGGAAACTGTACAGGATGTGACTCTTGATCGCTGAAGTACATTAGAGTCGACGAGTTATAAAAGAGCCGAGGATTATTGCGTTTTCAAAACAGGATCGGGTGCTACTCACCGTTTCCTATGGAGGAGCTTTTCTCAAAAACAGAAAATGTTCTGTGAAAGTAATGCAGCAGTAAGATTTCCCTTAGCTTTAGGTCAAAGATGCCGCATGTAAGTTTGGAGATGAGTGAAAGCAAATCTCAGACATTGAGATCTGGCTGCCAGCCATTTTAGATTATGTTACCAATTTGAAATCACCGACTGATAAAATATTGTCCCAAATTGGGATACATTGTGTGTCTAAGCTTTAAGCATTACCAACTTTTCCAAACTGAAAAGCGCTCATGGTACTGTGCGCTGTTAGCGTGACTAGCAGTGGCGTCCGCTAGTCACGCTAACAGACGCCGCCAGCTGTATCGATACGCCTCGCCACCTTAGACTCGAGCCACTCTGACCCCGCAAACTTAAGGTTTGCAAGGTCATCTCTTCATTTATGCAATAATATTGCAGATGGTATTCTCCTTTGCTTTTAATAGTTTGGAAATGATGGGCCCAGACTCATGATAAGCCAGTCAGGCAGATTGATATCTAGCAGCTTCTGGAAACATATTCATGCATAGCAACACAGGCAATGTTTGTTAGAAATGTTCTATTCTTAAAGTAGTCAATGGCAGCTAAGATGGCTTAGCTAGCATTGAAGTTAGTGTTAGTTAGTTTAGTGATTTGAGAAATTTAAGCCAAAGACTGGGGTCTGTGTGAATAGCTTGCTAGCCTTCCCCTAGTCGTGAGTTGCTTGGGCAATTTTTGGTATGCACCATCTTTGACGCTACAGACCAAATTCTAAAAATGTCTGCCATCCAGGTGGATTCAGAGCAGACTGATGGGACCCCAGCTGACGTATCGATACAACTAGCAGGGCTAATCCATGTAACTTTAGCTTTGTTAAAGTTACATTATCGTACACACCTCACACAAGTGATGGTCGGGAGTCCAAACGTTTGCTCTGTTCTTGGACAACATAGCAAACCGATCAAGGTGGCTAACACCTAGCAGCCTGGGCCACCATGCTTTTAGCTTAATAACAGTGATGTTATTCGGCTAAATACAAACAAGCTGAGTGAGCGAAAATGTGTAGATACCCAACATATGCTAGCAGAATTTTTTATGAATTTGAGTCGTTTCAAATGGACAAGATCAGCTTGAGCTGAGACCCCTGTTTGACTAGTTATCAGCCTTTGGCCAGTCTGAGCATTTCTTCACTTTTTCTCAGATATCCGGTAAAAAGGCATCCTTTGAAAACACATAGGGAAACTTTACTGATGAAGCCTCCACAGAATCTCATCGTAATATCTAAACTACAAATGTAATTCATACTTTATCGTCAGTTCTTATCAAGCAAAACTCTGAATTTCTCTCTGGGTGGAAAGTGTAGGAGTGTTTTAGGACCATACCAGCCTGACAGTATAAAACAGACACAAGGACAGCAGTTGCATCACTGCTACATGGAAAAGTCTACTGACTTTTGTTCTTTAGAGCTAAAATAATTTTTCTACCATTAAGCTCTTTATGACGTACAGTATTGTGGCAGAACACTTCCCATGTTGTTTTTTTTTTTTTTTTGCAAGGAACCAAGACTTGTACTGGAGAACTTGATGTTTGAGGTGCAGAACCTCCGTTCCATCATAGAAAGCAAAATGTTTTTGTTTTGTTTTTAGTCCGTACATCCCAGTGCTACAATGATCATAGGCTACAAACACGGTGTAGACTGCAAGAGTTCGAAGGACTGGACAGACGCCCCGCTGTCGTTGAGGTCTTTCCACGCCTCTGCTGGTTTGGGCTGCAGGAACGGAGGACCGTGGAACACTCCGTCCACCCACTCTCTCAGTGTTGCCACTGGAGACTCTTGTTGCCTGTCCACACTGCTGAGCGCCATGTTTGTTGAGTACACGGGGGAGGAGGACCGGGTCGACGATAGCATGCATGGGGGGTATTCTGGTGGGGAGCCGGCTTCTGGGGGAACAGCAGTGTGCGCGATAGACCAGATTTTGGGCTTCGTGTCGGGACTTTGAAGATTTGGATTCATGTAGAAGGAGCTGCTCTGATGGTTGACTGGTGTTAGTTTGGGGCAATCCGCAGACAGTCTTTGGCCACGTGGGTGTTCTGCGTTTGAGTTTGCTTCTTCGCTCTCTGGTAGAACACGTGACTTCGGGTCACTTTCAGAAGCATCCGACTCCACCATGTCGAAGTCTTCAAGGTCACTCTGCAGTTCTCCACACCGTTGATCTGCAAAAGACAATCAGTGCAGGAAGCAGTGAGACTGTGATAGCCAATGGCATCCAAAAGATGAGGGACTGGCTCTGGACTTTCTTACCGTGAAGGTGTGCGCTACTTCTAACCGGCTTCTCGGCTTCACTGCTGTCCTCATCGCAGCCTCTCTCGTCAGAGGTTTTGCAAGCTCTCGGTGACCATGTCACCTTGTTCTCCTTTTTTAGTCGCCTGCGTGCGTTGGCAAACCACGTAGACACCTGAAGGACACAGAGAGACACTTAAAATGAGTTCCAGATGAAGGGAAAGTCTAATGAAAGACCACCAAAAGAAGAAAATGTCTGCATAATATTTGGAGAACTTAACACAGCAATGAATATTGAGTTGAAGACATTCGTTGCCAAATTTTCCGTCTTATCGTCGTCTTTCCCCACCATTTTTCCTTAAGCTTTAACGTCTTGGGGAAAGTCCATCCAATTGGCAGGGTTTGAATCAATGGTACATACAGGATGTAGCCCACAAACTATTGTTTTCGAGCTGTCTTTGGAATCATAGTATTGCACAAACTTCCATTGAATTTATTGCAGAGCGCGCTAAGAAGAAAAGAAAAAAACGAATGAAGCGTTACCATTACAGGTGTTATGAGATGTGACATACTGCAGTATTTCTCTATCAAAGTCCTGATTGTGTCAGCATGCCACTTTGGCTGGTTAAGTAATTGTAAGCTGTTAAATTGAGTCTTTCCTTTCCAAGTAGTCTAGAGTTTTCAAGATTTCAAAATAGCTGTCCGATTATGTTGATTGTCGGCATATCAAGATTTCCTGCTGAAGTGGCCTTCACCTTTTAAATTGTTTAGAGGACAAGATTTAGGATAATGGAGAACAGAAAGTCATCAAAACGAGATGAGAGTGATTTTACAAGACAATAAAAGTGGGCATCACTTTAAAGCTAAACATCAGCGCCGCACCTAATTCTGTTCTTTAGCGAATTAAATGCTGCATTTTTCCATTTTCATGGCCTAAATCGAAACTGCGTGGATTTACTGATTCTACGGAGAACAGAAACTCTTTGTGTAAACATGAAAAAGGAGCATTTTCTCGTTCTCTTTCTAGCGTTAGATTTGGACAAACGGGGGGCATGCTGTGGTGAAACAGGGGTTAGCACGTCCCACGTTTGGAGGCCTCAGTCCTTGTCACGGGTTTGACTCCTGGTCCCGGCGACCTTTGCCGCATGTCTTTCCCCTCTCCTCGCCCTCTTTCCTGTCTGCCTACTGTCGAAAATATGAGCCACTAGCGCCGCAAAAACTCTTCGGAGGAAAAAAATTATAGAAAAATAAATAAATAAAGATTTGGTCAAATATGACAAATGCTAAATGTGGGGGAACCAAACCAGGACTGGAACGTCGACTTCAGATTATTTGTAAAAAAAAAAAAATACATCATCCATTCATTGTTTCACGTTTAAGCAATAACCATAAAGTGTTGAGCATTCCTGGGGAAGAAATAAAAAAGAAATCACCTGTGTGAGCGTCATCCTGGTGATGATGGCCAGCATGATCTTCTCCCCCTTGGTGGGGTACGGGTTCTTCTGGTGCTCCTGCAGCCAGGCCTTCAGGGTGCTGGTGGTCTCCCTGGTGGCGTTCTTACGACGGGAGGAGCTGTCCGAGCAGGAATACCTGAACCATCGACAACAGAGAGAAAATTGTTGTAAAGAAAAACTTTGAATTTTTTTCTTTCTATTTAGCACTGAAAAAAAAAAGTCTTGAAATTGACTACAATCAAACGGTTAAAATCACAACGTCTTTCAGCTGAGAGAACGAGTTAACTTACCCATATCTGTCATAAGGATATTGACGAAACGTGTACTCATAAGGATAATAGGCGGCGCTCTGCGACGTCCCCAAATGCACGGGTGCCGTTTCTTTGGGATCTAGTGGTCCCTAAAAGTGTTAAAAGTTTAAATATCAGACACACAATTTCCCTACGTTCTTTTCTGGCCTGTGCAAAGTGGTTTCCATTTGGATCGGTGCTAAAAGCATAAAAGTGAGGCCCGGCACTCACCCTGGAATAGAGAGAGGAGGCGTCGCTGGCGCATGTGTTGTAGTAGCTCTGGCTCTTTGGGTAAGCGCCGCCGTAGACCCCGACGCCGCTTTCAGGAGGAAGCTGGTGGCCCGGGGAGCGCAGCACCGGGTGGGACGTGGGAGAACCAGAGGTCATCAGAAACTATGGAGAAATCAGCGTCGGCAATTTACTTCAAGCGTTCCGATATAATGGCATAAAAACCTCCAGTAAGCAGTCGATTTGTCTTCAGTGACGTTGACGGTTTGCAGATCCACACAACAGCAAGCGACAAAATGAACTGAACGTAAAACTTCTGAGGAGAGCTTCCAGGTAAGAACCGAGAACACAAGTAATTGAAAAATGAAAACAAATTCACCAATAAATACATAAACCAACACTAAAATATACATTTCTTTTAAGCACACATATAAAAGCTAATAAATCACTAAAGTCAAAAAAAGATAAAACATGACCGACATTATGTCAAGCTGAAGGCACCTGGTCAAAAATAAACTACTGAATCCTTTGATCACAAACCAATAAGTGATGTGAAGGAACACATTTCAAATCAATATATGAAATCAAAACTACAAGACACTAGTAAAAACTAAATTAAGATGAAATTTACATTAATCACAACAATAAAACAAATACATACAATTATTCAATATCTATATAAACTAACAAAAATGTCTAAATAACTAAGTAACTAATCTAAAACCTTCAGAAATAATAATGTTGCAGTCTTATCGCTTGATTGTTCAAGAAATTAAACTCAAGTGGAAACCAGTCAAACACAACTGAAAACTCACGACAAGATAAAAACACAAAACAAGATAAAAACACAAAACAAGTTGATTTAAATCAAAATGAAGTCAAAGAAAATCTGGCCAGTGAAATAAACCCATATGAGTGAAACTTGAGAACAAACAGAAAAAAGGACCAATAATAGAAATAAATAAAGAAAGAAATAAAAAATAATGAACACAGATGCAAAAACAAAACAAAAACAGTTCCGGTGAAGTGAGTGTGGAGGAATTTACCGCACAACTCGAAACACAAACGAAGCATTACTGGTTCAAATGAACGTACAAAAGAAAAAAAAAACTAATAATAAAGTTAATAAATCAAAAGAACTTTTTGACGAGCGCTCTTCACCTGCGGTGTGGTGGAGTAGGAATATCCCAGCTGTGAATACGCCATGGTTCAAAGTAGGGGAAAAAAAAACAAAAAAAAAAAACGCAAAGGTGGAAGAAAACTACGTGGCCAAGATCCAAGAGCATCCGCACCACCTGCAGCTCGCTTTCCCCGACACTCTTATGTTTTGTTTTGGGTTGTTGTTTTTTTTTTTAAGATCACAAAATCATCAAGGCTCTGATCCGAGTCGAGGCGCGCGGACGTTTACGCGCAGCCGTCATCCCCGCGCGCTCCAGGAAGCAACTTCTCCGCTTTCGCTCTCTCTCTCCGCCTGCCGCGGCTTTTTCTGCAGCCTCCCTGCTTCTCTGACGAACCGCCGGACTTCGGTTTGCGCGCGTGCAAAACGCGTGTGTGTGCGTGCGTGTGTGTGTGTGATCTAAGCACGCAGCCGTCTCCCGGCTACGCGACGCTGCTCTTTGGGTTTTAAGGCGCGTCTCCCCGTGACGTCAGCGCGGTGTGCCCGTCGGGACGAAGAAACTCGCCCAATTAATTCCCTTCCAGCCAAGTCCATCCAGGAGGACAGACAGCTCGGATCCACTCGGATCGGGAGTGGGGGGGGAAGCGCGTGATCAATTCTCCAAAACAAACGCACCCACAGCTGCGACCGTTTGCACGCGCCACAAACATTTTACAACCTCGCGTGGCCAGAGGAGCGTTCCGCGGGAGAGGGACGGTGATGCGTTGACAGCGCATTGACGCGGGGTGATTGATGACTACAACCTGATATTAGCATAATCGTTTTTGCCTCTGTAGTTTAGATAACTTGTCACCGCGGAGAAATCTCGCTGTCACCCACATATTCATGAGTGGGGTGTTGTGTGTGTGGTGTGGGGGTGTGTGTGGGGGGGGGGGTTCAGGTCTCCCCCGAGCAAATTAATCAAACAATAAACAGTCCACGCATTCCCTTGAGTAAGCACCTTTAGCAGCTGAATGGCTTGTCATGTTTTCCATAGCCAAGTCTTAAGACGCGCGGAGGAAATGGGAACGCGGTTCCTTCAGCCTGCTGCCTCTTTTTGGTCTTTGAGAATTGAGGGGATAAATGGGCAGAGTGGTAGATTTATAATGCAACAATGTTTATATTCTGTGAAGCGTGTATATGTAGAATTGAGCAGGGGAGGCAGCGGCCCCAGACCCGGGTCTGGAGAACATGACTCAAGATCCAAGCATCTATCACTGATGAGAGCTGGAGGCTGATCACTGAAGGTGGGCCGCTCCTGTTGAGTACAGTGTATGTAGAATTATATAAAATGGTGCCCCAGTAAATTATACAGTCGGCTGCCCCAGTCACTGGTGACTCATGGTTGCTAAAAACTTTACAAGACCGACTGATTTTAGTGACATATGGCGGGTGTCAAATATTGAATAAAATGTTTATTTTCACTCTTACATTTGACTTTATGACACACAAAATTACAAGTGGATCGTTCAATATTTGTAGTGGCTATTTGCCCAGAACTCAAATTCAAAAATCAAAAAAACTCAAGATTTCGAAGTGACCAAAACAAAAAGTGAATCTAACTCAAATTGTCACCTGATGCACCGTGGATTCTGGTTTAGGCAGTTCGAAAGGTCAAAAAGCAGTTCTTGGCTCCTTCTATTCCAGTTCAGGCTAAACAAGACTAACTGACTGGATAGACTGGGACTGACTAGCTGACTGGTGAAAAACCATTTGACCACCCACGTGCATAATGACCTACCTAAAACCTACCCATTCACACTGTGACACACCCACATCCCAAACTGAAATTAATTAATTAAGTGAATTACTAACCAAAGAACCTATTTCAAATAACAAATTAGGCAAAAATTCTAATTATAAATCAACTACAAAATAATCAAATAAAAATGAACTAAATTATCTAAATTCTAATATTTAACTGAAAAATGGAGAAATAGCTTCTACAACAAGTGTATTCTGGGGAGTTGTAAAGTCATTTAAATAGTGTAGATGTGGCAGCCAACTGTTATTATTCTGTTTATATGGCTTGTACTATGTAGAAATATTCTAAATGGGCAGTATTATGTATTTTCTAGGTACAGAGTGCCTTTTTATAGCACAGTCACGTAGCTGTTACCTTCAGCTGTTGTATAAATGCTGTGAATATCACACATTTATACCCCCCACGTTCTCGTACAATGTTCAGGCAAATGACGATCAGACAGCCGAGAACCAACGGGGGAGGAGGATCGTCCTGTCAGACCATCAGTTCCCAAAACACTCACCAAGAGAGAAAAAAAAAAGCTAGCAGAAAGACACGCAGGGTCAGTGCAGCTCCTCCCATACACAGAATAAAAAGCTTGAGGGGTTCAAATGACCCCGTCTCTTAAGACTATCAGAGGGTCAAAAGAAATTTTACTTTGCAATTCGACGCCTTGAAATTGACATCTCTAAGAAGCTTCTGCTTTAGCACGTCATCACAATGTTTGTCCAGGATGTCGTTTACAGCCACTCTGAGGAGCACTGTACTGAAAAGAAGTTCATAGGAGCTCAACAGACGTGCACTTCCATCAGGTGATTGCTAATTGATGCTGGCTAGTCTGAAGGAGCTGAGTGGGAGTGGGGCGCTCTGTGATCAGGGAATAACATTACAATACCCCAGTTTAGCTCAGTAAAAGTTAAGAACAATCTACCCATTCCACCTATGAGATCGGTTACTGTGAAAACCTAAATATTGTTTGGCAGAGATACTCATTCTGGAGAAGACTTAGGCAATCGCAGGCTAGAAGGGAACCTTAGGTCTTCGAAGGAACACGTTTCGGTCTATTTCAATACTTGATCGCATCTTCCCAATTGATGGGGGCAATTAGAATCTAGATGGACCTGTAAATTAAGAGTATTTTGACCCAGGTCTTTCTTCATCACACCAGATCTGAACATGAGCCACGTCTATCCGTCTCCTACTTCATCCTGCCATAATTTTGGTTACAAGGCACCAAGATTCTTGAATTCCTTCATTGAGGCAGAGACTGACCACTGACCTGGAGGCAGCAATCATCACTTTCTATGCAGAGAAGTCGCAGAAGAAGTGACTCCCACCTCTGCTCGTAATCTCTAGTTTACCAGTTATGGAGAGTCATAAGTGGTGACATTTCGATGAAATAGTGACAGAATATGTTGATTTTGTTTTTATGAAAGGAACCTTTGCCAGTTGGAGATGGAGCAACTTCCTGAAGATCCGTAATATTTTATGGTGGGATTTTTTAATTTGTTTATTTTTTCATTTCTTTACTTCCAATTATGGACCAATGCAAGACTCAGCCAATCCAAACTCCTGTGGCTTTTTGGGCCACGGGAGGTAGTGGGATTATTTCTGCAGAGTGGTTGTAATGGACTCAGAGGTGACTCTCCAAAGCAACACTGAGTAAAAACTGTTGTTCTGAGTTCTGAGAATCTGCGCACCAGTGACATAAAACCCCCCATCTGGAGCGTTCTTCTTAGAAAATGTTAGAGATTTCAAAGAAGCACAGTTAAGCTGACTATCTCTGGAGAGAGCTTGATGGAGCGCTGAAGACTCTTCAGTGGTAGAAATTTGGGCCTTTAATAGGACAGGAAATTCATCTAAGCATTTTAACCCTCTCAGGCTCAAATTACTTGCAAAGACTAGCTAAGTAGCACTTCTTTTCAGTACAGTGCTCCTCAGAGAGCTGTTGCAAATCTGCAACATCTGCCTGGACAGGGTTAAACACAAACTTTCTGGAGTTTTGTAATGACCCTGATGATTGGCACAGGCCAAAACATGTTGGCCTGTCAATGATGCCGGTTCCTCAGTCTTTCAAGAGTTGCGTGAATCTTCAATGCTCCAGATCTTTGTCGCATTTCATACACATTGCATGTAGGTGGATTTGTACCACCAACTTTTGAAAATCTAACACACAGGACTTACTAGTTTTAGCACCTTGATCAATCTTTTCATATCACATCATAGTGGTAGGTTGAAACGGAGAACTTAGGGTTGGATGACATTGGCGCGTTCAATTCACCACTATGTGTTGTGAAAAGACGATGTGTGATCATTACCTTCCAAATGGTCACTCTGAGCTCCCTGTTTTCAATGAATGTAGTAATGTCCTCAAGTTCTATAAAGACAGACCCTTAGGGTGGAAAGACAAGTCAACACTTGGTTTCTATATACTTCCTCTTGTTGGGGCACTAACAAGAATTGTCGAGACGTTTCAGAGAAACAGAACAACTGTGAAAACAAAGGAGAGCTGAGTGAGGAGCTTTTCGTGCAAGGCTCCGACGTTAAAAAGTAGAAGAAGGGAAAAGGACGCACGTAAAAGAGACAAACTTGGGGAGCCGAAGAAATCGTTAAGAGCCGGCGGGATCTGAAATGGAGCGAGGGGATGAGGAGAGGTAAAAGGACAAAAATATTCCCAGTGCACCCAGAGTGAGGCCGGAACAACAGAGCTGCATCACCAGAAAGCATCTCGGTCCCCCGCCGGGGACGGCGCATCTGTGTACCGGTCCTTGATTGACATTCCATTTGTCCCGTGAAAGGTGCTCATATACCGAACATGGACTCACTGTCTTCCCCCTCATCTGTGCTCAAAGCTCGGAAATGAAGCTATCTCCCTGCGTTGGCGTTGCGCGTCTCCACACAAAAACATATGTCATTCAAAGAAAATGGCAATTTGTTTCGGCGCTGACAATGAACATGATTGGGTTTAATCTTTGTCTCGCTGGTGTTTATGGTGAAATAACTTGTGAGGTTTACAGAGACGAACAGACTGCAGATGGAGTTGATCTTTTTTCTGCCAGGTCGCTGCCCAAGGAGGGACTATAATGTACGCACAGCGCACAAAAGGTGCGCGGGTAATGCTATTTCCCTCTTTTTGAATATTCAATAAACTACTTGTATATTAAAATATGGTCTGTTTATAAATTTATGCCACAGCTCTAGTATATATTTCTTAAGGCTCTGCGTTCGTTAGACCGTGATTATTTCTTTCTGATCTCGCTCCCCTCACATCAATCATTCATTCTAGATGCTCCACAAAAAAAAAAGAAAAAAGGAAAGAGCGGAAACTCATTCTTTCGTTCTTCCATCCTGCATCCAGTTATTACACAGAAGGGTGCGGGTGTAGGGGGGATAATGATAGAAGCGTGTTAATGTGAGCGGCAGAGGGAGGACGAGCGCTGAGGAAAGTGTTTGCAGGAAAGAGCCAAACAACTCCAATCACAAGTTCCTTCAATCACGGCGCGGTTCGTGTTGGAGCATTTTCTACCTTAAGTCTGAAATCTATGCAATTTTAATCTGTTTAACATGTAGATGCTTTTTCAGCCTCTGTCTTGTTTTCTAGCTATTTCACCTTTTTTTAAAAAATGGGTTAGGTGGGTACAGATTAAAGTAGAGGGAAAGTGGAGTGGTTATTTTCATTGTGTTTTTTTTTTTTTTTTGCTTGTTTGTTTTCTTGCTTCCAGAATAAAATCAAGTATACTGGTGTTTCTCACAGTCACAGTCGTTCAAGTTAATTTGAGATCCGAAGTTACATTTGGGTTGTTTAATGTGCCTGGTTTTTCCCCCGGATGGACAGCAGCCCTGTCCAGGTCAAACCCGACCTCTTGCAGTTCTTTTTATTATTGTTTTTGTTCGTAATGGTAAGCTGGACAATTTGTACTAGTTCTAACCAGTGAAGATAATCAAATATTATGTATAAGCGACAACTATGACTGGGACTTTGACATGTTGGTTTTGATTTATTTATTGCATAGATTTTAACGTCAAAATTTGAAATGCAATTATTCACTTTGTTTTTTTCTTTTTACATACGATAGTTCCAATCGGAACCCATGTACTTGTGTGTTTCTGGTACGCCCATAAATCTGATGCACAAGCCACATTAGCAAACAAACAACAAAGCCGCTTCTCTTGGCCAACTGGGTGTTCATTTTTACTTGATGAAATGATCCGATTGGACGCTGGAAAAGACCACAGTCAGCATCCACACATCACATAAAAAGAAATAAGAAGTATTTTTTTCCTTTTTTGAGTGACCATCACAAAGCTCTGATCTCTTTTGGCAATTTGTGCTCCAAAAAAAAAGTGGCCTTTAATGAATGCGGATTGTGTTTCTCTCCACTCTCACTCCAGACCGTGAATTTCCAAATGAAATCCAAACTTCACTTTCATCTGAAAAGAGGACTTGGGCCCACTGAGAAGCAGCCCGGTTCTTATTGTTTCTTCTATGGGATGACCCCATATGATCAGGAGATTCAGCCAGCACAGCAGGGGGCAGAGGGGTAACATGAGGTAACCATATTTATCCTTTCTTTCTATCTTTTTTTCTTTTACCAGAAAAAATATAGCCAGTTCTGAGTGAGATATGAAAGTACCCTCTTTCCTTTCGACCGCAACACATGGGCCTCTTGTTAACCACGAAGGCTCACAACTGCGAACAAGTGCAGAGAAGCCTCCACGTGCTCCACAAACAACCTGCCGACCACCGAGCAGCAGCTCAGCTAGCATCATCCCCCTTCCCTTTTTCCCCTCCCCTCTAATAAGAGCCGTCCGACTCCAGAGCGAGAGGCTATAAATGCCCTGGTCTTCCTCATCAATGATGCAGGACACCGGAACAGAGACAAGCTAATCCTCTTAGCCGCCGCGCGCGCGCGAGCGTCTGCGTGTGTGCGCGCGCGCTAAAAGAAGCAGACGCGGAGCGGTGTCGTCGAGGCGGGTTTAGGCTACAGGCAGCTCTTAAGAGTGTGTACAGTTCGGAGTTGAGCCCTGGGAGGCCCGCCGGATTCCTCCCCATCGCTTCCGCTTCATTACTCCGGCAGCGGACATGCATTATTCAGCTCCGCAGGCCTCGGTCCGCGGGGACCGATAGACGGAGGCCCTCAGCAAACACTTTAACTCGCCGCCATTTGCTCAGAGATCCACGCTGATTGTTTGGTCATCTGGTCTGGACTTTTGTTTTCATTTGGCCACAAAGTTCTCTCTCTCTCTCTCTTTCTCTCTCTCTCCTCTCTCTCTCTCTCTCTCTCTCTCTCTCTCTCTGTGTGTGCGTGTGTGATAGACATTTGCATTTTTTACCTCTGAACTTTAGTTTTCTACATTTCAAAGGACCAAAGTTTTCCCTCATTATTCTTTTTCTTTTACAAAATAAACTCAGGTTGAGCATAGAGCATCTTTAAGCTATCTTTTACAAAAAATTTTTGTCAATTTGATTTGGATCTGGACTCGGACTGCGCCATTCCAACACTTGACTCTCCATTTATTTAAGAAAACCCGTGTTTGTTTTTTTTGTTTGTTTTTTTTAAGCGATGACCCCCAGGGGGAGCCAGAGGGGCATTAACCCTAACCCTAAGATGAGAAGAAAAAATGGAGGGGGAAAAAAAACTGAATATAATATATTTTTAAAGCATACATTTTTTTAGTAGAAATTTGTAATAATAAAATTTGATCTAGTTTTCAATCATTACAAAATACAAGTTAAGGAAATGTTGTTTGCCATGATTATCTTTCTGATTGGCTACCGGTCAAAAAATGCCAAGCTACTTTGCAGACTTTGGCTGACCAAGCGTGAAACTTCTGAAGTTTCTGACAAGAAAACCCCCCAGAAAGAACCGTCTGGCATTTCTGCTGTGGAGGACGCGGGTGCAGAAAACCTGCAGAGCTCCTGGCCAACTAAAATTAAAGTTATGAGGCAGCATTTATGGTAAATGAATATTGTCACCTTTCTAAAATGATGACCTAAGTAATTTATTTGTTTATTTATTTTGCTCAGTCCCAGAAAAACATTTTAGCCCATCTCAACTATGGTTTTTTGTCTGTGTTTGAAATTTAATGCAGAATTATAACAGCTGAAAAATCTGGATTCTGGTATGCATTTTAACTTTTTGTAGGACAAACATTTGTATGTATAAAACATTTATGAAACCTTGACAAATGTTGGCTATTGTTAAAAATGCAGAATGCTTCTAATAATTATTTGAATTCCTTAATGAGACAGAACTAAAATGCAAGATGATCAATTAAAAGATGAATCCCCCAAACCAGAAAAGTAAACAAGAATGCACATTTAATCTCAGAGTTGTATCTGCGAGTCTGCTTTACAGGGAACTCCATTTACTCATGGCTTCGTTCTTAACAGCGATTCACTGCTTAGACCTCAGGTGCCATCCTCTGGTGTTTTGAAGCTACTGCAGCTAAAGAAAAACTGTGGATGGGGGATGCAGTGATGTGAACGTCTCTGTGTGGTGTTGTTACCCTGAGGGTGCAAAGGGCTCAGCTTGCAGAAGTTATCGACCGGGGTTAAGGGATCAGCACAGTGTGGTGACCAAACCAAGGACAACAAAGTTGCCCTGAGTGTCTGCATGCATAGCTACACTTAGGTGTGGTTTGCAGATTTCATGTTCCATCTCTGGTTGGACCTCCCAGGATTTAAGGCCACCAACAGAGTCGGGCTTTAAATGAATTTGCACCATTTTAGACACAAAGATGAGTTGCTGAATGCCTCACGATTGCTGTTATAAAAGTCACAGAGAAGTTAATTACTGTATCAAACTTAACCTTCTGGAGCTCAGATCAAGTTTATTTCTATAGCGCATTTCAGCAACAAGGCTGTTCAAAGTGCTTTACATCATAAAAACACCTTACAGTCAGACATTATGAATCAAGCAATAAGCATAACATTTAGTTAGATATCATCACAATCATCTAGTAAATATACATCAAATATGTTGATCAGTGTTCTACTTATGACTAATCAAAGGCTGCTCTGAGCAGGTGGTGTTTGTAGTCCTGATTTAAAGAAGCTCAGTGTTTCGGCTGCTTTGCAGTTTTCTGGAAGTTTGTTTCAGATTAGTGGAGCATAGAAGCTGAATGCTGCTTCTGCATGTTTGGTTCTGGGAATGAAAAGTTGACCGGTGGTCCAAGTGTTTGATACACCAACAATAAGACATCTTAAATATGTTCTGGTGCTAAACCAAACTTTGTGAAGACACTACTGTAGTAATCAAGGCCACAAACTGCAAGTTCTCTAGAACTTGCTAACACGTTAGTCCTTCAGTCCTGGAAATGTTCTTCTGGTGATAGAAGGCTCGCTTTGTAATGTAATTGTTATGTGGCTCTGGAGGCTCAGCTGAGCTCAGCTGCTGTGTGATATTAAAGGAATTGCTTTTTCTAATCATACCACAAAATAAAAAGCCAAAGAGGGTCTCCCTTTTCTCGAAATTCAAGGACTGACTGGGGCTTTAAACTATAAAATGAACCAGAACTCATGCAGCCCGGCTGACAGAGAAGTTGCATGTGATATCACTCCGTTAAGTGCTTCTTTCTAGTGTGCTGACGTTCCCCTGAGAACGGCTGGGCAATCATTTCCTCCGATAGCCCCTTAGGGGGCGAGGCTGCTGGTTTACTGTGTCCACTCCAATCACGTCGCTAATGGAGAGGCGGGTTAGCATCTGTGACAGTGGGAAACCAGATCTCCACTCCCCCCAGAGTGTGTGTGTGTCTCCTGCAGATAAACAGTTGGCAGGTTTCCCCTTTCCCCGTGAACGTGCGCAAATACACAACACACACACACACACACACACACACACACACACACACACACACACACACGAAGAGGGAAACGCAAGCTGGACGGGGTTAATACACTCCATTAAGCTCTATTACCCTAAACGACTTGGGCAAATGAATGAGGACTCACATTGCATCGCAAACTGTTTGCGTGCACACACGCACATGCACACATTTCATGTGTAATTACACTGTGAAGATATGTGACCCGTGAGTCATATCTCATTATCCACCCAGTGAAAGACAGCGGAGGGAGGGAGGAAGAGCGCGGCGCTGCTACTGTACGCTGGGCACAATCCACGTCTTCAATCTGCTCTCCAGACAAGCCAGCAGAAAGCGTCTCTCTGAAAGGTGTTCAAATGTTTATTTCAGCAGGAGGTTAAAAGTGATTACAAAGTTCAGGCATAGTTCAAGACTGCTGCCTCCATAGAAATTGACTACTTATGAGCAATGCAATTCAAAAATCTGTTTTCCTCAAGAAGTGACAAGAAGAAAGACAGTGTTGAAAGAAAACTGTAAGAAATCATGTTTGCAGTTTGCCAGAAGCCCAGTAGGGATCACAGTTTCTGATCACGTGACACAAAACAAAATTTTTTGCTGTACCTTTCAGATTGTTATGTGTAACAAATCCTTTTTTTTTTTAAATCTTATTTTTCTTTGATTTTAGTGGGGGGGTTTTCCACTTACAACCACCTTGAATTTACCTAAACTGTTGTTTCTGGATACGCTTTACATCATGAAAACATCATATAGTCACCAATTGTGAAACAAGCAATAAGCAATATGATTTTTTATTTTTTTTACTCGGACCTGTGAAGATACGACTGTAGTATTCGGTGCGACTAAAAATAAACTCATGGATGAGTTTCTCTAGATCTTGCTGGGCCATTAGTCCTACAATCCTGGAAAAGTTCTTCAGGTGATAAAAGGCCGACTTTATAACTGTCTTTATTCGTCTCTGAAAGTTCAGGTTTCCAGCTATTACTGCTACTGTCTATCTGAAAGCTCTGTGCTGATTCTAGATCGTCCTTCTTTAAGTCCAAACATAACTTCAGTTTTGCTTTAGTTTAGCTGGAGAAAGCTTTGGCTTTGATTTGTTCAGAGTTACCTGGTGACATCGTAATGTAGACTTGTGTATCATCTGTCAGTTAGGGTAACTAATCATATTTCTTGCTATAGTCTGATCTAGCAGCAGCATGTAGATATGAAATAGGAGGGGGTCCATTGTCCACTGTTGCCACATGCAACAGGTGATGCGATGGGTTGTACAAGGAGAAGTGACTGCTGCAAGTCAATGACTCGATGCAATCCGTTTAAATTTGTTGTGATCAATTTGACTGCTTTGTTTGAAAGCTAGGCTCAAGTTTGAATGCAGAGTATGCTCGAACTAAAATGACTTGTTTTGTGAAGTGCCCTAAGACAACTTGAGCTATAAATTGGCACTATGTCAATAAACTGATTTGATTTCTTTTGTCTTAAGAGTGTTTGTGGTCAAACAATCAATAACTCTGTAGTTAAACTGTAGCCCAAAATGCTCTTTGCAAGAGAACATTTTAACCAAGAGTTTGCTGGTCCCATCACCATTCAACCTATGGTTTGGTATTCTCTCCACAAGTATTTGTGGAGCCCTTTTCTTGCTCTCCCAGACATTTTACACACCCAACAAACCAACAAAAAGAGCAGAGATCACATATGCATTAATTCTCTGCTGCTTCCCTGCCCAGCACCAACACACCCGACCGTCTGAATGGATTCTGAACAAAGACGCAGCGAGTCCACGGTCCCCCTCAGGACTCTCGCAGCAGCACACCAAGCTATGTTGCTGTGCTAGAACAAACCGGTGGATAAACACTGTTTCAAAATGGCTGAAAGGAGCCAGCGATGCGAACACCTAAACACAAACCGCCCCCACCCCTCGGTCCTAATCTGTCTCTTTCCTCAGATTATTGCCATGAATGGGCACACAAAAGAAAAGAATCATCACTCCCCTCTTTTATAGCATTTGTTGCGTGTATGTTCCCTGTATATTAAATTTGTCTCCTTTAAAAGGGAGTGACAATGTTTGCCATTTGTCTGTATGCGACTCGCAGCTGCAACGAGACAATAAACGGAGGCTAAGCAGCAACGGCGCTCGGTAAACTCTACATTGTGGAGCTTGTTGAATTACCCATGAGTTTTGATACTTTGCCTTTGTGCGAATAGCTAATTCCACTAATCCCTATGGAGGAACAGTGAATAGCATAAATTCCCTATGATATCTTGTTCAGGCTAAACATTTGCTCACTTACGTACACACGGAGTACAAAAAATTCTTCTATTCACAACATTACAACAGATTTAACCCCTGCGCCCCGCTTATCCTGCAGTCACATGCTTCATTGCGTCATGGAAGTGCATTTCCATTTCAAATTACACCTCAGCAGGCAACGCTCGCAGGGACCCAACATTATTTCCTTAAGTTTAAATACAAAAAAACTGTCCCAATTGAACATTTCTCTGGTTAATGTTCATACCAACCGAGGCCAGTTTCACGAAAGCCAATGAAACACTGACCTGTCCTTTTGCGCTTTCCAACACCTTTGTCACCCCCTTTCATCTCCCTTTGTTTCATTGTCCTATGTTTTGTTTTGTTTTTTCCACCAGCCTCACCCACATTTCCTTCAGTTCCACTGGACCGCTCAGCGGGGCTATAGATTCCTAACTTGTCTACATTTACCCCCTGAGTTGGTCGGCCCATAGGCCTGCGAGGAAGGGCGTCTCCCCTTTTAGCGCCTTACCATTCTCCCAGAGTCAGCTCAAGCTTTCTGTTTTCACGACCTCCGACCCCAGGCCATGGCAACATTGGCAAGAATGTCAGGAGTGATTGGCAGGATAAAGAGTGCTGGGACATCTCTCCTGCGCAAGCGGATTTGGGGGGCACTTTGAGGGGGCGAACAATGGCCGAATTGGGCTTGATTGGATCACTGATGAGCTGATGACTGTCAAAAGAGCACGTCGTCTTTACATAAGCCTGATTATCTCTGTGTGGCGGATGGAGCAGAGAAGAGCAGGCGAGCTAGTCGCTGTGGGATGAGGTGCTGTGTGGAAGTAGGGGAGTTTGCTCCCATGGAGAGTACGTCGAAAGTGAGGGGGGAGAAAGGACGCACACGAGGCGCCAGGCTACAGGGCTTGGAGTTCTCTCATCCGCCGGGGGCTTTTAACAAATCTATTCATGGAACGGCGGCCCCTTACACATGTGGGCATGACCGCAGGAGGATAGTTTGAAGGGTGAGAATGTGAGAGGGGGGGGCGGTATATCGAGGGCAATTATTGTTCGGTTTTTGAGCGTCCCAGCAAGACGAAACAGGAGGAGCGAAAACCGGAGGAGTTCATATTGTGGGTGAGACTGGTGAAAGAAAGGACCATTGGGATAGGCTAATCAGAGGCAAATAATCCATAATCTTACCTCTTTAACAAGGATTACAGCCCATCAAAGAGGCTGCGTCACAATACCAAAGTAGCAAAGAAGACATTGTTCACACTGAGAGTTTGAGGAGCGAGTATGCCTCTAAAATCTCTAGAGATTTAAGATAACCACCAAGCTGGCAGTGTTTCAAACAACAATATCAACACTGATTTTAAGTTTTTTAGGAGAAACTTCATCATCAATCATCAACAAAGTGCTTCTGACCTGTACAAAATAGGTCTGACAAGACAAATGCGTTAGCCTGGTAAAAACCAGCTGCTTGTTATAAGTTTAACTTTGAGGATCAGGACTCTGTTATTGAGAAACGATTTCTTGCTTGTGGAGTCTGTTGAAGTTTTAAACGATTGGATCTGATTTTCCCCAATCGCTAACCTTCGGGCGTAACTTGTGTAATGCATCAGCTCAATAAAGCTCGCTGGGAATTGCACGTGCCGTAATCAACCCCATATGGAGCAGGGCCACAACGTTGTTGCCAGCAATAAGACGTCTTAAAACATTCCTCTTGCTCTGACTTTGTTCAGTTCCTCCACTGCCACTGTCAAACTACAACTATAGGCAGATTGCAATTCAAAAACAGCATAAAATCCGCCTCATCATTCACAATTCCTCCTTCTGTTTGCTGATTGGCCCGGTAAAAATTTAACTGAAGAAATCAAGCTCAATCAGAGGAATTCCTGAGGGGAGATGAGAATCGAACAAAATCACTTAAGGATCCAATGACTAGACAACAAAAGCAAGAATGTCACAACAATTTTAGGAATTTCCTTTAAGCTAAATGGACTGATTACACAACATTCGACTTTGCTAAATTTTGGTGTGAAGTTATTGTGTATTTTTCTCTAAACCACACACTAACATCTGAAGAAATGCATCTCAGGAACCTGTAGAGATAGAACTTCCTTTCTCGTAGCCTCTGGTATTATTCTGGCTGGAAATTTCCTAATTCTTATCCATCACAAATGCTAGGACTCAACTGAACTAGTCAGTTTCCTCACACTGAACAAGTTATTAGGCGATTTCAGAATATCAGCATTCTTCTTTGACTCTAAAACCAGTTTCGTTTGGAATAATTGTCCCGGAAAATCTAACAACACTGTCCAAGTTAAACAGTTTGGCAGCTGGTTCAAAGGGAAGTTAAACAATCTGAAGGCAGTCCTCCTTAAATATTCCAACCACTTTGTATTGGTGGCGCTTAACAAGCCCCGCAACATCACACTGCCACCACCGTGCCTGACTGTTGTTGCAGTGTTCTTAGTTTTGAATGCATCACTTTGACTCATTCAAACATCCTTCTTGTGACTCAACAGCTCAATATTCTTTGTGTCTATTAAGGATTACTTAAATAAACTCCTTTATTTATGATAAGATGATCATTTAAATATCCAAAGTTTGTTGATAGGAAAGAAAAAAATTGGGTCACTTCTTGCAAAGACGTGATAATAAGCCTGTGAGCTTATTATTTCCACACTTTTCCTAATCTTGATCAACAAATACATTTTTGTGATGATCTTTCTTGCCTCTGTTTTAAATTGTTTGCCAGTGCACTTTCGATCAGGTTTTCCGGCTGTTTAGGCAACGAAGGTCCGACAAAATGTGCAAAATCTAATATCTTAAAAACACATATATGGCCACACTCGCCCGAAAAAGCAAATCAAGGTTTAAGTTTTTTTTTCTTTTTCTTTTTTTGCTCCTTTTTTAAATTGCAAAACATATTTTGGACACTCTGTGAAACCGATTAAAAAAAGGAATAAAAAAAAAACAGAAACTGTTTGAAGTCATTTTCAGCTCCATCATGCTAAGCTCGCTGCGGTTTCCAACTCTGAAAGAATACCATATTGTTTGGGCAGGCGGAGCGTCGGCCATGCCGCCTGGCTGGGACGAAGTGCAGGCGAAGGGAAGCGTGTGCAGAGTGCCTAATAATTTCCTCAACGCTGCTGATGGCAGTCTGTCAGGGCTGGCACAGGAAGTGAAAATGGCCTCAAGTGTCTGGCGTCCTTCCATGCTGCTGCTCTCACATCAATGAAAACGCCATCATCATCATCATCATCTCCCCCTTCCTCCTTTTCTCCGTGTTGGATTCATAGAACTGTGGAAATATAGACAGATTGAACGATAGAGTTATACTTACTCAACTGCGATGTGTTTTGTTGGGATTTTATCAGATAAAGCAGAGTATAATTGCAAGATGAAAGGGGAATTTAAATTTTATTTTGTCACTTTTTCACAGATAAAACATTCAGTCCCCTTTTATTCTGATCCCTCTGTGGGAATGCTGATATTCAGCTGGTTCGAGTGGACTGGATGATGGACTGTTCAAAATACACGAGGACACTGCAACAAAACCGATCAGGGGGGCGAATCGATACAAAATATTGATACCAACTCGGTGTTATTACTGCATCAACACTAGGGGGATAAGATCAATACTTTAGTGTCAGATTACATCTTGACATTTTTGTTTATTTCTTCAATGTATTGCCTCAGTTCTTACTTTTTATATGCCTTGTTTAGTTAGGAAAAATGGACACAAGTCATGTTAATATGTTATGAAAGGGTTTTAGTTGACGCATTTAAGCATCGTCCAAATTCTGTCTGATGTTTGAACAAAAATATTTCGGAAAAACTACAAAAACAGCAAAGTTTTTTAAAAGTATCGGTGTCGGTATTGGTGATACTTGGTATTAGATCGATTCCAAAATATGCATTATTTTTAGCCGGGTGACAATCCTAAACATGCAGCCACAATAAAATGATTTAGATCATATGCTTAAATGGCCTAATTAAAGTAACACCCTCAAGGAAACTAATCACCTGTTAAAAGAGTAGAGATTGCTCTTTACTCCATCCAATCTGACTGAGCTGGAGCTATTTCTGCAAAGAGAGTCTGGCAAAAAAATATAACATCACATAAAGTCCCCAAAAATTAGTTCTTTAAGTTGTAATGTGGCAAAATGTAGAAAAATAAAACAAGGGCTATGAATATTTTTCCAAAACAGCTGTGGAAGTTTTGTCTCGTCTAATTCTACAAAACCAAAGTTAAGGTCAGCATCAACTTGTCTTTCTACATGATATTTAGTGTTTACAATTTTCCAAATGGACAACTTCTCTTCGCCACTTGGGTTGTTTCTAAATTGTGATATCTCAGATATAAATGATATTAAAATAATTTAAAAAAAGTATAATATTCTGATGCTCAGCTGTTTGAAATGCTTTTTCAATATAACGTTTCTAAGTCCAACCTACGGATTCAGGCAGACGTGGATCTTCTGGGCTCCGTTCTGCTCTAAGTTGAGAGTCAGATGGCAGCAGTGAGTCGTCCGTCTGGGTCCACAAACCTGGTGGTTCTGGTTCTTTGTCTCTGTTCTGTGTCTTCCGAGCTCCTGAATTGACACAACACTTGACTCGTTTAGCCAGATCCATCAGAACAATCTCTCCACTGGCACGTGTCTTGATTCTGTCTTTGTTCCAACACGTTGTGAAAGGGCATCATCTGAAAGTAAACCGGACTTAACGCATCAACATCAGTTACTTACAAGGCTATGATAGTTCCGTAAAACTAATAAAAATATTAAAAAATGAAATTGAGAAAAAAAAAACTGAAATATTTAAAACTGTTGTTAATGGGAGAACTATATTGTGCATTTATAAAACTAAAACATATTGAAATTATAAATATAATATCCTTTATTTTTGTGTTTATGAATCTATTTATTGGCCTTTTGAACTGATGAGAAATTAATTTATTTTCCCCCCACACTAGCAGTTTATGAGCAAATTATGACTCTTTATGATCCTCCTTGCAGCTTTTATGCTAGTCGGCAAAAGTTGGAACAAAACAACAGTCAGTTTTTGTTCAACAATAATTGAATACTTTCACCTTTTTCAAATCTGCACCAACGTAAGAAAAACCTAAAACCACTAAAAACTAAACTGAAACAAAATATTTTACTGATAAAAACTAGCAAAAACAAAGCTAAATGGTTTTAGAGAAACAAAAAGTCACAATGAAGGAAAACTAAACCATAATGGAAGAACCCAAAACTATTACGCCGCTTACAGTGGACTGTCCACAATAAATGCTGGACCCAAGAGCCTCAAACACTGACATGTTTCTAAACCGAGCACAGAGTGGGTGAGGTGGTGGTGGTGTTGGGGGGCACAGCTTTGAGAAACACTCACCATTAGCAGCCCTAAGACCCCCCACCGTCCAGCCTCTTTCACTCTGAGCCTCCTCTCTTCGAGCCTTTGACCATCACAAGGATGCCACACAAACCCCGGCCCCCTCCCCCTCGTGAGGCTGCCGCCCCCATGCCGGCTGCTGGCCTTTTCCCGGTCGTCTGATCCATATTTCAGAGGCGGCAGCGGAGACACCGAGGGGGTTATAATCCCACATTAAAGAACCGAGGCTCGGCCTTGTGAGCGCACAGTGCGCCAAGGTTCACAAGGTCCTACAAATCTTCAATTTCTGATTTCCGCAGAGTCTGCAGTCAGTTCCCAGGTGCTGAGCCGAGGGAAGAAGATCTTGGTGAAGAAGACACAGTCAGTAGAATCCATTTTAGGGGATTCTTTTTGTATAATAACATGATGTTTATGTAAAATGACCCTAAATCGAAACAGCTATTTCCTGTGCCATTAAAGCTTAAAGACAATAATAGTAATTCACTCTGTTCAGTGGTCATATGCAGAAGTGGGTAGAGTACCCAGAAATTGTACTCAACGTATTTCCACTCAAGTACAAAAACATATTTGGTAAAAAGTCAACTCAAGTACTGAGTAACTGGTCATTTAATATGTAGAGATTACATCAGCAGACGAACCAAAATACGAAGTTAGGTGGGAATTTTAGTATTTGAAAGGCTAAAACGAAAGTAATGCTCACAAACAGCACAATTACAAAAATAACAATAGCAGTCTAGAGGCACATTTCTCCAAATTATTATAAAACTTATGAAACTTTAGCAAAACCTTCAGATGTGTCTGTCTCTGTTGTCGTTTTGGTTCAAACGAGCTTTTTCTTCATCCAGTGAAGTTACTCAGTGGGTAAACATCCAGGAATTTTACTCCAGTCAGGATCAATACTTCAACGTATTTTTACTCAAGTAAAGGCAAGAAGTAGTCGTCCAAGAAATGACTCAAGAGTAAAAAAGTATTTAGTGAAAAGTCTACTCAAGTAGTAACTGATTAAGACGTTGATCGTTTTAACATTTGAACATGACATCATCGGGCGGATCGAGACGTAACGTTGCGTGGAAATTTTGTTATTTTAAAAGCCAAAACAAAAATAATTCATATGAATGACAAAATCAGCCAAAATCAATTTAATTCAGTATAAAACTTATAAATCTTTAAGAAAAATTTTAGCTTTTTGGTTGAAACAAATTTGTTCTTCATCAGTGCCGTTACAGTAGATAGTGTGTCCAGAACAAAAAGTCATAAAAAATATTTTGTTTTCCCCACCAAAAAAATAAACTCAAGTGAATGTAACTGCAGTTATTATCCAACTCAAATGTGAAGATTCTGTATGAAGCAACAGAGAGTTTAATCACATTGTTAGATTTTCTTTTCCTATTTGTATGTTTACTGCATCCCACAATGCAACACAAATCTGGCTACAGGAAGGCGTTTGGATCTAGTTTGCATCATACGACCTGGTAGCTTTGTCGGATCACGTTCACTCCGTAAACAAGCAAACTGTCCGGTACCGAACCGAGACCGCAGCCTCAAAGTGGTGGTTCTGGTCTAGTGCCATTGGCTGTTTTCACATCCGCAAAAACTGCACCACGAACGACGCGCCTCCAGGTCTTGAGATGAAACGTCTGAGGACATGCCATAGTGATGTGTGCTCCCCCACCTGTTGCTGACCAAAACATGGCTGCTCGACGTCTCCGTCACTAAAAAGAAGGACAGAAAAGTTTTTGTCTCTTTCGAAATATTTTAAGTTGCGGAAAACGCAAACAGTCACGGCCTGATGTTTAAAGACGCATCAACCATCTCTGCTTTAAAACCAGCGGACATACTGTAAAGTTTCAGAGGTTAGCTTCAAAACCGCTGCGTTTCTGTTTCAGTCAAATCTTTGCTGTGGTTTAAAGCTCCTGTCGCGAGATGCCAGAGAACGGAATAGAGCATGCAAGACGGTTCTGCACAAACTTCACCAAAAAACAGGAATTTGTTCACTGCCCGGATGTGGAGAGAACAAGAACAAAGTTCTTTGCAGCCAAAACATTTCGTACTCCAGGAAAAGTAAAGCGCAGAACACCTGGGAAACCAGCATAGGCTTCCCTGGATGTTCCTGCACATTTAAGATCTCTGACAAATCAGGCAACACATTACAAGAACCCGAGTGCAGAACAAACTATGAGAACTCTCAAGGTAAACCACATTGTTCCTGTAGTTTTTTAGTCATACAGCACTACCCCTCCCTCAAATGCTGCAGTATACTGTAGTCAATTAGCCAGAAGGAAACTACAATTTACGTACTACGGGTCATTTTGGATTCTTATCTGAAAGTATTCTGCTGTTGCAAACCGACAGTGTTTATCTTTTAAGAGATAAACCCCAACGGCTCTGAACGGAGGAAAGGCTAAACGCCCTTATCTTGTCAGCTGGCTGAAAGAAATATGTCTCATATTAACCTCCCACTGGTTTAAAAATATACCTGACAGTATGAGTCTATGGGCCCCATATGGTCGTGTTTCATGACTGGATGGGTAGTAAGTGGACTGGGCACAAGATGGACGTCAAAACAAACCTCCTAAGTATCCCAAACTCAGTTGGGCACCTGATAGTTCCTCTCTGGGTCTCATTAGGCTATTATGAAAAAAAATGTCAATTCACTCACAAAAAAAAAAAGCGGAGAGGTTTTCAATAACAAACGCTTATACCGACATTTATTTAGGTCCCAAAAAATATACTCTTTAAAGACAAATTCATAATGTGTATTTACAAATTTTCAAGGGTTTTCTTTTTTTTTCATTCACAACAGAAGAGCAGAAAAAAACAAATAGAGAAAAAAAACACATTAAAAGGAGAAAAAAAACAACAAGCAAATCTCTGACATCTCTTTTGCATGTGGACGCTAATACTAGAACTGCTCAAGCTTTCAGAAAAATAGCCTTCATTTAACTGTTCTCCATTAAATAAAATTATTATTCTTTTGTCTGCTCTCCCTCCCCCCACTCTTTTTTCTTAAAGAAAGTTTTTTTTGTGTTTTTTTTTGCTCCGTCGTCTCATAACGTCGTCGTCAGAACCCGCTGCGGCGTCGTTCCGTGGTGAGGTCTGAGGAGAGGGAACCAAACACAAAGCGATTTATTCAAAAACAGTAATAATTTAATAAATAAATAAAGGAGCAAAAAGTGTCATTCAACACCAGCCTCCTCTTATGGAAATTAAATGAACGGGTTCATTGCTGACGTTGCCATCTCACACACTCAATCGCAGGGGAGCGGATGAGGGGGGGTTCTGGGGGGGGTGGGGGGGGGTGGACTGTGTCTGAATAAATAGCGTCGCATTATTTAAATGGCATTGGGTGGCGATAAAGCCGCTGACGGAGCAGGAGGGCTGATATCTTGCTCTGCTGCCTGGCGAGGCGTTCAGGCGCTCGGTCACATGACTCGCGCGCCCCTGCTGCCCGGCTCGCATGTGACGCTGTTTACCTCCGCTCCGAGCTTCATGTGGCAGCAGCCTGACAGAATTAGAGCTGATGGGGTCGCAATGAGCGAGGCATGATCACCTGTCAGTGATGAGCTGAAAGGGAGACTTCAGGGAATCGGGTCTGCGCTCCCTGTCCTCATCTGCAAAAGAAAAAAAAAAAAAAGAAGTACAATCAGATCTTGTCCAGAACTAACTGTTCATACACATTTATAGCAATATTATTATGGCAGGACTAATTCATTTTGATGTATTTTCTTTTTTCTGGACGACCTGAGATTTCTTTTCTTTTCTTTTTTTTTTTTTTTTTGTGTGTTCAGTGAATACTCCATGCAATAATCTGCTTGGTTTATCATAGACAGAAACTTTTTAAACTTCCTTTAATAATTCATTGAGCTTCAGGACAGTCCTTCTGTACTGTCCTGTGACTAGGATCAAATGGAATATATGTATGATTGAATTTCAATTACTTTTATGTTGTGAGTTGAGGTGTTTGTTGTGAAGTGGTGCTATGTAAATAAAATTTAAATTGAATGACGACACAAAATAATGGCCTAAACTATCTATCTATCTATCTATCTATCTATCTATCTATCTATCTATCTATCTATCTATCTATCTATCTATCTATCTATATCTATATATATATCTATATATATATATATATATATATATATATATATATATATATATATATATATATGTTTTTATTAATTTATTTTTTCAAAAAGTGAAGTTACTTAATTATTTTAGGCAGGTGGCCACGTGCTGTTACAAAAAAGTCACCGACACATAATGGTTAACGCAGGTAAACGTGGCTACCATCTCTTTTTGGGCTGAAGCTTCCCGATGACTCCACGTCGCTGTCGTCCTCCGAGTCCGACGTCCCCGCGCCGGGCGCCGCGGCGGCGGCGGCGGCGGGCGCCGGCACCGCTCCGTGCAGCGGCAGGTGTCCGGGCGGCGCGCCGCCCAGCAGCGACCGCATGTTCAGAATAGAGTTGGCGTTGATCAGGGCCGCGTTGGCCCAGTTGTGCAGCTTGCCGATCTGACAGGTGTATATTCCGTGACCCGGCAGCAGGGCCGGGTGGCCGGCGGAAGCCAAAGCCGCCTGTTGCGCGAAGGCCGCGGGGGGAGCAGCCTTGTGCGAGCCGCTGTCGGGGGCCGTGGCGGTCTCCGCCAAAGACCAGATTTTCGGTTTGCTCTGCGGCGCTCTCTGGCACTCCGGTAGGCTCGGCGAACGCTCCGCCGCCAGCTTGTCCCCGGCCTCCGCCGGCACCGTCCTCCTGCTCTCCGTGGAGGCCTGCTCCCGGACGGAGTCGGGCTCCCCGGCTCGCTGCTCCTCCTCCGGCCTCTCAACGTCGACCGTTTCCAAATCGATCTCCTCCTCTTCCTCCTCGCCGTCGCTGCCGGTCTTGCCGTGCTCGTCCTCGTTGTCGCTGCTGAAGATGCGGCCGTCCCGGTCCTCGGCGCTGCGGCCCCAGGTCACCTTGTTCTCCTTCTTCAGGCGCCTGCGAGCGTTCGCGAACCACGTGGAGACCTGGGAGCGGAGAGAACACATTAAAAATATATTCTGTAATACATGACAAGGCGCAAGCTGTTCTTTAAGAGTTACGTAGCAGTAAAAAAAGAGCAGAAATCAACTGCAAACTTTTTTCTCTCTCTCTGTTTTAAAACACCGCAGCCGTTTTAATGATCTCATCATTTCTGCAATAATGCATAAAAACTAGTTTATATAACAAATATTTGATTTAAAAAGCGGATTCTGCGAAATTGTGTCCCGTTTCACCTTTAATGCAAAAAAAAAAAAAATAATAATAATCATTATGATGCATCAGAAATCGCTGCCGCCGCCGCCAACCTGTGTGAGCGTCATCCTGGTGATGATGGCCAGCATGATCTTCTCCCCCTTGGTGGGGTACGGGTTCTTCTGGTGCTCCTGCAGCCAGGCCTTCAGGGTGCTGGTGGTCTCCCTGGTGGCCGTCTTGGCCCGGGACGGGTCCCCGTACGGGTACTGGCCGTACGGGTAGAAACCCTGAGCGGCGTGGACGGGCAGCGAGGCCGCCGAGTGGGAGCCCGGGCCGTCCTTCAGCTCGTACTGGGAGCCCTGGGAAACAGCAGCCGGGGGGGAAGAGAGGGGGAAGGCAACTTGTTGAATGACGTCTACACTGTAAAACCGGATTTTTTTTTTTTATTCTCTTTTTGGAAGGGATTCGATATTAGTCATACTTTAAACCTTATGAGTTAAATTACATGTCTCAGTTTTTTTTTTAATGTGAAACAATTGTTTACAGTTTGGATTATAATTGCAAAGTGAAGAGTGAGGCCGACATGTTTACACTGGTTTCTATCATGAATGAATGACCTCACGAAATAATAAGGACTGTCACAGGACTTGAGGTTCTGCCTGAATTTTCATTTGCATTGAGCTTTAAATGGTTTCGCACCAGCGCTAATGCTGAGGTCAAACTGAGTGTCCTGCAGGGAAAACGACACGAATCGGGGGAAAAGTTGGTCAGAGCAGATTTCACGTTTTGCTGCTGTTTCAGTCACAGTTTAAAAAAAAAAACAATAATGCATTTTTGTTTCTTGACAGCACTGGAGGATCAATGAGCAGAAATGATCTCAAAACATTGTTTTAGAGTGTAACTCATGTATTTGGGCATTTGGATTTGTAACAGTTTACTGAATTGACCCTCTTTTTTTTGTTAAACTGCAGAAAGTTATGTTGGTTAAGTTTATTGGATAAATTGCAACAGTTATTTTAACCAGTGTATTAAATATCGACCCACCAAAATAACTATTTCAAAAACTAAATAATTTAGTTTTACGCCAAACAACTAATACTATTATATACACTGTAGATTTATATATATATAAATGTGATGGTATGTTTTTAAAGTATAAAAAATATATAGCCTATATTTAATTTTGTTTTTGTAGAATTACATATTTTTGTACAACAATTTCAGATAAATTTCTAATGTTTTAGCGGTGTTATGAAGAAAAAAAGTTGACACGTTGTTACTCAAAATTCAGAAGATTTTAAAGAAATAACTCAACTTACAATACCGGTGTTTTGCAGAAACGGCGTTTTCTTTTTTGTGTGTTTTTTTTTTTTGTTGTTGTTGTTGTTTTTTTCCCAGCGAAAAGTTTACTTTCTGCACGTTTAAATGCGCAGACAGGAGGAAAAACAAACACGGTCTGCGCATGGACCTGGTCCTGGAACACCTGAGCAGCGGCTCTTACCATCTGGGATATGAGGGCGAGGTCCGCCGCTCCGCTGTACGGCAGAAAGGCACTGTAGTTCGGAGCCGCCCACGGGCTTCCGTACATCCCCAGCATAGAGCCGACAGCCGCGGCCGTCGCGGAGGAGCTCACCGCGCCCTCCGAGCCTCCGTCCCGGGCGGCCGAGGCCGGCCGCTCGCTGCCGTACACCTCGTGTGAGGCACCGAGGAACTGGGGGAACCCCAGCTGAGGGAAAGACATGTCCCTCAGAGGGAAGAGGGGGGCAAAAAAAGACAAAGGGTCCGTGCGGTACAGAGCTCCACAAAAGTCAAAAGAGGAATATAGCAAGACAAAAAACAACAACAAAAAAAGAAAGTAGAAATCCTCAGATAGAAAAAAAGGGGAGTGGGGGGAGGAGGAGGAGGTGGGAGGTTGGTGGTGGTGGTGGGGGGGTGCTGCTGTCTAAACCTAAAGATACCCCCTTTATTTCAGAAACTGCCAAGCGTCTCCTCCTCTCCGCCGCCACGGAGTAGCGAATGTCAGAGCCGCAGTTTGGCACCTCGAGAGCGGAGTGATGCGAGCGTCTGGCCGCGGGAGCTTTGTGGATGTGGAGCTGACGGACTGATTGGCAGCCTACTTAAGCACCAAGCTCCTCCTATGCCCGGGGCAGGCGATTAGTGCATTGGTTAGCCCAGGTCGCGCGTACGTATGCGTGTGTGTGTGTGTGTGTGTGTGTGTGTGTGTGTGCCGAAGTGTGTTATTTAATTTCAGCAGAGCATGTGATGGTGTGTGCGCATATATATGCCTGTATCGTTATTATTATTATTATTATTATTATCAATATTCGTAATTACCTTTTTTTTCCAAATCTATATATAGGGTTATATATATATATATATATATATATATATATATATATATATATATATATATATATATATATATATATATATATATATATTTTTTTTTTTTTGTTTGTTTTTTTTTTTTTTTTTTGTTTGAAGGGTATTCGGGGACATTCTTGCCACGCTGATCGGCCCGCTGGCATCAGTCCTCGGTCAGGCCCCCCAGGGAAGCTCCGTGATTGTAGTCAGGAGTCAGTGGAGCGTCGTGTTTTCAGGGCAAAGATAGAGAATGCTGAAGGTAATGTCAGAGATGGGAGAGGATACCAGAAGGCAGAGAACTACGGAGGACTGTGGAGTGAAAAAAAATGACAAACAGGGCCGTCCGAAGGCTGAATGAGGCCCCGAGCAGACATTTATTTTGGGGGGGCCGTTTCCAGCCAACCCATGAAGGCGTAATATTGTATTTGGTCTGACATATTGATTGTTGCATGTTGTCATCTTCCTAAAATAATGTAGTCAGGTTTTTTTTTTTTTTTTTGCCTAATTCATCTTTTGGCACAAAAAGGTGTTTTTGTTTCTCTTATTTTAAAAAAACTATTTTTGGTAAAAAAATGACTTAGGTTATTATTTTAGGACGGTGATGACATACAATTATAACATCCATACAATGTATTTATTATTATTATCATTATGGTTTTGAACCAACCTCCTTTTGTATAGCTATTTTCAATAGCAATAGGGTAACTTTGAGTTGTCTTCACTTCTTGACAACATCTGCACTGAAGAGTGGATGGTATAGTTCTTAGAATGTTGCATTCACTGGTCGTAAAAATAATGGATTTTTAAGTTTCGGACTAGTTAAATATCCAAGTATTTTGTTCTTTCGCTGATTATTTATTGCATCTCTAAGTTTGTTTACTATGTAGAGTAAGACGGACGTTACCTGGTAATGCTAGCTAACTTGAGTTACCGAAAAGTCGCCAAAGTGGAACTCGTAGTTTGGTTTCTGTAGTTTTATAAAATATGATAATGCAGCTATTTTAGATCCTTCAGTGTTAGAAGCTCCATTTATGTTTCTGTTTTAATCGTTACTTTATTGTTGATTTGTTTTGATCTCACTAGTTTAGCCAATTTTCAATATTTCTCCCTTTCTCAATTTACCGGCGTGCTTCCCATCCCAGCTGCTCCACATCTCCCGATTTCCCTGCACCTGCTCTCTTCCCCGGCTGCCTCCACTCACCTCTGATTAGCCCCTCTGGTTCCTATGCCTCTTTCTGCCCTCCCTCGGTGTACTGAAGCTTTCTGGTTTGTTCTCCACCGGTTTCTCCTTGCCCAATGTTTTCCTCCGTCGTACATTTCAAGCTTCTTTTCAGTTTTCCCATTAAAAGACTTGGCTCCTCCTTAGCCTCCAAATTTGACAGTTTCCACATCGCGGCTGTGTAGAGACAGCTCCAAACAAAAAGGTGTGTTTGGAGGTGAATGTAGTGATCTAGTCCCAGCCGGTTCAGTAGTGCAGAAACAACTTTTTAAAAGCCTTATAAGCCTCGATATCAGTAACCCGTGTTCACTCCATTCTATTCATTTTCCGGAATAAATTAGGTTGAAATGACTGAATCTTGTTGCTCTTCTTTCTCAGCCTCGAGAAATAGCAACGACAAAAAAATTCAATCGGCATTAAAATGTCTCGTTTTCTGTGTGAATCCTGAAATGTTAACGTTTGTTTTCTGTTTTGTTTTAACTGAACTGTTCATTGTACATATGTGTCCAGCAAACAATAAAATGAGTGTCTGAAGCGCCTCACGGTCGTGTGGAAACAAAAATCTCCCACACGTTTCTGAACGTGGCCGGTTTTTGATCAGATCTGGAACTTTGTTAAACAGTTGAAGTTCTCCACGTCACTTGGATCCAAAACATTCCGTTTTCGCGTCGCGCCACAAGTTCTTGCAAAGCATGCTTCTGCCTCAGGCCGGCTCTGCTCAGAGCAGGAACAATCCGACGCTCCAAATAAAAAAAAAAAACGTATGTAAAAAGTGACGTTTGGAGAATCAGGGGGGAGAAAAGATGATTGTTTCCTCATTGAGGCGTCTCGGCTATCAGGACAGGCACTCTGCTTCGGTTTTATTCGTTAAAACGCGCACACACACACACACACACACACACACACACACACTCCTCGTGCTCACACACTCCGTCACACTCACACTCAGGCGGTGCTAATGAGGTCGAGCACCCTGCACCCTGCTCAGAGGCCCCGTGGCCCTCCCAGGCTCCCTCAGAGGTTAGCTGTGTAATTACTCCATCCCCATAAATACAGATTCATCATTTCACACTCTGAGCCTCTGATGAGCTTGGCTGAGCTGAGAGTGAGCGAGAGAGAGAGAGAGAGTGAGGGATGAGGAGTGTGTGTGCGTATTTAGGTGTGTGTGTGTTTAATGATTTAATTACAGTGCTTAAAGCCCACTCTGGCTAAGTGATGGTCCGCTCTTCTGTGTCTTCTTCCTCCCGTTTCCTCTCCCTCTTCGATGCTGGCACCTAGAGGGGCTTTACTCATGAATCTCAAAGCTGTTTTTTTTTTTTTCCTAAACCCACATTATGATGAGCACTGCCACTGCCGCTATATATATGCTTGTGTGTGTGTGTGTGTTCGAGAGAAACACAGAGAAAGAGGGAGAGGGAGAGAGGATGCTTAATCTCCATGGCATTTTAAATGGCATTCATGGAGGGCGGCTCGATCCTCATTGCCAAGGTAAATGGAGCCAGGGGACTCTCCATTTCAGCTCGATAAAAGAGCAATGTTAAAGACCCTCACCGTTACCCTCCCCTCCTCTTCCTCACCCATCCCCTCTCTCTCTCTCTCTCTTTCTCTCTGCCTCCCCGCTCACTTAAAATTAATGTTTTTCTCATGACAGGGGAGGGAAACGAGACATATCCACCATCTAATAGGATAATATAGCCCCCCCATTCACCACCTTCACCGTCACCGCCCCTCCCTCCGCGCTCCCCTCCCCGCCTTTGTAGCTGCCTGATTTCCATAGTGTCTCTGTGGAGAGGCAGTTAATGAATTCCTCTGAGCTGGAGAAAGGGGGAGAACGGTTTGGCGGTTTAGAGAAAGAGGGAGAGAGACAGAGAGAGAGAAAGAGGTAGGGGGAGGAAAAGCTTTGAGCTATGCCATTCAACTTCACAGCCTCGGCCTGTTTGTGCATTCACCGCATGTGTTTGTGTGTGTGTGTGTGTGTGTGTGTGTGTGTCTTTTAACATGAACCTGCTAAGACTACCAAATATTTAGACTGGCCTCAGACCTCACTCTGTGTTTTTTTTTTTTTTTTTAAACAGTGACGGTGGATTGAGGGATCTCTGGAGGCAGCTTGACTCTATTTGAATCCAATTCCCTGCTATTAGCTTGGCCCAGACAAAGGAATAACTTACCGTAGGAAAGCCCTTCAAATAAAGTCCCACTATCCAGTTCCTCCTGGGCAATTTGCACCGAGGTAAATGAAGACACCCCAAAAAATATCATGAAGCTGACACGTTTTCTCTCTCTCTCTCCGGCTGGTACGGCAGAGTTTTACAGCGTGTGCAAACTTTATTTAGCCACAGTTAGGTTGGCTTTATTATTTAAGTAAAATCTTCCACATGGCGATATAAGAACCTGGCAGAAGTTTTGTTTTTGTTTTTTGGATGGGGGGGATGTTCGCCTCTGAAAAATTCAAGATGACCATCACTTGCGGTGGCCATCAAGTGATTTTTCTGCTGGTTTATCACAGAGGAATACTTTGTGTCGAATCATGATTTCCTTATTCTAAACTGCTAAACACAAAAAATGAGCACAAGCTAACACCAAACCACAGAAAGCTGACATTAAATAAGACGATTAGCTGAAGCTAATGCTCAGCGCATAACAAATTTAGCCGACGCTAATGCTAAACACATAGCCAAATTAGCTGAAGTTAAAGCTAAACTGCTAAGGACATCAAAAAAACAAAACAAGCTGAAGCTAAAGCTAAATACGCAATAAACTTAGTTGAAGTCAAAGCTAAACTGCTAAGCACTTAAAAAAATTAGCTGAAGCTAACACTACATATAAAAAAGTTAACACTAAACCACTAAACAAATAAAATAACTAGCTGAAATTGGCTCTAAACACACAAACTAATGCTAACCATTAAGACGACCGTCTCTCCGTCTGTGCCACACGTCTTCTTCTCCTTCTCGTCGGCAGCTGGTGTCAGGCTCGCAAACAGCACAGCTAGTTAGGTTTTGGCGTCTGATTTGCTACATATTGATAATTTAAAGTTTAATAAATAGGACGACCAAAGTTGAAAACATACAATGCGATAGAAAGTTCATAAAGATGGGAAACAGCTTATGGCAGTAATCGGTTTTAGACGCTGAACATTACTTTATCTTACAAAATTACACAGCTAAATGTATTTTATTTGGACTCAATTGAGTAATTGAAAGTACTATTGAGCTCCTGAGAAGTGGAAGGAGATTTTCTTTCTAATTTAGAAGCATATGTGTATCTATCTGAAAAGTGTGGTGTGGATTTGTTTTCAAAGTGCTTGGATGGTTTGACACAGAGCAGTTTATAGAAGAACCCCAGCATCTGAAAATGAAAACAAATGTTGCAGTTTTGGTCCACATTCGAACCGAGTCATCAGATATTAATTACATCATGGAAAAAAAAAAGTAATATCATTGCAATTCTTCTTGAGCTGACAAAGTCAAATGACTTTTTTTTTTTTTTTTTTTTTAGAAATTAACATTCATTAGTTTATGTTGTTTTAAAAATAAACATATTTTGCTAACCAAAAAAATCCGCCAAACTACATTCTTGTTATCGGTTTCCAGGATGTGCCTAGCAGGAAGTGAGGACGACCTACGGGGGGGTTATGAAGAAAATCCCCTCATCACATACTTGACAGCAGAGATAAGCAGTGATGGATTCAGTTCTGACCTGCCGTTAAAACAGACGGATCACTCTGATGCAGATCAGATAAGCCTGTCAGCCTCAAGTAACGCATCAATGGAGATCCTTCTCACTCTTTCGCTGTCGCTGCTTTCCTGTTACACATGTGAGCAAAAGTTTGTGAATATTTAGCTAATTTTGCAAAGAAAAACCCTTCATTGTGGCGTTTCCATTAGAAAAGAAATGCACTTAAAATCACGCATGAATAAGTTTGCTAACGCAATAAATGATCCTCCAACTACTTCCTGTCGTCTTCTTTGTATTTCGTGCCAGTGGCGATGGAGCGGCACCAAAAAAAAAAAGTGCTTCCGTTGCAGTTTTGCAAAATAAACCAATTTCGATATAGACAATTTCCACAGTCATATGGTCAATAGAAACACAGATCCTGTGGCTAGCTAACATTTCTTAATGGCCTCATATCACCTGTTACATCACTGCGACCTGAAAAGCCACTTTGCTGGCGGACAGATTCTTCTGTTTGAACACTTTGACCCAGAGGGAGACGGGGCCGGGGCGGGAGGAAACGGGACAAAGAGGCCGTCATTAGCAATTAACGGGCGAGCTAGCAGCTCGCTAGCAGCTGTTTGCTAGCAGCTCCTTTGGAAGTCCGGTGGGGCTCATTTACAGTGGATGAGGGCGGATAACAAACCCCCGACCTCCGGCGAGCGGGGTCGCTTTCCGAAACGGCAACACCGTTCCACGTTCGCCGTTTTGTTACCAACGTTGGCCAAGAGCTATCGTTGAAAAGCTCTTCATCATCCCCAGCAATTGAAAACGCGACAATAAACAAGCAATGTTGAACAAGATTGCTGATTAGAGAGAGAGGGAGAGAGAGAGAGGGAGAAAATGGTGGATTCAGTCCTCCTTTTTGCCACAGAAAGACTTAGCGGGGGTCTTTTCTCATGGCCAGGGGATCTGATTGTTTTCTAAACGGATTATTAACTCTTTTGTTACAGTAGGGGTCACTTTAATGCTTCTTAGTCCCATTAGCATTGCTTTAAAGAGCACACACACACAAAGATTGCTGTGTTCTAGGATTTGGCGTTTCGTGTCTTTGTTGCTCACGGTGGGAGCGGAATGATACCGTTATAATGCTGTTAAAGACAATACTTCAACTTAACAGAGGGGAGCGTGAGGGATGAGGGTGTGTGTGTGGGTGTGTGTGTGTGGCTCGTGATGAAAAGGTGCCCTTAGGAAGACCAGTGAGCTTAATGCAATGGTGCTGACTTCAATGGATACCTCAAAGAAAGTGGCATTACGCAGCCCTCTCCATTAAAAATCCCTAACAAGTCCTTGAATGAGAGAGAAGGATCAGCTCAGTCTTCACCGGGGAAAACACTGGATCATCAAATCCGGGGGAGTCAGCAAGGGCTCAGAGCACCTACTAAATGATGAGTACATTTATCCGTCGTTTCTCCATGCAGAATTTGCTTTGTAGTCTTAAAAAAAACAAACAAAAGAAGACTCCTAACTGAGAGGCAGAGCAAGCCGCTCTTGGGAAAAGTTGCAGTTATCGAGCACACCAATGCAACGCTTGTGGCAGAATGACCCCGGGGACCTCGGGATCTGGGCCGGGCGACGGGCCCCCACCTTTGAGATGGGAGGATGAAGAGGGTATCCCTTACAGGTCTGACCCGGAGCCACCCTTACCATCATAGCGGGAGGTCAGAGGTCAGATCAATCGGGTCCCAGTGTCTGTAACCGGACTTAACCCCCACCTCCAGAACTGCAGGTGAAGAGGTTGATGATGAAGGTCTGGGATTGTCTTTCATATCGCTGAGGCAGAAGCCTCTGAAATGCATAGCACAAGTCACGCCGACTTTAGCATGTCTTGAGAATTTAAGTGTGTTATCAGCCGAACTTCTGCAAAAATGTGTACATTTCATTTATTTTAAAATATTTAGTAATATTATCAATATTTTATTGTGAGATCCTTTCTGTCTGACAAAATGTCCTGGAGGGAACATCCAAAAGCTAACTAGCTACTTTGTTAGCCAGCTATCCATCTTGCTAGCTAGCTAGCTAGCTATCTTCCTTCTTCTGTCTTTATATTTTTTCTGGTTTCTCTCAAGCCTCCAGAAACTATGCTAGCTCTGTGTATCATAAACATAATCCCAGTGATCATGCACAGATTGAAACAGATTTTCCTATCCTGGTCAAAACTGTTCAAAAAAATCCACAAGGTTCGTCTCGGGGCACTATGATGATCTTTCCAGCAACTCTTTTCGAGTGAATGGGAAAAGTGCTACTTAGCCTTTTTTCAGAATCAGTGAGATATTTAAAGTAAAGTAAGATGAAGCATAAAAGCTGTAGGAAGGCACACTTGCATTCACAATAAGGCAAAAAAACAAAAAAAAAAAAAAAACAAGGCAAGGTTATTTGTATAGCACATTTTTAGCAACAAGGCAATTCAAAGTGTTTTGCATGATTAGAAGGAAGCTAAAACAGCGCAAAGCAAAAGAAACATTACATTGCAGTGACAAAGAGAGCGAAAACGACGACAGGTTGAAAGGCAGACGACGCTTTATGATGCTCCCGTTGTGATCAATCGAAGGAAACTAAACTAATGCCTTGATTTGAAGGAACTCAGTGATGCGCTGTATTTTTCTAGTTTTCGTGAGCAGCTGCAGCTGTCTGACTTTACCTGCGAAGAGACTGATGCAGTTATCAATTTGAGAAAAGATAAACTCATAGTCTCTCCAGATCTTGTCGGGACATTGTCAGAGGGCTGACTTTGCAGCAGTCTTTATGTGGGTCCAAAGGTTCAGGTCTGACTCCATCAGTACACCTGGATTTCGGGCTGATCACTGGTCTTTAGCTGTGACAACTGGTCCAAAAATGATTACTTTTGCTGCTATTCAGCTGGAGAAAGTTTTTGTCCCCACATTTGTTGTTTTTTTTTTGTTGTTAAAAACTGAAAGAATATTATTCTGCAGAAACTTTTAACAAGCAAAAAAAAAAAAAAACATCAGCCAAAAAGATAATTGGTCTTAATTATTAAAGCCCACACACACCATTTCCACAAAATTCATATCCTCCACACAAATATCTCCACTCTTCCAGGATAAACTCCTCACACTTGGGCAAACATATAAAATAACCTGCAATAACTGCACAGACATGCTGCTGGGTGAGCATCCTGCTCTTAAGCTCCGTCAACTTCCTCATAAAACCCTACGCTCATTGAATGCATCTCCACCCTGCCATGAGGTAGGTCTGACTTCCAGGTCAAGAACCTTAAAAATGTGCTCACTGAATGGAAAATCACTGTTCATGTATGAAAATATTATGTCTTTTGCAACTAAATATGCATAGTGGTAAAAAAAAAAAAAAATCTTTAAAGATCGCAGATAACTTATGGAAAAAAGGAAGAGAGAAAAAACAATTCAGGCTCATAAATCTTTTATTGCGGTGATGTCATCGACTTGTGTCAGTCAGAGCTATTTCTGCAGATTTTTCAAGTTAGCAGGAAATAACAGGCTTTCTTTACAAGCTTTAAAAAAACTACATGTAATATAAATCTAGTAGTGTACGTCAGTGACACTCAACTCTCCCACTAACTGCACTGGCTGCCATAATATGGGAGCATGTTCCTCCTGTCTGTATGTCACCAATAAAATGGCTAACAAACATTTTACACATAAACTAATTTTCCATAGTTTAGCTTATATATATAAAGTACTGTGTTTGTTGTCACCAACTGTGTGTAACGTGTTTCATGTGCAGAGGAGCCATCATAAGCAGCAGAGAACAGATTGGAGGTGAGGCAGGCAGTTCTCCTGCCTCGTGGCAGGGGGCGCTCTTGATCCCAGACATCGGTTTTGCGACTCCGCAACTGCAGAGTGACAGCAAGCTAGCCGTACAGTAAATAAGTAAAGTACAGCGATACTTTCTACACAGAAACAGCTTTCTGAAGTGGATTTTCAGTTGCAGCAGTTTGATGTTTACGGAGTATACAAGAAAAGACATGCCGAGGATAAAGATTTGGCCTCCAGCAAATGCATGCGCGAAATTTCCGTACGTAAACAGTAGCATGCATGGTGTTTATATTTATAAATCGTAAGTCGATGCCTCACCAGCTAAAAACCTCACCCACTGGTGTACATAGATATTTCTCTTCAGGCACTGTTTAAAACCTTTTCGTCATCTGTATTTTTCATAATCAGTTTTTGATCTCCATTTGCAGACCTTGAAAGCAACACAGACAAAGTTGGAGGTACATAAGACGTACGTCAGAGATCTTAATAATTACAGCTATAGGTGGGTTTTCGCGTGCAAAAATACAACAGTGTCATCCACATACATGTAAAACATGACTTAAACCTGAACAACTTGAGAAAATTCATAAGTATGCAATCTAAAAACCAGAGGACCCAGTATGAAGCCCTGAGGTACACCATCAGGTACTCTCTCTCTTTTTTTACCACTCAAATATAATTTTATGTTTGTGTTAACTGTTTGCTGTCTCTAGTATAGAAATGAAATGCTTGAAAGTCTAGAAAGATTTTCGTTCTACATCATCCATTCGAACTTGGCTAACATGAGCTTCAGGTTTTTCTAAACACACAGAAAAAACCACAAAAAAAAAACAAAAAGTAAAACATATTTGAATAGAATGTTCATTAAAAATAGTTTTGTATTTAGATGTGAAACAATTTATATGCAAATACCAAAAGTTTCAAAACTTCTGGAAGGAAAAAAAAGCTGAGTTCTTCAATAACCGATAAAATATTTTCTTGATTTGTACGCCGAGGCTGTTGACGTTTTCACAAAAGCGACCAGCCACCACAATGCTTTGATTGATGGAGCACCGAGAATTTTACTGAAATTTAAAGCCCAAATCAGCCAAAGCCGGTAAAAAAAAAAAAACCCAAAGAAACACAGTGACTGCGAGCACATGGCGCCGCCTGACAACGAGGCCAAGACTGTCACGAATCCGTGCAAAGACTCAGGAGCCGAGAGTGTGCGCCGCCGCTGTCTGTCAAGCCTCTGGGAAGCAACAGTGGAGGTGGGGAGCAAGCATTCCTCACAGCGGCTCCATGCAGTTCAGCCAATTAGCAGCTGAGTGGTTTGTTTAAGTCCAAGCGATGATGAGCTGTTGTGCTGGGAGGCAGCCTGGTTCATTAAGCCCACTGTTGTCTCTGGTTTGCTCAGCTTGCCTGGCCTTAACAGCCTCTTGGTGCTTGTTTACCAGCTGCAAATATGACAGACTGCGTGTCTATTTGACCGTCTGTTTGCGTGTGTGTGTGTGTGTGTGTGTGAGGTGATGCCGGAGGTGGCGAGTTTTTATGTGTTTGCACGTGGGGGTGATTCTGCGATTTTGATTTTAGATGCTGGTTCTTGCAGGCGGAGTATGGTAAACAAAAAAAAAACAAAAACTTGTGCATCTGCAGGCAATTCTTAAAATCCAACTAGTAATTAAAGAAAAAAAAATTAAGTAGAATTTAAAGCTGCTCGCTGTCTGAAAAGAGCAGCAGCGTCTGACTCCAGCGTGACGCTCTTTGTGGTGGTTCAGATCAAGTTTCTCTTGGGTGTCCGATGGCGACAGTGCACGACTAAGACAAATGCAAATTAACGGTGACTTACTTGAAGTTTGCTGGCTATTGCAACCACAAACCTCTTCTTTGATTGGTGTCCTACTACGCGACGGACTGACACAGAACACGGCATCATTTTGAACGAAGAAGAAATACATACCAACGAGGCACAAAGACTTTCGGGAGAGTATTCTTTTGGATCGCCTGCATCCCACAACGTCTGAAAGAAAACGTCTGATCTGGACCTGCTGTCCTCCAAGAAAACCCTAAAGTCTGTCTGGCCAAAGCTGGATCAGGCCGATGTCACGCAGCTAAAAACACGACAGCAGTGCTTAGATATCCATAAGGAACGGTGAACTGATAGCTTTTTCCCCAATATGTAACTTTTATAAAAAAAAACTTCTTTTTTTTTTACATATTTGGTAAAAATTCTAACTATGTTGCGACAATATATGACAAATAATCTGTGAAAAACCAGAGCGCCTCTGCCGTCTACCACGATTCTGCTGTCATCTTAACACACACGTCTGTCAGAAAGCGCCAACCAGAGCCGGGAGGAGGGTTTTAGCGCTGCCAATCATTCTCATGCACTGCCCGCTTGCTCTCTGCTTCGTTTACCACAACGGAGGCTGTCATGAATGCTAAGGCTGGTTAGCATTGCCACAGATTGCAGTGGACAGGCAGTTTTTTTATAACACTAAGTTGTTTCTCTGCCATTAGCATAATTAGCAGGGAATACAGGAGGATGATTAACAGCGCCAAGTCCCTCCTCCTCCTACCTCCAGTTGGTTGTTTTTGACTGGGAGTGATGCATTTCTTTAGATGGCAATAGTAGTTGAAGGAGGGAATGGAGGAGCTCAATCTTTTCACAGATTATCCGTCTCACAGTAAAGCTTGGTGACGGTTGCTGGAAATCATACATTTGTAAACGGGACACATTCCGGCTTTAAGAAATGACACAATTTCCATTTTGAAAACTGCTGTTTGTTCGAGGTCATTGGTATCCAATACCAAGTAGTCCGATCCCAATACTGATACTTTATATTTGAGTTTGATGTTTTATCAAACTTCTGATCTTTTTGTGCTTCTTTTCCTTTGAATTATTTTGATCAAAATTGGGATTTTCACAAAGCTTACATACAAAATACTTTAATAGCATGCTAACTTGATTTGTGAGGATTATTTTTACTAAATAAAGAGCAGATCAAAGCAAAATATCGAGTTGAGGTGGAGTCTAAAACTAAAGTATCGATCTTGCCACGCTCCCATCGATCCGATACAACTTGGTATCGATACTACCCACATTTTTGCATCGATCTGCCCGTCTTTACTTTTTTGCGATTTTGCACTGCCATTGGAATAATTAATGTAATAACTGGGAGAAACAGGAGAGGACGGGGGCAAACATGTTTCACTGCGCAGGTGACATTTCTGTGACTCGGTTCAGTTGTTGTCCACTGTGAAGCAAATTATCTGCAAGTACAGCTAAGAACCAGACAACCTCAAGCATCGCTGGTGAAAAAAAACAAAAAAAAAAAAAAACTTTTTAGCATCTTGAAAATCATTTTCAGGTCAACGGAGCGGCAGACAACTCCGTCTTTCACCACTTGGACAAATATTAGTCTGACAGTAACACTTGAAGAGTACGCCTCTCTTTGTTTTCTCACTCAACACGAGGCAGGGAGTCAAATAAGCCGCGGTGTATTAGCAGAGGTCGCTGATCTAATGAGGCCCAGACTCTCTCTCCTTTTCTCTCTCTCCACCCGCAGCGATAAAACTGAGTCAGACACTCTCACTTCTCCTGCCGCAGACAGACTCGGCGTGGATCTCCTTCCATGTTTCCCCTTCCATGTGAAGAGCGGTTTATTCAAGGTGTCACAGCTGCCTGCGTCTCTGTTGGGGCGTTAAGGAGGGTCACAGCTTTGTGACAGTCTGCGTGCCTGCGTGTGTGTGTGTGTGTGAGAGAGAGAGGGAGAGAGAGACGGAAAGAAAGAAAGTAAGAAAGTGTTTGCAATGCAACGGCCGCTGACGGATCACTTCATACTGGGGCAATTACTTCAAGTGTGACAGATTGCCTCAGCAGAAGTGAGTTTAGGATAAAACCTTTTCTCCCTTCAAATCTTCCTCTTTTCAATAAGGAAGCTTGTGGTTCTCCCGGCTAATGACTTCCTCCTCGCTGTTGCACCGCTTTCTTTCTGCGTGTGTGTGTGTGTGTGTGAGAGAGAGTGAGAGAGAAAGAGAGCAGGGGGTGACAGTACCATCTGTCTGACTGCTGTAGCCCTTGCCCCTGCCCAGCTGGTGGGCACCGAGTAATGGGAGAGGACTTCCTCATCTCGGCCCCCTGAGACACTCGCCGCATTAGTATGCAACACCTACTGTCAGAATGAACCAGAGAGACGAGGCAGAGACAGAGACACAGAGAGAGAGAGAGAGAGAGAGGAGTCTCTTTTTTTCTTCTTTTCTTCTTTTTTTTTCTTTTTGTTTCTGGAAACCTGAGCAACCGAAAGTGTCAAGTGATGGGAACTGAATGCCCCGACTCTGGAAAAATTGGCACACGCGGCGCAGACCCGCTCGGCGCGCATCTGCCTGCGACTGGCAGTTGGAGGAATGTAAATGAGCACATGTACTAAACGAACGGATTCCTCTCTCTGGGAGGCGCAGATGAAATGGCAGAGAAGTGGAGAATGTTGCTCCATTCCGGTCCAAATATTGCACCTCGCGCATCAAATGTTGCATCTTACGCCGCAAAAGTCTGAAGATCTTCGGTGGGTGGAAGAGAGTGCGGGGGCGGCGGAAGGGGGAGGGGTATGTGTTTGCTGACCAAAAAAGCCAAAAGGCGACTCATGTAATTGACCAAAACTTGAGCTGTTGTGATTTACAAATATGCCACTACTTCTTTACAATATTCCAAAGCATGTTAACACAGACTATTAGTGATAGTGTGTCATTTGAATCAACGTCCTGCTTCGTCACGATTCCATCGATTACAGCAATATGTGATCATAAAGCAGCTCCAGACCATCATGTCAGGCTCCCAGTCTGATGGGTTCTTGATAGAAAATGCTGCTACTTTCCACTATATGCACAGCGAAATGTTTTGTTCTCCTTTTGCTTGTGGACCCTTTGCGTTCTGTGTGGACAGCTCCAGTTTTTGCCGATCAATCGAACCACGGATGCTGTTTTTGCCCTTGCTTATTTTTAGACAATGAACTTTGACCTTAGCTGAGGCATGCGAGACCAACAGTGCTTCATGTGTCTTGCGGTCTTCTGGACGAGTCGCAGATATACACTGTTGCAGTGATCCTGCAGAATTTTCCCGTTCTTATAAAGAATCTACACGGTTCCATCTCTCCTTCATTTCTATTGACCTTGAAATTGCTCAAATTGCAAAAAATTTAATTTGCGCAATAGAGACGCGCCAAGTCTGAAAGAAAACTCACGTTTTTGCTCCAGAATGGAATTGGAGGGTTTTTCTTCCATATCGAATTAATGAATTTAGCAAAACTGCAAAGGAAACGCGTTTATTTTTTTATTATTTTATTTTTTTGCATCACACGAGTCAGGTGATCAACAATAGGATGTTACTACTGGCAGAAAAGACAAAGACGATGACAGGAAGTGGTAGGAGGATGACGGCATGGCGTGGTCTTTACGACTTACTTTTGTATAAACAGATTTATTGAAATGTGATTTTAATTGTGTGTCTTGTTTAATGGAAATTCCGCGATTACGAAATCATGTTTGTTCGTTTTTTTACATTTGGAGAAAATTGACAAAATTGTATGCACGCTTACAATTTTGTCAAATTATAAAATTTTACAATGAACTTCTTCGGCTCATTGGAATCCCAAGGCCTATAAACCATCGTCTAACCTTTTCAGCCCTCCCCTCTAGGTGGCAGTGAATTTACTTCTGGTACGATCTTGAGTTTCCCTGGACCTGGACGTGATGTGTGGCTTCCTGAGAACCTCGAGTTGTTCAGCACACGTTACTTTACATGTGTGGAAATAAAACCCCAAGACGCTCTATTTTTCATACCAGAAAAACAAGACACTGTCTCAGAGTCACTGATATAGCTTATATACACCAAAAAAAAACAAGAAAGCCAAAGTAAAAGCGGATGCCAAATGCAGAAGAGCAAAGCTGCCTTTCAGCCAGACAGAACCTCGGTCTCTGCGGCGCCGAACCTTTAAAAACCGATCAGAAATAAAGGTAAAAACAACAACTGGAAGCCGGAGTCAGACGCCATTTGTTTGGCGGCTGAAAGTCGGGGACTCTTCAGGTGTCGCTGACTAATGATGTTTCTTTATCTGCGCCGCGGCGGCAGGCCTGCGTTTGGATCCGCGGTGTGTGTGAGCACAACAGAGGCCGATAGCGTCCCACGCCGAGGCGGAGACCGCTCTCTGAATCTACGCCTCTCTGTTCCACGCCACTCTCCTCCCGCGTGCTTTTCTGCCGCACCGTCTCCCTCGCTATCCCCCCTCACACACCCTCCCTCCTCTTCTCTCTTTCTCTCTCTCTGTGTTTCTTTCTCCTTTCAAGCGTGGAATCATTTAATTATCGCCTATAGCTCTTTTGGCAGGCTGTTGAATGCCCACCTCTCAAAGCCTAGAGGAAACAATTTACCCAGGGATATCACACACACACACACACACACACACACACACACACACACACACACACACACACACACACACACACACACACACACACACACACAACATAGCACACGAGCGCAGGCATTTCAAGGAAAGGATTTATTACACCAAGTCCATCTGTGCTTCATAGAAATCCACCCCCTAGTTCAGATTGAAAAGTGAAAAAATAATAATAGTAGCGAGAGAAAAAAAAAAGGCTGATATTTCAACGTTGCTCTAATCAATTTTTTCTTGCATATACCGTCGTTTCAAACACTTTTAAGTAAAAGCTAATGATTAAATGTTAAAGCATTTAGCGCCCCATTATGGCAGCAGCAGGAGGCGATTCGTTCGGGATGCCTGACTTTTTGTGTCTTTACGTGGACCTCTGAGGAGCGAAGATAACTCAGAAAGTCGAGGAGAGAAAAAGAAAAAAAAAGGCGGGAAGCCGGGGAGAAACGGCGGGGGACCCATTGAGAGGAAAGTAACGACCCATCTCGTACCGCTGGCTCTTTCTCGTTGTAAAAGATGTCCGTTACGTTGGAGAAGAAGAAAAAAAAAGAGAGAAAACACTAAACTGGATGACAAGGCCAAGAGAAGGATGAAAGAGGGGCGAGAGGCGGTAAATTTTCGACAGAGCTCTCACTTCATTACGGGGCTGATCAGAGGCGAGGCAGGGGCAGAGACAAAGGGCCCCAGTGTTGTCGGCCCCGCTGCGTCAGTGTTACGCCGAGGTCAGCCCTTTAACTCGCCGGGCAATGAATAACCGGGCTTTGAGGCGGCACAATGGCCCGGCCGGCTTTCGCTGGGCTCCGGGTTGGACCTGCCTATTGTCCGGGAGCGGGACTGGGGAAGTCACCAATCTGTAGGAACGCCGAGAAGCTAAAGGACGCAACGGACGGAAAGGAACTGCTCTAGGCATGTGTGTGTGTGTGTGGGTGTGTGTGTGTGTGTGTGTGTGTGCGCGCGCAATGTGGAGGTCAAGAGTACTCCATCAACACTATGCCATTAAAGATTAAAGGATGTGCTGCATAAAGGGGGCTGTACAAATTCCTTAGCCTTTCTGTGTGTGTGTGTGTGTGTGTGTGTGTGTGTGTGTGTGTGTGTGTGAGAGAGAGAGAGAGAGAGAGAGAGAGAGAGAGTGAGAGGCTTTGGCTTCCCTTACCGGTACATGTTTAAAGTTTGGACTGAAACTGGCCAGGAAAACCCAATGAATGAGTCCATTACCTTATGAGCCAGTTAAGAAAATTGTTGACCAGCTGGAAAAAAGTGAAGGAAACTCTTAAAAATGAATTGAGCTTTGATTGCATCAATATACTCCGTCCATCATTCACAACCACTTATCCATGGACCTATTCAGTACACCAAAGACAAAAGAAATGATGTTATCTTCATCGGTGCAGACAGAGCCTCTGCATGGCTTATGGTGAGAATAAATAACATTGTTGCTACAATAGTTGTAGCAACTTTCTTGAAATTCATGAGAGTGGAATATCTGACCAGTACGTTGTGTCTTTGAGTTGTGACAAACATTTGCTGGAATTTTTAAGCACATCAATAAAACCTGTGGCAGTCCTGCTTCACCAGAGATTCAATTATGAACTTCAAATGTGTATAAAGTTATTTAGGTTATAAATAAATGTGGTGTGCTTTAGAAATAAGCAGACATGCAGCAGAGTGAGAGAAATTGACCTCTGTGTCGCAAGATATTTATACCCCCAGTAAAACAAAAGGAGGCAAAACAAAATAAAAAGTTCCAATACGCCCAGATATTTCTCCTGTGGGTGCTTGAGTGAAAAGAAAGAAAAACGGTGGCATTTGTGATTTTTGCTAAAATAATCATTTCGTAAATGGTTCTCCAATTTTTACTTACTGGATAAATGTGCACAAAAGAAAATAAATTATTTTTTTCTGCGTGAAATTATACAATCAGTTAACTTTATCCACGGATGTAAATTTTAAACAAAACTAAAGGTTGATTAATTGTAAGTAGTCTGGGAGCAGATTTCTGTCACTATTCAGTGTCAGTTTGAATGAGACTTTTAGGCCTGATGAAAAGCGACTGCCGTTGCATTTTCCCCATTAAGTCACTCTGCGTGACTCGATAAGTGCTGGAGATCCCTGATAAACTCTGATTTTAGGCCGTCCATTTCCCTCTCGTTCGTGGTTGAATTTCCCCTCAGCCCTCCATTCACAGGGAAGCTGCTTTCATCTCCCTCCAACGTGTCGCTTTGCCATAACTGCCTGCAGAGTGTGTGAGTCTGTGCCTGGCTGCCTTGCTGGTGTCCCAGTGAGTTTAAGGATCTGCTAGTCAGACTGGAGGAGAGGAACTGTTGTCGAGCCTCAGGATTTTCTGACCAGCAGCGGTTTGGAGCTGCTGGAGTGGTGGGGAAATTTATTCTATCTAGTTGTTTTTCTTTCTATTGTAGGCAAAGTGATCAGAGAACACCTTTTTTCTTTTTCTTCTCTTTGACTTTTTTCCACCTTGTCTTACCTCGTTGACTATTTTGCAAATCAATTCACTTTGTGCAGACGGAATCGGTTTCAAATTGTTATTTTTTTATAACCATCTGCAGCGTGACACTCTTGAGTTTTTCTCCTCAGTGTGCAGCTGAGGTGGCTTTCATAAGCGGAGCATTTTGGGCTTTCGCCACGACGCTCCGCCCGGTGTGTGAAACTTTCTTAAGACATTTCTCTGGGTTTATGTCAAATGTGACAGACGCAGAGATGAAAAAGAAGGAAGAGGAAAAGGGAAGAAAGGTGGGGAAGGAGTTCAGGAGGGACGGATAGAGAAGTAGAGGAGAGAACGCCAGTCAACATCCTGGAAGTCTGCAGAAAGAGAGAAAAACAAGACATTCAAAAACAAGTACATTCAATACTGAGCGTATTGATTATACTGATTTCTTGAGAAGGCTTTTCAGTTTGCCTATTTCTATATTTTAGTTTTTGCTAAGAGAAAAAGTGATCATGACTTAAAGAAAAAAAAAAAACTCATTTAAAGTGGCTAAAGTTTTTCCACCCCAGGACATTTTTACGTTCTGTCAAGTTATGGCAAACTTCTAAGTATTTTTATTGGAATTGTTTGTGAGCAGAAAACAACAACAATGCAGTGAATTCTTTTCAAGTGAACGAAACCAATGTGCGTTATTCAAAACAAAAATCTAAAAAGTTAGCATTTGCATTCAGCCGCCTTTCTCTTGCACTGCTATACGAAATCAATCGCAGCCAATCGTGTTAAATCAGTAAATAGTCTTCCTTTGTGTAATTTAGTGGCAGTACAAATCCAGCTGTTCTGCGAAGGCCTCACAAGTTTCCAGAGAACATTATTGAACGCTCAGGATCACGAAAACCAAGGGTGAGATCGATATTTCAGTTTCAGATTCCCAATTGTAGTCCTTCAACTTTACCATCCAAAAGATGTGGTTTGCTTTGCTCTCCAGTGATAATCTTTGCACTTTATTTATTTAGTAATTTGTGCTGCTTCCTATCGTTTTTGTTTAGAACGTTATTATGTTATAAATAAACCTTAGATAATAAAGACTGGTATTGGTATTGTATTGGTATCTGCGACACTGATATTTACATTGTATCAGATCGATCGCGTAGCTGCAGCATCAGGTTGCTTTATACTCAAACTATGTTAGCCACTTCGAGCATTTGGCATGCAGACGTGAGTTAAACTTTGTCAGCGCAGACAAAGTATCTGCATAGCATAGCATGATATTATATGATTTCATTTAGGTGCTACAGTCATTTATTTTTGCAGCATTGGGCTCTAAATGGAGTTTGTGTCACGTGTCTAATTTGCATGATTTGTGCTTTGTCATTTTTTGACATGTCGATGGAAAACTAAGCCTTAAAGGTCAAATTATGTACAAAACTGGAACCTAATTAAGCTGCATAACCAAAACACAAAGAACATTATAAAAATAAGAATTTATAATAAATAAGTAGAAACAAAGAAACATCTCAGACATCAACATTGTAACCGGCACGTTGTCACTATCTGGGTAAAAGGAGACTAATGCACTAATAATGAACGATATTCACAAAAGAAAATGTCACCGTTACAATCATCGCCGACTACATTTTACACTGATAAATTCACATTCCAGTAGTGGCTCCAAATACCTAATTTAGCTCAGCATTTTAAATCAAGAGCATTTTAAAAAAATAAAAGAAAAAAAGAAGCTATTATTTATTTTGCAAACAGCTGCCAGATCATTTAATGTGTTTCTATGCAAATGAAGTCATGTGTGGGATAACCACTGAAATATGATGCCTGAATCTCTTGATGGACAGGTGAGTGCACAATTACTTCGCCCTCACTGGCGGAGGAATAAGAAATGCCTTCTTAAGCTCACGGTTAGTGCACACACACACACACACACACACACTCCTGCAGCAGACAGAGCAGCTGTCTGAGGCAGGCAGGGTCAAACGGTGGTTAATCAGTCCCGTCACCTGCTCGGGTCATCACACCTCCAGCTCGGCTCGGCTGAATAATAATAATCTCGCGAAATTAACACCGGCTCGCTGGCTGTGAGTGGCGAAGTGAACCTGTTGTTGATATAATACATTACATCCTGCTGTCTCGCCTCCCTGACACACACAGACACACTCTGTGCCGTGTGAAGGGGCCACTGCGAACTGTCACTTCGCACTAATGACAGCAGTGGTGTGTGACAGGCGTTTTTTGGGTTTTTTTTCTTTTCTCTCCACCGTCTCTTTTCTCACACGTGACTCCGCAGCGTCTCTTTTCTGCCCCTCTCTGTAAAATCCTATCAAATGTGCAGCGCAGAAAGTGGACTGTCAGACCGAAGCGGCCTTTGAAATCCTCTCTCTGTGGAACATAAATAAAAAAATCATCTCATTAGTGGGATTTGTCTGCAAATTCTGGCAATGGGAGGTAATGAGGTAATTGGGAATGTCCTCATAGAGGAAAGCAGGGGATGCTTCAGCATCAAAACGTACGTCAGGAGGCCGCTTGGTTTGTTGGTTCTCAGGGAGAGTTCCTCTGTGAGCAAAGCAGGCAGGTGTATCACGGGCACCAGGGAGGCAGAATGATTTCCCATCTGTTTGTTCCGTGGAGAGGGAAGGAGAGCTATGTCTTATTGGAGGTGGAGCGCATCTCCCTCCACCGCGCGCTGGGAACCTTTTAATGGGGCGGAAAACCTGCCTGCCTTCTGCCCGTCAACGTCTGAGGAGGAATTCCCATTCCCAACATGCTTTAGTTTTCTGTTCGGCGCCCAGCTCTTCTGTTTTTAAAAGTGCTCTCATGTGCAAACGACTCAAATGTGAGGCGCCCAAAGCAGCTGCGTTCCCATTACAAACGTGCGCTGAGCTGCGTCGCCATTCTGCATTTCCATCCTCTGAATTGAAATTGTGAAAAATAAATTTGCTTAGTGCTAACATGGCAACTGCCATGTTAAATTTTCGCTTTTTTTTTTTGGGCTGTATTAAGTTAGTGGCATGTTGCAAAACTGCAATGGAAAAAGATGTTTCTGCATTACGAGTCACGTGATCAACAGCCGGATGTTACTACTGGCGAAAACAACAAATAAGGCGACAGTGGTAGAAGAATGTTTTTTTTTGTTTGTTTTGTTTTTTTTGGGGGGGATGATGAGCACCTGGCTCCACCAGAGATCTCACAGCATCACACAGTTCATAAAAAGTGGCGTGTCCTCCAAACGTGTTGAATCCATTGCTCCTCTGTAAAATCTCCAACTACATTCTGATGGCTAACAGATGATGAGCGCTGGCGCCATGGCTGAATTATAAATACATCATGGAAGTGTTTACATCCGTTGCTGCCATGATTTTTAACAAAGTGTGATTTTAATCTAATTTCTTATTTAATTGAAACAACTCAATTGCAAAATTGTGTTGTTTCAACATTAGCAGACTACAGACAAAGATTTGGGCACATTTGTAATGGAGCTAAACTTACAAAAACACAATTTTGCTATTGCAGAGTTTCTATTACATAAGAAACTATTATTAAAATGACAGGTTTGTTCAGCTGATATGTCAATAACCAATCAATTTTGAGCTTCTGTTCCAGTGTTGAATGATCTTTACAAAATTAATGTACATTGTTGTTTGAGGGGGCGAACTTGCATTATTATCCCGTTATCAATATATCATTTGAAAGTGGTCTCAAAGCAATAATCATATAATTTGTCGCCATAATTACTGGGACAGTTTATCATCCAGCTAAATTTCCGATGGTGGCCCAGCCATGACATCATCTTTCAACCACTTCCTGCAGACTTCTTCATCTTTTCTGCCAGTAGTAACATCCGGTTGTTGATCACGTAACCCGTGTGATGCAAAAGTGTTTCCGTTGCACTTTTGCAAAATACACACATTTCTCTACAGTTGACAAACCTCATCTTGGCGCAAAAAATTATTTTGTCCCAAAATAGCTGCATTTCATTTAAGCAAATTTGTTATCGGAATTCCAATTTGTGCAATTGCACGGTCAACGGATCCATCTTAATACACTTATTTTGATTTAGATGAATGGAATACATTTAGCGTGGAGATACTTAGAATTTCTTCTCGAGTGTGTAGATGCATGCACACACACACACACACACACACACACACACACACACACACACGCGGAGCACACAGGGGGATAGACGGCTGGATAAACGCCAGCCAAGCCTCATTAGCTTCTAGCTGCCTCGGTGGACTGACAGGAGCTGGAGGCCGCGGGGTGTGTGTGTGTGTGTGTGTGGGGGGGGGTTAGGTAAGCAGAGTGGGGTTCAAAGAGAGCTGGAGGAGGCAGCAGGAGAGGAAAGGCAGGTTTACAGAGGCAGAGCCCGGCACATTGACCTGTTGGATTAGGACTATTAGAAACCCATCTGGGGCTGCTTGACCACTTTACTGGCAGATCCTCCTCCCAGCAGCCGCTCAGCTGACCCCCCTCTGACACAATACACCCCTGAGACACACACACAGACACACACACACACACACACACGCGCGCACACACACGATCCCTGATGGAACAGATGAAATGCTTTGTGTCAGTTCTGAAAGGCTGCATGTTGCTATTTATGACAGATGGAGAACTGACCTGTGAGTCAAGGAGCTCATTTTTCTGTTTTATTCTCAACCTGTAGGGTCGGTTATGGAGGCTTATGGAGACTAAAATGATCACGATACAACTTCATGTGACGTGGTAAGTTTATGAGGATGTATATGCGTATGGTGGCTTGGAAAAGCGTTATCATTAAGCTTTGAGTTGATCAATTTTGTCAGGTTACAACCAAAACGTTTGATGTGTTTTTATCAGGTTTAAGGTGTAGCGTGCATCGTAATTATTCACCTGCAGTTACAGCTGCAAGTCTGGAGATTTCATCTTTTGCCACAGATCCTCAGTTGGGTTTATGTGGAGACTTTGAGTCGGCCGTGTCACCAAAGAAATACACTTTCATCAGTGCATTTCACTATATATGTTGCTGCATGTTTAAGATTATTGTCTTGCTGGAAGGTAAACCTCCCTCTCAGTCTTGGGTCTTTTGGCCTTTTAGACCAAGCCTGACCAAAATTCTGCTCGATTCTCATCTCCCTTCACTGCTCCATCAGTCCTTTCTCTAATTGACGTGGATTTCTCCCTGAGAAGGAGAAGTTGTGGACGATGACGTCAATTTTCTGCGCTGCTTTAGAATTGCCCGTAGTTTTAGCAATGGCAACGGAGGAGGTGGACGAAGCCGTACGGTCTGTGTTGACCAAATATATTCACAAGGTAGCAAGTCAGCACATATGTTAAATAGCTGATCGCTCTCACGCTGTTGTCTAATTATCAGTAGGCTAACCATGGAGACAATGCCACACCGTCAGGTAGCCTAGCATGGATGAAAAACGCTGGTTAGCTTCTCGACTTTCATACGCTTTTAATGCTAACCGTGTTTATGACACAATCCCGTGTTTTGAATTCAGGCAATGGGTCGGTTTCTGAGCTAGCTGCTTCAAGCTTCTGTAAAAATCCCGCCGTCTGTGAGCCCTGACTAGCCGCGTTGCGTTCACAGACCAATTAGAGCGAGTAACAAGCCATGAATAAACTGACAAAAACAACTTGGGAAAACAACTTCAGTCGCTCTGTTCAACACTCCTTCACTTCCAGGCGTCCATCACGGCGCCTTGAACGACTAATGATGAATTGCAGAGAGTCAATGCCGCAACACTTCGTGCTGATTTATTGTCTCGTTGTGCTAGCTGTGCTAGATCTGCTCGCCCAAACAGACCATAAAGAGCGTTTCTCCAACTATGGTAGCCCAGACTGTAATGATTACAATTATGTCTTAGTATTCAGAGGGATGTACAGAGTAAAGCAGCGTTGAATACGTATGCCACCTTGGCAACAGTAGGAATCGTTTTTTATTGCTGTTCTTAATGGGAATGATTTGATCAAGTATTTTTGATTTGTGAAATACTCTGCCGAGCTGACAGTTCACTTCGCACCGTTTTTCTCCGTTTAGATCTCGCTTTCTTCTTCGCTCTCGTTTCATTAGCCAGCTTTGCTTTGCTGGAGGACGCCAATCCAGAGGGGATAACTGTTGTGGGTGTGCTTTCTTTGGTGTGGGTCCATCGTCAGTGACGGGGAGGAAAAAAAAAAAAAAAGCCCAGGTCTTTCTGCTGGTTTTATTTTTTGGTGGGGAAGAGCCTCACTGCGCGAGATTATGAGCTGCCGGGCTCAGAGCAGACAGACGAGCTCCCAGCTGAATCACTTCACATCAAACCCTTCAATCACTCACTATTTACTGGGCTAAGCACAGATGAGAGGGGCCTCTCCGTCACGTCACACACACACACACACTGAAACACGCGTGTGCACATGCTTAGCAGCTGTTGCAAAACTCACAAACTAAAACAAACGCAAGTTCGAAATAAAACCCACAGCCATACACAGGCACAAACACACCCCAATTAGGCCACGCGCGCACGCATGCATTTAATACTAATGAGCCGCTGTTAAAATATGCATCGTGTCTTTGAAAAAAAGAGAAGAAGAAATTCAAAAGAGAAATATTTATTAGGTTGATATCAGTGTTCCTCTGTGAAAGTAAGGTCTGGATTAGCGGAAAGTGTCTGCATGAGAATCCGTCCCAATGGTGTCACCACAGGGACAAAGTGATTAGCGGTTGCTATCCGGCAAATCATGCGCAGGCACATCATTACCCCCCCCGCAGCCCCTCTCCTCCTCCTCCTCCTCCTCCTCCCAGCTCTCATCTCCATGTCTCTCAGGGGTGCGTTCGCTCCCAGTGCTCCTTAAGTGTTTTAACGTGTTAATAATCATTAGGCGCTCTTCAGCGGAGCGGCGGAGGAACTGGTGGTGGCGATGGCGGTAGGGCGGATCGGGGAGGAGGTAATGATTGACTGACCTCTGACCTGCAACCCCCGAACCCCTCCGCTGCCTCTCGGGCTCTGTGTTGTGTGGCTGCCTCTCATCTCGGGGGTCCATCAGGGACCTATTAAGAGCTGTCTCACACTCAGTCACCTCACTTAACTCGCCCTTGTCAATATGCTCCAGCATGTGTGCGTGTGTGTGTGTGTGTGTGTGTGTGTGTGTGTGTGTGTGTGTGTGTGTGTGTGTGTGTGTGTGTGTGAGGCAATGGGAAACAGGGAGTTTGTGTTTAAATCCCTCCCCTCCCCAGTCTGGGAAGTTATTCCCTCCATCTCTTCCCACCTTTTGCTGCCCATCACTCTTTTATTTCTCTTTCCTTTTGCTCCCTGCCTCCTATTTTTCCAAGACTCTCCCTCTCCGTCTTCCTCCCTCCATCCGTCCGTCCCTCTCTCGCCGCGTCTGCCTTTGGAGATGCTAATTCCCGGTCCGGGGAGACCAGATGAAACAGAGCAGAGTTTCTCTCATTAGCTGACACAGATGCCGAGGCGTGTGGACCTGAATAACAACACTCTGGCAGGCTGCTGCCTCCTCTTCCCTTCCACATGCTCCGCCGTCGCTCCCACGTTTCCCGACCAGATTCCTCATGAAGCTGGGCGTCGCGCAGGTGGCGTGCGCGCGAGCAAGTGTCACTCCTTTCGGGCTCATCTGCATTGCAAGTTTTCTCAAAAAGTTGCGTGTGCTCCTACCGTGCCATTCTTTGGGGAATCTTTGGCTAATTTTTTTTTTAAAACAGCCCTCTGCTGGTCTCCGAAGCCTTACAACAAACAATCAAAACCTTTAACACTTGCAAAGATGCAAACGATGTTGCAATGCTGAGTCGCTGTTGCACATCCTATTACCGTGTTATTTTGTTTTTTTTTTTGGTAGGGGAGGGCGTAACAGAATAAATTTGAGAAAAACAAATCAATGTGTGCGGTACCTTTCAAAAGTGTTCCAGAGCTATGAAATCTTTTCACTTTTTGCCACGTCAAACCACAAACTTGAGTGTTCGCATTGGGGACTTTACGTGACACATTAGCGCACATTTGTGCTTAATTGTGAAGAGGAGTGAGTTGGGTTCTTGGTTCTGAAAAATCCATTTGGGAATTGTGGAGTGCATTTGGATTAAGCTCTTTTTTTTTTAAACCTGATACTGCTGGATAAAATTGAATCATGGCTTGATAGAAATGCTAACATGCCAAGACACTGGCAGAACCATGAGTAGGAAGAAGATTAGACAGAGAAGTGGCTGAGAAACATCTCAGGTGAACAGGACAGCAAACGTCATGCTGATGGTGGCAGCGTCAAGGCTTGGGGATTAATTTGCTTTAACAGCACCATGAAAGCTTGGCGCTGATAGGTGGAGATAAATACTTTCGTCCGGCCAGAACTTTCATGGAATGGTTTAGATTAGAGCAAAGTTCAGAACCAAATCCAATTGTAAAGTTGTTATCAGGACAAAGCTGAGAGAATTCAATTTTAAGATTTTTGGCCTTCATTGAGTAGTCGATGGACAGGATATAGGGAGGAGACATAAGGGGAAGACAAGGCGCACATGACCCGAGTCCGGGAATCAACCCCAAGGACTCCAGCCTCTACACATGGTGCGTGCGCTCGACCAACTGAGTCACCCTGCGCCCCCCCAGCTACAGAGAATAGCATGTACTTTCCAGGTTTGGTTATGCAGGTTGCTGAGAGACTGAAAAAAAGGTTGTGTTTCAGATTGTTGTATAAATGCAAAGTCAAGCTGTCAAAAAAAGCCCCTTTTTTACATTTAATAATAGTTATAATCGGCGCTGTGCATTGGTGGAAGTTTATTTGTTGAGGGTTTTGAATCGACTGATTCCTATTCAGGAGAAAATTAAAGATGATACATTTCAGAAAGCAGAATATAGGAGAGAAACGTTAAGCTGGACGCTCCAAAACACCAGCAACATAAAAATCAGAACAAAAGGAAAACAAGTCTCTGCTGCAAACATGAAGTCTGGTTTGCTTTTCTGCAGTTTGCTTCATTATCCAAAAAACAAGCATGGAAGGTTTTAAGTGAATTTTCTAAATTTGCAGTGTCCTAATGGGCTCTTTGCTCGTACGGCGCTGACGTCACATCCACATGCAGCTTTCTTGTTTCCGCTTTGAGTTACTATGACAGCGAGGAAAGGCAAAGTCGTATTTCAAACGCAAATAAAGCAAAAGCATGAACCACAGATGGGGACAGGAGTCATTCAAATCAAGGCTTGAAACCTGACTTGAAGCTGTTTTCTTGATCTTATACTCAAAGTTTTTGAATTTCAAACACATTATTTATGAAGAGGCTCCATGACTTTCACTCATTCTTTATTAACAACCGCAGACCGTCCCTCTGTTTTCCCACACTCCGTTTGCATGTGTGTGTAGCTGCAGCACAACCAATCAAATCAACAGGATTTAAAACCTGAACCCAGGGACGCGAGTTTCTTTCTGTCCCATCATAAAGATGAACCGGGTCCAGTTCCTTCACAGGACGGATGGTGTATTCATTAGGGAAGCTTCAGTTTCTTACAGCCTTTCCCCATCCTGATCCCGCATCAGTATTTTCCCATAAATATCCCCTCCTCCCGTCCTGATGGTCGTTGCACAAAACCCGTTTCCAAATGGAATAAAATTTTACTAGAAAAACAAATCAAAACCCAGTAATTTTGCTATTCTTCAGAAATTTGAACTTGATGACTCAGTTCCAATGCACATGTGAACACCAAGCAAACTGGAAACCGCTCCGAATGCAGGAAGCGGACGATGGGGCAAGGCATTCTGGGTATACAACAAAAACACACGAGCGTCAAATTCCAGCAAGAGAAATGGCTCATGATCTTTTACTAAAGATAAAAGTGAAATCCCACAACTGCTAAAATGTTATTATGTTTACATGAGTGAAGCTGGTGTCTTCTCTTTCATGTTTTCTTTGGTGGTTCTTGGTGCAGCGTCACAACCGGCGCGAGGGGGACAGGTTTTCTGAAGCATTTAAGCACACAAATACAGTGCAGGGTGAAAGCCATCCGATTGAACCAAGTCTACTCGACCATCAGGTGCGAAAACAGCTAGGAACATCGGCCAATAAAACCAGCCACAACAGGTATCGATTCCTTCATAAGCTGTGAAATCCGGCCAGTAAATCAGACGAGGAGCGGGGCCAAAGCACAAACCTCGCCCGGCTGTCCTCCGCGGGCCAGAAGAAGCCAAGGAACATTGTGTCAAAAGCCTTCGACAGGCGGTAATCCAGCATTAAACCAGACCCACATGTTTGTCAGACGATACTCTGCTGGTGCTTCCCTGAGAACCAGACATGACCTCAGGAGTCCATACATGTCATCATGGCCATCGTGTCCTACCTGATCCCCACCTCAGATAGTCGCCTCCAAACACGCTGTCACGCTAACGCTGCTTTACATTATTCAGCGCTCAGTCATGGAGATCCAGCTCCTACCACCCTGCATAATGAATCAAAGAATAAAAGCTTTCGCTGCAAATGTGACTATATCTGATTTTGCATGCACGCCG